>NW_022436951.1:40114510-40194891 GCF_009761245.1 Sapajus apella
AAGCATTCAACCCCCCCACAGGAAGCATTCAACCCCCCACAGGAAGCATTCAACCCCCAACACGGAGCATTCAACCCCCCCACATGGAGCATTCAACCCCCCACACGGCGCATTCGACCCCCCCACATACACGGAGCATGCAATCACCTACATTTAAGCGGGTGCCTTGAATCTCTCCATCCTCAGGGCTCCTGAAGGGCCCAAGGGACATCCTTGGTGGAAGAGACCCCTGGACACTCATGAGGACCACACAATGAAAAAGTGCCTCCTTCAATTCTTACACTAAACTATTTCATCACATTTGACATTTTAAAGGATAAACTAATGTGTTGGCATATTTGGCAAGTATCCCTCCATATTCATTCTCCCCATTCCCCATTCATGGTTTCAGGAGGGACTATTCAGGTGGCACTCAAGCAGTCCATGAGACCTGTGTCTTAATGCCTGCCTGAAGCTTCTGGAAGCCTGTGTGGCTGAGAGGAGAGAGACTCTGTGTGGCCATCAGACTGGAGGGCCCTGCGGATGGGCAGAAGGGGCTCCTGGGTGGTCTGATGACACTGCCCTGGGTCCTAGGAATCACCCTCGTCAAGACATGGCCCTGGGAGAGGAGGCAGTGGGGCAATCAAGACTGGGTCCCTGTTACCCCAGGGGCAGGAGAGGCCACATAGCAAGTGAGCTGGACCAAGAGCATCTGATGGGCCCCGGCATTCAGACACTGACTTGCCTCTTGTTAGAGAAACTGCAGAAAATAAACCCTGGGAAATGAGCAGTGACACTTTGAGGTGACCCAGACCTTAGCTGCCCTAAGTGTGGTCCAGGAATTAGAACACCGACGTCATCGGGAGTGGTGAGAAACAGAACCCTATCTTCCCCGAGACCCCGAGCTGGAATCCGCTGCTTCAGCAGGTCCTGTGCTCCCCAGACACACACCAAAGTTGGAGAAGCCGGATTTTCTTGAAGATCCCAGATGCTGTATTCACCCTGTTCTGTCCACTTTGAACGGATGCCCCACCACTGAGCTTGAAGGGCAGAAAGTATTCACGGTGCCTGGCACAGGTCCAGGGTCCACCTGAATGTCCAGTAAAGGGCAGATAATGCCAGCGGTGACCTCCTAGACCAAGAATCACCCACACAAACATGCAAAGGGAAACAGGAGTCCTAGAGCAAAGTGTTGTGCAAAACAGAGCCTCAATCCACACTCCTATTAATACCTTTTTAACCGCAGTGTGTATACACGCGGGACATGGTCCTAAAGAATACCAAAGAAACAGTCGTCACGTTTCCACTGTCACTTGTTACAGTGTGGAATGAAAACGTGATCTCGGCTGCTTCCCTCTCTCCCTGAACTTATGTTACAATAGTCTTATTTTAAAATGACATTATCAAAGTATTTTTTATTATCATAGGCCATAAATATATGTTAAAACACCGAATTGAAAAGAAACAAAACACAGTGTCTTATACCTGCAGGTGAGGAGTTGCTAAGGAGCTCCCCTTAGAAGTAGAGGTGCTCGCTCACCCCGGCCAAGTGAAAATGCAGGTGGGGTGGTTTGCGCAGAGCACACAGCCACGGGTGACCTTCTTTCTCTTGCGATCTTGCTCCTGTGCTTGTCTTCGGCTGCGTGTAAACACTATGTTGGCATCTGACCGCATTTGGGAGTACCAGGCATGCTGTGTGTCCTACGTTTCTGTGATATCCCATGACACATGCCGCAACTTGAACACAGAAGGCAATTAATATATCTGCGAATTTGGTTTCTTTGGGGCATTTTGACAAAATAGTAACGATAGTTTACACACACTGCTTGTCAACTCTGCACTTCCGTACGAGGCAGGAATAATACACATTTTAACTTGATTACCTCCATTCTCACACATATACACGAAATCCCTATGGAGTAGGGGGTGGTTTACATCCGTACGGTACAGACGAAGAAACTGAGGTGCAAAGGGATCAGGTGAGTTCATCAAGCAACTTACCCACCACTGAAGAGTGGCCAGAGTGCCACGGACACAGTGACTGTGCGTCAATGTGGCTTCATGGTGTTGGTTGTGAGGAGCCTGCAGCGGGTAATATGACAGGCTAATGGGGCTACACTGGGGCGGCATCACTCTCTGAATGGCAGCCACCACTATCGCAAAGATAGAAAGTGTTTTATAGAAATGTAGCGTTGCCACGTATTCTCGCGGTAAGAGGGTGCTAACTAGTCTATCCGGTACACGGTAATGATGAGTAGCTTTAGACTCAGGCACACTCGTGCTGAGACCTTTTCTCACCAGGATAATTTCTCATGACAGATCATTAACTGAAGTTCTTCTCAGACGACAGACACCAGAAGACAAAGACATTTACGGAGCCGCCCTTGGGAGCCCCCTTGTCATCTTGGCTCAGAAGTGCCCATGTTCATCGGCTAAGTGTAGGAGCCATCCTGGGATTAGAAATTTGTCTGGAGTTTGTAAGCAGGAACACATTCCAAGAGACGAGACGGCATAGCCTGGGGCGCCATCCATGCGGCTCCGGAGCGCTTCTGGAAGGGACACATCCCGGGAAGATGTGGGGGCCTCCTGGCCGCCTCTGGTAAGCGTTTCAGGCCTGTCTTCACCAGCATGAATTTGTCTCTTTCAAAGGGCAGACACTGACATCGGCATGGGTATTGAGTCTTCCATGTTCTCTGGAAAGGAAACGTGCGGAAGCAGACGCACGTGAGCAGATTTATCCTGCCTGCCTGCTGAGGATGCTGTCGGCCAGTGGCTGAGCTGCCAGCTTCACAGATTTCCTCTAAGTTGCTCATTATTTAATTTTAATTACATAGTTGAGCTAAGAATTTTATGCTAATAAAGACAACATAGAAATAAAACTTCCAAAAGGGACAATTGTGCTGTGTCTCACTTGGATCTATGGAGGGAGATCACTGTTTCAGTGGGACCCTGCTCTGTGATGCTGATAGATCGATTTTACAGCAGCCGCGCCCACGCAGCGCCGGGAAACTCCCCGCTTCGTTTTTAGATATCAACCCACCACAGGAGTGTGGCTGTTTTGGGCCACACATTAGACCTGGCTGATGTCTCCAGTGTCATCCGTCACCACAGAGCATGGCCACATTCAGTTCCTTGGGTTAGGGGATGGTGATCTTGAAGCTTCTCTTCCAACTCTACTGCAGTGCGGAAGAGGACAAAGTGAGTCTGGTCGTCCAGGGGCAAAGTGAGGTAGGGTGCAGGCCAGGACCACTTCCGCGTTTGCTGGAGAGTTCAGCCTCTCTTCAGGGGCGGTCTCTGTGTTGGCAGGGGCATCTTCAAGATCGCTTCGAGATGGCATGTGTGTGTCAGCTACAGAGGCTACTTCCTGAACCGCCACGGACCTCGGCTGCGTGATGGGGGCTGCGTCATTTTCACCTGGACCACAGACACTAAGTCCACAGACCACACCCCCCTTTATCTTTCTATTCTTCAGTCCACGTGGTTTGCTGCTGCTTCGACTTTTTTTTCTCAACTCAAGAATAATTCTGTCCTCTCACTCCTGCTCAGAGACCTTCACTGAGACCCTAACACTTTTGTAATTTATAAACCATAAGCGCTTTATGAGCTCGATTCATTATGGATGACGCTCTCTGCCAATACAGATAGGCATTGCCTCGGTTTTGTTTAAACTGAAAAGCACCAGGAGGTTCCGGGTAACCACAGGAGGACAAACACACGTTTGCTTCCCTGCATCCCGAAAACCCAAGATGTCAGTAAAAGACGATGAAGGTGTAAAATAAAAACAGTGAGAGAAGTGATGCCAACAAATGAAAGATGCCAAAGACGCCCGTGGCTGGGAGGCTGATGGGCCGGGAAACTGAGTGAGGCGCGGGGCAGAGGAAGGTCACAGGGAGCTGCTTGCAGAGGGATGGGGACAGCGCTGGCCTCCGGGAGAGACCCATTGGGGGGCAGATCCCCGCTGAGCCGGGAGCCATGGTGGGAGGTGCAGGTGGGGATTCCGATCTCAGCTCTCACCCTCCAGCCATGAGCAGCACCCTTCAGAGAAACCTGCTCTTGGGCTGTAGCTTCTGGGTCAGCAGGTGCAGCCAGGGCGGGAGGAGGGCTCACTGTGGTGCAATCAGCGTACTGAATAAACTGGCCTTAGGTGCAGACAGAAAACAGCTTACTTCATTTTTTTTCTCAACCTGTTCTTCTCTGGGGACTACACTCTTCCTCTCCTGGATTACAGCTTGAATGGATTCCTAAGCTTTTCAGCCCCCTCTGCTTGAATTTTATAGGCCCGTCCTGTTTAACATTAAAGCCCCATCTCTTGTCCAGGGGCAGACCCCACCCCCTTCTTCAGGTCCACGATGCCACAGGAAAGATGTGTTTTCCCCACAACAGAAACTGAAGGATTTGCCTCTGGAAGGAATGGCTAGCTCGATACTGACACATAGAAAAATGGCCCTGTCTCAGCTCCATCTAATTCCACCACCAGATGAGCTCTGCCTGAGGACCCAGAGGCTCAGTCAGCGGCTCGGCAGCTCTGTCTTCAGTATGGCGGAACAGCCTTGGGTCCACACTTAGTCCAGGGAAGCCACTGAATTTCTGTGATGATGGGAGTGCTGTCTCTCTGTGCCACCTACACTGGTGGACACTAGTATTTTTGAGCACTTAGAAACGTATCATAGAGTACTAGAAATATCATATAGAAATAGGGCTGAGGACCTGAATTCTAAATTGCATTTATTTTGAAATAATTTAAATGTAAATAGTTATGTGTGGCTAATGGTTACCATATTAGACTGCACAGTTGAAGAAAGCTTTTACCAAACGAGATGGAATCCAAAACTTCTCCAGGAAGGTAGAGGAAGACATTGCACCAAATAGCGGAATAACTCCAGGAGGAGATCAGCTCCAGGAGTCAGAAGCTCAAACCCAGGGAAAAGGCAGAGAAAAGCCCCAGGATGAGGGTGAGGAGAGACGACACCTGAGCACAGCCCTGACAACGGCCTGTTAGAAAATAAAGAAGAGCGGAAGAAGGGAGGACGGAGGAGAGAAAGGGAGGAAGGAAGAGAGAGAGGGAAGAGGAAAGAGGGAAGGAGGAAGGGGGAAGGGAGAAAAGAGGAGGGAGGGAAGGAGGGAAGGAAGGAAGGATGGAAGGGAGGGAGGGAGGGAGGGAGGAAGGAAGGGAGGGAGGGAGGGAGGGAGGAAGGGGAAGGAAAGACACAAGGAGGAAGGTAAAGAGAAAGGAAGGAAGGAAGGCCATAACTTGTGGAAAGTATTAACCCTATTGAGAATTTTGGAGTTAGTACTGAGATCATGAAAGTTTCTCAAGACTAAGCAAATAAAAAAGCAAGGCAATTTTAAGCCTCCCTTCAAAAGTGTGTGTGTCTGTGGTGTGTGTGCCTGTGTGTCTGTGTGCCTGTGTGTGTGTGTGTGTGCCTGTGTATGTGTGTCTGTGTGTGTGTGTGTGTGAGAGACAGAGAGATTGTTCCAGATTGCGACATGATTCCATTAGAGAATGGGGAAGGGAAAGTTTGGGTTCTGCTGGCAGGGAGCACAAAAGGGCAAGAAACTCAATAGAAAATGTCTAAAATAATTTCAAAAAACCAGCGCTAACAGAAGTCATTTATTGTGGAAGTTAAGGGTCACTCCCTGGGGCCATGCTTGTTCGAGTGAGGTCCGGGGACAAGGAGCATGGAAATCACCAGGACTTGTTGGAGATGCAAATCCTGGACCCTCCATAGACCTAACTCGGCAGCCCTGGGCTGGGGCCCTGTCTAGGGGAGACCCTGAGAGTCGGGACCTGGGACCTGTGACCGGCTGGGAGGCTGACACCCGTCGGGGATGGGTTTAATCTTCCCTTGTAAACCTTGAGAAACGATTTCTTTGCACATGTGTTTTTCTTTCCTGATAAAAACAAATGCTCAATTTTTCAGAGAAATACACATGGAAAAATTAAAACCATAAAATGCCGCCCCCAGTATTCACTATTTCAGTGTGCGCTTGTTTTTCTTTTTGTTTTAATATATATTTTTCTAGCCTTACTATTTTTGGGAGAGAACAGGATGGGGTGGGCCTAAGGAAATGAGGGATGAGGCTGCAGCCGCCCTTCACGTCCGGCTCTGACTGGCTCCACACTGCACACGCGTGGTGTTCACAGCAGGACAGCGACCAAGTCCCAGTTCCAGTGTCTCTAGAGTTAGGCTTCTCCCTGTGGGGCCCCGGCCCGGCCATCTCCAGCCTCACCTCCGCAGACCTGGTCTCCCTGCAGCAGGGGCCCTGCCCACCCCCCACTCCAGCATCACAGGCTCTTTCCTTGCAGCCTCCATGACCTGACGCAGTGACTGTGCCCATGACACGTGAGACTCTCGACTCCTTCAGGGGGGATGGTGCGTGCCCCTCGGCTCGGCCCCCAGAACCCGGTGAGATGCCTGGCTCATCGCCCCACTGAGGCCAGATGTTCGCTTAACTCCCTTCAAAAGTATTTCAGCTTTTGTGTCTCTCTCTTGATCTGACTTTTGGCCCTAGAAGGCAGAAAACAGGGACCCCTGAACCCTCCTGAAAGGGTGTCTCATGCTGGCTATGACACAGAGCCACACCTTGGGAGCCGATTTGTGGGGAAAGGACCACTGCTATCACAGCCCAGAAGGCCCTCGAGGAAGCCCCCGCTCTAGAGTTCAGGTCTCCAAGAGTCTCCTGGTCCGTCCTTCCATGTCGGTTATGTGCAAAAATGATACTGCGGGGGCCTGGCCCTTTCTGCATGAGCACAGGGCTACACTGTGCCCTGACCCCAGGGACAGCTGGGCCTGAGGACAGTGCTCGGGCCGGATCTGACACCAGCAGCTCTGCTCAGACTGCGTCTCTGCACACCATTCCTCCCTCGGTGGCCCAGGACAGGCCGACCTGACTGTGCGGCTAAGCACAGACACCTGCGCTGGCGTCCCCGCGTCGCTGGGTTTCATTCTGTCCTGAGGTCTCTTATCTGCTCTAAAACTTGACGGCATGACTGGTCAATAGTAAATGCAAAATTTTCAAGATTTAAAATTACAATGCATCAATAGGAGAATAATTACAATGTGAGAATAACCATAAATAAACAATGAGCAGAGAGAAAGCTACAAGTGGAAAATCACGTGACTGTCCCAACAGCGAACTCTATGAAAGGCAATTAAAGTACACAAACTATAATTAACTTGCCACCTCCTGCAGCCTTATTTAACAGAGCATTCCTAGAAAAGGCTTCCAGAAGACCCACACCGAGGGAAGCTGAGGCACGGCCTGCTGACTGCTCTTCTCTCCTGTTCAGCAGAACTTTCTAGTTGCTAAGGTTAACGAACCCACTTAGCACGCAGAGACCTGAGGGGCGAGAACTAGGTCCCGACACTGCCCATGTCACAAGGAAATGATCTCTGGTGAAACAGGGTCCCCACAGCCACTCCCTGGCTCCGAGGTTACAGGCCGAGGAGGGTCTTTTTTATCGTGGGGCTGACATCAGCCACGAGGCGCCCCTTCCAGCCAGGCGTTGCTCAAGAATGTTGCGTGAGGTCTGCGTTATCACACTGCCCACTGTGAGTCGGGTCTTGTTTAGGGCACTCGGTCCACACAGGGAAGTGGCATAAATCTTCTGTCCTTCCGTAGCTTACAGAGGAAGCAGCAGGATCCTTGGAAGGAGAGAAAGCAGAGCTGGGGTGGGAAGGCACGGCAAGGATGTGGCGTGGGCACAGGGGTCAAGGGCAGGAGGTCCCTGGAAGCGACATTTGAGTGAAGGTTGGAAGGAAGTGACAAAAGAAGCCATGAAGACCCAGTGGAGAGAGGTCCCAGGGAGGGCGGGAGGGCAGGCGCAAATGTCCTGCCATGGGCGTGTGCCTGGGGCATCCCGGGAGCAAACCTGGGCACCGAGACCGGGGCAGAGAGAATGAGGCCGAGGACGAGGGTGCACCCAGAGCGAGGGGAGGCTCAGGCAGGGCTGGGAGGTGTCAGCCTCCTAGTTGGGTAGAGACCGTGGGGTGTGTCCAGCAGAGGAAGGGGGCCAGAGGACGTCCTGTTGAGCCTGTTTGCCTTCTGATTTAGGGGCGAGCTTTGCGGCTGTGGCTGGGAAGCAGGGGCCAGGGCGGAGGCCACAGGAGGCTGTGCAGGCGCGAGGGGAGGCGGCCTGGGCCAGGGTGAGGGTGGGAAAAGGAGCTGGTCAGGGGTAATTTGAAGGGAGGGATGGCAGGGCCTTCCATGGCCTCAGTGCCAGTGGGTACACGAGAGAGATAAGGGTGACACCCAGGTTTGGCCAGAGTGCCTGGAAGAGCCAGTGACCGCCATCTCTCAGGGTGGAATGAAGGAGGAGCAGGTCCTGGAGGCCCGTGACCATCATGGCTGGATGGAATGAAGGGGGAGCAGGTCCAAGAGAAGCCAGTGACTGGCATGTCTTTGGCTGGAATGAAGGAAGAGCAGGTCCTGGAGAAGCTGGTGACCGTCATATCTTGGGATGGAATGAAGGAGGACCCGGTCCTGGAGGAGGGGAGGTGGGGAGCACTGTAGAGCTTGCAGTCCTGGATCCGGAAAGGATGCTCACACTTGTGACAGCTTTATCCTTGACATCATTAAAATGCTGACGGCTTAACTCTGGAGAAATCGGATGGGCCTTACGTCATTTCTGTGTATGTAATGCCCCAAACTCCTAAAACCCACTAGGGTGTTGAACTCTAGAATCAAAACCAGTTTATGAAAATGGCTGGAAGCTGAGAACCCAATTATTCCACACAGAGGCACACTCTCCACGGAGCTCCTGGCCCAGTTTCTTAATTTACTGACTCAATTACATTAACTGGTGATTGAGATTGGTTTGACTCTTTGGAGATTTTCTTGACTCTGTTGGTGACTGAGGGGTAGAGATCTGGGCTTCCTGTTCCAGATGTTGGGGGTGTCCATGCAGCCTATGAACATAAAATGAGGAGCTCAGGACTTGCTCCTGGTTCAGATACATTGAAAGTAAAATATTCTCCAACAGCAAGACAGGAAAACGAACACAGAACTGTGGTGCGTTCTCTCCTCCCTCTGCACACCAGCCTTAAATTAAAGCACCTGGTGTCAGGCAGGGCCACTCAAGGGTAAGGTGTGAGGTTCTCTGTCTGAATGTCTTGGGGGTAGAGGGGGAAGAGGGGTTGTGGATAGACAGAAGCCCCTCATCCCGGCTACAAGAGGGAAGCCCGCTGCTCTAAGCCAGGGTGCCTTTGCTAATCAGGGCAAGCTAGTTGGCTTCTCACATCTGCAGCAAAGCACACAGAGACAAGAGGGACGGATGCCGGTCCCAGGCCCTGCCAGCTGCTGCCGCTGCCCTCCCGCTAAGCCTGGAGCCCTGGGCCCCGCTGGCAGCGGAGCAAGCTCTTGATGTCCCCAGCTCGTGCTACGTGGGGACAGCGGGCTGATGAAGGCAGGCGGCTCTCATCTGGTGAGGGTGCAGAAATGGGCACCCACGGTGAGAACGCAGACCAACACACAGAACAGATGGCCAGACGCCCGCTCGGCCCTGCTGCTGGGGCTGTTTACATTCTTAAGTGACTAATTTTGACATGTTATACTACTGATGAAGTTCTTCTGTGTGACCCAGTCAACTGCTGAGCAGCCGGCAGAGCCTTAAGGGGCCAGTGCCGCTCCGGTTCCACCCCAGGCCCAGGCGGCTCCGGTGGAATCACATGAGCGCTGTCACCAGGGTGGACTGCGAGGAAAAAGTCCCTGCGATGTCTGCTCACAGTCTGAGTTGGGACCCGCAGACTTCTCTCTAGCACACACCTGCGTCACCAGCCTGTAAACGTTTGTGAGGACAGGAGATAAAAGCGGGTGGCCTGGTCCCCCAGGCAGGCTGGCCCTCGGCCCTGAGAGGCCATGGAGACCAGCAAGCCCAATCACGGCGGCTCCCGACCGACGGGCAGCTGCCCATCTTCCGGATCCCGTCTCGTGTCTGAAAACCGAGCCCTCTGTGGGTCAGAACCCGTGGCCCAGCCAGGCTTCCAGCACTCCACAGCGTTTCTGGGCAGGCGTCCTGCTGCAGAGAGAGCTTCTCTCCTGAC
Source organism: Sapajus apella (assembly GCF_009761245.1). Classification (NCBI taxonomy): domain Eukaryota; kingdom Metazoa; phylum Chordata; class Mammalia; order Primates; family Cebidae; genus Sapajus; species Sapajus apella. The sequence goes on from NW_022436951.1 coordinate 40,124,533, forward strand.
ACATCGCCGGTTTATATGCACTTCAGCAGGCAGCCAAAACACACAGGCTGCACAGAAGACAGACCCACTCGGAGAAAACGGAGACCCGTGAACCGATCTGAACCGCGTGTGGTTCAGCTTAGGGTAACCCCGGGCAAAAATTCAGGCAGCTTCTTAAGTTTCTCAAACGAGTTAGCATGTTCAAACTCAGCAGCCCGTAAATCAAAACCACCCAGAGAAACAGAGAAACAGGCCACGAAGCCCCTGGCCAGCCCACCCGGAGCCCGCCTGCACAGTAAGCTGTGCGGTTGACACCCTGCCCAGCACCTGCCAAGCAAGCCTGTCGGTTGCAGGGCAGAGCGCTGCTGCCACCCCAGGAACTGGCCCTCCTTCCAGCTACTTCCAGAAAGCAGAAAGTATAGATTGGGTGTGGAGGTAAGTTTCTTGCAAGTGGAATTTGAGCAAATCATCTAGATTAACTCCCTGTTAACAAATTGGCATGGATACTAAGCACATGTGTGCATCATGCATGCCCTTGTTTATAGATATGAATTGACTGATATCCAAAGTATTTTCGTAGCAACACTGAATAATAAAATTCTTATTAATTCTGATAGTTAATAATTTGAATGAATATGACTGCTCTATTTGTGGTTATAAAGAATTCATTTTAAAGGTCAATAATGTATCAATTTTCTATCAAATCTTAATATAATCTTAAGATTATATTTCATTCTATATATTTTTCTCACTTGTATACTTATTATTTCTGAAGATGTAAAATAAGTAAAATGTAACCCTTTGTCTGAAGGCACTTGGTAACATGGAAAGTCATATCCATGGATACAGCGTGACACAGAAGGGTAGCTCTGTGAACACGAATCGGTATACCATTCGGTGGCTTACACCTCACTACAATATCACTAAAAGGCAAATTGGACAAGCTATCACCTGACAACAAAGGCAACCTAGAGAGAGGGTCCTCTAGCTAGAATTTTAGAGTAATGAAGGCAAGAATCTAATCACTGCTTGAACAAATAAACCTGGTAGATTTTATAATTAGCCGTACCTTACATAACTTAGCAATTAGGATATAGTGACCATAGAAAAGGCACAGTCAGGACCAGTGGAAACAAACACCACGTTAAAAGTGGTCTGATCAAAACAAAAGGTTCGCATCTTAACCAAATTTTGAATAATATACATTTCTACTTAACCACATATCCCCAGTGTAGAATTGAGACCCATGTAAAAAAAAATCTTTATCAAATGTGCCTACACTATAGTGTCCAGAATGACACTGACTGTTTGTTGTACAACATTCATTAACAGAAGCATGGGGGTGAGAAAGGAGCTCAGAGAGACCCCAGTGCCCAGCGACTTCCCAGTGAAAAACTAACTCCTCTCGTGGGGACTGAGACCATTCTAACCTGAAATCCTGCAGCATCTTAAGGCAACGCCTTCACGGTGAGGTTAGTGGGCCGATTTCTTGGAGCCCTTGAGCAAGTGTCCCTCTATGAGATGGGGACTCGTGGCTGGAGGTGGGGTGAGATGGGCTGGAATTGGGGTTTATGTGCCCAAGGGGTGCCCCTCTACAGACCTTAACAGGTGTGGAGTCCAGGTACCACGTCGCCATCTTTTAAGTCTGCATATCTTAGAGGTAAGCAGGGGAAAGAGCCCGCTGTGTCTCATCTTCATGGGCGATGTGGATTCTTTGCAACAAAGTTACGCTGTTGGAAAGCAAGTAGGCCAGGCTCACATTTCCACCCGGCTGGACTTCTCTGAGCAAAACTTCCTGGCAAACTGGGTTGAAGGGTAAAGAAGGCATACAAGCCGTGAAAGTTAAACAACAAAAATACTCCAGAGAGATTTCAAGTACATCTCTCCTGAGATCATCTTTTCAATTCTAAACTCCTAGAGACCTGCTTCATGTCAGAAGGCAGGTGGGGATTTCTTTACGTCAGAAAGCGGGGGTTTCTTTGCTCTGCAGGAAGCGAAACAGTGCAGTGGTTCTTACAGAAGCCCTTAGATTTATAATTGGGGTTCCCCTCCTCTAGTGCACACCCCCATTCTGCACATGCAGGTGCCTTCTGCGTCTCAGCAGGATTGCTGCATTACAGATATCCTGGAAGTAAACTATCCGTCTTCCTTTGATCCAGAAACCTCGTGTGTGCTGTCAAGATAAAAGAAAGAAGTATAGATATTGAAAGTGTATCAGACGTTACAGAAGGTCCCAGACGCAACACCAACCGCTGAACTCAGAGGGACGGAGGCAGCGGCGCCTTCCTCTTCCTGCGGCACAAAACCAGGGCACTTTGAGCCCTTCTCTGACAGGCAGAGAGAGATCGACACAGTTGGAAATCGTCTCTAGGAGCTGCTTTTGCCAGGGTGTTCCTGAGTCCTGAAAGAAATGTCTCTGAAATTCCAGTAACGTTGGGAGGGTGCAGAGAATGACATTGACAGTTGTACAAGATTCCTTAACATGGACACAGGGAGGGGAGCACCACACACTGGGGTCTGTTGGGGGGAAATAGGGGAGGGACAGTGGGGGGTGGGGAGCTGGGGAGAGAGAGCATGGGGAGAAATGCCAGATAGAGGTGAAGGGGAGGAAGGCAGCAAATCACGCTGTCATGTGTGTACCTATGCAACAGTCTCGCATGTTCTTCACATGTACCCCAAAACCTAAAATGCAATAAAAAAAGATTCCTTAACAGAAGCATGGGGGTGAGAAAGGAACTCACAGAGACCCCAGTGCCCACGACCCTCAGTGTTTCCTCGTGCCCAGCGACTTCCCAGGTCTTCCTTTTCTTCCTGCTTTCTTAGAAGTTTTAAAAGAAACTAAAGAATCAAAGGCTGTAGCAGTGGCTGTCAGCATTTCCCCTCTACGGCAGATTTGGAGGTGAACTCCGTGTGGATGATGTCCGTTTTGTAATTTATCTATTGGAAGACTTCCCTTTCCAAAACAGGGATCACTTTCTCTGCACTATAAGAATGATACCACTCTCTAAGACTGAGAAGTAAAACTTGTGTTAATCATCAAGTACTTCTTGTCCAGAAAAGAATTAAGGCCAAATCTCAGCCTGACCGAGGAATAGCAGGGTGTCTGTTCTGTGTGAGAAATCCCCTCCCCGTCCCATCCCAGAGGCTGTTCATCATCCCTGCGGCGTCTCCGGTTAACAAGGTCAGAAATGCCGGGAGGACAGGCTCCGGTTCCTCTCTCCTTGTGCCATCTATGGCCCAACTTGGAACCATGCTTCCTACACCCTGGCCAATGTCAGAGAGAAACTCCGGGTGCACTGGGTTGTTTTTGTCTTTAATTAAAATAAGGTTGATCTTCAGACTTGAGAGCCGAGGGTCCCAGAAAATGCAAGATGCCAAAAGCCAAGGAGCAACTAAGGACCCAGTGTTAGGGTCGCAGCCAGGCAAGCCCATAGACCCCTCCCCATTTTCCCCTGCTAAGCCAAGTGTATCACAGAGACAGCCTCAAGCCTTGTAAACAGGGCACCTACGTTCCAGGATGTGGTTGTACCCAGCTCTTGAACCCAGGATGCTGACCCAATTAAGCAGAATGTCAGCCCCTGAGACGCAAGATGTAGTTTTTCTTAGAATAGCACCTGGCTACATATATAACCCCTGAGTCTGTGCGCCAGGCTGTGCTGTGGTGAGGCAGCCAGCCTGGCAGGTTGAAATAAACTTGCTAAACCTGCCCCTGGGTCTGCCTCTCCATCCTTTCGGTCAGCCTCACACCCAGAAAGCATCGTGTCCTGCAGAGGAGACCAAGTGTCTAGGATTTTTAAAACCTCCCCAAAGAAAACCCCCATGAGCAAGGAAAAGTTTTAAATTATAAATATTGTGATGGCTGAAAAGAAATTGGAAGAGTGACTATCAGCCAAATGGACTTCATAATGAATGGACAGATGAAACAGACGTCCGGGCAGCTGCGTGCCCTTTGCTGGATGCACGGGATGAGGTCTACAGGGTAAGCAGACAGACAGACAGACAGACAGGACGGACGGAAGCCAGACCACGGGCGCGATGGGCCCAGCCCGGCTTTGTGCGTTTCCTTCACGTGCTGCCGTCACTGCGTCTTTGTGAGCTGAGCGGCCGAGGTCCCAAGCAGTGCTGCTGCAGCCTGGGCTTTGCAGACATGTGACTAGGAAGCCGCGGAGTGCAGACAGGGAGAGAGGAAATGGTGGAGGCGGGTGGGCCACCCGTGGTGAGCTGGCAGCTGCCGCTGGCCGCGGTTCCACCCAGCCTGGCCGTGTTCTCTGGGTGCCTGCTGCAGGACATGGAACCTGAACCTCGGCCGGTGGGTGTGGGGAGGTGCAGGGAACAGCAGAGAGCTCCAAAGAGGAAGAATTCAAAGAAAAGGGAATCGTAAGAAACAGAGGATGATGTGCTTGGCAAGCATTTCATGGGCCCACCCTGTGCTGAGCTGCTCCAGCCTCCTCCCATCCATGTCTGAGCCTGCTGTCGATCTGGGGCCATCAGCAATGGCCCAGGCCTGCCCTCTTTGTTCCAGAGCCCTCCATCCAGCAAATGTCCTGTCACTGTGGCCCCCACAGCCAGCAGAACAATGGATGACCAGGACCCACGTGTGTTTCCCGGCCAGATGTTACAGCCCCAGCAACATCTGGAAGAGCGGCAGGGTGGAGAGCAGGTGACCCTAAGGAGGGGCTGAGATGCCTGCCTTCGGAGCCGTGGGTGTCCAGCAGCTGCACGGCCGCGGAGCTGCTCAGCCTCGGCGCCTGCTCTCGCTGGAGAAGCCGGCCTTCCTAACTGTGCTGCGGGAGTTCCTCATATCAACAGCTTGTCAGGGCACAGCGGAGGCGCCGGTGTCACCTGGGGGGTTAGGCTAAACCCACAGCCTTTGCAGCCTCCCAACCTGCAGGTCTGTGGCTGTGAAGATTCCAGTTGTAACTTCCTCTCGCTAAGCACCAACTATGCATCAGAAATAGTGGGGGGGTGTTAGTTATCCTGATAATGTCCATGGAATTATGGTAGGTGGGTTTTCTCCCCTCCATTTATCCCTGGAGTACACAGAGGCTGACAAACCCACTGGTCTGCTCAGCCCCACGCAGCAAATAAGCCCCCTGTCAGCCTGGGACTGTCTGAGGCTGATTGTCCTGCGTGTCACACAAGAACTCCTGGACGGCACCAGGCTGGGGAGGAAAGGGACATGGTCCTAATCCTGACCTCAGGGCCACACCATTCCATTTCAACCTCGGTCAGGACGGCCACATGGTAACACATGAATATGTTTTGAAACTCCTATTGGTGATCTTTTGGCCTCTGTGGCATGTGTTGTCATTCTAGGGGTCACTTACTACCCCAGAAACCACTCTAGAAAAGTGCCCATTTTCCATTCTCAGACAGTTTCACGGTTTGCTGGATGTTGGCAAACGCCTTCAGGGAAGGCCTGTTCTTTGAGTTGACCGTATAGGATACTCAGGAAATGCAAAGGCTTGCTTGTAAAAAGCAAGGCTTTCTGCAACATGGAAACGCCGCCTGTGATTTCACAGGCCAGCAGCAGGGTCGAGGTGGGGCGAAGTCAATCTGGACTCTGACCCTCATTCCCAGGTAAAAGGCGTGGCATCCCTGCCTGCAGGCTGGGGGTGGGGCACCACACCCCGTTCTATCATGGGGGCTCATGCATAATGACATGGGACACCCATGACAGGGCCAGCGTGGAGCATATTGCTTGCGTTTCCACAGGCCAAGGGAAGAGGGAGCAAAGACCTCCATGTGGTTGGCAAGTCCCTCCCAACCTCAGTCATAAAGTGTCTGACCCTCGAGAACCACACACAGCTCATAAACAGATGGGAGAAGCAGAGAGAGGACTTGTGCCTGGGATAACCTTACTGAGCTTGTAGACCGGCCGGGCTGGGTGGAAACTGGCCGGCTGGTCATCAGCTCTCCTGAGGTTATGGACACAGGGGCTCATGTCAGGAAGGGATGAGGTCTGACCCAGAGAGCTCATCCATCCATGACGACGTCAGCTCTGCCCCCTGGCCCATCATTCACATGAGGCTGAGTTGCCCCCATGATACCAAGGATGAGAGGATGGAGCTGAAATAAGTTGATCTCAAGCTCCCCAAACAATCTTACCACTCAGGGAGGAGTGAAGCTGAACAAGGGCCAGTTTAGGCGGCCAGGAACTTGGTTCAACCTTAGGGCATAGAGGTGCCACACAGCAATGGCTTGGTGACCAGCCCTGACTCTGTGGGTCAACCCACCACAGGCAGTGGGGTCTTCTGGCTCTCGGGTGGTCTCGCTCACATGTCTGCAACCTCCTCTGGGAAGCTGGGAGGCTGGGGGGCTGGAAGGCTGTGCTCTTACTCTTATCATGGTGTTTCTCTGGACTACACTGTGTCCCCCAAATTTGTATGCTGAAGCCCTAGGCCTCAATGTGACTATCTCCTGCTTGGAGATAAGACCATTGAGGAGGTGATTAGGGTTAAGTGAGGTTATAACAGTGGGGCCCTCATCTGACGGGACTGCGTCCACGGGAGAAGAGGAAGGGACACCAGCTCTCTCGCTGTGTTTGCCATGTGAGGACGTGGTGTCCTGTGTCCATTCAGGTCTCACACAGGAACTCCTGGACGGCACTAGGCTGAGGTGGAAAGGGATGTGGTCCTGCTTGGAGATAGGGAAGGCAGCTGTCTACAAAGCAGGAAGAACCCTCACCAGAAACCAACTGATTGGCACCCACATCTCAGACTTCCAGCCTCCAGAACTATGAGAACATACATTTCTGTAATTTAAGGCACCCAGCCTTGGGTATCTCATCATGGCAGCCCAAGAGGACTAAGGCGGGAGTCTCTCCATTCATTCAAGGGGCAAGACTCGGTTCTTCTACACGGTGGCCTCAGGACACATGAGAGTGACCGAGGAAGCTGCCGGGCCTCTGGAGACCGGGGCTAGGAACACATGTGACTCACACCTGACACTTCTGTTGGCCAGAAACCAGCCTTGGTTCAGAGAGTGGGACATAAACTCTGCCTGTTGCTGGGGAGGGCCACAAAAGTGTGTGGCCATTTACAATCTACTGCGCTTCCTCACCAGGGGCAGACCGGGGTGGGGGTTCTTTTTTTTAATTAATAGGCTTTATTTTTGAGTAGTTGTAGGTTTACAGGAAAATGAATAGGAAGTACAGAAAGTTCCCAGACACGCCCCCAACACCTCTGCTGCACCTGCCAGTTCCTCTACTGTCAACGTGACAATTACTGAGTCAATATCGGCAGACAATGACTTACTGAAGTTCGCAGCTCACATGAGGGTTGCCTCTTTCCCTCGTGCATCCCGTGGGTTTGGACACATGCACGATGACACGGATCCACTATGACAGTCTCATCCAGGGGAGTTCCACTGCCCTGAAATTCCTCTGTGCTTCCCTTGACCATCTCCCCCTCCCCGGAACCCCTGGAAACCACTGACCTTCCCACTGTCTCCATTGTTTCGCCTTTCCCAGAATGTCATGTCATTGGAAACATACAGTATGCAACCTTTCAGATCGGTGTCTTTCACTTAGTAATAAGCATTTAAGCTTCCTTCATGTTGTTTTACGGCTTGATCACAGCTTTATTTTTAGTGCTGAATAATACTCCACGGTCCGGATGTGCCACAGTCTATCCAGGTGGAAAGACATCTTGGGCCAGGTGTGGTGGCTCACACCTGTAATCACAGCAGTTTGGGAGGCCAAGGAGGACAGATCACTTGAGGTCAGGAGGTCGAGACAAGCCTGGCTAACATGGTAAAACCCTGTCTCTGCTAAAAATACGAAAATTAGGCTGGCACGATGGTGTGTGCCTGTAATCCCAGCTACTAGAGAGGCGGAGGCAGGAGAATCGCTTGAACCAGGGACGCAGAGGTTGCAGTGAGCTGAGATCCCACCACTGCACTGCAGCCTGGGTGACAGAGTGAGACTCTGTCTCAAAAAAAAAAAAAAAAAAAAAAAAAGACATCTTGGTTTATCCCAAGTTTTGGCAATTATGAATAAAGCTGCTATAAACATCCATATGCAGGTTTTTGTATAGACAACAATTTTCAAACCATCTAGTTAAATACCAAGGCACATATCTTATGGCAAGAATATATTTAGCTTGTAAGGAACTGCTACACTGTCTTCCAGAATAGCTCTACTGTTTCGCACGGTGCAGAGTTCCCTTCAGCCATGTCTTGTCGGCACTCGGTGGGACCCACTGTTTGGACTCTGGCCATGCCAACAGGTGTGTGCTGGCATCTCACGGTTGTTTTAGCCTGTCATTCTCTAATGACATGACACTTTGCACCTTCTCATATGCTTATTTGCCATCTATATGTCTTCTTTGGTAAAAGGTTGGTTCAGCGTTTTCTGTCCATCTCTAAACTGGATTGTTCGTTTTCATGTTGTTGAGATATGAAAGTTCTCTGAATATTTTGGAACCAGCCTTTTATCAGATATATGCTTTGCAAATTGTTTCATCTCTGAACAGCATCTATTGAAGAGCGGAAAAATTTTAATTTTAATGAAATAAAACTTACCAGTTTTTTTATGGATTGTGCTTGTGGCGTTGTAAAGGAAACGTCACCATCAAATCCAAGGTTACCCCAGTTTTCTCCTGAATTATTTTCTAGGAGTTTTATAAGAGTCCTTTACATTTAAGTGTATGATCCGTTTTGAGTTAAATAGACCCACGTTAAATAAGCTGTGACCTTACAATTTGGGGGACCATCTTTATGAGAAGGATGCAAAGCCACAACTACCAAATTTGCTACAGGGGGTGTTGAAGCTACCCTGTGAGAGAAGAGCCCTGCAGGTCAGACTTCCTCAGCTGCAGGGTGAACCTGCCCCGCTTTCCAGGTGAGGCCGGGATGCAGAGGCCCAGTGACATGGGTGCAGTGGCACTGACACCCAAACCAATCATAAACCTGAGGTCAGGGCAGTTGGCCCAGCAGGGGCAGCCCTGGGCCCCAGAACTCCCGGCAGCTGAGGCAGATCATTGGACCTTCCACCCTTTATGGTCCTCCCAGCTCCAGCGAGGCCTCCTCGGATCTCGGGGTCAACACCTCCTGCTCCAATAAGCTCTCCCTGTCCCAGCATCTTGCAGAGTCTCCAGAAACAGGTGGCCCTGTGGCTGTCCTTGTGCGCTAAGAGTCCCCATCACCCTTCCTGCAGGGCTTCTTGGGTGCCCTGTCCAGGTGCAGAAGGCATGGTGACCTTTGGGGAACAAGAGAAGCCACAGGACCAATGGCTCATCCTACTAAAAAGGGACGCATTGAGGGAACAGTCATCCCTCTAAGAGTTCAAAAGGTACCAAACGAATCGTCAACAGTAAATCCCACGCAGACAGCTTATCTGAGAACTTCTTTTAAGAAGGCAATTTGTTTTCAGAAAGATATTCTTGTAAAAGTGCTGGTTCATGCCATTTTCCTGATGAAGAATGATGAAATTAAAGCAATGCCAATCCCATTGTTTGCATAGGTCAACTTTCCTTGCCCCTAGAACTGGAATGATAATACCTCATTGGAACAGTCCTTAGGGACTTTACAAGTGTTGCATATTTAAGGAACCCAGCAGAGAACCTGGGACGTGGTGGGTAAGAAGCAAGTAGGAGCCCCGGACACCAAAGACTGCAAGTTTTTAGACAGCCCCTCACTCTGGGAACTGTTCCCTGGTCCCTCAAGGACACAAGCCCATCCCTAGTTCCTGGCGCCATTTCTAACTTGGTGACATCTGGGAGGTTTTCCTTCCTAGGACCTTTCACTCTTACGTACGACAGTAACCCTGCATCTCAGCTGCCTTCTGCTGGAGGATTCTGCGGCGGCCCTGCCGAGTCACACTCTGTTACCCCTGACTCTCAGCACAGTTCAACAATTCATTTCTCAGGCAGGCCCGGCCAGGCAGTCTGTAGGTTCAGGTGGCTGCCCCTCCGCCCTGGAGCGAGCACACGGCACCGTCCGACCTTGAGAGGGCAGGCGGACAGTGAAAAATGAACCTCGGTGCTTAATTCATGAGTCGCCACGTCAGGCTGAACATCATGGAAGCAAATTATGCACAGACGAGCTGTGGGTTAGATGAGCGACCATCAAAGTTTTGAGCTCCTGTGTTCAGCCTAATCTGCTAGAAAATTAACTCATGTGGGGCAGGTAGCGTGGTTTTCTCTGGTATCCCAAAATGCCACTCCAGCCACAGCGCTGGGACGGGCTCGTCCATTTTGTGGCTGAGTTCCACGCTTTTTGTTTCCTTGTGGAGGAGCTCCGGAGGCTGCCCCAGCACACCCCAACCCCTCTGAAGCAGTGTCTGGGACCAGGAACAAAGCTAAGAAACAAAAGTTAACATACAAACAACATCTGTTGCTCAGAGAACCAGCGCGCAGGAGTGAAATGCTGTGGGCACTTTGTGAGCGCTCCTGTGACCTTCACTACCGTCCAGGGCGGGGTCACAGCGCCGGACGCTCCAAACCGCAGAATCCTCCCGGGAGCTTCTCCAACTTCAGTTGCTCTGGAGCTCACTAAACCTTCTATTTTCTTAAAAGCAGGAATGTGCACTTTTTTTTTTTTTTTTTTTTTGGAGACAGTTTCACTCTTGTTATCCTGGCTGGAGTGCAGTGGTGCGACCTCAGCTCACTGCAACCTCTTCCTCCGGGGTTCAAGCGATTCTTCCTCCTCAGCCTCCTAAGTGGCTGGGATTATAGGCGCCCACCACCCTATTCAGCTAATTTTTGTAATTTTAGTAGAGACAGGCTTTCACCATGTTGGCCAGGATGGTCTCAAACTCCTGACCTCAGGTGATCCACCCGCCTTGGCCTCCCAAAGTGCTGGGATTATAGGTGTGAGCCACCGCACTCGCCCAGGATGTATTTTTTAAACAGGGATGGGCCAGGCATGGTGGCTCACGCCTGTAATCCCAGCACTTTGGGAGGCCGAGGTGGGTGGATCTCGAGTTCAAGAGATCGAGACCATCCTGGTCAACATGGTGAAACCCCGTCTCAAATAAAATGCAAAAAATCAGCTGGGCATGGTGGCGCATGCCTGTAATCCCAGCTACTCAGGAGGCTGAGGCAGGAGAATTGCCTGAACCCAGGAGGCGGAGGTTGCGGTGAGCCGAGATTGCGCCATTGCACTCCAGCCTGGGTAACAAGAGCGAAACTCCGTCTCAAAAAAAAACAAAACAAAAAAAACAGGGATGCACTTTAGTGACCTGAGCATGTAGCCCCCAGGGACCCCACTGGGCTCCGCAGCATTCCCTGTGAGCTGGCAGCTCCTGCCTCACTGTGGGTGCTACAGAAGCAGAGGTGTCACGGAGGCTAACTCTGCAGAGAGAGCAGCTCCCCGCGCCGCAGCCCTGCAGAGGGTGTTTACACAGACAGCGGGGGGTGTTTACACAGACAGCGTGCTCCTATGGGTGCCTTACCTGAACCTGTGAAGGCCAAACAGAGCCCTGACCCCTTCTCTGCTTTCACCGGAGCTGCATAAAAGGAGGCCAGGTGGGCACTTGCGAGCCCCTGGACGGGAAGGGTTCATGGACGAGGCATCTTGACACCTGGGCGACCAAGAGGGAAACCACGGCTGAGAAAGTTAGTTTAGTTAAGAAATGTAAGCTTAGGTGCGGTTCCTAGATCTCATGGCTGTGTATGTTCATTTGTATGTGTGGAAACTGAAACTTACTAACTGACATACAATGAAAATGCATAGTCAAGTGTGGAACTTTTCACGGCCCCAAGACCAGCTTTTCTCAAAATCCCCTGAGGTTGCGGAGACATAGAGAGGACCCGGCTTGTGGGAGAAAACACAGCCCGTGATGCGCTTTGGAATAAAACACACGAAGCCTCTGACCTGTGACGTCATCACAGCAGCAGTGTCTGCCTGCACCATTTGGGCTTCAGTCACTCCAGGGACCCAACTCGTCCCTGCAGGGACCGGCAGGGGCATCACTGACCCTCGTGGGCACACAGAAGAGTGTGGGACACCTGGCTCCACGCCCCAGGTACAGAGCCACAGTTTCTGATTGGAGGGTCACACCTGCTGTGAGCAGAGCAACACATCTGGGTGCAGGCCTTCCTTCCTGGGAAAGAAGCAGAAAGCAAAAGCAGGCATCTTAGGGCCTGGGAGGTGAGGAGTGACAGCCCGCATGTCTCTGAGGGCAGGGGGCTGAGAAGGGAACCCACCTGAGGGGAAGGTGGAAAATTCTAGCCCAGAAGTTTTCTCTTTGCCAGAGCTGCTAAGCAACGCAGGCTAAGCCCCCCCGCCCCCCACCCCCGTGCTGGTAAGAGTCATTGTGAGCTTCAGCAGCCGGCAGGAGGGCCACTGTAGGACCCTGGTCCCTGTTCTCAGAATCACTCATGCCCACCCAGCAGGGAAGGAACTCCACTCCCACCATGGGCAGGGGCCACCGACCTCGGGAGCCTTCACCTCCGTCTCCTCCTCACTCGTTCCTGCTGCATGCATTCATCCATGAGTCTACTCACTTACGCATTCAACAAACATAATCTGTAAAAGTTGGTGCTTTATTTAAGTTCACGGCAGCACTATTTACAATCGCAAAGACCTGGAACCAACCCAAAGGCCCACCAATGATGGACTGGATAAAGATAACGTGGTACATACACACCATGGAACACCATGCAGCCATGAAAAAGAATGAGATCATGTCCTTTGCAGGGACACGGATGGAGCTGGAAGCCATCACTCTCAGCAAACTAACACAGGAACAGAAAGCCAAACACTGCTTGTCCTCACTTATAAATGGGAGTTGAACAATAGAACATGTGAACATGGAACAACACACACCAGGGCCTGTCGGGGGGTGGGGGTCAAGGGAGAGCATTAGCACAAATACCTAGTGCCCTCGGGGCGCAAACCTAGATGACGGGTTGGCAAGTGCAGCAAACCACATGCCACATGTGTGCGTAAGTAACAAACCCTCACATTCTGCACATGTATCCCAGAACTTAAAGTAAAAAAAAAAAAAAAAAAAAAAAAAAAAGGTGCAAAGTTGTCAAAGACAATCCCCATTGGACACAGCAGAAGCGCAGCCCAGATTCGTTCAGTCTCTGCTTAGCCCACAGGTCACTGGGTGTATGTGGGCACTGTGTGAGCCAGCAGGGATCGCAGGTGACGAGAAACAGCCTCTGGTTTAAGCCACAGAGAGCTCACGGTGTGAAAGCAGGTACTAGCCTGTGATGTAATCAGCTCTGACACGGTGGAAGGTAGGGAGCTGTGGGTGTGAGACAGCATGGTGTGCAGGAAACACTTGTGCTTCCATGCTGTGACACCTGGAGTATGAGGCTGAAGGAGAGTGAGTGCCCCTCTCAAGGTGTGACTCAGGGTCCAGCTTGTGACACTCCACAGGGATACTGAAGGCCTTAATTCCCCAGGATGAGAGGCATCTAAATTAGAAGCAAGGGTTCTCAGCAGGGAAAGTGGCACAGGTCCTAGAATGACGCCCCTGCAGCCACGGAGGGGGATCCTGGAGGGAAGCCTGGAGGAGGGGGTATGTGAGAAGTTGCTGCATGGTCCATGGAGAGTGTCCACAAGCAACAGTCAGCAGCAGACATGATTTGCAGATCCGATAAGGTCAGGGGAGGAGAGCGAAGAATTCTCAGGAGGGCAGCTGAGGGACATGAGCTCCAGAAGCAGCTCAGAGAGGAAGTCCCCTCAGAAGCTCAGACCCCAGGGTGAAGCAGGGCCAGACGTGGGGCTGGAACTGCGTCTGATGCCATCCAAGTGGACCAGAGTGAAGTCTGCAAAGCGCACAGAACACCTCAGTGTGGGCGTGGCCTTGTACTCCAGCTCCCCAGCAGCGCTGGCGTCCACCTGTGCCCCTGCCATATGCACAGCACCTGTTCACACTCCCAGCATCCCACCTGGATCACAAATTATGCAGTCGGCACCTCCCTCAGCCAAACCTCAGAAGCGTCACTGATAGGGAGGGATAGGTGGGGCCCCAGGAAGACTGGAGGTCACCCTTGCTGGTGACGGCTTGGCGGGAGGGCTCCACAGGCACAGGTGCTCTCTGCCAAGGTGAAAATGGGAGACTCAACTGCAGCTCCGAGCTGGGGATGGAGGGGAGGTTAGAGTGTCAGGAGGAGGAAACGGCCCCCGTGCTGGAAAGGAAGCAGGTGCGGGCATGTGGCTCCAGGGTCCAGTGAGGTCCTCTCACCCAGCCACCTCCAGGAGAGGTAAACTGGGAGCCACCGAGCCGAGTAGAGGGAGCGACGCTGTGCAGAAAAGGAAGCTGGTGTCGTAGGTACCCAGCACTCAGTGCAGCCCCAGAGCTTCCACGGACAGCCCGGAGGCTGGCTCCAGGCGCAGCAGAGGCAGCTCTGTGTCCTGCGCAGCTGCGGGTATCTGCACCATGTGCTTAATCATCATCCAGGGAAACGGATTCCACCTTCACGGGGAGGGGCCGCGGGGACATTCTGACGGACTCCTTATTTGCGTCACTTCATTTACTCACCTGATGACTCCAGGAGGGCCTTGTTATTATGACCATTCCACAGGCAAGAAAGCGGAGACTGCTAACCCGGAGCTGTTCACTGCCTCCTCCAGTGGTGTGGCTGGAGGGAGGGCCAGTGGGGGTCTGCTCCGTGCCCTGGGGCTCACTGTTCTGTCTGTTCCGTGTGGACCCTGCATGGGTGGAGGTGAGCCTGAGGGCACCGGGCACAGGGCAGCAACAGGAGTAAGCCTCTGAGAGCCGTGTGCCCTCACATGCAGCAACCCCAGCCTTTACCAAGACACTGGCAGCACCATTCCTCCCACCAGGCCTGCTGGGCTCAGAGGGGCCGTGTCTGGTGCCGGCTTCTCTGACGCTGAGGATGTCGAATTTGCATCTCTGTGCTGACGGCCTTTGTCCTGATTCCTGGAGCCCTGGATCCTCCACGCGTCCCAGGACAGAAGCCAGCTGCTGACACTCCGGGGGTTTCCCCAGCTGCCTCTGCCGGGACTCCTAGTTTGAGGTTGCAGCCTCTGTGGACCTCACAAAAGTGGAGCTGGACTCGGGGTTTATGGAGATGCTCACGGTGCCTGCGGGCAGCCTGGTGAGGCGGCTGTTTCCGAGGACATCCGAGTGCGCTTGTTTTAACACTGAGGTCGTTTCCATGGGTTTGAAGAAGGGCAGGCACAGGGAGATGAAATCAGCAAGGTCCCCACAGGGTGGGGATGCTCTCAATCCCCTGTTCAGGGACCTTTCCCATGCATCACTGAAACGTGGCGGCTGCTCTAGGCTTGTGGATATTGTAATAAAGATCAAGTCCTACCTGGTAACACGCAGGACAGCGGAGTGATGAGAGGTGGGACACTGAATGTGACTGCCTGGAGAAATGGTCAGCCACACTTTAAACTGTACCAGAAACACGGAATCCCAGTGATCACTGTAAAAGACACGTTTTCCATCCAGAAGGTCCTTTCCGCCATTAACCATTTTTGAACTCTTTGATAATGAAAAGGAAAAGTCGGGAGAAAGAACATTTAGGAAAGGCAAGTGCCTTCCCCTGGATCTGAGATGCCATGGAAGTTCCTCCAGAAGAGGAGCCCCTGTCACCACACCTGGCAGGAAGGCCCCGAGGGCCACGGACTGCGCGCTCCGCCACTGCTCATTAATCACAGCCTGTTACTGTAATTTTAATGAATGTTTATCTTATTTTCTTAGTGTAACCCAATCACTTTTGATTCCTTAGCCAGCGTCAGGGATCTCTCTGTTGCCAGCATTCTGCCAGTCAGTCCACCTTAGATAGGAACAATTAAATTCATTATCATTAAGTGTCTACTTTTAATACCACTTTGGGGGGAAATTGGTGAAAGAAAGTCCAAGCGGCACAGCCCTTACTTGGGTGGGGGAAGCGGTCTGTTCTGTGCACCTGAGCGCCCCGAGCCACTGTCCTGTGGGTCCCCGATGCCACTCTGAGCTGGCAGCTCATTATCAACCTGGCATCTGGCAGACCTGCTCATGGGGAAGAAATTCACAGTTAAATGTGAAGGTTGTGAAAATGGTCGCAAGTGGAGGGGTCCACGTGGATCAACCACTGATGCTGTCATTGGCCAGGGTGCCTGGGGAGGGAGGAGTGCCATGTGCGTGTGTGTGTGTGTATGCATGTGTTTGAATGTGTGTGTTCTTGCACATCTACTCATGTATGTGTGTTCTGTGAATGCGTGTCCAGCATGTGTGTGCTTGTGTGTGTGGATGCATGCCTATTCATGTTTGTGTGTTTTGTGCATGCACACCCACACATGTGTGTGTGCATGCATACCTGTGTGTGTGTTCTGTGCATGCATGCCCATGCATGTATATGCATTGTGTTCTGCACATGTACATACAAGTGTGTAAACAGGAGGCCACCATGTTATTCCAATGGTCCCAACCCTCTCTTGTAACCCACGCTGGTGGGAGCAGTGGCTAGGAGATCACACGCAGGGGCAAGAAAGGACCCAGACTCCTGACTCCTGAAATCAGCAGAGAAGACAGCAGCGGCTGCAGCAGCCACTTCCACTTGACGGATGCGTCAGGTGTTAGAAAGCTGCTGTCAGGAGCTAGTGCTGTTGAAGTCCAAGACTAGGAACCGTACCCGACATTCTTGACCTGCTTCCCTGACCCCAGCCCTTTTAGCACATGCTGAGGGAAGGAGGTTTGCGCCCACCTTGTTCCCCAGGGGGCCTTTCTGCCAGTTCTTCTGGAGCCTGCGGAGTTCAGAGCCTCCCCGCTGGCTAGAGAGGTGCCAGGGCAGTTGCACAGTGTAGCGCAGAGGGGCCTCAGACCTTGGAAGGAGATGACTGCGGACTGAGCATAACAGGGAGCAGAATCACAGAAACAAAGTATCTTCTAAGCACCAAGTGATCTTGTCGAAGCAGCAGAAGTAATTGAGAACCACAATTACCCATTGGGGGTCAGCAAATTGCACAGAAAGTGAAGGTCTAAATTTACAAGGTAATGGCTTACCCCAGAAAAATCATTAGAAAGCTGCATGGTTGAATTGCGGTGGGTGACCAGATTAGAAGGCAGACAATCGGAAACAGCTCATCTAGAAATGTCTCGTTGGAGACTAGCCCGCATCTAAAGTTCACAGAAAAAAGAGCAAAAATTAAGAGATTTGCTAGGTAATAAATGCTAAATCATGGAATATTTCTGAACAGTTAAAAAAGAACACAGCTCTCTTTCGATATTGACACATCCAGGGGCTTCATCAAAAATGTGCATGCTTGGCTGACCCCAAGCAGCAAGGGCGGAAATGCGTTCTCACTCTGACCGTCAGCCTCGTCAATAGGCAACAGACGGTCTAACAGACTTCTCATCTGGGGCACTTACCTACAGCTTGACTTGGTCACTTCTGTGCTCACACGTTTCTGGAGCAAAGATAGTTCACAGAGAGCGTCCACTGCTATGAGTAGATTCTTCAACACACTCAAAAGTGTGTGCTGTACTTTTCTGTCTGCTGCTTACTAAAGCACAAGAATCAGTGGCAATTTTCTCAAATGTCTCTGAACTATGTGAAAATAACGACAGGATATGATACACTCAAAAGTCGTGCTTGAATCCTGGAGCACCAAAAAAATGCAAAGAAGTGTTACTGCAAAAGCATTTTGTGTATTCAGTTATTTCAATAAAATTGAAAACAATACCCGAGGTGGTTTGGAGCAAGCATGTGCAAAGAAAGCATTGTGTGTAGACAGATGACCTCGGGGGATTGTCAAATTCGAATTGTGATTCCGGATGTGGGGGTTGGGGTGAAGCCTGAGATCCTCACGGCTAACAAGCTCCCAGGCAGTGCTGATGCCGTTGAGCCCAGGTGATGCTGGACTGTGTTGTGAGCAGTGAACTTTCTGGAGCAGCTCCTGAAGCTGCCACTGCTTCCCCAGCCTCGTGGAAGGGGTCGGGATCCTCACCTACTGCATGGAGTTGAGAAGAGGATTCTACCCGCTGAAACATGGAATGTCCTCATTCTGTCTGCCACTGAACCAGCAGAAAAATATCAGCCATTGCTAACACCGTTGAGTGTTCTTTATTTAATCATTGGGTGGTGCTAGATATATACTGATATCCTGATCTTGGGAAAAATATTGCTTATCTCAGTTAGAAATTGCTGTTTGTTGTGAATATGTATAAATAAAATCATAATTTTCAATGACTCAAAACATATCATTTGATATAAAAAGTTTGATAGATAACTATTGCATTTTCTTTACACCATAGTTGAAGCATTCTATACACTTAGACAATTTTTTCAGAGAAGCAGTTTTCTAATGTCTTTATCTGTAAAATGTAACCTCAATTAAAGCATGAAATAAACCATCATTATATTGGTTTCTCTAGTCACAAATGTATACATGAGGCTAATTAAATATCACCATATTAAATGTATAATTTATCTCTATTCTATGATTGCTACTTTTATTTTAAATAGAAAAGTTTCCACTTGAAGTCGCTTTTCCTTTTAAACCCCTTCTGTATATGTTTTATAGCCATGCCTACCTAGGGACACAAGGCGGGGTTTTAAGAGGCAGGGTCCTGAAACTGAAGCCATAGGAATTTCACTTGAGTCATTTGGCTGTGAATATTAAATCCGTTCCTGAACACTTGCTGCATAGGCACACAGCTGGAAAACCTCAAAGAGTGCCAATGATAGTCCTCACTGAAGAATTCTTATTTGATCTGTTTGGAGTATAGCCCTGCATTAGTAATTCTGGGGGCTCCTAATGGAACCCAAAGTTTAGAACCACGGCCACAGTAAAATTCTCTAATGTGCTCTTGTGTTTTCCTTTACATCATGTCCATAGGGAAGCTACCAGATAATCCAGTTCTCCTGATCCTCCAGTGACCATCATAAAAATCTAAGGTGAACTGCAGCAAACACATGTTTAGCCACTTCTGTTCTCAAATTCTATAGATGTGAAGTGTGCATTAAATCCGTCTACTGTCCATATGCATTTGGTTTAATTGTCAGAATATTTTTTTCGTGCAATCTTTAAAGGGTTTAGAGAATAAGGAGAAAACTATCCAATAGCCAATAAAATTTCCCCTCGTCTAGGATTTGTTCTCTTGCACGTGTCCACAAGCTTTGGGAACTTTACTGCACCCAGGATTTGTGCCCTGGAATGAGCATTTGATTAAAGATGAAAGCACAGAGACCCTCTAGCTGTGGAGGAAACTCTGGCCCAGGAAGCTTACTCTCCCCATGAAGACAAACTGAATGTGGGAACCATGCATTGGCAGGTGGAGTGTCCTAACTCTACAGACAGAAATGAATTCCTAGAGCAAGAAAAAAAGCAAGTAGGTGACTAAATAACAACCACAAAACAAACAGAACAACAACAACAACAACAAAAGGAAAACACATGATTCTTCTCACTTGGCATGACTGTTCTTTGCAAAGGAACATTGATCTGGGTATCAAAATCCATCACACATCCTTTCTTTGCTTTGTAAGCTGAAGTGATCTTGGAAGTGGTGCTTATTATCTTTTCTGTTGATGACATACTGCTTTGTGAGAACTCTTACATTGATTATAGCATCCTTGTTTAAGTATTTTATTAATAAACTTCTCTCATGTTTATATTCTCCACATTTTTGTATAAATTATATTGCAGAGTGCCAGTCATATATGCATTTTATCCTTCCAAAGTAACTAACACAATAATTTGCTTAAGAAAAATATCAAGAAGAATTGCTTTTAATAATATATATTTTAAGACATAGAAAAGAAATTAAAAACCATTCATATGTTTAAAAGTAAAAATGAAAGTTCTCACCATTGAAATTAGCTAAGCAGTGACATCAAGATGGCAGAATAGGAGGTCCCCAGCTTCAATTTTCCTGACAAAAAGTCTAACTAGTGACTCTCCACAGTTAAGAACACAGATAAGATTTCTGTGAAAAATCTCAAAACTCAAGAGTTAAGTTGCGACATCCTCTTAGACCACAGAACTGAGAAAATCAGCATCAGAGGAGTAGGAGGAACAGTTTCACTTTGACAGCAGTACCCACCTCAACAGCGAGGATTCCCCTGGGCCTGTGGTTTCTAGAAATGGTAAAAGAGGGTCTGAGGTGGGCGTTCAGCTTCCCCAGCTTTCTGGAATTCTTCTCAGGAGGACTCCTTCTGCCTCACCTCACAGGGAACACTGAAGTTATCTGCAGCACGAGACTACTGAGGGCTGTCTAGAGACAACAAGGAAGGTGGGTGCACAGAAACCGGGGAATGCACCCCCACACTGGCTCTGTGGTAGCACCCGCCCAGAGATGCCAGCCAACAGCACAGCCCACACACAAGGCTGAGCTAGTTGCTTCCAGAAACATGGTTGAAGGTTCTCCCTGGCTTGCGTCCCCAGCCAGTCACCCTGCTTGGCCTCAGAGGCCTCCCAACCTCTGGCCTGGCCAAAAGGCTAGCTGAAACCAAGCCCTTCTGCAGAGCATAGTCTCTGACGCCTGATCCTGAGTAGCCAAATAGTGACCCCATCCAATCTCAGAGCTTAGTATTTAGCCCTGCCCAACTGCAGAATCCAAAGACTGGTGTTGCCTGGCCAAGGAATGCAGTCTTTGATCGTGCCCTCTGAGAGGCAATAGCAGTGCTCAGCCAGCAGTTCTGCCTAATAGCAAACCCAGCCAGTGACCTCACAGGACAGCAGAACCTAATCAGCAACCCCACATGACCTAAAAGTGCAGGCAGTGGCCCAGGCCAACTAGAGAGTGTGATGGCAAGCTCTGTCTCTCCATGGTTGGTACCAGCTGGCCCATCTAGAACCCCAGGCTAGACTAAAAGTAAAGGTCTGCTTCCACCAAAAAATCAACTATAAAGTCCAGAGAGATGGCTTCTTCCTCAAATCCACAAACACTAATGCAAGCACACAACAGTTAGGAAGAATCAGGGAGTTTTTGACACCGCCAAAGGAAACTAATAAGGATGCAAAAACAAACACTAAATGAAAGGAGCTTTGTGAACTTACTGACAAAGAATTAAAAGTATATCTCTTAAAGAAGTTAATTGACCTACAAGAAAATACGATAGAAAACTAAATAAAATTTGAAAATTAATAAATGAACAAAACGAGGTTTGACAAAGAAATATAACCACCCCAAAAGCAAACAGAAATCCTACAGATTAAGCGTACAATGGCTGAAGAGAAAAATTCAGTAGAATTTTGCACATACTCAATCAAACAGAAGAATCAGTGAGCTCAAAGACAAGATATTTGAAGTTATCCAACCAGAGGAGGAAAAAGGGGAATGAAAAGGGTGAAGAAAGCCTATGGGAACTATGGGACACCATCGAGAGAACCAACGTTCATAAAGTAGGCATTCCAGAAGAAGAAGAGTGCAAATAAGACATCTCCATGATAGATCACACTTAGGTAACACAAAAAAAGTGTTAGCAAATTTAAGAAGATTGAAATCCTATCAAGTTTCTTTTCGACCACGATAACATACAACTAAACATCAATAACAGGAGGAATCTTGGAAAATTCACAAATATTTAAAAGTTAAGTGGCATGTTCCTGAACAACCAATGGCTCAAAGAAGAAATCAAAAGGAAAATAAAAAATATTTAGAATAAAAACACAACATACCGAAACTTATGGAAGGCAACAAAAGTAGTTCTAAGAGGAAGATTTATAGCAATAAGCATCTATATCAGAAAAGAGAGAAAGATGTTAAATAAACAGCTTAACATTACATGTTGAGGAAATAGAAAAAGAAAAACAAAGCCCAAATTTAGCAGAAGGAAGGAAATAATAAAGATCAGAGCAGAAACAAATGAAACTGGGAATAGAAAATCAAAACTAAAAGTTGATTTTTTGAGAAGATAAACAAAATTGACAAACCCTTAGCTAGACCAACTAAGAAAAAGAAGAAGAAGGGAGACTCAAATAAATATAATCAGAAATAAAAGAGGAAACATTGCAACTGATACCACAGAACTGTAAAGGGTCATAGGAAACCACTATAAAGAATTATGGGCCAGAAAACTGGATAATCCAGAGGAAATGAACATGTTCTTAAAGCCTGCAAACTAGGGTAATTAAATCATGAAGACAGAAACAATATGGCAGACCAATATTAAGTAAGAAGATTGAATCAGTGATTAAAAGTCTCTCATCAAAGAAATACTCAAAACATAATGCTTCACTGGTGAATTTTACCAAACACAGGAAGAACTAATATCAGCCCTCCTCAAACATTTCCAAAACATTGAAGTGGAGACTTCTAAACTCATTTTAGTAGACCCATATTACCCTGATACCAAAGCCTGAAAAGGACGTTACAAGAAAAGAAAATTACAGGGCAATGTCTCTGATTAATGTAGAGCCAAAAATCCTGAATAAAATACTAGCAAACTGATTTCAACAGCACATTAAAAAGATAATTTATCACAATCAAACGTGATTCATTCTTGGGATGCAAGGATGTGTCCACATATGCAAATCAATAAATGTGATACACCATATTAACGTGATGGAGGACAAAACCATATGATTATTTTAATAGGTGCAGAAAAAGCATTTGACAAAATTCAACATCTTGTATGATTAAAAACTCTCAACAAATTGGGAATGGAAGAAATGTACTTCAACATAGTAGAGCCCAATATGGCAAGACCTCAGCTAACATACTCAGTGGTGAAAAGTTGAAAGCTTTTTTTCCAAGGTCAGGAACCAAACAAGAATGCCCACTCTCCTGCTTCTATTAAACTTGGTGCTGGAAGTGCTAGCTGGAGCAATTAGGAAAGAAAAAGAAATAAAAGGCATCCAAATATGAAAGGTTGAAGTGAAATTTTCTCTGTTTGCTGATGGCATGATCTTATATATGGAAAACTTTACAGACTCCATTTAAAAAACTTGTTAGAACTGATAAATAAATTCAGTAAAGTTGCAGGATACAGAATTACATGCAAAAAAATCAGTAACATGTCTATACACTAACAGCAAACTACCCAAAAAAGAAATTAAGAAATAATTAAATTTACAGTAGCATTAAAAAATACTTAGGAATAAATTTAACCAAGGAAATTAAAGATCTATATACAGAAAATTATAAAACATTGATGAAAGAAATAGAAGAAAACACAAATAAATGGAAAGGTGTTCTGAGTTCATGAAGTAGAATTAATATTGTTAAAATGTCCATATTACGCAAAAAGATCTAAAGATTTAATGCAATTTTTATCCAAATCCAATGACGTTTTTCACAGAAATTGACATCAAAAAATTTCACAAGGATTTAGTAATCAAAACAGTTTGGTACTGGTGTGAAACCATAGCTAATGAAGCAGAATAGAGAACCTAGGAGCAAAATCAAAAATTTTGAGTCAATTCATTTTCAATAAAGTTACCAAGAGCAAACAATAGAAACAGATAATCTCTTCAATAAATGGTGCTGGGAAAACTGCATATCCACATATAGAAGGCTAATATTGGATCCATCTGTCATACCGTATATAAAAATCAGCTCAACGTGGGTTAGAAATTTACACATGAGATCTAAAACTAAAAAACTGCTAGGAAAAAAACATAGGAGGAAAGCAGCAAGACACTGAGCTGGGCAATGATGTTGTGGCTAGGACTCCAAAAGTGCAGTCAACAAAAGCAAAAACAGACAAACAAGACTGTACCAAATTCAACAGCTTCTCCACAGTCAAGGAAAGAATCACAGAGTGAAGAAACAACCCATGGACGGGAGAAAATATTTTCAAACCATACATATGTTAAGGGTTTAATATCCAAACTATGTAAAGAACTCAAACTATTCAAAAGCAGGAAAATAAACAACCTGCTCAAAAAATCAAAGATTAAACATTTCTCACAAGAAGATATACAAACGGCCAACAGTTTCATGAAAAAAAAAAGTGCCGAAACACTTAACATCAGAGCAATACAAACTAAAATCGCTACATATCACCTCATACCTGTTAGAACAGCTGTTACCAAAGAGACAAAAATAACAAATATTGGTGAGCATGTGTATCAGAGGAAATCCTTGCACACTGTTGATGGGCATGTAAACTAGTACAGCTGTTATGAAAAAGAGTATGGAGGTTCCTCAAAAAATTAAAAATAGAATTATCACATAATCCAGCGATCCTGCTCCTGGGTATGTATCCAAAGTAATTGAAATCCGTATATGAAAGAGATGTCTGCACCCCATGCTCATTGCAGCACCATTCATAATAGCCAAGAGAGGCATGAACCAAAGTGTGCATCAAGGATGAATGCATAAAGGGCCTGTGATAAATATACACGGTGCAGTACTATTCAACCTTGAAAAAGAAAGAAATCCTGACATTTGCAACAACATGGATGAGCCTGGAGGATATCATGCTAAGTGAAATCAGCCAGACACAAAAAGATAAATGCTGCATGACCTCACCCAGTGTGGAAACTATAAAAGTCAGACTTACATAAGCAGAGAGTAGAATGGTGGCTACCCAAGGCTGTGGGAGCAGGAAACTTGTTGGTCAGGGGTCCGAAATTTCAATTAGACAGGCAGGATAAGTTTTAGTGATCTGTGGCATAGACTGATTACCACAGTTAATAATATGTATTTCAAAATTGCTAACAGAGTAAATTCAAAATGTTCTCACTGCAAAAAAAAAAAAAAAGTTAAGCATGTGAGGTGATGGATGTGTTAACTACCTTGATATCACCATCCTACAATTTATACACATATCAAAACATCACAGTGCACCCCATAAATATATTCAACTCTTATCTGTCGATTACAAATAAAAAAATCTAAAAAGGAAATTAACCCAAAACTATTGAATAATGTATTAAATGGGTTAATTTTTATACCAGCAATGTGCTTGACTCTGAGACTGCAAAGTTAAACCACACGGAGAGCCCCTGACTCAGTGACGGTTACGGCACCGGGGCGAGGAAGTGGACACCCCAGGGTGAATGAGAAACAGCAGTTTCATCATCGCCCAATGGCTAGGATAGTAAAAGTGAACAGGCAAGTAGCTCAGTCCAGGGAGGGCAAGAGTTAAGAGGTGAGTTCAGAGAAGACTTCCTGGAAAAAGCGGTTTCAGATGAGACCAGAAGAAGTAGCAGAAAGGAGCCAGGTAGGCCGCACATGGGCAGGGGTGGGTGAGGGCCACACGCAAAGGCGCACGGGTGAAACCGGGGTTGTCTAAAGGAGCCAGGGTGGCTGGGATTCAGGGGCAGGTCACCAGGGCCCCAGTAGTGCAGAAGCTGTCAGATCATGTTAGGGATTCTATACCTTGACCTAAGGACAAAGCGGGCTGTGACCAAGGGAAAGGCCCCATCGGATCAGGCACTTAAACAACTGTCCTGACTTCTGTGCAGAGTCTCGTAGCCAACTGGGTGGGACGCTAGGTCTGTTGTGTGTGAGGAGATGAGGCTGAATCAGAGGCATTTAGGACTTAGAAACGGGCAGAGTGGGAGCAGAGCTGGGCCTGACTCCTGGGGCTCTGTCCTGGGTAACAGATACGTGTGACTACACAGGGTCAGGTTTGGGGACTTGGTGGGGAGGAGATGTGAGTACGGGAGGTGTCCACGGAACACCAAATAGAGACAGACGGCAGGATTTGCCCAGATGGCTTCCGAGCTCAGCAGAGACAGCTGAGCATGAGTTAGACTTTGTGAGCGGTGGGTCAGTAAAGACGTGAGGATCTCAGTGAGGGGAGGTGCCATCACCAGCTAAGTGAATACGGATATGAATAGGAAAGAGGGCCCAGAAAGGGTTTCAATGTTGCTGCTATTTAAGGGAAGCACAGAGAAGGAAAACAACTTGGAAAGGAGCTGAGAAGCAGCAGCAGGGGAGGTAGAGAGAACCACAAATGCATGAGAATGTGAAGGACAAGATTACTCTGACCTTAAGTCTCTCCAGGACGGTGGGCCCTGTGGAGCCTCTAGCGGGTGTTCTTCTGTGTAAGTTTGGACAAGATGATCACTGAGTTTTAGACCAATTCAGGAGCCCGTGTTCTGTGTTCAAGTCCCACTTCTTCCCTGGGATGTGAAGGGTCTGCCCCTGAATGGACAGAAGGAACCAGAAGGGTCCCTAGGCTGCCTGGAAGGACACGTATGCACAAAGGCACATTGGATGTTTCTATCTGACCCCCATGATATTTAGTTTTTAGGAAGGCTAGAGAAAACAAGCAATAATAAAGAGAAAGGAAGGAAGAGAGAGAGAAAAGGAGAAAGAAGAGACAGTGCATCACTCAGTCTCTCAGAGCATTATTGGCATCTTATTTCAGTAGTTCATTTCTACTGGTGTTTATTTCGCGGAAACAGACATCACAGAATAACGTCCAGATGCACACGTGTCACTTGGCTGTCTCCAGGTTCCTATGTTCGAAGTAATAACTACTGGACTCTCTGGGATTTGCTGCTGGGTTCTGTGTTCTGTATTTTCATGAACAGCATCAACATTTACTCACTGCAGCCTGCTCATTGTCATTCCCTAGGGATAATCCATTTCCCAGCCACCTGGTGTCCCTTTGAGCTGAGGAACCAACCTCCATCTCTGAGGAGCACCCATGTCTCCATTACCATCTCAAGGTGCATCTCTCTTACATCGGAATCATCTTCCCCCATCAGCCTTTAGCAGTCAGAACCATCAAGTCATCCCTGAGCAAATATTAAAACATCAAACCCACCATACTACGCAGCACACACACTAAAAACATCAGGCTTAATTATGTTTTATGTTTGCACAAATTTTACACATTTGTTTTATCTTTTCGTGTGTGTATTTGCTTCAATGTTATCTCTTTTAAATTGTTAACTAGAGAGCAGAGAAGTATATTTTTAATGATGTTTGCACAAGGCTTAGCATGAAATCTCAACTAGAAGAACAAGGTCAAATCAAGTAATTCATGGGAGTTCAAACATGTACATTTTTCCGAATCAACAATCTAAAATGTGTATTATGATGTATCTCTTGTCCATGTAGGTATCAGAAGCTAACATTTATTCAGTGCTTACTACACGTGTGTGCCTTTTCAATGCATTTATGTCTCCCAGCATAATAAAGGGAGACATCATTAATACCTGCACCTGACAGGCACGGTTCTTGAAGCACAGAGAATATCACTAATTTGTCCACGTTCACAATGAGAGTGAGTAGGGGAGCCAAGGTTCTAACCTTCTCGGGTGGGCACTAGTGTATGCTCCCCGAACTCTCTCACTCAGGCTCTTCAGTGATGGCATCCCTACGTTTTTCTAGGCTGCACAACAAGTTGCCACAAACTTGGTGGCTTAAAATAACATCCACTTATTATTTCAGGATTTCTGTGGGTCACAGGGATGAACATAGCTTAGCTTCATTCCCTAACTCAGGGTCTTACCGGGCTACAATCCATATGTCAGCCAGGGCTGCAGTCTCATCGGAGGCTCAACTGGAGAAGGATCTGCTTCCCAGCTGTTATGTCACCAGCAGATGTGTCTCTCTGCAGTTGTAGGACCAAGGTCTCTGCTTTCCTGCAAGCTGCCGGGGACCACCCTCAGCTCCAGAAGGCCACCCCAAGTCACTACTGCATGACATTTTTACAGCATGGCAGCTTCTTCTTCAAAGCCGGAAAGGGAGCCTCTCACTTAAGTCTGCTAAAAGTGGCCTCACGTGATGACATGATTGCCCAATTGTGAGAGTGGCAGCCCATTATCTTTGCCACACTTGGTTGGTTAGAAGCCAGTCCCAAGCCCCATCCACACACAAGAGCAGGGGTTACATGAGAGCATGACGCACTGTGGGTCACCCTAGTGTATGTTTGCCTCAATGCTAGTAAGAAAACAATATTGGTGCAGGAACCTGACTAAGTTAACTGCACTTGGTGGAATTTAATCTCCATTGAATCTCAACTTTTCTATCTGAGAATCGAGGAATACAACCCTGGAAAGATACTTGCCTGGTGGGAGACCTGGGCTCTCTCATGGGCTCTGCCGCTGACACACTTGGTTAGCACCAAGAGGCCAGCACTGGATGGGCATACTGAGAATGTAATTTATTATACAAGCCAGAATACTTGGAACGTGAAAGAGAACAATTTTTAAAAAACATTTTTGTGGGAGATGGGGTCTTGCTGTGTTACCCAACAAGCAAGACCCCACCTCTCACAGGAATTTTTGAGCCTCTGGCCTAAAGCAGTCTCTTACCTCAGCTTCCCAAAGTGCTGGGATTACAGGTGAGCCACCATGCCTAGCCAACGGACAGCAATTATAATAATGACTCCATAAGTCAAAGCAGAATCCCCCTGAACAGATGAGGATCTCCGGCCCTGCTGGTGATACTCGTCCCTTGGCACAGCTCTGAGAAGCCACAGGGAAGACAGATAATGTGGCAGGGGGCTCTGTGCATGCACGTGACGGCTGGACACAGGTGCCAGCCCCACCGCCCAGCCTCACCTCCATGCAGTCTTGGATAAGCAGCTTCTCCCAAGTGCAAATGAGGACAATTGAGTATCTTCTATTAAATCTTTGATGACATATATAAAATTCTCAGCAAAAAGTTTAGAATAGGGAAGTCCCTGATGAATGGCAGCCAGTGTTGTCACCATTATGAAATGAGATTCAATTTGCAGATGGCATTTTGTTTTTAATCATTGTGTAACTTGTTGAAAATCAAGCACAAAGGAGAAGCCCACCACTTTTGCTGGAGGTAAAAATCTTCCCCTGAAAATGGGAGCAGGATCTGCAGAAAGAAGCTCAGACAAGAAGTGTCTGGTTGGAAATTGAGCAGAGGTGCCTTCTCTTGGAGGGAGGAGTGGGGCTGGGACAGAGAGGGAGGAGGGTCGAGAGACAAGGTTTGGTGGTCCCCAGAGAGAAGCGGAGTGGAGTCACATGAAATGGCCCACAATCAGACAAGCAGACAATGTGCATCAGTGGATATAGAGAAGTGGCCTCTCCAATCCTTTTGATTTGTTTTCGCTGCGTTTTCAGTAGACATTCTGGCCTCCATGCTGGAGCGGTGCTCACCAGCTGATGCGCGGTCCTGGGCGAGTGTGCGATGGACTGAATGTGGTCAGCCTGTGAAGGGCTAGGGTGAGGTCCAGTGCCTGCAGTACAGCCTGGGTGACAACCGAGGACCATGGCTGGGCTCAAATGTGAAGGAAAAGAAGACAGATGTGTTCACAAAGGGAACTCCCGTGGGGTGAAGGATGCATGGGGCTGAGCAGGAAGTACAGGTGAGGAGGTGAGGAAGGAGGCACAGGCCAGGCTCTGGAGAGCAGATGCCAGGCTCATGACGGGGTGGCTGGGAGGGAGAGGAGGAGAGAGGAGCCCCATGGCTAGGCAATTGCTTTGCAGGAAACACTAGAAATGCAGCTCACCAAGTCCCCCTCCATAGCCTGAGCACGTTAATTCTCTTATTTGAAAACATCCTGCATCTCTCGCTGAATCCTGCTTTAATTGTGCACACCAGATGACATTTTCAGATAATTGGCCAAGCACATTGTCATCATTTGCCACAGATCCGCAGGAGTGGACTTCATGCCACTCACATATTTCTAATATTTTGCACCTACCTTGAAGCTAATTCCTGTCTGTTTTTAATATCCGGACTTTTTGACGATCATAGCACTGTTTGCAAGTGCCTCGAAGGAGCGTTAAGCAAAACTGCAAAGCATGCTGGGATGCCATGCCGTTCAACGTTGCCCCATCGTATTCTCCTTCTGACATTAGCATAAAAGAAAATTGCTGGTCATTACAGCGTCCTTCACATTCTTGCAGTCCCTCAGTACGCTGTATAAGAAATCTTTAATTATTGCAATAAAGGAGAGGCGCATATTATCCATGGTGCATCTTGGTTCCTCTTCTGCACTTCCCTCCCTGGGGCCTGTAATTGCTTTAGCCAACCATTTACCGAAGCAAGAGACTAATAGAGAGTATATTATTGTTTAAATAATGCATTTGCTTTGAATATACAATTATGGAGTGGGGATGGGGAATCATGAGAGGAATATAATTTAGTGCGGATCTTCAGTAAGCGAGTTGGGTTTTTTAGCCAGTTTCTTCAATGTCCTCCTTTCAAAGGCCCTGAAAGGAGTATGTTCATTTTCTTAGTCTGCGTCTTAAATAAGGCTTGTCTGCGCATGAATGGGGCCAAGAACGTGTGGACTTTACTCATTTCTCTTATCCCAGTGATTCATAGCAAGCCCCATACTTTCATTGATGAATCAGTGACCGGCATCAATGACTAATACATTGAATTAAGTGATAATTTAGTTGTCATTGACATAGAAGAGGGATGTCTGCCCTTGTTGAGCCAGCCAGATTTGATGCAAAGTTAGCAGGTATTTATCGAGGGTCTGTTGTGGTCTAGATGCTGTGAGACTGTAAAGGTGAATACACTGAAGACATTAACCTGGAGTATCTGTAATCTAGGCTGGTCGGAAAAGAAAACGTCTCATGGAATAGCACAGAGCACAGCCTGGAAGCTGCGAAGAGTCAAATATAAAGAGAGGCGGCCTCGAATGAGCAAGGCGTTCTGCCTCCCTGCAGAGTGGCTACCAAGCTCAGCCTGGACAGACAGGTGGTGCATCAGCAAACCAGAGTCCGTGAAGGACCCGGAGGATCCCGTCCCCGACAGAGGAACCTCAAGACAAGAGCCAGGTGCAGGCGGTGGTTAGACAGCTCCAAGGAACTGAGATTTTTGAGAGCTGGAGCAAGGGGAGAAGAATCTAGGTCCTCAGTCAGGAGGTCTTCAACACAAGGGTGAAGACTTTGTTGTCCTGACTTGGTGGGAAGTCGGGGATCGTCAGGGTTTGTATGGAAGGAAATTGCATCCTGGCAGATGTGCTTTTGACACGATCCCTGGGCAGCTGGTGTAAAACATACTGGAAGCAGAGTGGGGTTAACAGAATGTAGATCAACTCAGAGGCTACGAAAGAGTCCGGACAGGAGGAGGGGCAGAGAAATGCACAGATACCAGGACGAACACGTAATTCTGTTGCATTTGCAGAATAGCTGCGCATTTGGGGTTATAATCTCCTCTCCTGCTGATAAGAACTGAGTTGGGAGAGTGAAGATCACAGAACCCTTGGCCCGGCGAGCAGGTGAGTGGGAGGCAGCACTGGAGCGAAGCCTCTCTGGTCTTTGTCGACAGGGGCAGATATTCTGGCTGGGGATATGTAGCAGTTCGCTGGACGGGGGTCGAATCTGAGAAGACCTTAACGGACAGTGTCTATCTTTTGGTACATTATTTCCCTTAATGCCAAGAAGAGATACTAAAGCCCTGACGTCCCCTGGGAGAGAGCTCAGCCACACTGCCTCCTGTCACCCTTCGTATTTCTTCACCTCCTGCATCAGCCTGCTTACAACACAGCATGTGGCAGGGAGGCTTCCCATCCTTCTCATCCCATGGTGTCCCATGACGGTCTCACTCACAAGCTTGCAAGGCACGCCTCGGGAGGACAGCCTTGAAGCTCCCTGCCGCATCCCAACCAGCCAGGGCAGGAGCTTTGTCCGTGGTTGGGAGGGCCCAACCCTGTAGGTCCCTGCCCCACTCATCACTGGATCCTCTCTAAGGAGCCTCACTGGAGACAGAGCTGATGCCTTTCTCAGTATGATGTTGCCCCCAAAGGCAAGTTCCCCATCCCTTTCCCAGCACAACCTGCCCTGAAAATATACATTTCTTCTTTCTTTCTTTCTTTTTTGAGATGGAGCCTCTTTCTGTTGCCAGGCTGCAGTGGAGTGGTGAGATCTCAGCTCATTGGGCTCACTGCAACTTCCACCTCCTGGGTTCAAAAGATTCTCCTGCCTCAGCCTCCCAAGTAGCTGGGATTACAGGCGCCCACCACCATGCTCAGCTAATTTTTGCATTTTTAATAGAGACGGATTTTCACCAGGATGGTCTCAATCTCTTGACCTCGTGATCTGTCCACCTTGGCCTCCCAAAGTGCTGGGATTACAGGTCTGAGTCACTGCGCCAGGCAAAAATGCAAATTTCTTAAAGAGGAAACCTGAGAGTCTTCTCAGGATGTCTTCATATCATTTCTGTTTCAAAATCAGTACAGCAGGCTTCACTCATGGCAAGGCACAAGCGGTCTGGTAGCGACCTTGAATGTGGATGGGGAAGGAAAAATGCTGGTGGAAAACACACAGAGGATGACATCAGTTAATGACCCGGCCATGACATCATCAGCTCCATTCCGACGAGGACTGAGGAATCAATTCCTCCAGAATCACTCTGCAGCTCAGCAGGACACTATCTGGTCGGCACCACACTCTGTTCCGTCAGTCTCTAGGGTTCAGTTAAGGACAGAGAACCGTGGTGGCTCACTCGGAGCCGGCACCTGGTGGCCACTCCATCTGCAGGGTCCCATTTCCATCAGGGGAGCTCAGTTCCAAAAATCACATCCTGGCTGAGAGGAAGAATGAAAGAGGCTCAGTCAGGGTTTTACTCACCAAAGTCAAAGTCGCTGGGTCAGTGGTGGCCTCAAAGGGTCCCATTCCTAACAGATCCTCTCCAGAAGGGCTATGTGTCACATGCTCTTGCTTCAGTTCACTAGCAGCCCAGGAAGAGGCATGCAAAGCCCACCAAAAACACTCATGGTCTCTGACATGACACTGTTGGTCATCAAAAGGCCAGAAATGATTGTTGGCCATTGGAGTTTTCCATCATTCCTCCTCTGAATCAGGGCACTGCCTGGAATTGAACTGCTTGGCTTCTCCCCAACAGCCTGGATAGTGAGGGGAAAACTTGGGAGACAGCAGCGTTGGGCAAACCACGGACAATGAGCCCACATCTCCACTGGACCGGAGGTTTCTGCGGGTTGTCGAGCGTCCACGCACGGCCCTGCTCATGAAGATGGATGGCATGGGAAACCCAGGAAGCAAGTTGAGTTTTTCCCACAGTGGTTATAATTCACCCATGGTCAGATTTTTTCAGGCCCATAAAGCCTTCCTAATAAACCAACTGGCATTTTCAGAAACTCTGGGATGCTAAACTGAGGCATCTCTGGTCTAAGGAATAATAAATGTGGAAGGCAGACAGGAATGTCCCAGCCACCCTGGGGCTTGGCAGGCAGGGCCAAGGAGAGGGAGCACCCAGGGAGGTCAGAGCCAGACCAGGCTGCAGAGGAGGCCAGCCAGGTGTGGGAGGGTGGACCACGTGCACCAAGAGACCACAGCCCAGTCATGTCCCATGGGCGGAAAATCAAAGAGGTCACGCACATTGTGAGCTGCACACCAAGGGGCTGCAGTCCCACGTGCAGGGGAAGGTGCACTGCGGGTCTGGGGATGTGCAGGCTGAGCTTCCTCCTTACACTGCTGCCAGAGCACGGTCGGACCTGAGCTGCAGAAAGGGAAACAGACACCACTCAGAGGACCACAGTGCAGAGGGCGGGGGTTTCCATTCAGTGCAGCGGAGGTTTGCAGGACATGCATCCTGGTCAGGCCCTGGGTACGCCTTTGGCAATGGCGTAAAGATGAAGAAGACATGGCCTGGTCCTGGGGCTTTCTACAGAGATTCTCAGAGGGAAAAGGGCCTGGGAGAGACGGTCAGATTCTCAGCTGCGGTGGACTGGAAAGCATGCCGGCGCACACGAGGGCAGATTTGTAGATGCAGGGACTCCCCAGCTGCATGGAAATTGGGCCATCTCTGGTCACATGGTTGTCTAAAGCCCAGTGAGTGGGCTGCCAGGTGAGCTTCCAGTGATGGATCTGGGGTTGAAGACGGCCATCGCCTTGGGCCACTGCATAAGGTGACCATGGACGGTCCCAGCTAGGAAATCCCTGCTCCGACCTCCCCCATCATGCAGGGTGGCTCAAAGAATGTGCAGATTCAGACTTGTCAACACCAAGAGGGTCTCTGCCTCTCTACCAGCTTATTTTGGAGGACTTTCCTTCAGAGGCAAAACGCTTGAGGAACAGGGGGTGTCGCCTGTCTCCAGGCGTCTCAAGGACCAGGCTGCTTAATGGCAAAGGTGAAACTCTCCTGCTCAGCCTGGAACTCAGGAAGAAAGGATCTGCTGCTCCTTTTCTCTCCACGTTGCTTTAAAAGCATATGCTAATTTTAATCCCCAAACTGCCCTGCTGGCTCTCAAAATTATAGAAAAGAAAATAATTGACAGCTGTACCAGCAGTGGGGGGCAAACCACCCACCACTGTGATTCTGGCGTCGATTTCTGGCCAGTGGTCTTAAAAGCTAAATTAACTCCAAAGTAAATTTGAGCATTGAAATATATATTCTTAACTTCTCAGACGTTGTGGTCACAACCTTGTGTGAGGGGCAAGATTACGATCCTTGCCTAGCCCTTGGCCTTGTGCACAAAAACCGTCTGACAGACGTTTGAGGAGTCCACTCAAATACCGGTTGTTTTCATGTGTGAGGAGCAGGTTGTGGCAGGAGATGTCAAGGACTGTTCATGCCAGAGGGTTTAGGATGCAGTGCTTTGATCACATTGTCTTCTGGTTTATATAAAAAATCGGAATGTGAAAGGCGATACCAAAATCGATCAACAGTTTCCTAAATTAAATACCAGTTTCTCTGCTTCCGACTGTATAGGACAGGGATAGAGGGCGTTGCGTGTGTGTGCTTACTGGGTGTGAACGCCACAAGGGTGAGTCACTGCAACACGAGCTTACGTCCAGTGATGGCAGCTGGATCCAAATTCGAAGACCACTTTCGATAATAAGCCTCTTCCCAAACGTTTGCTCAAAGTGCTGATGGTGCAACAGACTTGATCCCCAAAGAGAAGCTTCACAGAAAGCCCATGCAGTGCAGGCACCCACACGTCTCTGCCCGGATGGGAAAGGGCAGGTGAGGCTCACATTCCAACTTGTCCTCCCAGGGATGAAGAACAACTGACATCCTTATTGATGTGGAGGAATTTGCCGTTATATTCCATATTAGCCACAGCAATCACCTCCGGAGGCTCCTTCCAGGCAGCGTTTCTGAAGGGACAGAGAAGCGGCAGAACTGGAGACATGGAGATCTGGGTTCTCCCGAACATGCGTGATCTGCTCGTCTGCTAGGGACGGGGGCACCTTGGGCAGCCAGTCTCAGCGCCCCTGCCGCCCGCCCATCCTCGTTCCTTGTATTGGATGGACACAGCTGAATGTGTCAGTCCTTTCCTTCATGGTCTGTGCTTTTATTTTTAAAGTCTTGTTTTGGACATCTGTTTGTATGATGAAGCCATAAAAACATTTTCCTATAAATGTTGCAAAGCTACTCCTATCATATTGTAATATAAAATATGAAGTCACATATTTTAATCCTTTTAATTTGTGTATCATGCAAGTTAGGGAACCCCAGACTCCTCATTTTTGCCTATGAGTAATTAATTTTCCAGACCAGGCGTTAAGTTCTCCACCCTCCGCTGGCCTGGAGTTGCACCTGTGCGAGCTGCGGAGCCAGCAGGGTGGGTGGGCTTCCGATCTTTCTTCCTGTCTGCTGTCCATCACTGAGCCCATCCTACAATGTGTTTACTGCCATGCCCTTTAGCTGCTGCACCTTCCAAACAAAGGCCGCAAGGTGCATGGCTGAACACAATGGAAATTCGTTCTCTCTCCATTCAGTGGAAAGTTCTCAGCACCTCCAGAATCAAGGGTTGCAGAAACATCCCTCTCTGGAGGCTCCAGTTTTCTACCTCTCCTCTTATTGTAAGATCACAATTACACTGGATTTAGGCCCCACCCCACTCCAATACTAAGTTCATCTTAACTCATTCCATCTACAAAGACCCTGTTTCCAGAAAGTGTCACCTTCACAGGTACTAGAGGTTAGGGTTTGATCATACCTTTTTAAGGACACAATTATTAAATGCACAGCATCGATGCTTTATGATGATGAGGTTTGATGATTAACACAGTGAGCAGTCCAGGGTGCCCTTCCTTCTCTTCCTTCAGAAATTTTTGGCTTGTGTTCAAGCTCCTTGAGAAACCCAGCACGGACTTTAAATTGGAATTATACTAAACTTATAAACAAATTCAGAAAAAAACAAATTTAAGACATTGAGAATTCCAATCTATAAGTATCTTTCCACTCTATTTAGATCTTTAACCAATTTATCTATAATAAAATGTCAGAATTTTCTCTAAATATACGTGATGTGGCTCGGCTGTGTCCCGGAGCTCAAACCTCATCTTGAATTGTAGTTCTCATAATCCCCACATGCCGTGGGAGAGAGCTGCTGGCATTGCTTGAATCTCGGAGATGGTTACCCCCATGCTACTGCTCTTGAGCTAGTGAATGGGTTCTCACAATGTCTGATGGTTTTATAAAGGGATGTTCCCTGTTGTGCTCCACACTTCTCCTTCCTGCCACCATGTGAAGAAGGACATGTTTGCTTCCCCTCCTGCTACCATTGTAAGTTTCCTGAGGCACCACCAGCTGTGCTGAACTGTGAGTCAATTCAAGCCTCTTTTCTTTATAAATTACCCAGTCTTGGGTATGTCTTTATTAGCAGCACGAGAACGGACTAATACAAAGAGTAAACAAATAATATTTTGCATATTATCTTAACTAGTGTATTTTTAAAATGACATTTTTTTATTTTTTGCTTGTACATTAAAGTTGGTTTTTGATATTGAATATATGTGTAGCAAATATACTGATTTCTCCCAATGAAATAATAGTTTGTAGATTTTCCTGCATTTTCTGTATAGGAAAATTATATTATTGAGAACAAGAACATTGTAGCCTCTTCCATTAAAATTTAATAACTTTGTTTTTTAAGTTGTTGCAATAATTAGGACTTTCAGTAAAATATTGATATTTGAAAAACATACTAGCAAATATCTTTCACCTGTTCATAATTTAAAAGGATCCATTAACGATTCACTTTTATTTTTGACACTCATTGTAGACTTTTGAGTAGATGCTCTTTTTTTAGGATAAGAAAGATTCTTCCATTTTCAATTCAAAGCAGCTTTTAAAGATATTGTGAATTATAAAATGTTTTTTCTGTAGTGTTGTCATGGATATATTCTTTTGCTTATTTAATTTATCAGCATGGCAAATTGCTTTAATACATTTTCTAATGTTTAACCATCTTGTATTCCTGGGATAAGTTTAACTTGTTCAAAGTGTATAATTACTGCTTCTCAAATTAATTTCTGGGGGAACGGTGTATTGATATTGGTTTGATATTTTTGTGTGTTCAATCGTAAAATTGGATTTTGGTTTATATTTTTTATCATGGCTTCATCTGATTTCTGAATCAGATTTCAAAAAGACTCACAAATTTACCTCGATAATTTTTTTATTCTTTTGAAACATTTTTAAATGAGATTACAGCTTTCTGGTTTTTAAATGCTTGCTGGAATGTGCCTGTAAAAATATCTGCATCCAATTGCTTGTTTTTCTGAGTATTGAGCCATCAACTAGTTCTTCAGGGAATTTAGTATTATTCTTGAATATTATGTCTCCTCAGTTCAGTTAAAGTACATAACAAGAAATGATTTCTAAGAAATAATCTAATTCAGTCTCAGTATTTAAATGCATCGGCCTGATACTTTTATAATGTCTTTTGTAATTTAAAATCTCATGTCTTTATAGTCATTATCTTTTTCCTTATAATGCATTTGAGCCTCATCCTTTTTGTTGATGTCTTGCCTGATATTTTCTGTTCAATTTATATCTTAAAAGCATTATTATCCACGTTTGTCATGACTCTCAACTGTATTCTTACTGTCCATTTTATTAACTTTTGTCTTCATTTTCTCCCTTTCTCTTGCTTTGGGTATCATTTTTCTAATTTCTTAAGACATTACTTTTCTTAGCCTCTCTTACATGTTTTTTACAAAATGAAAAGACAACACTACTTTCCTTAGCTTCTTTTATTTTTTTTAAATAAGCAAATAAAAGTGTTTATGGACCTCTATATGGTCCTTAGAAATTTCTCAAAGATTTTGACATACACTATGTTCATCATCAGTCTGTTCCTTTGAAAGAGGTTTACTGAGTATAATTTGTAAAATTCACTCCTTTTAATGTATAGTCAAATGCTTTTTAGTAAATTGATCGCATTGTACAGTAATTACCACAAGTCAATCCTAGAGCTTTGCCACTGGCCCAGAACATCCCTTCCACCCATCTGCAGACACCCTCCACTTCCAGGCTCAGCTTTGGGAAATCACTGAACTATTTCTGTCTGTACAAATTTGCCTTTTCTAAAACGTTCACATCAATTGTTTGTGCCAGAGGTGCCTTGACATCTCCTCTTCCTGGTTATGTGAAAATTCAGAGCTTTAATGATGATGAGAAATCTATCCGGGATTTCTAAACTGAAGACAGGCAGGTGCATGTGCCTGTTTCCATCATGTGGACACTTTTCTGTCTGATTTCTTCCACTGAAAACAACGTTTTTGAAGTTCGTGTTGTAGCATGCATCAATACGTGACTGCTTTTCATTGTGAAATGACATCCCATTTTATGGGTGGACAACATTTTATTTATTCATGGGTTGATGGACTCTGTTGTTTCCAGTGTTTTGCTTCTATAAATAATGCTGTTATGAGCATGAATGTACACGACTTGGTGTAGACTTAGGTTTTCAGTCCTCTTGGCTGCATTATGATGAGTGGAATTGCTTAGTCATCTGATAAGAACATGTTTAATATTTTAAGAAACTGTCCAAAGTGTCTCTACGATTTTACATTTCCACGAGCAATGCGTGAGGATGCATTTCTTCATATCTTCAGCAACACTTGGTATTGCTAGTCTTTTTTAAAAATCGACCTTATGTTTTAGTGCAGCTTCAGGCTCCCAGCAAAACTGAGTGGAAGATACAGAGATTTCCTACATATCCTCTGCCCCAGCGTGTGCAGTCTCCCCCACTATCAGCATCCCCCACCAGAGCGGCACACTTGTTACCCTGCAGAGCCTCCAATGGCACCTCATCGTCACCCAGAGTCCACAGTTACACCAGAGTTCAGTCTTGGTGGTGTGCACCCTGAGGGTTTGGATAAATTTGCAATTACAAGTATCTACCATTATAGTTACCAGTCAGAGTTGGTGCACAAACCCTCCATGCTGCACCTGGAAATCCTTTCCCCAAACATTCTGGCAACAATGAATGTTTCTGTCTCCCTGTTTTGCCTTTTCCAGAATGTTGTATGTTAGAATCATACGGTGTGTAGCCTTTTCAGACCAGCTTCTCTCACTTCGTAATAAGCATTTAAGATTCCTCCATGTCTTTTTATGGCTTAATAGCTCATTTATTTTCAGCACTGAATAATAGTCCACTATCTGGATGTGCCACAGTTCATTTATCCATTCACCCACTGAAGGGCATCTCCGTTGCTTCCAAGTTTTGGCAATTATGAATTATCACCTGTGTGCTGCTATAAACTTCATGTGCAGGTTTTTGTGTGGACAGAGATTTTCATCTCCTTTGAGTAAATACCAAGAAAAGTGATTACCGGGTCACATGATGAGAGTATGTTTAGTTTTGTAAGAAACTGCCAATTTGTCTTCCCAAGCAACTGCACCATTTTGCATTCCCTCCAGCGATGAATGAGAGTTTCTGCTGCCCCATATCCTCAGCAGCCTGTGGTGGTGTCTGTGTTCTGGATTTGGGTCATTATAATGGGTTCATAGTGGACTCTCAGTGCTGTTGCAATTCACGTTTTCCTGATCACCTACGGCATGGAACACTGTTTTGTGTGATTATTCACCATCCTCATTTCTTCTGGATTGAGGTGTCTGTTAAAGTGCTTGGCCTACTTTTTAATCAAGTTGTTTGTATTCCTACTGTTGAGTCTTAAGAGTTTCTTTGTGTATTTTGATAGCAATCTTCTATCAGATATGTCTTTTGCAAATATTGCCTCCTAACCTATGGCTTTTCTTTGAATTATCCTGACAGTGTTTTTGGCATGCAGAAATTGTTGATTTCAACAAAGCCCAGCTTAACAATTCCTTTTCCAGGAATTGTGTCATTGGTGTTGCATCTAAAACGTTCTCACCGAACCGAAGGTCATCTAGATTTTCTTCTTCATCCCCCTGACTTTAATCACTGTAATACGCACACAAAGATTCAAATTGCAGTTTTAGTTTGCATTACTCTAATCAATTATGATATGTGGCATCTTTACATGTGCTTATTAATCATTTATACATCTTCTTAGATGAAATGTTTATTTTACCTATTTTAATTGAGTGGTTGGGTTTTTGTCTTTTTATTTTCATTTTTTCTAGCTTTATTGAGGTGTAATTAACAAATAACTGACAAATATATATATTTAAAGTGTACAATGTGATCTTTAATATACGTTGTGAAATGGTCACCACTATCAGACTAATTAACATATTAATAAGTTATCATTTTTTTGTGGTGAAACCATTTGAGATCTAATTTCTTGGCAGAATTAAAGTATACCTTACATATTGGCACATGCTGTACATGAGAGCTCCAGAACTTATTCATTCCACATAGCTAAAACTTTATAGTCCTTTGACCAACATTACCTCATTTTCCTCACTCACTGGTCCCTGGCAACCAACATTCTAATCTCTGCTTCTGTGAATTCTGCCTTTTTAGATTCTACGTGTAGGTGATAGCATGCAATATTTGTCTTTCTGTTTCTGGCTTATTTTACTCAGCATAGTGTCCTCCACGTTTTTCCACATTCTCACAAATAATGAGATTTTCTTTTTATAAAGCTAAGTTCCATTAACTATATATGGCATATTTTATGAACACACACACGGACTTCAAAAACTTTGGGAACAAATGGAAGCAAAAGAATAAAAATACAAACTTTATTTCTTAACATAGACACCATCAAATTCAAGACACTTTTGTCAGTGATGATATCTACCATTTAGTCCACCCGGAAAGAACTGAGGGTCCTAGGAATTTAACCATGTCAATGAAGTCTTTTCTACATTATTAATGAAAGAAAAATGGGTGCCCTTCAAAGATTTTTTTAAGATTAGAAAATAAAAAGAAGTCAGAAAAAGCCAAATCAGGACTGTAAGGTGGAGACCTATTGATTTTCCATCAAAACAATAAAAAAAAAAATCCCCTCATTTAGTGAGAGAAATGAGCAGAAACATTGTCATGGTGAAGAAGGGCCCTCTGGTTAAGATTCCCCAGGTGTTTTTCTGCTAACACATTGGCCAACTTTCTAAAAACATTCTCATAATAAGCAGGTTTTATTCTTTGGCCCTACAGAAAGCCAGTGTGCAAAATGCTCTGAGCATCTGCAGAATAGCTGCGTGAGCTTTGCTCTTGGCCGGTCCCCTTCTGCTTGTCTGGGCTACTCCATGTTTCAGTAGCCATGGCTTCGTGCTTTGTCTTCAGGGTGCTGCTGGCAAACCCATGTTCCATCTCCTACACAACTCTTCCAAGAAATGTCTCAAGCCCTTGAGGACACTTGTTTAAATTTTCCATTGAAAAGTTTATTCTTGTCTGCAGCTGATCTGGGCACAATGGTTTTGGCCAGCATGGAGTGAAAAGTTTGCTCAGCTTGAATTTTTTCAATCAGAATTAGTAAACTGAACCAGTTGAGAAGTCTGTGGTGTTGGCTGTTATTTGTGCTGCTAATTGTTGGTCCTCTCCAAGTAAGGCACAAACAAGACTTGTATTTTCCTTGCAAATTGGTGTGGATTGTCTAACGAAGCTTTATGTTCAACATAGACTTATTATTTCTCAAAACAAGTTATCCTTTTTTAAACTTCTGATTTATTTGGGCCAAAGTCCTGATAAACGTTTTAAAAAGTACCAATGATTTCACGATTCTTCCACCCAAACTTCACCATAAATTTGATGTTTGTTATTGTTTCAATTTTAGCACAATTCATGATGCTCTGATAAGAGCTCTTTTCAAATTAATCTCTTATGCTTCTTAGTGCCTTGAACTAGATGCTGATCAGATATGTTATAACAAATTACTGAGTTTATTTTGCTGCAAAAATTTTAAAACCATGCATATTTTTTTATAATAGACATTTCCCTTGAGCTTTTTGAAGATCTCATGTGTGTGCGTGTGTCTGTGTTTGTGTGTCTTTGTGTGTGTGTGTGTGTGTGTGTGTGTGTGTATAACATGCTTCTCCATTCATCCATTCATGAACACTTAGGTTGATTCCATATCTTGCCTATTGTGAAGAATGCTGAAATAAATACGGAACTGTTGCTATCTTTTTAAGGTGGTGATTTCTTCTCCTTTGAATATGCTCAAAAGTGGAATTGCTGAATCATATTGTAGCTCTATTTTTAAATGTTTTAGAAACCTCCATACTGTTTTCCATAATGGCTGTACTAATTTACTTTCCCACTGACAGTGTACAAATGTTCTTTTCACTCCATACCTTTGCCAATGTTTGTTATTTTTGCCTCCTGGGTTCAAGAGATTCTCCTGCCTCAGCCTTTTGAGTAGCTGGGATTACAGGCACCCACCACCATACCAAGCTATTTTTAAAATATTTTTGGTAGAAACAGGGTTTCACTGTGCTGGCAAGGGTAGTCTGGAACTCCTGATCTCAAGTGATCCGCCTGCCTTGGCCTCCCAAGGTGCTGGGATTACAGGCATGCCACCATGCCCGCCCCTCGTGTGTTTTTGATTTGCATTTTCCTGATGATTAATAATGCTGAGCATTTTTTTGTATACCTATCGGTCGTATGTATGTTTTCTCTTGAGAAATGTATATTCAGGTCTATGATCATCTTTAAATCAAGATATTTGTTTTATTGTTATTGCATTCAGTTCTTCATATATTTTGGATATTAACTCTTTATCAGGCTTATGGTTTGCAAATATTTTCTTCTGTCTTGTAGGTTGTATGTTTACTCTGTCATTTCATTGCCATGCAGAAGCTTTTTGGTTTGATGCATTCTCATTTGTCTATTTCTTACTTTTGTTGCCCAAACTTTTGAGATTATATCCAAAAATCATTGCCCAGGCCAATGATAGGAAGTGATTTCTGTATGCTTTCTTTTATTAGTTATACATGTTCAGGTCTTATATTTAATTATTTAATCTATTTTAAGTTTTAAGTTTTATATATGGTGTGAAGTAATGGTTTCTGTATGTGAATATCTAATTTTTCCAACACTGTTTATTGAAAATACTATTTTTTCTCCATTCCATGTTCTTGGCAACCTTTTCAGAGATCACGTAACCAAAAACGTATAAATTTATTTCTGGGCTTTCCATTCTGTTCCATTGGTTTATATCTGTTTTTATGCCACTACCAAGCTGTTTTGGTTACTGTAATTTTGTAGTATATTTTGAAATCAGGTAGTGTGATACCTTCAGCTTTGTTCTTTGGCTCAAGATTTCTTTTTAGCTATTCAAGGAATTTTTTTTATTGCATTTTAGGTTTTGGGGTACATGTGAAGAACATGCAAGATTGTTGCATAGGTACACATGTGGCAGTGTGATTTGCTGCCTTCCTCCCCTTCACCTATATCTGGCATTTCTCCCCATGCTATCTCTCCAGCTCCCCACCTCCTGCTGTCCCTCCCCTGTTTCCCCCCAACAGACCCCAGTGTGTAGTGCTCCCCTCCCTGTGTCCATGTGTTCTCATTGCTCAACACCCGCCTATGAGTGAGACCATGTGGTGTTTGATTTTCTGCTCTTGTGTCAGCTTGCTGTTCCAGGTTCCTCCATGTCCCTACAAAGGACACAAACTCATCATTTTTGATGGCTGCATAATATTCCATGGTGTATATGTGCTGCATTTTCCCTGTCCAGTCTATCATCAATGGGCATTTGGGTTGGTTCCAGGTGGTTGCTATTGTAAACAGTGCTGCAATGAACATTCGTGTGCATGTGTTCTTATAGCAGAAAGATTTATAATCCTTTGGATATATACCCAGTAATGAGTTTGCTGGGTCAAATGGAATTTCTATTTCTAGGCCCTTGAGGAATCGCCACACTGTCTTCCACAATGGTTGAACTAATTTACACTCCCACCAACAGTGTAAAAGCGTTCCTATTTCTCCACATCCTCTCCAGCATCTGTTGTCTCCAGATTTTTTAATGATCGCCCTTCTAACTGGCGTGAGATGGTGTCTCAATGTAGTTTTGATTTGCATTTCT
Organism: Sapajus apella; assembly: GCF_009761245.1. NCBI lineage: Eukaryota > Metazoa > Chordata > Mammalia > Primates > Cebidae > Sapajus > Sapajus apella. The sequence goes on from NW_022436951.1 coordinate 40,168,420, forward strand.
CTGATGACCAGTGATGATGAGCATTTTTTCATATGTTTGTTGGCCTCATATATGTCTTCTTTTGTAAAATGTCTGTTCATATCCTTCGCCCACTTTTTAATGGGCTTCTATTCAAGGAATTTGTGGTTTTATAGAAACTTTAGATTTTTTTTCTATATCTGTAAAAAAAAAAAAAAAGCCGTTAGAATTTTGATGGGGATTGCATTGAATCTGCAAATTACTTTTGGTAGTATGAACATTTTAACATTATTAATTATCCCAGTCCATGAACATGGAATAACTTTTCATTGATATTTGTTTTTCTCAATTTTATTAAAGTTTTATAGTTTTATGTACATAGATCTTTTGCCTTCTCAGTTAAATTTATTCCTAAGTCTTTCATTCTGATGCTCTCACAAGTGGAGTGTTATCTTAATTTCTTTTCTTTTGGTGGTTTCTCATTAATCACATTGTATACAAATGTGACTAATTTTTGTGTGTTGAATTTTGTATCCTGAAAATTTACTGAATTTGTTTATTAGTTCTAACAGCTTTATAGTGAAGTTTTTATGGTTTTCTACATATAAGATCATGTTGTCAGCAAACAGTCAATTTAGCTTCTTCCTTTCCAATTTTGATGCCTTTATTTTTTCTTGCCTCATTGCTTAGGCTAGCACTTCCATTGTTATATTGAATAGAAGTAGCAGGAGTGGACATGCTTATTTTATTCATATTTTGGAGGAAAAGTTTTCAGTTTTTCACTGTTGAGCATGATGTTAGATGTGGTCTTATCTTACGTGTCCTTTATTATGTTGAGGTACATTTCTTCTATACCTAATTTGTTGAAAACATCTTATCTTGAAAAAAATGTTGAGTGTTGTCAAATGTTTTTTAATCTATTGAAATTATTATATAATTTTTATATTTTACTCTGTTAATGTGAAATATATTTATTGATTTGTGATGCTGAACTACATTTGCATTCTAGGGGTAGATACCACATAATCATGGAATATGATCCTTTTAATGTGCTACTGAATTTGGTTTGCAGGTATTTTTGCATCGCTGTCCATCAAGAATACTGGTCTGTAATTTTCTTTGATCAGCTTCCCTATTAGTACTGCTTTTGTTGTATCCCACATGTTTTGGAATATTATGTTTCCACTTTCATTTGTCTCAAGATATATTTTTTATAATTTTTTGGAGTTATTCTTTGATGCATTGCTTATTCAGGAGTTATTTATACTTTAAATTGTGTTAATTTCCCCATATTTGTGTATTTTCCAATATTACTGATTTCTGGTTTTGTGCCAATGAGGTTAGAAAAGATACTTGATATGTTTCAATATTCTTTAATTTATTAAGACACATTTTGCTGCCTAAAATACAGTCTATGATAGAGAATATTCTGTATGCATTTGAAAATAATGTATCTTATTCTGCTATTAGATGGAATGTTCTCTAGATGTCTGGTGGATTTAATTTGATAATGTATTAAAAATTTTGAATACATATACATATTTTACATTGGTCTGAAGTTTTCTTTTCTTACCACATATTTTTATATTTTTAGTGTATAGCACACATCAGCCTTATAATATGAGTTGGAAAGTATTCCATCTTTCTATATTTTCTCAAAAATTTGTGTATAATTGGTTTTATTTATTATTTCATTATTAATTAAATTAGCCTGTAAAACCACTTAGGCCTGCTTTTTGTCCCTTAAGATGATATTAATTTAATTTCTTTTGTATTATAATTGTATTATAATTTCTTCTGTATTTTATATTTCCCTTTATTCTGCCTACTTTGGGGTTTATTTTGCCCCTATTTTTCTAGTATTTTGAGATAAAAACTTAAATTATCTATTTGAGTTATTTTTTAGTGTTAATGTTAAAAGTAAAATTAAAAGATGTAAATTTTTCTTAAAGCTGTACTTTATATAAATTTTATAATTTTGATAAATCTTGTTCATTTTCCCTCCATTTAAAATATTTTCTAACTTATCTTCTGATTAACTTTTGTTCCATGGGCTATTTAGAAATTTGTTGTTTAGTTACCAAATATTTGTAGATTTCTCAGGTTTTTTCTATTGTTAATCGTTAATTTTATTGTGGTTGAATATATATTTTTCATGATTTCAAATTTTGCAAATTTTTAATAATATTTATTGTATGGCTTGGCACATAGTTATCCTGAGGAATATTTCATGTATGTTTGAAAATAATGTGCATTCAGCTGTTATTGGGTGAAGTTTTCGATAAAGATCAGTTCATTGTTAATTTTATTTATCTTAACTATCATTACATTTCCTGTCTAGTTTTTCTATTCATTGCTTTAAATGTATTTTTGAAATCTCCAACTATAATTGTTCAGCTGTTCATTTCTCAATTTGACTATGTTGATTTTTTCTTCACATATTTTGGGACTGTGTTGTTAGTACCTACACATCTGAAATCAGCATACCTTCCTGACATTTTGATCCTTTTATATTTATGAAATATTTCTCTTTGTTGCTAGTCTAATTTTTAGCCTCTGAATTGGCTGCTGGACAGTCTATTTTGTTTGATTTTAGAATGGCCATTCTAGCTCATTGATGGTGAATGTCTGAATGTGAATGGTGTGTGTGTGTGTGTGTGTGGGTGTGTATAAAACTCACCATTTTATATATATACACACCATTATTTATATATATATAAATCATATATAGTTTCTTTCAAACCCATTTGTACTTTCTTGTTATATACAAAGTGTACAACACGATATTTTGATGTACATATACTTAAATAATTACCACAGCAAGAAAATTAACATATTCATTTCCTCACATAAGTACCATCTTGTATATGTGTGTATGCTAAGGATATATGAAATCTACTCTCTTTGAAAATTTCCAGTATACAACATATGTTTAACAATAGTCATTATTTCATACATTATGGCATTAGACTTATTTATCCTATGTAACTATAACTTTGAATCCTTTAACCTGCATTTGTGTCTTGAATCTAAAATATTTCTCTTGTAAGTAGTACATAATTGGGCATTGTCATCTTATATTTTTTCCAATAACATGATCTCTGCATTTTGACTTGAATGTTAGCCCATTTACATTTAACGTAACTTTTAGTAGGCTTGGATTTATGTCTGCCATTTTCCTATTTGTTTTCTATGTGGCTTGTGTGTATTTTTGCTTCTACTTTACTTTTTTGTATTAAAGAGATGTTTTTATAGTACCATTTAAATTCTGTGTTTACTTTTAACTATATATTTTAGAATAGTTTTAATTGAGGTGCCATAGGTATATATAGACACACACACATATATATGCACATATATATGTACATATATAAAGTTATATATGCATACATATTTGCATTTTTAGTAGATATGGGGTTTCACCATGTTAGCCAGGCTGGTCTCAAACTCCTGACCTCAGGTGATTCACCCACCTCAGCCTCCAAAAGTACTGGGATTACAGATGTGAGCCACCATGCCCAACCTGTTCCTTTATTCTTAAATCTTTAAAAAACATAATTGTATAAAGCAATAATTATCACACTATAATGTTGAGTTAACCATAAATATTTATAATATATATTACCTATATGTATGCATATATATGTATGCATATATATTAACTTAGTTAAGTCTATTTTAGGTACATACAGACTAATTACAATAAAATATACTAACTTTGCTCTAAAACATCTCCACTTCTACTCTCTCATCTTCCTCATGTATTCATGTATGTATGAGTATATGTCTGCATGGGAAAAAATATAAACACACATATGTTATACATATTTTAAATATTTATAATTAACTCAATATTATAGTATAATAAATATTGCTTTATACAATTATATGTTTTTTAAAAAGTAAGAATAAAGAAATAGGCTAGGTGTGGTGGTTCATGCCTGTAATCCTAGCACTTTGGGAGACTGAGGCGGATGAATCACCTGAGGTCAGGAGTTCAAGAGCAGCCTGGCCAACATGGTGAAACCCCATCTCTACTAAAAATACAAAAATTAGCCAGTTGTGGTGGTGCATGCCTGTAATCTCAGTTACTTTGTAGGCTGAGGCAGGCAGAATTGTTTGAACCTGGGAGGTGAGGGTTGCAGTGAAAGGAGATCATGCCATTGAACTCCAGCCTGGGTGACAAGAGTGGGACTCCATCTCAAAAAAACAAAAAAGAATGAAGGAATATACTTGTATATGTACACATGTATATAAACACACACATATATACATGTATTTTATATTGACTAATATATTTATAATTTCTGGGTTTTTTTTCTTGTAACATCTAACAGCATCTCCTATCATCCTGAAAAACTTTCTCTAGTGTTTCTTACAATGCAGGTGTGCTAGCAATAAATTCTCGGTCTATGTTTATCTGGGCTGGCTTTGTTGTCATTTTGAAAGGGCTGTTTTGTAGGAAATGAAAAGTTTGGGTAAAAATGTTTGTTTTCTTTCAGCAAGATATATTAGTCCACTGGTTATTGATCTCTAGCATTTATGTGAGAAGTCAACCACTATTTTTGTTCCTCTGTGTGGGAGTTTTCAAGCAGTTATTTTTTTTTTCTTTTTCTTTTTCTTTTTTTTTTTTTTTTGAGATAGAGTCTCATTCTGTCACCCAGACTGAAGTACAGTGGCATGATCTCACTGCACCCTCTGCCTCCCATGTTCAAGCAATTCTCATGCCTAAGCCTCCTGAGTAGCTGGGATTACAGGTGCCTGCCACCATGCCTGGCTAATTTTTTGTATTTTTGGAAGAGACGAGATTTCGCCATGTTTGCTAGGCTGGTCTTGAACTTTTGACCTCAGGTGATCTGCTCACCTTGGGCGGGATTATAGTTGTGAGCCACCGCGCCCAACCTCAAGCCACTAATTTTAAACATGTTTTCTATTTTCTTTTTTTCTGCTCTCTTTCTAGTATTCCTATTACATATGTGTTGAGATGCTTCATGTTGTTACAAGTTTCTCTTAGGGTTTGTTCCTGCTTTTATTTTCAATATTTTTCTCCCTGTTCTCTATATTAGATAATCTCTGTTGATCTATATTTAGTTTCACTGATTCTTTCTTCTGCCATCTCAAATCTGTAGTTGAGCATATCTTGTGAGTTTTTCAGCTTGTTTATTGTACAATTCAACTACAGAATTTGTTTCTTTTTTGTGGTTTTTATTTTTCTATTGAGATTATCTTTTTGGAGTTACTATCATCAGGTTTTCTTATATCCTTGAGCATATTTCTCATAGTTGTGTTGAAGTCTCTGTCAGAAATAAAACATTTGGTCCATTTAGAACCAGTTGATATTGACTGCTTTTTGTCCTTAGTGTAAGTTTCACATCCCAGTTTTGTAGGATGTCTTGTAATTTTTTTGCTGTATTTGAAAGTTTTAGATAACATATTGTAGCAATTCTGGGCCCCAGAGGTATTCTCTAAGGTTTCTTTTTGCTTTTTTTTCAGGTTGACCATTCAATTTTTCATCTAGTATTTCATTCAGTGTCACTTGTTTCACAATGACTAGATTTGTGAATGAGGTCTTCATTCTTAAATGAGGTTTTGCTGCATATTCAATTCTTGATTGAAGGCATGTTTTGCCTTTGGCTGTTTTTAAAAAAACATGTTGTCTTCAACAGCCAAGTTGAAGACATACATGTGGAGTTAGGGTTCCTATTTATCTAGTTTCAAGTTGCTGTGAACCTGAATCTTCCACCAACCCCGGAAAATTCTGTCATTGTTTTGTTTTGTTGTTTTTTTTTTCAAATGCTGTTCTCTTTTATCTGCTGTTTTTCTCTCTTCTTGGAATTCTAATTAGATTCATTCAATCTTCTCCTTTTACCTTTCTTATCTTTCTTTATTTGTTATATTTCTTTCTCTTTAGGCTACATTCTGGAATTTTCTTAAACTGACTAGTTATCTACTCATCCTCCAGCAAAATATTGCTATCCTAATTCAAGGTAAAGAAAACTAGAGGGAAGGAAGCTGGCCAAGATGGCCAGCTTGAAGACACTAGTGTGTGCCACTGTCATGGAGACAAATGGAGCAAGTAAAACATCGCCTTCCATGGAAACATCCAGGTGCATGTATCAGGATGCATCAAAACAACTGCCCATGGAGAGTGGAGAAAAGTAAGGCGTAATGACCGCCCACCCAGGAGGGACACAGAGCCAGGGGAGTCTGCCCAGAGAAGCAATGAGTGAGTGAGAGACCTGGGGACCCATGCTTCTCTCACAGATCTTTGCAAACCTTGGGTCAGAAGATCCCTTTAAGAACTCACTCAACTAAGGCTTGCAGTCTGACATGCACAGCTGCAAGAAGTCTTGGCAGCGCATCCACCCAGGCACATGCAGAGCCCCAGGAGTTTTAGCTACCTGGACTTCCAAGCAAAAGTAGCTGCAACTCCAGCAAAGGGGGAGGTTAGACCCCCATATGTACCTTTAAGAAAGGGGCTGAGCAGCAATGGTTTGCAGACCCCACTTCCATGGCACCTTGCAGAATAAGGCCCAATGGCTTAGAAATCCAACTAGCCACCAGTAGTAGTGTTATATTTCCCTGAGACAGAGCTCCCAGAGTAGGGGTTGGGCCACCATCTATGCTGTTTCAAAGCAATTAGCCATTTCAGTGCAGCCACTCTACAAAAAAGCAGTCGGACTGTTGGTTTTATGAGAGCCCCAGACCCCATTTTTCCTCACTGGATAGGACCTCCTGAATGGGGTCACCAGCTACCCAGTGTTTTCTAGTTGGCAATGGTTCTGAGCCTCCCTGGAACAGAGCTTTCAGGGGAATGGATAGGTTACTATCTGCGGTTTCATAGCCTGAGCTGTTGTTGCCTTCAGGGTCTAGGAAGTCTGAGGCGACCAAGGACTGGAGTGATCCCCTGGCACAGCACAGCAGCTCTGCAAAGAAGTGACCACATTGCTTTTTCACCCAGATCTTGGATCCCATTTCTCTTCATTGGGTGGAATCTCCCGACCGAGGTCTACAACCACCCTTGTCAGTGTGTTTAGGGCAGACACAGGTCCATACCACCCTGGGATGGAACTCCCAGGTTGCCATCTTTGCTGTATTCCAGGTTTGACTGTTGATACCTTCAGGTGCTGGAAAATCTGGGGTGACTAGGGACTGGAGCAGATCACTAGCATACTGCAGCAGCCCTATGGAAAACATGGGTCCCTGATTCTGTATTTCCTCACTGGGTAGGTCCTCCCAGCCTCCTGGGTCTTCAGCTACCCACTTCTGAGGCCACTGAGTCTATAGCAGCTCTACAGCTCATGGAGGAAGAGCCCCCAGAGGAAGGGGCAGGTTGCCATCTTTGCTAACTCACACTTCTCACCTTTGCTTTCTCTAAGCTCTGGAGAGTCTGCAGGGACCAGAGGCTGGTTCAGACCCCAAGCACAGAGCACCCACCTCACAGAAAAGTGGCCAGTGTTCTCCACATAGGTCCTGGTCTTCAGTTCTCCTCGCTGGTAAAGGACACCCAACCTTGGACTTCAGCACAACTACCCTGCCCTCACTTGGTTACTGTAATCAGACGCAACTCAACAGTTAAAGGCTCACCTACACAAAGATGAGAAAGAACCAGTACAGGAACTCTGACAACTCAAAGGGCCAGAGTGTCTTACATTCTCCAGATGATCACACTAGTTCTGCAGCAAGGGAGGCTGAGTTGGCTGAAATGACAGAACTAGGATTCAGAATATGCATAGGAATAAAGATCATCTAAATTCAGGAGAATGGCAAAACCCAATCCAAGGAAACTAAAAATCACCATAAAATGATACAGTAGCTAACAGATGAAATAGCTAATAGAAAAAGGACCTAATTTATCTGATAGCACTGAAAAACATGCTACAAAAATTTCACAATGCAAACACAAGTATTAATAGCAGATTAAACCAAGCTGAAAAAAAAAAATCTCAAAACGTGAAGACTAGCTCTCTGAAATAAAACAGAGAAAAAAGAATAAAAATGAATGAACAAACCATTTGTGAAATATTAGATTATGTAAAGAGGCCAAATCTCTGAATCATGGGCGTTGAAAAGAATGAGGAGTAAGCAAACAATCTGTAAAATATATTTCAGGATATTGTCCATGAAAACTTCCCCAACCTTGTTAGAGAAGAAAACAGTCAAATTCAGGAAATACAGAGAAGCCCTGCAAGATTCTACACCAGAAAATCTTTCCCGAGACATATAATTGGCAGATTTTTCAAGTTCAAAATGAAAGAAAGAATGTTAAAAGCAGCTAAAGAGAAAGGGCAGGTCACCTACAACGGAACACCATCAGGCTAACAGCAGACCTCTCAGCAGAAACCTTACATATCACAACAGATTAGGGGCCTATATTCAGCATCCTTAAAGAAAAAAATCTTCAGCCAAGAATTTCATATCCAGTCAAACTAAGTTTTTTTAGTAAAAATGAAATACATTTCAGATAAGCAAATGCTGGGGGTGTTTGTTGCCACCAGACCCACCTTTCAAGAGATCTTGAAAAAAGCATTAAATATGGAAAGGAGAAACCACTACCAACAAATACAAAAGTACACTTAAGTACACAGACCAGTGATGCTATAAAGCAACCACACACACAAGTCAGCAAAATAACCCACTAACAACACAATGACAGGATCAAATCCACACATACAAACACTAATCTTGAATGTAAATGGGCTAAATGCCCCATTTAAAAGGCAAAGAGTGGCAAGCTGGATAAAAAAGCAAGACCCAGTGGTATACTGTCTTGAAGAGACCCAGCTCACGTGCAATGACACCCACAGCCTCAAAATAAAGGGATGGTGGAAAATCTACTAAGCAAATGGAAATTAGAAAAAAAAAAAAAAAAAGCCTAGAGGTTGCAGTCCTAATTTCAGACCAAACAAACTTTAAACCAACAAAGATCAAAAAAGACAAAGAAAAGTGTAATGTAATGGTAAAGTGTTCAATTCAGTAAGAAGAGTTAAATATCCTAAATATACATGCACCCAACACAGGAGCTCCAAGATTCATAAAGGAAATCCTTAGAGACCTACAAAAAGACTTAGACTCCCACACAATAATAGTGGTAAACTTCTACCTTCCACTGGCAGGACAGATTATTGAGGCAGGAAATTAACAAAATATTTAGGACCTGAACTCAACATTGGACTGAATGGATCTAATAGACTTCTACAGAACCGTCTACCCAAAAACAACAGAATATACACTCTTCTCCCTCCATATGGCATGTACTCTAAAATCACCCACACAATCAGACATAAAATAATCCTTAGCAAGTGTAAAAGTGCCAAAATCATACTGAGCACGCTCTTGGACCACAGAATGATAAAAATAGAAATCAAGACTTAAAAAATTGCTCAAAACCATGCAATTACATGGAAATTAAACAGCCTGTTCCTGAATGGCTTTTGGGTAAATAATAAAATTAGGGAAGAAATTAAGTTATTTGAAACTAATGAGAAAAAAGATACAAAAGTATCTTTGCAACACAGAATCTCTGGAACACAGCCATTGCAGTAAGAGGAAATTTATAGCACTAAATACCACATCAAAAAGTCAGAAAAATCTCAGATTGACAATTTAACATAACAACTAAAAGAACTAGAGAAGCAAGAGCAAACCAATCCCAACTGAAGAAGATTGAGACACAAAAAACAATTCAAAAGATTGGTGAATCCAGTCGTTTGTTTGAAAAAAAAAATCAATAAGATATGCTACTAGCTAGACTAATAAAGAAGAAAAGAGAGAAGATTCAAATACACAATTAGAAATGGCAAAAAGGGCCAGGCACCATGGCTCATACCTGTAATCCCAGCACTTTGGGAGGCTGAGGCAGGTGGATCATCTAAGGTCATGAGTTCAAGACCAGCCTAGCCAACATGGTGAAATCCCATCGCTACTAAAACTACAAAATAATTAGCTGGCTGTGGTGGCAGGTGCCTGTAATTGCAGCTACTCAGGAGGCTAAAGCCAGAGAATAGCTTGAATCCAGGCAGTAGAAGTTTCAGTGAGCCAAGATCATGCCATTGCACTCCAGCCAGGGGGACAAAGCAATATTCTGTCTCTAAAAAAAAGAAAAAGAAAAAGGAAGGAGGGAAGGAAGGAAGGAAGGAAGGAAGGAAGGAAGGAAGGAAGGAAGGAAGGGAGGGAGGGAGGGAGGGAGGGAGGGAGGGAGGGAGGGAGGGAGGGAGAGAGAGAGAGAGAGAGAGAGAGAGAAAGAAAGAAAGAAAGAAAGAAAGAAAGAAAGAAAGAAAGAAAGAGAGAAAGAGAGAGGGAAAGAAAGAGAGAGAGAGAAAGAAAGGAAGGAAGAAGAAAGGAAGGAAGGAAGGAAGGAAGGATGGAAGGAAGGACAAAGGGGATGTTACCACCAACCCAACAGACATACAAACAACCATCAAATACTACATGAAAACATATATGAACACAAACTAGAAAACCTAGAAGAAATGAATAAATTCCTGGAAACATACACCTTTCCTAGACTGAACCAGAAAGAAATTGATTCCCTAAGTAGACCAATCATGAGTTCTAAAGCTGAATCAGTAATAAATATCCTAACAACCAAAATTAGCACAGGACCAGAAAGATACACAGTCAAATTCTACTAGATGTATAAAGAAGAGATGGTACCATTTCAACTGAAACTATTTTTTTAAATTGAGGAGGAGGGACTCCTCCTCAATTTATTTTATGAGACCAGCATCATCCTGATAACAAAATCTGGCAGAGACATAGCCAAAAAAAACTTCAGACCAATGTCCTTAATGAACATTGATGCAAAAATCCTCAACAAAATACAGCAAGTTGAATCTAGCAGCACATCAAAAAGCTGATCTACCATGCTAAAGCAGGCTTTATCCCTGGGTTGCAAAGTTGGTTTGACATATATGCAAATCAATAAATATTATTCATTACATAAACAGAACTAAAGACAAAAACCACATAATCATCTCAATAGATGTAGAAAAAGGTTTTGATAAAATTCAATATCACTTCATGTTAAAAACTCTCAACAAACTAGGTGTTGAAGAAATATACCTCAAAATACTTAGTGCCTTCTATCACAAACCCACAGCCAACATTACACTGAGTGAACAAAAGCCGGAAGCATTTCCCTTGAAAACATAATTTTAATAGTAGTAATGTTATTAATAAAGCAACAATCTATTTGTTTAAAAAAAGAAAGAAAGAAAGAAAACTAGCACAAGACAAGGATGCCTTCTCTCACCACTCCTATTTAACAAAGTACTGGAAGACCTGGCTCGAGCAATTAGGCAAGAGAAAGAAATAAAAGGCATTCAAACAGGAAGACAGGAAATCAAACTATCCTGGTTGGCAGATAACATGATTCTATACCTAGAAAGCCTCATAATGTTGGCCCACAGTTTCTTCAGCTGATAAACAACTTCAGCAAAGTTTTAAATACAAAGTCAACATACAAAATCAGTAGCATTCCTATATACCAACAAGAGCCAAGCCAAGAGCCAAATAAGAAATTCAATCCCATTCACAACAGCCACAAAAAGAATAAACAACCAAGGAATACAGCTAAACAGGGAGGTTAAAGATCTCTGCAATGAGAATTACAAGACACTGTCTAAAGAAAGCAGAGATGACAAAAACAAATGGAAAAACATTCTATGCTCATGAATAGAAAGAATCTATATCATTAAAATGGCCATCTGCTCAAAGCAATTTACAAATTCAATGCTATTTCTACTAAACTACCAGTGACATTCTTCACAGAACTAAAGAAAACTATTTTAAAAATCATATGAAACCAAAAAAGAGCCCAAATATCTAAGACAATCCTAAGCAAAAAGAACAAAGCTGGAGGTATCACAGTATCTGACTTCAAACAATACTACAAGGCTACAGTAACCAAAACACCATCGTACTGGTACAAAAACAGATACGCCAATGGAACAGAAAAAAGAACCCAGAAATAAGACTACCCACCTACAACTATCTGATCATCTACAAACCTGACAAAAATGAGCAATGGGGAAAAGATTCCCTATTCAATAATTGGTGCTGGCCTAAGTACTTAGTCACATAGAGAAGATTAAAACTGGATCCCTTCCTCACATCATACACAAAAATCAACTCAAGATGAATTAAAACTTAAATGTACAACCCAAAATTATAAAATCTCTGGAAGACAACCTAGGCAATGCCATTCTAAACATAAGAACTGGGAAAGATCTTGTCATGAAGATGCCAAAAGCAATTGCAACAAAAGCAAACATTAAAAATGGAGATCTAACTAAGCTTAAGAGCTTCTGCACAGGAAAGGAAACCATCAACAGAGTAAATAGACACTCTACAGAATGGGAGAAAATACTTGCAAACTATGCATCTGACAAAGGTCTAATATTCTAGATCTATTAGGAACTTAAACAAATTAACAAGTAAAAATCAACCAACACCATTAAAAAGTGGGCAAAGGACATAAACAGACACTTTTCAAAAGAAGACACACATGTAGCCAATAAGCACATGAAAAAAGCTTAATATTATTGATCATTAGAGAAATCCACACTAAAGCCACAATGAGACACCATCTTACACCAGCCAGAATGGCTATTATAAAAAGGCAAAAAATAGCAGATTCTGCTAGGTCGAAGAACTTACACATTGTTGGTGGGAGGGTAAATTAGTTTGACCTTTGTGGAAGGCAGTGTGGTGATTTTTCGAAGAGCTAAAAAACAGAACTGGCATTTGACCCAGCAATCCCATTAGGCATGTATACCCAAAGGCATATAAATTGTTCTATTATAAAGATACATGCACATGTATGTCCATCACAGTACTATTCACAAGAGCAAAGACATGAAATTAACCTAAGTGCCCATCAATGGTAGACTGGGTAAAGAAAATGTGGTACATATACACTGTGGAATACTACACAGTTATGAAAAATAATGAGAATATGTTCTTTGCAAGAACATGAACGGAGCTGGAGGCCATTCCTTAGCAAACTAATGCAGGAACAGAAAACCAAATACCCCATGTTCTCACTTATAAGTGGAAGCTAAATGTTGAGAACCCATGGACCCAAAGGGCAGAACAACACAGAATGGGACCTATTTGAGGGTGGAGATGGGAGGAGGGAGAGAATCAGAAGAAAAATAACTATTGAGTCCTAGGCTTAGTACCTGGGTGATGAAATAATCTGTACAACATGCCCCATAACAAGTTTCCCTATATAATAAACCTGCATGTGCACCCTGAATGTAAAATAAAAGTTTAAGAAAAAAGAAAACTGATATTTAGCCTGATTACCAGTTACAAAGGAGTGGCAGTGAATCAGGAATTACTGATGTATTATCTGCATGTGAAAGACATACAGTGGGAAGTGAAAGAAATTCTGGAAATCTCAGACCAAAAAAGAATACCAAGAGAAATCTTGTTTTAGGCTGGGATCACGCACCCATGTTGGTTATTTAGAATGAATTAACTAGGAACTGAATTGAACAGGAGTCTGACAATAGATGAAGCCCCTTCTGAGGCAAAGCTCTTCTCTGTGGCTTGGAAAAGAGGAATAAATATATTAATGTACTTCTCCGGGTGCTTGGAGAATTTGCAGGATAATGTCTGTAATGAACTCTAAGCTTCTTAAAAAATAATCCTTGCAAAGTCATGCAGGGAGACTCATTATCACGGTGTCCTCAGGAGAAGCCAGGCCAGGTGAGAAGTGTGTGGCATTATAATGACGTCCTGGTGGTGTGTGGAGAATCAGACCCCTACGGATGCAGCAGAGCAGCCCATATGTTACACAAAGTCCAGAAAAGTCATTTGTGCCCCATAAGCAGATGCTTTTTTTCTGTGTGGGTGGAGCCGCACCTGTGTGGTGGGACTCATACACAGGCATCTCTGAGCTCCCAGTCTTCCTGAACTCCTCCTATGTGCAAACCAATAAATAAAAAGATCCTGTCTCTGATTCCTTGACAGTGTCTCACAGTAATGCTCATATTTAAACACAAACAAACAAATATAATGATGAGAACAAAAAGACCCTGTAAGATCTGTGATCCCTGCGGATTGCATGTGGTTTTTTGTTATTGTTTTGAGATGGAGTTTCACTCTTGTTGCCCAACCTGGAGTGCAGTGGCATGATCTCGGCTCACCGCAACCTCCGCCTCCCTGGTTCAAGTGATTCTCCTGCCTCAGTCTCTCAAGTAGCTGGGATTACAGGCATGTACCACCAGTCCCAGCTGATCTTACATTTTTAGTAGAAACACGGTTTCTCCATATTGGTCAGGCTGATCTCGATCTCCTAGCCTCAGGTGATCCCCCGGACTCGGCCTCCCAAAGTGCTGGGATTACAGGTGTGAGCCACTGCGCTCCGCTGCCTGTGATTTTTAAAAGCGTCTACAAAGCCCATGGAGGGACAGTGAGCTGGAATAGAAATCTCATGTTCCTGGGCTTGTGCTTATAAAATCCAGAGAAATGAGATTAATGCTCCTAATGTTCTCACTGTATTCAGAACTGGGCATTTTGATAGAGCTGTGTCCTCAAAATGACTTCCTTTCTGAGGCAGGAAGTGGCCAACAGGCTTCCTAATAAGCTTATGATTTAGTTATCTGACCCTGAGCACATCCCTGACCTCTCTGACTCAGTTTCCCCATCTGTGAAGTGGTGGGGTTGCTGTGACGCCCTAGCACTCACAGGACCGGCCACATGGTGTGCTTGGTGCTACTGTCACTGCGCACCCTGCATTGTGGGGTCCCGGGTGCTCTGGACCGTGCGCTGGAGGGCGGGCGAGGGAGGCTGGACGTTTCCATGGGCCGAAGCGTTTCCATGCGTCCCCTCCCACCTCCACTCGGGGTGCCGAGGAACCCGCGCTTTGTGATGCCCTCAGCGTCTTTCTCACACACTTCACGGGTCTTGGAGGAACCCGCGTTCGCAGCCCTTCTGAGCGACCTGCAGACACACCTGCGAATTGTGCCATGACCTCCTTTGATGCTGCTGTCCATGTGAAACGGTTTTCTAAAATGTAAATGAGCCCCTGCAAAGCCCCCTGTTCATTCTGATTCTGCACCACCTGACAGAACCGGGCATGGAGGCGACGCGCTCCAGCTGCCTCTGCTCGTTTTTTTTCTTTCTGTCCGCGGTGGCCTCTCCTCCGTCCATCCCCACTGTGTTCAGAGCAGCCGTTTAACGAGGAGCTCTAATTAGCAGCGCTTTGAGGTGAGCTCGGACACTTAAAGTCGTTCTCGCTCCCCAGGCTTTCTTCCTCAGTAATAATTAAAAACCGCGGACCAGGTATTCAAACTGTTTTTGCTGAGACGATGGCCACCGTTTCCCTGGAAATGTCAGGAGTGCACGAGGTGCGCGTCTTCAAAGCACCTCTGGAAAGTTCGCAGGCTCACGATGAGGCATCGAGAATTTCAATGAGAACTGTATTCAAATGACCAAGAAAGAGGGATTTATGCAGGTTGGAAGAAAACACATCGGTTACAGTTATAATAAAGACCTTAGCTATATTCAAAATACATTGCTTATAGAAGGAAGATAGTTTTTCTTAATATCCAAGTCCATATTATGTATTTTATTTGAGTCACATTTGTGTAATGTTTCATAAAGGCTACCAACAGGAACTTAAAATTAAATTGAGGTTATTTGTGCCCCACACCTACGGAGTGGAAGGAGGTTTAACAGTGGGTCCAGGCAGCTAACTCCGTATTGGACACCTCGCGATGGCTTGAAATCTGCCCTGGTGAGAGCAGTCACGTACCCAACTGACACCTGCTGTGCATGGGGCTGTGTTTATCGTTTTTTTGATCATCCAGACTTGAAAGAGTAATGGATAAATGGTAATCACACAGACACAAGTTTAAGATGTGGTGTTTCCACAGCTATCACATTGTGAATGGCACAGGAAACTACGGAAGCGTTCTTTTAATATTCAAAAACGATGGCAAAATTCAGCAAAGAGCTTGCTCTCGCCGTTGCGCTGATGAACAAGTCCCAACACGTGTCTTCGCTGTTTCACTTTTGTCTTGTTAATGTAAATAAAAGATCAGCTCACGTTCACGTCAGGACTTCAGTTCGTTACGCGTGTGCGTGTGCATTTTGTTTTCCGTGTAGGCTCAGTCAGGTCCTGTTGACGGGTTTGAACGCTCTGCGTAAGCACTTCCCGCAGGAACAGCAGCACGTGTTCTCTCCAGCAGTAGGAAAGGAGAGCAAAGTGCTATCCAAAGTGACTTTTCATTAGGCTCCGTGTCCTCTGCCAGTTCACCCCGTTTTATTCTGACTCTCAGAAGAGTCTCCACAGGGTTTCTTTTGTTTCCGTGCAGAGCTGTTTCTCCTGGCAGTGTATCTTACTTTGTTTTTGTTGTGTCTGTGTCTCCAGAGATCTTTCTAATTTCTGCATCGTAATGACTCGCTGCTTCTTTACTGCCACTTTCTCCTCTCCTCATCTCTCAAACTGCAAGGCCCTGGATGGCAGGCAGGCAAACCCAGGCATGCACAACCGAGGCAGGGCAGCGTCTTCTCGGGTGGGGGCAGGACTGCCTAGGAAAGGGGGACCAGTGGCCTGGGAGTCTCCATCCCTCTGCCGCAACTAAAGAGGAAAATACGCTTTTGACGTAACACTGATGACGGGCTGTCTGGTGGTAGGTAGGATTTGCAGGCTGTATCCCAGGTCTTCCAGATTTGGGGGTGGGTCAGGCTGTAGGCACAGAGGACTGTGATTGTCCCTCCCTGGCAAACCCCTCCTGCCTCTCTCTGAGGGTCTCTGGCATGCCTCGCCTCACGTGAGGACCTTGGGAATGACTCTCTGGGCCCTGCTTTTTCTCTCTCCATCCCCTGGGGTTGTTTCTGATGCTGGCGCCCAGATCAGCAGCTCTAACACCAGCACCCTACACAGGTGGGCATCAGGCTGCAGCCCGCAGACACTGCTCACAACCGCCAACGCCACCGGCCAGGGCTGCTGTGGTCCAGACACAGGAGGAGCCGCTGGTGCCAAGTCAGTTGGTAACTGGCCCTTTCCATGAGCCTCAGAGAAAAACGGGTTCCATTTCCCTGTTTATCAGCCTTCCCAGAGGGAGGCGGGCAGGAACCCATGCAGTCCAGGCTGCAGGATTCAGAGCCCCTCCCCCTTCTTTGGTGAATCCTGAAACTTAATCCCAGCCCCCCAGGGGGGTTCTGGAGGCGCACACACTTGGGCCCTCCGACACTCCCAAGTTTCCAACCCTGGGGGCCTCCACCCAGGGACACTCCTTGTGTCCTGTGACTGTGAGAGTCCCCCCGTTAGAGGAGAGAGCCCACAACTACCTCACCGTCGGGCTGTGTTTCTCCACGCGGACACCTGTGATGGGCTGAATCGTTCCCCCAAAATTTATATATCGACCTCCTCACTCCCAGCACTTCAAATGCCGACTGTGTCTGAAGACAGAGTCTTTAAAGAGGAAATTACCTGAAAATGAGATTATACGACAGCACCTAGTCCAATCCATAGGTCTCTGATAAGAAAGGAGAAGTTAGCACGCAGACAACAAGCAGGGCCACAACCCCGTGAGGACCCAGGAAGACAGACTCGCTCTCTGAGCCCAAGAGAGAGGCCCCTGGAGAAACCACCCTGCGGACACCTTACCCTCGGGCAGCAGCTTCCAGAACTGTGAGAAAATAAAGGTCTTATTTAAGGCCCCATCAGTGGTGCTTTGTCATGGCAGCCAAGCATAGGAATGCAGCCACCAAATGTCCCCAAGCACACGTCTGTCTCTGGGGCCTGTGCGTTTGCAGCCCCTGAGGCAAAAGCGAGTGAGGACCAGGGTTACACAGTTTGGATCATGTTAGAGCATATGTCCATCAGTAACATATCAGGGCATTATGTCAGTGGATGTTCAATTGCTCACAGTACTTGACTAACATGCACCATTTTCAAAGGAGCCGTGTGTTCAGCCTGGATCCAGGTGATCGGAAGCCCGGATCCAAGATGAAGCAGGAACAGAAGCTCTCGACTGTCACACAATGTCAAAGCGTGGGCAAGTCATGTGGACGCTTCCGGGGCCACAGGAAGGCTTGAGGAAAGACCTGGTTCCCCATCTCATTTCCATTCAGTAGGTGTGCATGTTAAAAACAAAGGGAATCTGTGCAGAATCAGAGTCGGACGGAGTCAGCTGCACTTTCACTCTTGTTCTTCCTAACGCAGCGTTGCACTGATGACCCAAACATAGCCTGAGGTGTGGGCCCCACGGCCGGCACCCCCTTTAAAGAGTCTGAGACCAGGTGGGGCCGGGCAACACAGCAAGTGTCCTGAGTGCTGGGGACTGACCTTTCCATCACTGCGCTTGCTGTACGACTCAGACCACAGGCACGGGGGCGGGGAGCCTTTCCACCGCATTTTTACAAAATGAGCCCCCTTCAAAGCGAAACAGCATTATTGATCAAAGCGTAGGTGACTCCATATGTAAAGAAGAAACAGCTGGTGTCACCCTGGGCCACTCACACATGCTGCACGGACGCCCCCTCTCATTAAAAACGGGTGGGATCGCATTCCAGGCCCAGCCTGCAAAGTTAATGACCAGCTGGCAACAAAGCAGCTTGTGAGCCTTGTACTACAACGTGGTTACCTACCGGCGTTCTTACGAGCGGGTCTGCGCAGCGGCCCAGCCGGCTGGTATTTGACACACAGACAGGGAAGTTCCCAGGCGCGCTGCGAGGCTGACTCACTTCAAAGTCCTCGCCCTGCTGGCTTGGTTTACACCTGAGCCAATTAGTTCCGGACATCAGAAGAGGCCTGAAAACGGAGCCAAGCCCTTATTCCCGGGCTGGAGAAAGTCACTTGATCCCAGGTAAATGATACAGGAAGAACAATGGCGGGGTGGGGGACCAGCAGGGCGCTGCGCCCCTCGGAGGAGCTGAGACGCAGGGACTGGGCGTTGGCGAGCACAGAGGGCCAGGCCCGCACTCCGGGTGTTTGTTGAGCTTTTGTTGATAACAAAGGAGCAAATTGAAATGAAGCTGTCTGCAGTCTGTTTGCCGCATATCAAATATGCTGTAAGATATGCTGATTTGCGCTTCTGCTGAATTATTGAACATTGAGCTTCCAGAAATCGGGCAGTGGGGGGAGGCCCAGGAGGAGGGACCCAGCTGGAGCAGCACTGCCCTCTGAACGTTCCACTGCGTCTGCGGGAAAAATGGAGGCTTCCTGCAACCCCAGCACTTTGGGAGGCCGAGGCAGGCAGATCACCTGCAGTCAGGAGTTCGAGACCACCCTGACCAATATGGTGAAAACTCTTCTCTGCTAAAAATACAAAAATTAGCTGAGCATGGTGGCGGGCACCTGTAGTCCTAGCTACTCAGGAAGCTGAGACAGGAGAATGGCTTGAACCCAGGAGGCAGAGGTTGCCGTGAGCGAGCCGAGATTGTGCCACTGCACTCCAGCCTGGCGACAGAGTGAGACTCCGTCTCAAAAAAAAAAGGAAAAACATAAGGGAGAGCCCAGTGACCCCTGTGTCCTCTGCACCCTCCTCAACTCCCGGTCACTGTGAACTTGCTGAATGGGCCTAGGGCCTCACAGCAGATGAGGCTTGCCACCATTTTTTGGCTCACTTTGGTCAAGGCTGCGGCTGGACGAGCCTCCTACAAAGAGCGGCTATCTGCCTGTAAGACAGGTGCTATGCTTACAACTCCCACGTGTGGGGTAGGCCAAAGAATAGGACCTACTGGAGTCAGGTCAAAGTTCTGTGTATTAAACAACCGTGTTCCCAACACCTTCCAGGGATGAGGCGACACGTTTTGGTGCTGGAGACACAGGATGAAGGAGGCACAGCAGCACCCCGTGCTGGTTAGCCTCTGTCTGGCAAGGAGTGAGTGACACACGCATCCCTGCTGCTGGCATCACGTAGGCGATGGCATCACACAGGTATTGCAGAAACCGGGTTCCCTTTAGAAAAAACAAAGAAGCAGCAGGATATGCACATTTTTGAGAGCCAGTGCATGTATGTGGGTGCGTGTTCCTGTGTGTGGACACATGTGTATTTCTGTACAGTGTGCTGAGTGGTGCAGAAGCGTGACCAGGGAGACATCAGGCAAACCCATGTCACAGGGTCCCAAACCCAGTGGCCAGAACGATTCACTTACTGAAAGTCCAAGCTTATGTCTTGATTAAGCGCCTTCATAACAGGATACGTTTTATTTCCACAGTAAGTTGGAATTACACTCCTGAAGTTTTGCAATAAGACGAAATCTTAGGCATTTTTTTTTCTGTGATGATTCAGATGACTGCATCTCAAGGAACGGAAAATCAGCTTTTCCTCCTGTGGGATTAGAGATCATGCCAACTAGAAGGCCCTCTTCGGACAACTCGCTTGGAGTTTAGCCAAGACAGCATAATTATTTTTCTAATAATGGGAGAGTGAAAGCCACAACCTGTGGGTATGTCTGGCTGTGTAGTGAAGTTGAGACCACAGCACACGGTGGGGCTGGATGGGGTGACATGAGGCTTATCCCCTAGACGAGAACCTGCCCACTGCACATGGAGGAAGAAGAGGTCAGGGCCCCCAGGGGACTCGAAGATGCTGGTGGCCAACTCGGGCCAACTTCCCAGGTTTTCCCTCCTTCCTCCTGCCACGTCCTCCTGGAGAAGGGGCCTTTCTGCCTTCACCAGGTCCTGGACACTGAGCCTGCTCTGCACTCATGGTGGACATTTGGACATTTGGAGGGGTCATTACAGGACAGAGGGGCAAACACAGAGTGCTCCAGATTTTGTTTCCAAAACAACATCCTCTTCTAGGACCCATATGCTCAGTTCTAAGGAAAGTGACAGAAGGTGTGAGGCTTACTTTGAGGGTCCTGGAATCAATGTGACATGTGTCCTTCCTTCTCCCCTTACTGCTCCCACTCTGTCTCCTTCCAAGCCAAGCACCAGCACAGCCACACACATATGTGCACACAGGTACACACATGCATCACTGGTGCATATATGCATGCACACAGCAAGGTACAGGCACATGCATGCATCACTGGTATATGCACACACACACACAGCACATACATGCATCACAAGTACACACACACATGCGCAGAGCAAGACACAGGCACACACATGCATCACAGACACATGTGTGTACATATAGGCATCATGGGTACATGCATGCACACACATGAACCATGGGTACATGCACACACACAGGTGTACACACATGTATGGGTGCATGCATGCACACATATGCATCACAGGTACCTGTGTGTATATACAGGCACACACGGGCATTGTGGGTACATGCATGCACACACAGGCACATACATGCATCATGGGTACATGCATGCACACACGTGTATCTTAGGTATGTGCACACAGCAAGATACAGGCACACACATGTGTCACAGGTACATGCACACACATGCACATACATGCATCACAGGCACATGTGTGTACATGCAGGCATCACGGGTATGTCCATGCACACACAGGCACACAGGCATAAGTACATGCATGCATGCACATGAATCACAGGTATGTACACATGTGCACACAGTAAGACAGGCACACACAAGAATCACAGGTACATGTACACACACATTCACCACAGGCACATGTGTGCACATGCAGGCATCACTGGTATGTGCATGCACACACAGGCACACACATGCATCATGGATACATACATGCAGGCACACACATGTTGTTATGGTTTGGCTGAGTCCCCACCCAAATCTCATCTTGAATTTCCACATGTTGTGGGAGGAGCCTGGTGGGAGGTAATTGAATAATGAGAGTGGGTCTTTCTTGTGTTTTTCTTGTGACAGTGAATAGGTCTCGTGGGATCTGATGTTTTTAAAAATGGGAGTCTCCTGGCACAAGCGTTCTCTTTGCCTGCTGCCATCCATGTAAGACGTGACTTGCTCCTCCTTGCCTTCTGCCACGATTGTGTCATGGTTCCCTAGCCACATGGAACTGAGTTCAATTAAACCTCTTTCTTTTCTAAATTGCCCGGTCTTGAGTATGTCTTTATTGGCAGCTTGAAAACGAACTAATCCACACATCTACTGCCTCCCTTTGTTTGCAGCTGCCCAAGGTTCTTGTAGGTTGTGTGTACTCACTCTCCACGCAAAGCCCTTCCCGTGGCCTCCTCACAGCTCAGCACTACACGGTCCTCTCTTACAGCCACATGGCCACCTTCTCCAGAGAGCTTTGATTGTCTTCCATGAAAAGAACACTCTGCATTGCATTTTCCCCATAGCCCTTCTGTTTGTTAAAGCAGTAAAGTAGACAGATTATTTCCCAACTGGAAAAAAATTTCTCCAAATGCAGGATTCGTTAATTCATTACTTTATTAAATGTGTATTGAACGTTGACCACATGCTGGAACCCACACTGAATGCTGAAATGGGAGAGGTGGACGGTCCCCCAAGGAGGCAGGTGCTCAGTGAGGTTGTTGTCACTGGTGAGGGGCACCAGGCAAGGAGCAGAGACCCACCTGCCGGACACTGGCATGGTCCTGCTGTGATCAAAGCATCCTGTTAGTAATAGACACACACACATGTTCCAATGACAGTGACTTGCAGCAACCACCCTTTTAATTTAGTCTTGGCAAATGTGTATTATTAAGATGGCTAAATGCTTTCCAGACAGGAATTAGGTGTTGAAAATTAGAGCTGAAGTCACAAAGTATGTCATACTGAGACATCCTTTCCTTCTGACAACTTTTGGTTCTGCTGAAACGCTGTTAAAACATGCATGCAGGAATGGTTGGAGTGCGTGGCTGTACGGGTGAGTGGCTGAGCTTGTAGAGCGGCTGCTGGACTCTCCAACCCTCTTAGCCACGTGTGCCCAGGGTCACCCATTCACCAAGCAGCACTGGATCCCTTCCTGTGTCCCGGGGCCCACGGGTGAGATTCAACGACATGGACACAGCTTCACAGTGAGGTTGTATCTGCGTCCCGAAGTTTAAAAACATTAATTGCAGTTTTAGGAGGGGCTGGTCCCCACTTCTACTGGGGCTGGGCTCTGGTTGAGGGCAGTTGTTACCCATTTTGTAAATAGATGAGCAGAGCCAGTGACGCCGACTAGGGAGCGCTGAGATTTCTGGGGAGCTGAGGGAATCACTGCCGGGAAGGACCTGAGCCCCCAGATCACGTCTCCCACCCACAGCTGGCTCTGGGGGCCCCCTCGGCTGCTGCAGAGGATGAGGTCAGACAGGCATGCACTCTTTTCATCATCAGTCTGTAGCTCTAAATGCTTCTGCAGGAGCCCAGCTCTGGGGAGCTGGACGGACCACACAGGAGCCCAGAGCCCCCAGCCTGATGAGACCCAGCCTCCCTCCATGGCTGCCTCCCGGCGGACCCACCGCCTGCTTGTCACGAAGGCAGGGAGCATCACTGGCCTGAGCCAGCTTGCAGTGGGGAGGGTCCCCAGGGCAGAGGCCAGTGCAGGCCCGCAACAGCAGCAGGGTGAGCGGCCGCAGGAAGCAAAGCCATCTACAGAAGGAAAGGGCCCCAAAAGGGAATCGCGTGGCTTGGACACGCAGCAGCACCCAGATGTCAAACTGGAGCCCACACTCCCTGGGCCCCACGTTCAGAATATCTGGTCTCCTGTCCATCTTTTGGGCTGGAAGTGGTGCCAATTACTATGGTATTTACTCCAGCAAAGAGCAGTTAATAAGCACTTCTGGTGACGTTTCAAGGGACTCTATATTTAGAGAGCAGCAGGTGTATTTCCCACTCTACCACCTGCCATGGACTGAAGGAGTCCCCCACGCATTCTGTGTGGAGCTTGTCACCCCCAGTGTGATGGTGTTAGCAGCTGGAGCCTCTGGGGATGATGAGGTCGGCAGGGCCCCTCACACACGGGATCAGTGCCCTCACCAGCGAGGCCCCAGGAGCTCTCCTGCTTCCTCTGCTGTGGGAAAACACAGTGAGAAGTCAGCAGCGGCAGGAAGCCCCCATCGGAGCCCAGCCCTGCTCGTGCCCTGATCTCCGACTTCCAGCCTCCAGAACTGAGAAATACGTGTCTGTTTAAAAGTCACCTGCTCCATGGTATTTTGTTACAGATTCCAAACTAAGACACCACCCATGAAATTCACATACCCCTTGTTCATGGACACCCAGAATTAAATAAATGTCATTGAATATCTTGGGCCAGCCAGAAAATGTCTCTGGGAATGCAGAGACGAACTCACCTCAGCAACATATTTGCATGTCAAAGTCTCAGGCATGCATTGTTTATTTGTACAGTGTATCTACTTACGGCAGGTGCAAGAGACGCACACAGGTACACACACCCTGTGATCCACATAAGAGACAGCTGGTATCACGTACCCAGGGCTGGTGCGTGTGTGTGTGTGTGTGTGTCTGTGTGTGTAAGTCCGCTCCCACGTGCCGAGTTGGAGGTGCACAGACTCACAACATGCGTGCTCTCCTCAGATGGCCAGGCTCGCAGTCCCTCCAAACAGGAGGAACTGGAAAAAGGAAAACATCCGAAGAGGCGCGCTGGAGGCTGGAGGACTGCAATCAGATAAATTAATGATTCTTCATCATGGTACATTTTTAAATTAGGCGAACAGACCACCGATCCCTTTCCACAGAGCCCTAGACCTCCCCAGAAGCACAGAAGGAGACCTCAGTAACAGAGAGCCGCCCTACGAGGGGGCCAGCGCTGGCGGCAGTGGACATCCCCACCCACCGGGCATTCTCCCAGGCCGTGAGACATTAATTATATGAACTATGAGGAAATCACTTTTTGGTGCTCCAGATAAAAACAGTTCTTTGGCAGATACCCTCTTCTCTTCATTAAATATTTAATATTTTATATCCAGCGTTGTATTAGAAATTTGATCTCAAATGCCAAAAATTTAGGTGTGGTGCTAAGACTCAGGTTGTCAGTATGGAAATAAATTATCCCTGATTTTCTGAGAACTGAAATCTCCACTGGGGGCCCGCCCTCAGTTCCCTGATTCTAAGTGGGTGGGAGTGGGTGAGATCGGGTCTGTAAACATTGGCCCATTTGTGGCACAGCATCTGTGGCTACTTTCACACCACAGTGGCAGGGCTGAGTAGCTGCCAAAGAGGCCACATGACCTGCGACACCCAGCTGGTTGTGGGAAAAATCTGCCACCCCTGTTCTAAAGGAACTGAGGTGTGCAGGCACTGGCAGACGCACAAACCCACACTCACCTTGGTAAGGCTTGTACTGAACTTGGGAACAGGAGCAGACCAGGGCATGGGGCCCATTGCTGGGCCAGAGACACCAGCCTGATTAGAAGGGGCCGTCTGGAAGAAGTGCCTCCCAGTGCTGGAGATGGGAAAGCCCCGGATGGAGATGGTTCCCTTTGGACACCATCAGAGGAGAAAGGCTAGACATTCTCCTACTCCACAGAGGTGTCCCCAAATGTGGAAGTGGAGGCAGGGGTCAGGTCCTGTGTCTCTGAGCAGGACAGGGCCAGGATTCCAGGGACAGCAAATGTGACTCTAAGGCGCTGGTGATGCAGAAGCCAGAGCAGCCCCTCCCTCGGAGATCTGAGCTCTCCCTGGCTGCAGACTCCCCACGGGCTGCCCATGGCCTGGGACCTGTGCACCTCAGAGAGGGGCCAGCCCTGGCGAGCCTTATTCTCATGCAGAGGAAGGAGCCCTGGGACAGAGGGACGGGTTGCTAGCCAGTCAGAGCCCACTCGGGGAAGCACAGCCACCAAGACCTAGGGGAAGGCGGTTGGGGGAGGAATTAGCCCCCACCTGCCTGAGAAAGCCAGAGAACTTCAGGTCCAGGAGGCCCGGAGGGGCCACCAGCCAGCCAGTGGGCCGGCTTTCCCAGGATGGCCCCTGACTCTGACGCCAGCGACAATGGCTCCTTCCTTTGTGTTTCCAGGCTGGTGGGTAATGGCCTTGCTGTTGCTTAGAGCTCTGGGCTGCTTCTCCTTGCCCCGTTTGACCTCTCAGCCATCCCAGCTCTGGTTTAACTACATCCTGGTGTTAAGTCTCATGTTTGCCTCACTGGACTCCTAACGCGGGGGACAGGTGTTCAGAATGCTCGTCCCTGTGGACCACACGAGGATGTAGGCTTGGGCCCAATTGTGCATTTCCATTCATCAAAGTCTTGGCAGAGATCTGGGAAGCAGAGTGGTTGGGGAGTGTCCGAGTGTGAATGGCACATTTTAAAGAACCAGGGGTGATGTCGACTCAGCATGAAGCCACAGCAACCAGGGAGCCACAGGTTACTTGTGCACAGGGGCAGAGCAATGACGACGACAGCTATCTGGGTCCAGGTACTGCAAAGTACAACACCCTGGCACGATTTCCTGCCTCACTGTGGCTGACCCGGCCCCATCCCCGAGGTGGCTGAGCACCATGGTCGGCAATGCCCTGCCTGCCCAGCTGGACCTGGGCTTCAGTCCTGGCTCTCAGCAGTTCTGTAAAGCAGAAATAGTGAAAGTCCCTTCCTCCCCCAGCCTTCATGGGAACCAAATGTATTATTCAATACAAAATTTCTGAAACACTGTTCCACATTTTTTGCCTCCATTGTCTCATTGTTCAGTCCTTTTG
>NW_022436951.1:40194991-40298182 GCF_009761245.1 Sapajus apella
AAAAAAAAAAAAAAAAAAAAAAAAAAAAACTGCAGCTGATTAGGAGTAACTTTGATTAATTTGGGTTAAGTTATCAAAAGCTCAATGGCCTTTACGTTAACCCCATTAAAGTGCAGCTTCACACCGCTTGTCATGAAGTCCTTTCTATTCTCATTCGCCTGCGTTCACTCCAAGCAGCACCTCCGGAAAACACTGCTTAGTGACAAAGGCTCTTTCTGCAGGAAGACAGACGTTCTTGGTTGGACTTCATTTTTTACCCCTATTTCTCCCACTGGGGAGAAGACCCTCGACATTTTACCTCAGAAACATTGTTCTTCACCAAATAAAAGGATTACTTTTGGGGGGGAAGAGACTTTGTGAAAACGAATATTTCATCAAAGAACAAGGATAGCTTGGACCAGCTGATCCCTCCACTTCTCTCTTGAAGGGCCTCTCTCCTGAGCCCCACCCTCCATCTGCCCGCTGAGCGCTGGCCGCCTGTTGGCCTGGGTGATCACGCTCACTGGGGCTGTGGTCTGCCTGGGAGCCCCCACCCACGGCTACCAAACGCACCTGCTCACGTCATCCGTCCTGGAGACCAACCCCCACATTCACTTTCAGTCTCCTGTTTTGCTATAAAAGGGACCAACACCTTTTGAAAACAACTCATCATTACTAATCAAATGGAATTTAGGTTTTGTAGAAGCAACTCATTGTTTATTCAAATTCATGTTTTATCCTTTAAATAGCATGGGATAATGTGCAAAGTAGAAAAGTTCCTTTTAAAAGTTGTCTTTCTTGTTAAAGAATAAGTGTGCTGAGGGTTACAGCTCTTTTAGAATTTGTCTAGCAGGCTTTCTGGTTTTTGCCAGAAAACCCCTAAAAAAAAAGAAAAGAAAAAGATAAGTGTCCTAGTAATTCTGTCAAGCCCTAACCTACGTAGCCGTTAGGCAGACAGTGCTTACAGGCACGTAGTACATTCTATATCCTTGTACGTTAACCAAGATATCTGTGCTGGACGTGCTCACAGGCATGTCCCATCTCTCCAATGCTTTCACCTGTTTAGAAAAGTTTTAAGTTGTTAGCCAATCGTGTTTTAGTTTAGATGGTGAGGTCCGGCTCCAGCCAATGGAGATCAGACACAGCAGTGAGGACAACCCTAAAAGTGTTAGGAATAAATTTGTGTGTTTTCCTTTGCTCATTGCACTCTCGTGGCCAGATGGCTAGTGAGAGTACCACGGGGTAAACATTGCATGGCTAAAAGATCCTTTGTCTCCACGCTAATTTTTCTTTGCGACACTGCGCATCTATTTCCAACAGATAAGTTACATTGCTGCTATAGTATTGTCAATGATCATAAACGTGACTCCAGGTGAACAGGCGCCATGGCATAGACACAGCGGTGGTGGCAAGAGCAGCACAGCATCCATGGCCCCGTGCCCTCCCCCAGTCTCCAGCGGCTCCATCTCTGGAGGGCATGGAGAGCCCTGGGCAACCTGGCAGGTCAGCGATGCAAAGGTGATTCCAAGAGGACCTCTGTAGTTTCCCTGTTTCCCAAGGTGCTCCTTCGTTCATCAAAACGAACACCGGGCTTAGTGGCTCACGTCTATATTACTAGCACTTTGGGAGGCCAAGGCAGGTGGATTAGGAGGTCAGGAGTTCAAGACCAGCCTGACCAATACGGTGAAACCCTGTCTCTACTAAAAATACAAAAATTAGCAGGGTGTGGTGGTGTGTGCCTATAGTCCCAGCTACTTGGGAGGTGGTGGCAGAAGAATCACCATAAACTGGAAACCACTCACACCACCCAAGTTCTTTCCATTCTCTCTGATCTTAGTGGCAACAAATTTAATTCACTGCCCTGCTACGTCTTGCTGAGAAAGCACATATGGAGCACCGGGTAGATGACGGAGAATGCTTCTCATCTGTGCTAGTCTGCTCTCATGCTGCTGTGGAGGAATGCCTAAGCCCAGGGAATTGACAGAGGAAAGAGGCTTAATTGACTCACAGTTCCACATGGCTGGGGAGGCCTCGGGAAACTTGCCATCATGGGAGAAAGTACCTCTTCACAGGGCAGCAGGAGAGAGGGTGAGTGCCAGCAGGGGGAACGCCAAGTTGTTGTAAAGCCATCAGATCTCATGAGATTCACTGACTAGCATAAGAACAGCACGGGAGAAACTGTCCCCATGATTCAGTGACCTCCACCTGGTCCTACCCTGGACGCGTGGGGATTATTACAATTCATGGTGAGATTTGGGTGGGGACACAGAGCCAAACCATATCACCGTCACCCCAGGAGTCTCAGCAGTTTGAAGACATCAACCGATAATTCCTCCTGGTAGCTGTTAGGGCAATGCAACTAGAAAGGACATCCCAGGGCTCCCTGCCATGCCCTGGACTACGGCTGCTGCTTGGGGTTTGTGGGTGAAGATGGAACCAGGAGGGGTAGCACCCACCATCAGCTGCCTGACCCGTGCCCTCCTGCTGCTGACTCAAAACAGATCAGTGCAAGGCTACAGTCTCAGATGTCAGCTCACACTCCAAAGAGAACCTTACAAAAACATCTCCTGCCCACTCCACCTCCACCCCAGCCCCAGCTCCTGATGCAAAGGGGAAAATAACCAACTGTTGGGCTGAGCATGGCTGGTGGCTCATGCCTGTAATCCAAGCACTTTGGAAGGCTGAGAGGTGAAAGGACAGTTTGAACCCAGGAGTTCCAGACCAGTCTGGGCAACACAGGGAGACTCTGTCTCTACAAATAAAAAAATAAAAAGAAATTAGCTGGGCATGATGGTGTACCTTTGTGGGCCCAGCTACTCTGGACTGAGGCTACACGATGGCTTGAGCCCAGGAGGTAGAGGCTACAGTGAGCCATGATTGTGCCTCTGCGCTCCATCCTGAGTGATAGAGTGGGATCATCTTTTAAAAAGTCATATTAACTGTTGACTGTTTTAGATGTCTCTCCTACCATTCCATTTTGTATTTTAAGTAACATTTATACTACTACTTATTGATTATTTGGGATGGGAAGCTGGGTACTAATGGTCTCCTGTGGAAGGTGATAATTCAGTGGATGTATTCCTGAAATTCCACTACACACACACACACACACACACACACACACGTTCACAACCACTGTCCAAAGTAGACTACAATTTTCTTTCTTTTTTTTTTTTCAAGTTCACTTATCCTTTCTTTTTTTATTTTTATTTTTATTTTTTTATTGCATTTTAGGTTTTGGGGTACACGTGAAGAACATGCAAGATTGTTGCATAGGTACACACATGGCAGTGTGATTTGCTGCCTTCCTCCCCTTCACCTATATCTGGCATCTCTCCCCTTGCTATCTCTCCCCAACTCCCCACCCCCTGCTGTCCCTCCCCTATTTCCCCCGACAGACCCCAGTGTGTGATGCTCCCCTCCCTGTGTCCATGTGTTCTCATTGTTCAACACCCGCCTATGAGTGAGACCATGCGGTGTTTGATCTTCTGCTCTTGTGTCAGTTTGCTGTACAGTTTCCTTTCTTTGCAAAGATTTTTCTTTTTCTTTGTTTTTTTCTGGAGTTCACAATTTTCTTTTACCTATCACGCCCTGCACCCAAACTTTCTATTGGAGCTGGAAGATTCCTCACGGTGCAGGGAAGCACATCAGGCCATGGGCAGCCCCTTTCATGAAGGGCTGGGAGAGTCTCTCCATCCTGCTCCCCCAAGACCAGCCCCGCCGCTCTCCTGGGGGCTCCCCTTCACCCTTCACCTGCTGGCGCACACTTTTCCATGTCTGGGGCTGTGCGTGGGATCCTCCTTCATTTTCTAGTTTGAAACATGCCCATTAGCTTTTGGGGGAGACAATGCGCACAAGATCTTTTATTGAGACTTTGAATATTTGAAAACACTTTTAAATTTTATTTTGACATTTGAAAGCTTAGATAATGTACAATGTTTTAGAAACAACTGAATGAATGTAAAAGAGAGAGAGAGAGAGAGAGAGAGAGAGAGAGAGAGAGAGTGTGTGTGTGTGTGTGTGTGTGTATGTGTGTGTATCACTGTTGCAACTGAAAGAATCCCAATCTGAAAACCATTAATGAATTCAGGCGTCCTGGGCTGGGGCTGGACAGTTTTCTGAGAAGCGAAGGCTCCAGGCTCCATCGGGCACTTGGAACTGGAGAGGAAGGAGCTGGAAGGCCCTGCCTGGGCTCCGGCTTTAGGAAGATGCCTGGCCGCATCCTCAGCTGTGCATGCATCCTAGGGACCACAGCCCTGCTGGGTGAGGCCTCCAGCTGGGCTCCCTGCCTGCTGGCCTGTGTGGGGTGGTCAGGGGAGCAGCTGCACATCTGTGTGGGGGGCAGCAGGGGTCTGTGCATTCTGCTTTTCATCAAACGCAAAGACCCCTTCCACTCCCCGCCCTCCCCACCATCCCTGCCTTCAGAGCTGCTCTGAAGAGGTGGCTCCGATTTCTGCTCAGCGTGCTGAGGCCCCTGCACCTCCACGTGTCTTACCCTTCCTGAGGCTGTGGCGTCAGCTCCCTGCTGTTCATGAGGCCAGGCCACGTGTCCAACCACCTTCAACTTCCAGAATCATCTGTACTCGCCCGATGAGCTTTCGTGTTCTTTTTTGTTCCCCCCTCATAAGTTCCTGCTTATTTTTATTCCTTAATTTTATGAAAGCTCTGAGCAAGAGGGTTCTCATGTGAGTCTGTTCGGATATATATGATGGACTGGGAGCATGTTAAGAAAAAACAAAGAAACATTGGTTTGAACATATATTGGACCATTTTCCCATTACGTTCTGACAAAATAAATTCTGTCTACACTTGGAGGCTGGAGGCAGACACAGAAGGAAGTTGCAGGTGCCCCCTGGGCTTTCTCTCCTCCCCAGTGGCTTTTCTGATTCCCCCGTTGAGTCTTCCTCCCAGATTTCACACGGGGCTGGCAGAAAACAAACAACAACAACAAACACACATGCACATATGTGCGCACACATACACACATGCGCAGGCATGCACACACACGTGCACGCACACATTTACACGTGCACACTCACAGGCACACACAGAGGCACATACATGTGCACACTCACACACATGCAGGCACACACACATGCACAGGGGCACACACACGTGCATACACACACCCAGGTATGCATGCACACACAAGCAAGCACACACACATAACACACAGACACATACATGTGTGCACTCATGCACACACACACGCACATGCTCACACATGCACACTCACATGCACACACATACAGGAACACACGTGAACACACACACAGGCACATGCTCACATGCACACACATACACACACTTGCATACGCACATGCTCAGGCACACATGCACACACAAAAGCAAGCACACACTCACACATACACACACACAACTTTACAGAACTCCCAGGACACAGCAGGTACCTCATGCAGTTTCGGGGCAGGGGAGCAGGGCTTGAGGGCACTTACCGCTCCTCTCTGACACCCACCACAACTTGGTCTGCCATGAGGGCACCTCAGTAAAGATTTTTACATCTAAACTTTCTACAGGAACTTTTCACTTTCCGTCTCTGATTTCTCCCAGTAGTTCACTTCTGCTGCTGCTTTCTCTGCCTCTGGGGCTGGCTGGAACCTCAGCTTCATGGTCTCTCAGCCTGAGAGGCTTCCCCTCTGCCTCGGGCCTCATGTGCCCAGGCCCTGGCACCCAGCTCCGCCCCCCTGAAGCTGGCATCCTCGCAATTTCACTTTTGCATAATTCCTTCTGTTGTCTCTGGCTCCCCCAGTAGACAGTCTGTGTTCCACGTGCAGCGTCGTGACTGGTTCTGAGCAAATGACAGGTTCCCGATGGACATTCCCAGGGAGCAGCTGCCCCAGCTCTCAGTCCTGCTGCCCACAAGTCCCTCGCTACAGACATTCCACAGTGTGGACCCACCTCCCACACTGCAGGTGTGAATTTTAAAACAAATGTGTGTTCCTCTTTGATGTAGTAACTACAGCCTTATTTAAAATTCTTATTGGGTTTGATTTAGGAACATAACAAATTAATTTTCAAATTAAATGTGTGTTTTTGGAAATTTTTATACATAGGTTGAATACCAAGTTTATACTCATCCTATGAAACATTAAAACTCAAGGGATATGTGGCACCCTGTGGTGCCGCAGTGCAGCACGTGAGCGTGTTTACGTCATGTATTTTTATACATGGCACCGTCACATGCTTGCACACTCGGGTGTTTCTTCTGTTGGTTTGAATAGGAAGAAGTCAATCCTGATGTTTAAGGGTGGCCTGCGATGCTGAATTTTTGTTTCCATTGGAATAACTGATAGCTTCTTGACTCTTTTTTTTCCTCAAATAACTCCACCCCCGTGATGTGGTTTGGATTTCTGTCCCCACCCAAATCTCATGTAGAATTGGAGGAAGGGCCTGGTGGGGGGTGACTGGATCATGAGGGTAGATTTTCCACTTGCTGTTGTGGTGACAGGGAGTGAGCTCTCGTGAGATCTGGTTGTCTGAAAGTGTGTAGCACTGCCGGGCGCGGTGGCTCACACCTGTCATCCCAGCACTTTGGGAGGCTGCGGGGGGCAGATCACGAGGTCAGGAGTTCAAGATCAGCCTGGGCAATATGGTGAAACCGTGAAACCCATCTCTACTAAAAATACAAAAATTAGCTGGGCCTGGTGGCACACACCTGTAATCTCAGCTACTCGGGATGCTGAGGCAGAAGAATCACTTGAACCTGGGAGGTGGAGGTTGCAGTGAGCTGAGATTGTGACACTGCATTCCAGCCTGGGCAACAGAGACTCCGTCAAGAAAGAAAGAAAGAAAAGAAAGAAAGGAAAAAGAAAGAAAGAAAGAAAGAAAGGAAAGAAGAAAGAAAGAAAGAAAGAAAGAAAGAAAGAAAGAAAGAAAGAAAGAAAGAAAGAAAGAAAGAAAGAAAGAAGAAAGAAAGAAGAAAGAAAGAAAGAAAGAAAGAAAGAAAGAAAAGAAAAGAAAGAAAGAAGGAAGGAAGAGAAAGAGAGAGGAAGGAAGGAAGGAAGGAAGGAAAGAAGGAAGGAAGGGAGAAAGAGAGAAAGAGAGACAGAGAGGGAGGGAGGGAAGAAAGAAAGAGAGAGAGAGAGGGAGGGAGGGAGGGAGGGAAGAAAGAAAGAGAGAGAAAGAAAGAAAGGAAGGAAGGAAGGAAGAAAGAAAGAAAAAAGAAAGAGAGAGAGAAAGAAAGAAAGAAAGAAAGAAAGAAAGAAAGAAAGAAAGAAAGAAAGAAAGAAAGAAAGAAAGAGTGCAGCACTTCCCCTCTCACTTCCTCTCTCCCCTGCTCCACCATGATAAGACAAGCTTGCTTCCTTCTCACCCTCCACCATGATTATACGTTTCCTGAGGCTTCCTAGCCATGGTTCCTATAGAGCCTGCAGAACCATGAGCCAATTAAACCTCTTTCCTTCGTAAATTACCCAGTCTCAGGTAGTTCTTCATAGCAGTGTGAGAATGGACTAATACACGCCTTAAGGCATCTTGAAGTCACAGTTTTGTCTGGGCGTGGTGGTGCATACCTGTAGTCCCAGATACTTGCTGAGGTGGCAGAATCATGAACCCAGGAGTTTGAGGCTGAAATGAGCTATGATTGTGCCACTGCATTGCCAGCCTGGGTAACAAAGCAAGACTGTCTCAAAAAACAAAACAAGACAAACAAGAACACACAATTCTATAGGCGCAAGATCTGGCTTGAGACTTGGTACAGTGAATGCACTGTAATTCAGCTGTGATTCTTTACCCCTTGTTCTTTCCCCAGTCTGAAATTTAAAGGAAGTACAATATAGAAGATTACTCTCTTTTTAAGTCTATGTTTTAAGCAATTTCATTATCACATAATTGCAGCGTATTACTTTGCTCAATTTTAAAATAACCATTGGCGTGAACAAGGTGTCTAATGTGGCAACAAATATTTCCCAGAGTACAAATGGTCTAATGTGGGTAAATACGTTCACATGGCAGATACTATGAAGAGTAAAACAAAATAGTAGTTTTTAAAATATGAGACTATTAAATTTAATTGTAAGCTTAAAAATTAAGTTTCATTGCCCGCAAATAATTTTAATAAAACTTATATCTCTTTCATTGAATCTTAAGAAAGCAAAAACAAGAACAGAATAAGACATTCATATTAAGTAACAAAAGGAAAAGTTCCCAGTGCCAGGAGCTATTTGATATTTGAATACGTTACCAAGAGACGGTATGAAATTTCTGAAACTTTAAGGGGAAAAAAAATGACACCAGTTTGCAACCGCTTAGTGTAACTTAAGTATAAATCCCGTAGGTAAAATCCCCTGGCTGAGGTGGCTGGGGGGCGAAGCTGGCCCTCGGGTCTACTCGAGGGCACTGGGGCAGGAGATTTTTGCCATTGGTGAAATGGCAAAGAATAAATACTGTGCTTACAATCTGCAAGTATCATGGTGCAATTAGCTGTGGTTATTTCTCAAGGCTCTTTTTGCACAAGTTAGTACTTGGTCGGTTCATCATCTCGTCCATCAGCCTTCTTTCTCACACGTCTCTTTCTTGTTTCTTTATCACTCCAGAAAGGACATGCTGAAATGTCCATAAAGAGAATGTTCTGGAATGAATACCAGGCGGTGTGGGGTTAGAAGGCCAGGACTGGGAAGCAGGGGTGGGGTCAGAAAGTGCAGGGAGACTGGCTCCTCACATACCTATCCCCAGAGTGGATTCCAACCCGTAGCCCAAGGCTGAATATCCCAAAGGGATAAGCTGAAACTTTTCTTTTTCTCTTGATTGTTCATGGCTAATGATAAATTCAAAAATCAAATCAAGGGAAAATTAAGAGAATTCACTGGATAATTTATAAATAGATGATGAAAGCACAAACACACATTTGTGCCCAGACTGTCCACCTCCCTGAGTGGAGATTATCTGGGCCTGCATGGAATTTTTGCCTGCATGAAAATCACTGATAGATAAATATTGGCACAATACAGTGTTCTGTTCTAACCGTCTAAATATTCCATGACACTCGACATTTCTGCCTTGCAGGGTGGCTTTGAGAGACACCCTGAAATGAGGCGATGAACACAGAAGTTCTCCCTAGACTATGAAGCGCTTTATAAGTGAAGCAATGAACTTTTACAGACCAACACTGTTATGGAAGATTTTCATTCTTTAACGAAATGACCATTTTCATTCTTTAACGAAATGACCATTCTTGCGCATGCGTGATTCTTTGTCATGAGTAAGAACAGAACTTGTGTGTATTAGTCTGTTCTCACATTGCTAATAAAGACATATCTGAGACTGGGTGATTTATAAAGAAAAAGAGGTTGAACAGACTCACAGCTCCACATGGCTGGGGACGCCTCATAATCATGGCAGAAGGTGAAGGAGGAACAGAGGCACATCTTACATGGCGGCAAGCAAGAAAGCATGCGCAGGGGAACCGCCCTTCATCAAACCATCAGGCTTATTCGCCATCATGAGAACAGCATAGGAAAACCCACCCCATGATTCAATTATCTCCATCTCCATCCGCTCCCTCCCGTAACATGTGGAGATTATTTTTATTTTTATTTTTTATTGCATTTTAGGTTTGGGGGTACATTTAAAGAACATGCAAGATAGTTGCATAGGTACAAAACCATTCAGGACGTAGTCGTAGGCAAGGACTTCATGACCAAAACACCAAAGCATTGGCAACAAAAGCCAAAATAGACAAATGGGACCTAATCAAACTCCATAGCTTCTGCACAGCAAAAGAAACAGTCATTAGAGTGAATCGGCAACCAACAGAATGGGAAAAAAATTTTTGCAGTCTACCCATCCGACAAAGGGCTGATATCCAGAATTTACAAAGAACTAAAACAGATTTACAAAAAAAAACAAACAAGCCCATTCAAAAGTGGACAAAGGACATGTAGAGATTATTACCATTCGAGGTGAGATTTAGGTGGAGACACAGAGCCAAACCACATCACTGTGGTTTTTACCTGAACAGGCAGCATCGTTTACAAGAGCTTGATTTTTCAGGTGAGAAAGTTAGCGCAGTTCCTTCTTCTGCCTGAGGTTTAGCTGCTCCTTGGGAGTACCCGGGCTTCCCTAACCACAACAAAATGCACACGGCTGTGGAAAGGGCAGCATTGATTTTTCTCAGCCACCCCACCCTCCTGACCATGGAGACCGCAGTATCCATTTCCCAGCCTCCTCTTGCATCTGAATGCTTGGATTAGTCACCTGCAACCTCAGATGCTGGGCGAAAACCCAGGAGACACCAGAGCCCTTCTAGCCAACATCTCTCCATTGCTCAAGAGCAGAAGCTGCAGGAAACGCAAGCCCTGGGTGCAAACATCGCCATGCAGTGTGCGCCTCCTAATGCCACTTCCAATGGGAAACTGATCCAGACCATGCTGGGCAGTGCCACAGCCCTTTTGTTCTCTGATCCTTCCATCTCCTGCCTCCCTGGGCACCTGGGGTTAGCACCACACTCCTTAGGCTCCTGTCTCTTCTTCAAAGGGTGAAATGTGGCCACACACTGATCCACGTGACTTCTTAATTCCCCTCTGGGGCATCCTTTTCTTCAACAGATGTTTTCAAAATAATTAAGTGATGGGGATCATGCATTATTGAAAACGCTGGATGCCTCCCTAATGTTCTTCACATTTGTATATTTGTCAGCACAAAATTGAGTGCTTGGAAATGTTGTGCTTATTTATTTTTTAAATTACTGAACACACTCATCCTAGCCAACTGAGGAGAGGGGAGCAGCAGCTGAGCAAGCTCTCTGGTTCCTGCAAACATTCCACAATCAGTGGTTTGGGCCATCATGAAGTCCTGCAGGATTTGGGAGCAAGGAACCCTTTAAAACACTATTCAACTGATTACCCACCCATAACATAATCCCCCAAATTGGAGCTATTTATTTATTTATTTTAAAAATTTCAGGAATTTTACCTTCTCTCTTGGTAACCATTTTCCAATGATAAATAGCTCTTGGTCTAAGAAAATGTCCTTTTTCCTAGAAATATCCGTTTGGTGTGTAGAATCTTAAAGTCCGGTTCACCTGCACCCCTTACTGTTGTCTTGGAACTTGCTTGGGGCACATATGACATTTCCGGACCACTTGGTCTTAGATCTGATTGTTATCTTCACCTAGGCAATGCAAAAATCTCAGTGTTTTCGATGCCCGTGTTTCCAACATTACAGACATGGTAACAATTCTGAGAAACATATGAGTCTATGGTATTAAAATGAATTTGTAATTTTCATGTGATTCTAGATTGTTATCTCCCTTTGTGAGCATATTTTTGGGTGTCATTGGTATTTATTGTTAGAAAATATTCAAACTGGGTGCTGTAAGCCTGGGCTGACATCCTGCAGGTTTTCACTCCATGTCTCAGATCTGCTTGGGAGACACTCTCCAAGGTCACAAGTGACCGAATGTGTCTTAGGATAAGATGCTTTCAACAAGGCGGCAGATTCTCATGCCCATAAGAGCTGCTCAGATAAAAGCATGTCTTTCTAAAAGGAAATTTTCTGGAAAAATGTTGTTCCAGAATGCCTTGGCTTTCAAGCTAAAAATTTGCTTATTTACATTTTCCACAAATATTTACAGAGTAGTCACCTCATTGCAGGGTCTGTAAATTCAGCCATAAATGTGACAAAAGACCGCCCAGTTTTCATGGAGCTTAAACAGCTGGGAAAGGGGTAAATCAGCAGTGTCTTAAGGCGTGTCCCAGTCTCCTGACAACTGCATGCATGCACACATGTCACTTCCTGGCGATCGTATTCCCAATTCCTCCATGCCAAGTTTGCGATTGATCCTGTTTTCTGGGACTCACAGGGAGGTCAGAATAGAAGCCTGGGTTCAGGGCTGCTGGCTAATGACAGTGTTCTCCGTAGGAGATGTGGCAAGCAGGAAAATGACCTCATGTACCATTTCCCCCCGCCCCCCACGAAGCAACAAGGCCAGTGCCAGAACCTGTCCAAGATTCCCAAGTGGGATTCGCGAGGAGGTGTCAAACAACATGGCAGAGGATCGTGGGCTCTAGTTGGACGAGGCAGAGGAAGAAGGAAGAGGGGGATATTTAAAATACACAATCAAAAGAAAAATAGTACGTATTTGTCTTTGATATTAAAACAGCATTTTGGTAATTTTTGACAAATGACTTTTAAAAAATCACCATTTAACGCTGTATGCTGTTAAGAGCCTTTGGATATTAAAAATAAGGGACTTTTTTATTCTTGACTGAAATGTGGTGTCATGAAAGTGGCACAGTCAATCAAAATCCTTTCAAATAGGAAGTCTAAAACTGATGTTTTAACATGTTTGGATCAGCAAGATTTAGAAAAATTATTTTGGTGAAAAATCAATGATGACAGAACTGTGCCAGGGAAGATGGAGTACATTCTTCCTATTTCTTTCTCTAAAAATAACTAAAAACTTTGGACGTTAATAGGAAACAAATACGTAATGACTCTGGAAGGGCGAAAGATGACAGACTGGCTGGAAAACCTGGGACCCAGGGAACAACACAGTGATGAATTACCTGAGTTTTCTTTCTGTCTCAGAAATCCTAGACTTGATGCTAAAGTTAGCAACTCAGAAATTCCAGCAGGTGCAGAAAAACCACGCAAGAAAGCACTCTCTGAAGACATAGGCCCAGGAAAGGAGTAGCCTAGCAAGACAGAAAACTTTAGACAATAACCACACTTCTCCCTGCCAAATGCCACATAAAAAACACTTGGTTTGGCTTCACCAAACCCACACCAGCCAGGGCCAGTGGCGCACTTAGATGTCCACCCCCATGATGCTGTAGTGAAGCATCCCAACATCCCAGCCAGGTAGTGGCAGAGAAGGCCAACTAGGGAGGCTAGATTTTCTTCACCACTGGGCAATAACCAGGCCACCCCACCCAAGATCAGGGGACCACATGAGGAGCCTGAGCTTCCACCCAAGCAACGGTAATGAGGTATACACCCTTGCTTCTGGGTGGGGGACCAAGTAGAGAATCAGGAATTTTACAACTGCTTAGTAGCAGTGAGGCTACTCCACCAGTGAGTCAATGAAGCCCACATGAGAAGGCAGAGTGCCCAGCCCAGCTTGCAGGAAGGAGAACCACTCCCTTGCGATGCCAAAGGAGGTTATTGGGAACTTGAACATTCAGCCCCACATCCTTCCCCTGTTGAGGTATGCCAGAGAATATCCATTAAATTAATTGGTATAAAGAAGATCCTGCATCTCATAAAAGAATGTAAAAATATTATGGTTTCAGTTAAAAATCACTCACTGTACCGTAAACCAAAGATGTCATTGATGTTAAAATTATCTGACAAAAACTCAAAGCAGCCATGAATGAAAGGGGCTTTGGGGAAACATATGACCACACTTGAAGCAAAAGCAGAAAATGAGGAAATCTCAGGAAACAAATAGAAGATGTGAAAAAAAATGGAAATTTAAAATTAAAACTACAAGAATTTTAAAAAGAGTTTACTTGACACTAGAACAGAGAAAATAGAAATGGTAAATTTGTAAATAGAATAATAGAAACCACCCAATTTGAATAGCTGAGAGCAAATGGATAGAAAAAAAAATGTTATCAGGGCCTCAGGGGTATTTACGACAATGATTTTTTTTTAAACTAACGTTGTGTCAGAGAGTCACAAAAGGAAAGCAGAAAGTGAAGGAGCTGAAAAAGTGCTCTAAGAAATAACGGCTGAAAATTTCCCAAATATGACAAATGACAGAAAACTTTCGGTTACAAAAGATAAGCAAAACTTTCTCAAAATAAAATTTTCAAAGAATACAATTTCCCAAATTTATACCGAGACACATCATAGACAAGTTTCTGAAAACTAATGACAATTAAAATCTTGGAAGAGAAGCAATATCCTACTTAGGTGAAAAAAGGTTCAAATTACAGCAGATTTCTCAAAGGAAACTATGGACATCAGTAGGAAGTGGCACAACACTCTTGCCACTGGAAGAAAAGAACAATTAGCTCAGAATCACAACCAAGTGAGAATCTCTGAGGAATAAAGGGTATATCTAGACACTCACAGATGAACAAAAATTAAGAAAAAAATTTGCATCAGCTGTTATATCTAAAATAATGGCTAAAGAAATTTCTTTAAACAAAAAGAAAATTATAAACAAAAAAATCCTGGAATATCAGAAATAAAAAGGAAGCTTAGAAGAGTTGAAATTATGGGTAAATGAAATCAGTTTTTCTTCTTCTTGAATTTTACATATTATGTTTGATAACTGAAACAAAAATTTTAGCAGCATTTGATTTACTTCTAAATATTTGCATAGAAATATTTAAAATTATTGATAAACAAGGAGGGTAAAATGACATGAAAATAAGTAAGGTCTCTATATCTCACTCAGACCGGTGAAATGTTGTCACAAGTTGACTGAAAATTATGAACATATAATGTAATACCTAGAGCACCACCTAAAATGCTATACAAAGAAATACTCTAAAAAATTATAGGTATAGCAAAACTAAATTTGAAAAAAAAATGTTCAAGCAACTGATAGGATAAAGAAATAGAAATGAAAAAGAGAAAGGACACAAAGAAAACAAATAAGAACATAAATTTTAATTGCCAATACATTAATAAATGTATTAAATATAAATGGTCTAATATCACTTAAAAGACAGAGATTGACCGAATGGATTTTTTTTTTTTTTTTTTTTTTAATGACAACCATGTCCAGGGTTGTGGCTCTTGCCTGTAAGCCTAGAACTTTGGGAGGCTGGGGTAAGCAGATTGCTTGAGTCTGGGGGTTTTGAACCAGCCTGGGAAACATGACAAAATCCAGTCTCTACAAAAATAAAAAATTACCCATATGTGGCAAACACCTGTGGTCCCAGCTTCTCGGGAGACTGAGGTGAGAGGATCACCTGAGCCCAAAGAGGCAGAGGCTGCAGTGAGCCATGATCATGTCACTGTACCCCACCCTGGGTGACAGGGCAAGACCCTGTCACAAGTCATACATACATACATACATACATACATACACACATAATTAAAAAGACAACTATGACTCAACTATATACTGCCCACAAAAAAACTCACTTCAAATTTAACAATAAAGGCAGAATGAAAGTAAAAGAATGGTTTAACATGGTTTAATGCAAGACCTCTTATAATCCTAGCAAGTTTTTTTTGTAGATATAGACAATATTACTCCAAAAATTGTATAGAAATAAAAAAGAACTAGAAGAGTTAAAAATTATGAAAAAGAAGAATAAAGTGAGAAGAACCAATCTAACAGGTTTTAAGACTGATTTTATAGCTACAGGAATGATGACCGTGTGACATGGGCGGATTAATGGTCACACAAATTTAGGGAACAGAATAGAGAACCAAAAAATAGACTCACACAAATATGCCCAATTTATTTGTGACAAAACTCCAAAAGCAATTCAAAAGGAGACTCTTTCAACAAGGGATACTGGGGGCACTTGGGCATCCACAAGTCAAAAAAAGAAAAAAACCCTGAAATAAACCTTACAATTTATACAAAAATAACTCAAAATAGATCACAGGCTCCAATATAAACTGTAAAATCATACAACCTTTGGAAAAAATCATAGGAGAAAATTTTGAGATAGAGATTTGACACCAAATATGATCCACAGAAAAGAAAATTGATAAATAGGACTTCATTAAAATTTAAAACCTTTACTGTATGTGAACAATATTAAGATATAAAATGGCAAGCTACACACTAGGAGAAAATATTTGGAAACCATGTGGCCATCTCAGGCCAATATCTAGATTACATGAAGAACTTTCAAAATACTTTTTAGACTCAAGTAGAAAATGAAAAAAAGACATGAACAAACAATATACAGATGGCAAAAAGTCAAGCAAAAATATTGTCAACATTATTAGGGATTAGGGAAATGCAAATTGAACCAAAATGAGACATCGTTACACAGCATTCAGAATTGCTAAAATTAAAAAAAAAAAAAACAGTAACAAGGATGTGGAACAGCTAAATCACTTGCACATGATGTGGAACAGCTAAATCACTTGCACATAGCAAGTGAGAATGTAAAACGGTACAGTCCTTCTGAAAGACAGTTTTGTAGTTTCTTAGGGAAATATGTGTCAACGTAAATAACAAATAACAAAGAGAGAGAGGCTCTTTAAAAGAAATGATATTATTCAGGAATAGGGCAGCAGTGGGAAACCCTGCCACAGCAAACAACGTGTGTATTCAGGGAGGTCAAAGAAGACAAAAGTTTTTAAAGGGAAATTGAGGAGGATTACGTAATTGTCTGGTAACAGTTACCCGTGGATACAGGTATCGAAAACAAGAGGGGCTCCAGGCCAAGGCTGGCAAGGCAGTTGCACACCAGATGTTCTTCCAGGAATTGTGTGTGTGTGCGTGTGTGTGTGCATATGTGTGTTCGTGTGCATGTGTGTGGGGGGGGTTGCAATGGCCTTTGTGCAAGGTTCTGCTTTGTGCCATTTTTTCATGATAGGTCTTGTCATCAGTCATTTATGTCTGAGAATCCTCTCTCCATGGGCTGTTCTGGCTCTATTTGTCAGGGCACATTT
This sequence comes from Sapajus apella, assembly GCF_009761245.1. NCBI lineage: Eukaryota > Metazoa > Chordata > Mammalia > Primates > Cebidae > Sapajus > Sapajus apella. The sequence continues at coordinate 40,211,528 of NW_022436951.1, forward strand.
GTTTGTTTGAACAAAAGTGACTCCATTTTGACTCTGACAGCTTTCACACATGCAACTACCATTTGACCCAGCAAGTGCACTGCACGCCTGGGTAATTATGCCAAAAAAATTAAAATGTCTATTCATAGCAGCTTTGGCACAACAGCCAGAAACTGGAAAAAAAAAGCAGGTGTCCTTCAATGGGTGAATGGTTAAACAAATGGGTCCGTCCACATCATGGAATACTGCTCAGCCATAAAAAGGAATAAACTATTGACCCACTCAGCCACATCAGTGAGTCTCCCAAGAATTATGCTGAGTGGAAAAAAAAAAAAAAAACATTTCACAAGATTACATGCTGTGTGATTACATTTACATATTAAATTATAGAAGTTGAGAAGAGGTTGGTGGTTGCCAGGGCCTCGGGAGGAAGTGGGTGGGGACATGAAAGGGTGAGAGGGAGATTCTTCTGCCGTGGCAAGTTCTGAGCCTGGAGTGTATCCATGTCGGGTTCCTGTCTGTTACACTGTATGACGGTGTTGCAAGACGTTACCACTGAGGGAAACTGGAGTATGTGGGATCTTACTTTATTATTTCCTGCAAACCAGGGGAAACTTCCAGGTTCTTGAAATGTTTTAAATAATTGAAAAAACAAAGAACAACATAGAAGCTATACCTGTTTCCTCATTTTGAAAGAATGTAGAATTAAGCCAATTATTTATACTTTTATTTCATAGGTATGTACATATGTAATATATACATCATAGCAGATAGAAAGGGTTTTATGTTTACCCTAATTGGAGTATGGAATAAATAGAAGCTGCTTATCTTTCAAAGTCAAAACTTCTGTGAGCAACATAAAGTTGGGCACTTCCTGCAGTTGCTTCCATTAATTTTTATATTAATGTGTTCTTAGAGAATTGTCTTGTTTGCCTAGAAGGAGCCAAAACAAAGGCAGAAAAAGTGTAATAAAAAAAGTAAATGAAGATACATCCAAAAAGGAATACGTAAGACCTGCGAAGATATTGCCACGTGGTCTAAACAGCAGAATGGCCTGAGACGTGTGAATGTGTGACAGGGGAGGCACGGGCCTTGTGGGTCACTTGTTTCTGTTTGGAATACGTGGAGCAGGAGGGCAGCCAGGCCCAGATGCCTGACGGAAACCATGTGAAGTCACTCGCAGAGAGATGGTGGGAGGAAAGGAGTTCCCTCTGCCTGTGGCTCCCACGTTCTTCAGCAGGTGAGAAGCTGTGTGTTCTCCTTGCCCAGGAACAGTGCCCTTATTGAAGTGCTGAGATAATTCGGGGAGGGATCATCCTACGCTGCTGTCACTTCCCTTTGTCTCTGACATCACAGCTACTGGTTCTTCCGAGCCAAGCCGTCAGCCCCACTCCAAGGGTCCCCACATTCCATGAACAGCAGAACAAGTCTCCTTGGCACACATCAGTTTATGGAGTGAAAACATTTGTTTGGTTGGTTGTTTCTGATCATGCCTGGAAACAAATTCTAAGTCCTCCAGGCTGTGGGCAGGCTGTCTTGCAGAACATGCTCTGGTCACTATAAAGTGATACTTGTCTCAGTGTGCGACCTCAAGACAGCCAGGAACTCCCACAGCACCCGGCTCTAAAGAGGACGTGGGGCTCCTTTCCTTCCTTTCTCTTCCTCTTCTAGACTGTAAGATGGTTGAGTGTAAAGCTTACATTTAAAATCACATTTGTGTCTGGGGCCTTGCAGCACGGTGTCTTCAAGGGATAACTGGGGTTCCTAAGCTATGCTTGGTGAGGTTGAGGATGCTCACACACACACACACACACACACACACACACACACATAAAGAGAGAGAGAGAGAGAGAACACAGAGAGGAAACACACACACAGAAAACACATTCATGCATAGGCACAGAAAGTGCACCCAGGAAACACACACAGACAGGAAGCACACACAGAAAACACACAGAGACACAGGCGCACTCACACATGCACACAGTTATAGCTGGAGATGACCATAATGTTGTCCCCTGTTTCACAAAGGATGGTCCTTGCCAGCAGCTCTGGGCCACATTCCAGGGTCAGGTGAAATGGACAGCCGCCGGTGTCCCCACTCCGGGCACAGGGATGCTCTGTAAGAGAACACACTCCGCTAAGAGCAGTGCTACACGGCTCATGCTAAAATCCGTGCGTACTGTCATTTTGCCAACAGATTTCTCCAGGTCTCTCATAAGATCATGACAAGCAGCATGGAGAAATGTTGGCCTGCTGAAGATGAAAGTGCAGAGACTCTCTTCTATGAGAGCACAAGGCATGGAGGATTCGCAGAACTGCATCCTCAGTGGCCCCGTAATGACACCATCTTTTGTTCCTTTCAATATTGCCATTCGTGCCCTGGGTGAACACATGTCCATGTCTTCAAGGAAGTCCAGGGGAGCGGAATCCCACCATGATGTGTTTCCCGGCTTCAAGTTCATCATGGTCACATTTTAATCCTTGGGCAACAAAATGCTATCGGCGTCACAGTGGTGCAAGTGGCACTATGGTTACGATCCCCATTGCTAACAAAAGTACCAAGAAAAAAGGATTAGGCGAAGCAAGAGACTTTGTTTCTTTGCAAGCTGCAGAGCCACAGTCTTTGGCACAAAACAAAGGTGCACTCCATGAGAACCAGGAGAGGGGCTGCCTTTTATGGAAAAGATTTCCTCCCAGGCCCCCATTCTGGTCCACTACATAAAGAGGGGATGCAGGCTTGTTTCGTTTGCATTGGTTGGTAAGACTGATGTAAGCCAGGTCTGTGGCAGGTCCAGAAGGAGACCTGGCAGTTCCCATCCAACACTGATTCAAGCAGTGCAAACAGGAGCAGGCAGGGAACCGTGAGGCTACAGGACAACTCAAGTGCACGGTGTCTGCCAGGAACACAGAATACACAACCGTCCTGTGGTCAGCAGAAGGCCAGGTGCCTCCACCTTGAATTTAGGCCGGTCAGCCCCTTGGGATGCATCTTGAGGGGCTGGCTCCTCCGGGTTCACACTGGACCTCGGAAGGGCCACGTGTGTCGTAGATCCAGGATGCTGTACCGCAGTGGGAAAACATCATCACGAAGGGATAAAACTCCTCTACCTAAGGAAGTCCCACACGGAGGACACCGAGCTCCCGTCATGTGACCGCACGTTCCATCTGGGGGATCCTTTTTTGGTCTCTTCCCCCTCCCTCTCCAACAAGCCACATCTGTGCATTCCAGAGACGGAAAACCTTGCACTAGCCAGTCCTGCGGTGTGCGTTGGTAACTCTCCAAATTCACAGCATGTCAGTCTCATCCTCATAGTTTGTTAAAAATAAATGTCCTAAACTCACCCCTCCCTAAAATTCTGATTCAGTAGCTCTGGAATGGGGCCCAGGAATCTGCAGTGAGAACGGTCTTCCCTGACGGCCCCAGGATTTGAATTCTGTGGCCTCTGCACTGCACAGACAGGGAGGACTGTGGCATTCGGAAGCCTCTGTTAGGGATCGTGGGAGCCCAGCATGACGCTGACATGGCTGCTCCATCCGAGCAAGGCCCTTTCCACCGGCAATGGACCAGAATCACTGTGGAGATAATTCGGTTTTTTTTGGAGATTGAGTCTCACTCTGTCACCCAGGCTGGAGCACAATGGCACAATCTTGGCTCACTGCAACCTCCACCTCCCAGCTTCAAGCAGTTCTCCTGCCTCAGCCTCCCAAGTGCAGCTAGTGCTCGACTTATGACCATGACTGGTTCTGACAGACCGGTCGTAACACGATTTGGTCGTAAGTTGAGTAGGCTATGTGCACGTGGAGATGGTAGTGCTGCCGGAAGCTGGTCCGCACTGTCGTACGCCTAGCTGGGCAACGTTTGCGCTGCCAGGCGCGGAGCCGTCGTGGCTAGCGATTGTGGTCGTAAAGTTGAATGGTTGTAAGTTGCATAGGTCGTAACTTGATCAATACCTGTAGCTTACAGGCTCCTGCTACCATGCCTGGTGAATCATTTGTGTTTTTAGTAGAGATGGGGTTTTGCCATGTGCTAGTCTAGTCTTGAACTCCTGACCTCAGGTGATCCACCCACCTCGGCCTCCCAAAGTGCTGGGATTACAGGCATGAGCCACCGCGCCTAGCCAAATACACAATTGTTTCCCCCAAATTCTGGGACAGGAGAGCAAATCTCAAGATGGGGCTTCCACTGAAACCCCCCCGACTCTCTCACAACCTGGTGAGCAGTGCCGGGCAGCCTTCAGGATTGCCTGGCTCTGGTCTCCGTTCCCTTCCTCTTGCTACCCCTCTCTCTGTCTGCACCCTTCTGCCTTCTCTGAGCATGGAAATAGCCAAATTAAGCCACAGCTCCGCTGCTCCGAAGCTTGTTACTCCCTAGGAAGAGCCGGCGGGCAGGCCAGGTAAACATTAACACAGGTAGTTGGCATCACTGACCGCAGATTTGCATCAAAAAGAGACATAAAGACCAGAGACCACGTAGGGAGTTTATCAATGCGCCAATCCACCGGGCCTGCCACAGACCAGCCACATTTCACCTGTTCACCAAGAGAAGGCCGGACATCTTGTACCTTACAGAACAGCTGACACAAGCCAGACGACAGAACATAAATGACAAATGAAATCTTTGACTGTGTCTATACTAAAAAGAGAAAATGTGAAGGACTTCTCAAACTAAAACTAGAATTCCACCTTTTTGGTCACATTCCAAGTATGAGCAGAGGCCACAGTTGAACGAAGGCCACTTTTTCACGTTTTGGGGTTTCTCTGGCCTATAATCTAAGAGAAAGGGCAAAGGGGGTGGTTTAAAAAGGAAGCTCAGAACTGCGATATCACACTGCTTGTTTCACAAGATTACCTGCTTCAAGAGAACAAGAACATGCAGCATTGCTTTTGTGTTCTCGCTCTGTAATCGCCTACACGGGTCTTTCTCTGAAAGGTGTTTAACAGTTTCCACCATGTTACATAAACCAGTGATGGCAGCTGCCAGGAATTCACTCTGGGTTGGCGAACTACCTTCTCTCGAGTTACACATTTTTGGTCACTGTGCATGTCTGCTGTCTCCACTGTGTTTTAATCTTCTGATATTTCTGTATTATTTTCTTTTTCAATTATTACCTCTTTTTTTCAAAAGCTAAAGATGTGGAAACCAGTTGAGAAGGCTCTCTGGGCATCAAATGTCTCTTACCAAGCATGCCGATGACTTGTGCGTCAGTGAATTTCAAACACATGGCCCACGTTTTCCTTAACACCTCGTGACTTCAGAAACGCAGGGGAAAGAGGCTCCACAGAGCCATTCTGCAGTGCTTTCCCAAACCCCTGCCAGAAACCAAATGCACTTTGGTTTCCACGTGACGTTTTCCCCAAATAACTGACGTGACATGTTGAAAATCAGTTATTAAGAATATGGACGCAGGCATGCACATACACATCTACAAGCGGTGTTTATTTTTAAAGTTAGATCGTAATCGAGAGTTAATGCTGAGATTTCAAGATGCAATTCAAGGAATATGGAATTGGTAACAAAACTGTATGAAGCAAACACTGTTAGAACTACAGCAATTCAGAGCTTTTTTTTTTTTTTTTTTGAGACAGAGTCTCCCTCTGTCACCAGGTGCCATGCTGGAGTGCAGTGGCACAATCTCGGCTCACTGCAACCTCTGCCTCCCAGGATCAAGCAATTCTCCTGCCTCAGGCTCCTGACTAGCTAGGACTACGGGCGCACGCCACCACGCCCAGCTAATTTTTGTATTTTAGCGGAGACGGGGTTTCACTATGGTGGCCAGGATGGTCTCAATCTCTTGACCTCGGGATCTGCCCGCCTCAGCCTCCCAAAGTGCTGAGACCACAAGCGTGAGCCACTGTTCCCGACTCAATTCAGAACTTCTTAATGGGAAACTGTGTTAATTCCATTTCTTTCCTTCCCATTTTCTTGTTTTAACATGCCCATGAGAAACGTGGTGACTTCTGTCCCGACAGTGTGCCCCACGCTGGCTGTGGATGGCGGCTGAGCCCTGGCGTAGCATTCCTGCTGGCCTCAGATGGCCCTCCCGGGCGAGACCTGGAGCCAAGCTGTCCGCAGTCTGAAATGCCCTCCAGATTATTCCAAATGTGCATGCTAATGACCATCAGATCTGAGTGCTGGTGGAGAAGTTAAAATAAATAGAGAAAATCCTGACTGTGTTTGCTTTGGGCCACATGAGACTCTAAACTTATCCTGAGGCTTTGAGGACGAGGCATGCAGGGCACTCAGCGGCGGCTGCACCAGCAGATGCCTGGCCTCTTATTTCTTCGGCTAACAGCTCTGAAATTTGAGAAGCCACGGCTGTGCCTGCAAAAAGAATTGCAACCAGACTGAAAAAGACACACGGAAACCTATAGGAGCTCCTGGAGAGGCTGGTGGGGGGGTGTATTCTGGGGGGCAAAGCAGCACATGAACCGCAGCACTGAGGGCTGGTCAGCAAAGCCCCTGCTCCACGTCTCCTTCTTAGACCCATGCACGGAGAGGTGGACGCAGAGGGGCACAGACACGCTCTTCAAAATAAATGACCATAGAAGGCAATTATTATTTATTTAAAAAACAAGTCTCCTACTAAGTTAATCCTGTGGGAAAGACTGGCACTGCTGCTTCCACGCCTGGCATCCGAGCTGTAAGGGTTGTCATCAAAACCATTTGATGAATAAAAACATATTCCTTTCATTTGAAAATAAGTAGCTAATGTTGGCTGTGCAGCTTACAATGAGGTCTCTTGTGGGTTCATATGAGGCCAAGAGTTAAGAGAGGGACTTTCTTTGCCGAGGCGCATCTGCCTGCTTTGACATTGTTGTTAACTGAATTAATACCCTGCGCCTTAAATACCTGGGTATTTTGTAGGTGAAAGAAGACCAGCCGGTCGTGAAAGCGGTGGGAAGGTGGACCGTCTGAGGGTGGAGGCCTCATGGTGGGCTCCATGGGACAGCGCTGCAGCCTGCCTCATGTCCCGCTGCCCCCCGGGCTCCTCTTTCCTTCTCCCTAATATTTCTAAGCACCATGGCAGATAATTCAGCTTTTCTGAAAACCCAAGTCTAACTTAATTATAGTTCTGCTAAAGGGGAAAAATGATATTAGATGCCCAAGCTAAAATAAAATGAACTCCACTTTTTTCTTCCTTTATTAGATTTTAATGGTATTATTATAATAATTAAGCTTTTCATTAATTTTTCCATGCTTATTGAGTCACAGTTCCCTGCAGATTTGAATCATATTTAACGTATAATGATGGCGGTCTGTTTTTAGAAGGAAATGTGAATGTGGGGATGTGGGACTCCACCTGGCCTTCTTAAATTAAAAGCGGCAGCAAGGGGCCGGCTGGGCAGGTGTGTGGGGCCACAGCGGGCAGCAGAGCCCGTCTCACGTGGCCCTGGGGAGCTTCGATTCGCTGTGTCGCACCTGATGCAGGTGTGCCCTGGAGACCTCCGAGGTGAGTGGGTGAAACGCCAACGTGCGTTCGCTTCCGGCCTCCGAGGGGCTTCAAGGTGGGACGAGGCAGGGGGCAGGCCCGTCTCTCCTGTGTCGCTTCGGACACCAGGCGCTCTCTGTGAAGGTATGTGGGGACGCCGTCTCTGTGCAGGCCACTTAGAGACAAGAAGGGGAACCAAATCCACACGCCATTTTCAACAACTCAGTTGAAACGTTAGTCCATCGGTTTACCTCCTTTTCAGAAAGGAGTGAAGACTGTTCACCAGCCTGCCACGGGCAGTTCGGTCACTAGCCAGGCTGTCGGACTGCATGCTGCGACCCCCTGTTCCGCGCAGCCAAGGGAGGGCGGGAGTGAGGACAGGAGTGGGGGTGGCGGTGCGTGAGCACAGAGGCCCCGTAGGGAGCATGGGAGAAGGGCGCCAAGGGGCCCTGCTTAAGAGCAGGGGAGTCCCCACATGCAGGGAAACTTCCAGAAGCAAGTCCTAGAGGCCTTCCACTGCTGGAGGGAGGGAAGGAGAGACAGAGAGAGAAGCAGAGGAATGGAGACAGAGAGAAGGGGAGGGAGTGCGGGAGAGAGATGGAAGGAGACAGAGAGGGAAGGGGAGTGAGAGAAGCAGGGAGACAGGGAAGGAAGGGAGGACAGAGACAGGAGAATCTCAGGGAAGAGAAGAGCGAAGGAGACAGGAATGTCTGCGGACCCAGGGGAACAAACACGGATCTTCTGCAAGTACACAAGATCATTTCAAATTCGAACTTTTCCACAGAAGCCGGCCCACCTTGGGTCAAGTACTTACCCTCCTGTAAACTAGATTCTCCTCTTCAGAACCATGTCTGCCCAGGCAGGGCTGTTTTGAGGAGCCACCCAGGGAGCCATGCTGGGGTGAGCAGCTGACAGCCATGCCTGTCCTCCTGCAGGTCCCAGAGAAGCAGGGAGAAAGCCGCGGACACACAGGGCCCCCCAGGCCTGCCTGGGGACGTGTCCTTCCCAGCTCCCGGTCCCAGGGATTGGAGCAGCCTGGTCCTCTGCGTTCTGCAGCAGGTTCCTATGCCAGAGCCGTGTCCCGCAGACCCTCAGGGAGGGCATTCCGTGCAAAGCAGCCACAGCCAGACCGTGTACCAGGCCCCAACACTCAGCCAGGACATGGGACCCACGGGGACTCCTTCCTCTCTGATGGCGGGGGTGCGCTTGGCAACTGGGGCACCTCTGCAGTGGGCTCAGGGCAGCACCCAAGCTGCATTTGTTTCTCTAAGACCCATCACATGGCTCACGTGACTCCTCCAGGAACAACTCCTGTGGTGGCATCTTCTCTTCTTCCCACTCGAGGAGCTGCCTTCTGAGATGTACAGTGAAGGACGGACCTTGGCCTCCAGGGCCGCTGTCCTGAAGCCACCGCGCACTGGGCCCCGGCCACAGCCCAGCCAGTTATGTCAGGGAGTCGCCTACCCCCTCATCCACAGGGGATGGAACCAGAGCCCGCAGAAAGCAGGTGAGTTTGCCCAAAACCACCCCAGCGGACTTGGCTTCTCACGTGCTAGGAAATAGGAGTGCTTTCTTGGGCAGGAAGCACAAATCCCCAGGAGAGCTGTGGGTGTCCAAGCACTTGGGTTTCCCAGCGTTGATTTTCACTCTTCAGAACGTGCATTAGAACTCACTTGAAAGCCAGTGTCCTTCCTCATTATAGACAAGTGCTTTTCCACATCTTTGCAAATGTGTGGGTGTGCATGCCCAGGCCAGGCCTGTGTGTACTGACCACGGGCGTGCGTGTGGTCAGGGACGTCTGTGTGGCCTGGGCATCCAGGCACTAGTGCAGAGGGGATCTGAGGCCCCTGCAGAGGTGGGTCCAGCCTGTGCTGTCTGCGTGGGGTGCCCGTGTCAGGGCAGCGGCTGGGCTCCCGACTGCCCTCTTGCTTTCCTGGCCCCGTCTGCTGTGCAGCCCGGTCCTCAGGACGGCCCTCTCTGGAGTGCTGGCAGGACACACTGGCTTCCTGGCCCAGTGCCTTTTGTCTCCCTGGCTGTGGACATGGTGATCTGTGTTTCCCTCACTCCCTCCCACAGATCAGCCTCTGGTACCCCGCGCTGCCTCCTGGATGCCCTCCAGGGAACAGATCATGGTTGGCTTCAACCAGCGTGGCTCCAGTCCTAGGAGAAGTCCATGACGGGCGGTCTTGTCACTGCTGTGCCGTCCGGTGTTTTCAGACGCGGAAGGCTTTAGAATAAGAGTCTTCCTGCCTTGTCCAGCCTCTGGGGCCCTAGTGCTCTCAGGCGTGGCGTTCACGGCACTCCAACCCTGCCTCCATCCTCACTCAGCCTCCATCCGCAAGCAGCCTCCATCATCACGCAGCCTCCGTCCTCACTCAGCCTCCATCTGCAAGCAGCCTCCATCATCACGCAGCCTCCGTCCTCACTCAGCCTCTGTCCTCACTCAGCCTCTGTCCTCACTCAGCCTCCATCCTCACGCAGCCTCCGTCCTCAGCCTCTGTCCTCACTCAGCCTCTGTCCTCAGCCCCCATCCTCACTCAGCCTCTGTCCTCACTCAGCCTCCTTCCTCACGCAGCCTCCATCCTCACTCAGCCTCCATCCTCAGCCTCCTTCTTCACACAGCCTCCGTTCTCACGCAGCCTCCGTCCTCAGCCTCTGTCCTCGCGCAGACTCCTCCCCACGTGTCTCCCGAGGAGCAGCTGCTGCTGCTGGCTTTGTGACCTATCCTAAATGTGGATGATCTCGTCTGGACCTTTTTCCAAATAAGGCCACATTCTCAGCCTCTGGGGGTTAAGATGTGGACACATCTCTTTGGGGCCACAGTTGAGCCCATGGTAGAAAGCGTTCCCGTCTCTCCTGTTCCCCCGTCACATCGAAACTAACGGTAACCTTAGAGGGTAACTGTCAGGATGGAGCTGGGGAGAGAGGAGACAGGGCGTGAAGAAGGCGTGGCAAGGGGGAGGGGCCCTTAGACCCAGGCCCGCAGGCACCCCGGAGCTCCCCAGACCGGGCCCGCAGGCACCCCGGAGCTCCCCAGGCCAGGCCTGCAGGGTCCCCAGAGCTCCTGCTGCTCCCGTGCTCCCTGCTCCTGTCCGTGTTAAGATAGCAGCAGGCTGGGCAGGGGTGCAGGCCGGGCAGGGGCGCAGGCCATGTAGTTTGCCAGACGTGGCCAGGGCGGACCTGGGTGATGCTGACCGGGGCAGGCAGTGGAGGCGCTGGTCGTGCACATGCATGGACTGTGCCCCAGGCCCAGTGACTGCTGTGGCTGGGGTGACTCAGGGAGGGGGGTCACCGCAGAGGGTCGTGGAAAGCCCTGCAGACCACCGTGGGGACACGTGTCAACCGTGAGTGTGGCGGTAACCACAATGCCACGTGGGCTGGGAGGGGGAGCACCAGACCCATCACCTCAGGGGAGGGACCTGCCGCAAGGCCGAGAGGAGCGGAGAGGCCGAAAACTTTTCACCAGAAAAGGTCCACGAGAAGAATGACGCAGGCCTTGCCACAGATGCCACTATGTTCCATCCAGTCACTAAAACCAGCACGGTACTGCCCAGGGAATGGGCCAATGGAAAATGCTGGCCCTGGAAGCCGGGAGGTGTACAGTCTGGCTACAGAGTGAGGATGGCTCTGACCCCGTCACTGAAGGGGCTTCCTGATCCGTCAACGTGGCTGCACCACTGATTTAGAAGGAAAGAAAACCACACTCCTACCTTCCACCAGCAATAGGAGTAAAATGCAGACAGATGAAAGGCTTACTGCAGGAAGATAAAATCAGCTTGCCGCACAAACTCCTGGGAGTCCACACATTCACCAAGGGCTGCTACCTGGCAGGGCGCTCGGGGGCTGTGAAGGGGATGCCTTTGACCTCGCTCACATCAAAATCACTTCATGTGGGGAAAATGCAATAAAATGTCAACAGACAAGCAAGACATTTGGAAAAGGAGTACGTGTAGCAAGTGCAAATGGAAAATCCACTGCAGAGAGGCAGAAGCAGCTCGCGGATGAGCAGAGGCAATGGCCAACAGGGCAGGGAGCGGTGCTCAGACTGGGGAAGGACGGTTGTGCAAGTTAAGGTCGCGACGGCAGAAGTTGAAACCGGCAACGACACTGACACCCTGCAGCCTCCAGGAGGAGAGAGGAGGAGCACTCACACGCGGGGGAAAAAGGCAGACTTCAACAACCTTTGTGAAAACCAACATCTATTACCCTTAGGGAAGCACATACACTGGCCCCGTGATCTGACCCTGGGGGATCAACCGCCTGCACGTAAAAGGGCAGCATTTGCAAAGTTACGAGGGGCAACGTTGTTCACAGCTACAAAAAGCCAGCAGCAGAGAGAGAAGCTACTCCGGTAATGCTGATTCACTCCCACAGTGAAATACTACGCAGCATGGAAAAGGCCCGGGAAAGCTGCCTCACAGAGGAAGGTCCTGGGAGTGTCTTTGAGAAGTAAAAGATATGCAGAAATATGATTGTTCTCATGTGAAATCACAGAGGGGCGAGAGAAAAGACAACTCTGCCCGCACGGACCAAAAAGGAATGTGTGAGCAATCTCTCTAAACCATGGAATTTGCACATTTGCATAGGATTGCATTTAGTCACACACGTTTGTGTAAAATGTATGTGTGTTTATACCTGAGTATTCTTTACTTGCTTCCTCCCTGGACTTAGCACTCAGCTCTGTTTTGATGGAAATGTACGTTTCCTTTCCTTTACTAACTGATCCCTGGAATTTCCCCTGCTAGTTAATTACACGGAAGGAGGCATTTGAAGGCTGCACTAACCCTACCTCCGGCTCAGTGAGCTGAAATGTGCCCCGGTGGATAGGCAAGTACTGAGGGATGGCAAAACGGGGAACCTGCCTGATCCAAAAGCATCTTCCTTGAGAGTTCCTCTCCTTATAGGAGATCCACCTGTGGTCTGAGGATTGTGGGATTCAGCCCTTTCGAGGACTGAGAAGAAGAGGTGTGACTGATCATCATGCAACAATAGACCTCAAAATGTAAAACCTCACAGTTGTAGGCTCCCTAACCAACGGGACAGGGACGCCTTAGACCACATGTTCACGAGGCTGCTCTGAGCCTTCTTCTCCGTGAGGCCTTGTCCTTGGTCAGCTGAGCCCAGTCTTAGCAAAACTCCTAAGCCAGCCTAGGAAGGATCCCCACCGCGACACCCGGCCAGGCCCTTCCTCCTCCACTCTTGGTATCTGGTCAAGTCCTTCCTGGTGGTTTTCGGTCTTCCTTCCCCTCTCACCCGCTATCCATCTCTACAGGCCTCTTTTATTTAAGTTGAATTCAGCCCCTCTCCTGTTGTAAGTCTTGAGTAAAGTCTCCTTTCTGTCTCTAATACACATTAGAATAATTTCTCTGTAACAAATATGAAGTGATGCTTTTCTCAACCAAATTTGCTTCCAAAGCTCTAGTTCTCCCCAGCTGCCTTCTGAAGCCTCAGAACTGTCCCTTGACAGGACCTAGGGAGAAGGGAGGTGCATGGCGTCCTGGGTCCTGGGTGGAAAGCACCCTACAGGTGGCCCTGCAGTGGGTGCCCCAGACCATCCATGCTCCAGGGAAGCTGGGCGCCTGAAGAAGTCGGGAAAACTTCTTTGAACCCAGAGACAGCCAGTCCCTCAAGACAGATCTCAGGTTGAAACTGGTCCTAAATTCAAATAGAACCCAGTGGCCAGCAGCTGACTCAAGGCCACACAGGCACTCCGTGTTCCAACTCTGTTCCTGTTCAAGTGCCTGAATCTCGACGGCTGCTGCCTGCAAAGCCCATGTCACCTCCTGGACCTAACCAAAGACTGCGGCCTGGGTGGACCAATCAGAACTGAGCCAGTCTGCGTCCCTCATTCGCACAGTGGACCAGAGTGGAAGCCTCGATGGGAACTTTCTCTGCAGAAGACATTCCCCGCTCTTTGTTCTTTCAGAGCGCATCTTTGTTTTGAACCTAGGCTGTATCTCCTCAGCGTGCCATCTGTTTCCTGGAATAAAACCTCTTTCCTTTCTTAAAAAGGAAATTCTTTTCAGTAAGCAGATTTGTTAACACTTCCAAAATCCAGTGGTGATGGGTGCACTGGTGCCACCTCTGACGTGGCACAGGGGGGCCCCACAAACTCCCACCCCTGGATGGACAAGGAGAGTCTTTGCTGACAGCATGATCTTCTTACTGTCTTAAGTTCAGTAAGTTTGAGAAAAAATTCTGGCCTTGTAATTTTCCCGAGTTCTGCTTTATTGTTCTGTAGTGCACATTGTAGATTGTAGAATGACATCCCTGAACTGTCAGCTGGCCGGGGAGGGGCACCGGGGCAGCCTTGAGTCACAGCTCCTACAAGGTGAAACCCCGGACCGAAAATGGATTTACTCAGAGAGGGCTGGAACGGTAACACAAGAGGGGGCATTGGAATATTACCATATAAATGAAACCCGCGTCTGAGTTGGTAAAATGTTTGAAAAATGTTATTTTTCTAAGGAATAGTTTGTAAGTTGTTTCATGTATTGAATCCTCACCTGAATATTCGGAATATCTTATTTTGGAAGACGTGTGATGTAACCAAGCACAGCACACGGAGGGCACGCGCACGGTAATAACACCTGCGGTAGACAGGCTGCAGGAGGCTTCCAACACGGAACAGAAGATGCACATTCTAATTTCATTTTAATGTAAAAAAAATCCTGAGAGTATCACAGAATATATTTGTTGACATTTAAAGTGCATCAATTTACACACAAAATAAACCAGTATTTGTCCCTTTACAGGAAAATGATACAGCAGCGACTCCTGCCATTTCTCCCGTAAGTGAATAAAGACACAGATACACAAGCCTTTCTGGGCATCTATTTCTGCACCCTCGTCTTGGCAGGACTCTGTGAGTCTGTGGGTCATGACTGCATCAGGCAGGTAACAGGAGAGCGCTGCGCCGTAACGTGGCCTCCAACCAAGGCCAAGGAAAACCAAGGCGGAGGGAGCAAGCAGCTTCCGCAGGAATCCACCCCAATCAGTTTCCCCCATTAACACCAGCAGTCACAACACGTTACAAACCAATACCTAAAATGACATTTAAGGTTGATAGGGACAGCAATATTCTGTACACATATTTTCAGACTCACATATATTCCGACACATTTCAGACTCACCCTCAGTGTTGCTTCAAGGTACAGCAGCTAAGGAAGGTTCCAGTTCCCACGTGGGAGCACACCTGCCTTCTCCTGCTTTCAGAAAGCACATCACATGCCCTTTAATCCATTTCTCTCCCTACCCTGACACATCCCTGGGCCAGTTCCAGAAAGGTTTTGCTTAAGGAGAGTATCATAAATGAGCAATTCAAGAATATTCACCACTCAGCATATAAGGCCTCACTTTTCTGTAAGGAAAACATGACATTATTTTACCTTCCAGGGTTCTCAAGAAGAAAACAGCCCTGTGCAGAACCTGCCCCTGATTCCAAATCCCCAAGGCTCTGAAGCTTTCTCCTTGGTGACCTCTCAGCTCTGTGGATGCCCCCAGAGGCAGCTCTCACCCCAAGGTGGCCCTGGGTTCTCCCAGCTGTGGCCTCTAAAGGTGCCTGTCTGGAAACTAAGAGGAAAATCACTGAAGAGATCCTCATCCACGCAGGAAAAGGGGTTGACAAGTTGAAGCACAATGCCCTGAGTGGGAGCTCACAGCAGTGATTGCCCTTTCTTTAAATAAAAAAAATAAAAAATAAAAAACTTTTATTTTAGTTTCAAGGGTACAAGGGCAGGTTGCATGTCATACAGGTTTGGTGGACAGATTATTTCATCACCCTGGTAATAAGCACAGCCCCTGATAGGGAGTTTTTTTCATCCTCATCCTCCTCTCATTCCCAGCCTCAGGTAGGCTCTGGTCTCTGTTGTTCCCCTCTTTCTGTCCACGATTACTCAAAGTTTAGCTCCCACTTACGGCTGAGAACATGCACTCTTTGGTTTTTTGTTCCTGTGTTACTTTGCATAGGATAATGGCCTCTAGCTCCAACCATGTTGCTGCAAAGGATGATCTCACTCTTTTTCATGGCTGCATAGTATTCCACGATGTATATATACCACATTTCTTTTCTCCAGCCAACTGATGAGAATCTAGATTGATCCCATGTATTCGATATTGTGAATAGTGCTGTGATGAACAGATGTGTGCATGTATTTTTATGGTAGAACAATTTACATTCCTTTGGGTGTATAGCCAATAATGGGAGAGCTGGGTCTAACAGTAGTTAGTTCTTTGAGAACTTGTCAGTTCTTTGAGAAATCTCCGAACTGCCTTCCACAGTTGTTGAACCTAATTAACATCTCCACTGGCAGTGTGCAAGTGTTTCCCTTTCTCCTCAACCTTGTCAACATCAGTCATTTTTTTACTTTTTAATCATAACCGTTCTGACTGCTGTGAAACGGTATCTCATTGCAGTTTTGGGTTGCATTCCTCTAATGACTGATGATGCATTTATTGAGCATTTATTCATATGCTTGTTGGCTGTGTGTATGTCTTCTTCTGAAAAGTGTCTGTTCATGCCCTTTGCCCACATTTTAATGAGGTTGGTTGATGTTTGCTTGTTAATTTGTTTAAGTTCCTTACGGATTCCAGATATTAGTCCTTTCCAGATGCATACTTAGCAAATACTATTTCCCCTTCTGTACATTGTCTGTTTACTTTGTTGATATTTTCTTTTGCTGTGCAGAAGCTCTTTAGTTTAATTATGGGAACCCTCATTTGTCAAATTTTGCTTTTGTTGCAACTGTTTTCGGCGTCTTCGTCATGAAAGCTTTACCAGGCCTATGTCCAGAATGGCATTTCCTAGGTTTTCTTCTACGATTTTTACAGTTTTAGGTTTTACATTTGATTCATCTTGAATTTATTTTTGTATATGGTGAAAGGAAAGGGCCCAGTTTCATCTTCTGCATATGTCTAGCCAGTTATCCCAGCACTATTTGTGGAATTATGAAAAACTATTCTAAAATTCCTATGGAACCAGAAAAGAGCCCAAATACCCAAAGCAATCCTAAGCAAAAGGAAGAAAGCTGGCGGTATCCCGTTACTTAACTGACTTCAAACTCTGCTGCAAGGCTACAGTAACCAAAACACGATGGTACTGGGACGAAAGAGGCACACTGACCAAAGGAACATAATCGAGAGCACAGAAACAAAGCCACACGCCTACAGCCATGTGAACTTTGACAAAGCTAACAAAGACATGCAATGTCCTCTCTGTCTTAATGTCTGTCTTCCCTTGCCAGCCAAGAGCTTGTGAGGCAGAGACGTGGCCTCAGGAGTCTGCACCAACCATGAGCTGAGTGTCCAGGTCCTACCCAGTGACTAAAGGGACTCTGACCTGCTGTCCCCATGGGACTCATGGCCCAGGGTAGAAGGTTACACTCAAGGAAGAAGAGAAGGTTCAGTTTCATTTGTTTGTAATGACCTGCTTTTAATAAGAAACTTAACAGACAAATGCAAACTTGATCAGGGTAGAACTGAGGGCTCTGGAGGCAAATGTCCCCAAGCCCACATGAGGGATGTCCATCCTACTAAGTGCCCAGTGGCCCTGGAGTAAGCTCTGACCCTTTCTGAACACCCTAATGTGAGACACCCCTAAGAACACGAGATGGAGTGAGACAGCTCCCAGTCCAGGGTCCATGCCCAGAACAAACTCGGCTTGCGGCCCAGTGTCCCTGCTCGGGACAGATGCAGGCCAGCTCCAGCCCAGGCCCCAAGCTCAGGCCCCAAGCTCAAGACAGACCCAGGCCGACTCCAGCCCAGGCCCCACACTGAGGACAGACGCGGGCCAACTCTGGTGCTCGGCGCCTTCCCAGTGCTCAGGCTCCCTCTGCATGAAGCGCCAGGCCTGCCTGCGACTCCTTTAGCCCTGCAGGAAGCCAAGACTTTGGCAGCATCTCTGGGGTTGCCCAGAGTGTTGGGTAGCTTCTGGAAATTGGTGTGGGGATGTCAGGGGTCTGGCATCACCCTCTGTGGGCTGCTTACTCTTACCTGTTAGGAAAATCACAAGGAGGAGGAGAGCTCAGACCCTCTCACCCTCACGTGGGAGATGGGTCTCTCCCACTGAGCACTGGCCGCAATGAGGCCAAGCTGGACAGGAAGATCACAGGCCCCAGAGCTGCCTCTCTGTGAAGTCGAGTGCTGGCATGGAGACAAGGAAGCTCCCACAGAGAAAGTTAGACAGGCTGGCTGAAGGTGTGTGCACAGGGCAGCCTCGCCCTCAGCTGGGTGACCGGGAGCCAGGTGGAGCAGCTGTCTCGGGGAGCTTCACGTGCTCATGTGTCCCATCTCATGTTCCACCAGCAAGCATCCAGCCTGGGACCCAAAGAGGAGTTCGCTCTTCTGGCTGCACATGCCAGGAATGCCTGCTGGCATCTGCAGAATACAAGCCCTTCTTTCTTGGTCTCTTGTACTTCCCTGTGAAAGTAAAGAAAAACGAAACAAAAAGGGAAAAGAAAAAGGAAGGAAACGGAAGGGAAGGGAAAGGGAAGTAAAAAAAAGAAAGAGAAAGAGAGAAACAGAAAGAAGAAAGAAAAGGAAAAGAAAAGAAAGAAAAAAGAAAGGGAGGGAGGGAGGAAGGGAGGAGGAAGGGAGGCAGAGAGGGAGGGAGGGGAGGAGGGAGAGAAGGGGGAGGGAGGGAGGAAAAGGGAGAGAGCTTGAGAAGAGAGAAAGAAAGCAAGAAAGAAACAAAGAAAGGAAAAGAAAAAGGGAGAGAGAGAGAAAAAGAGAAAAAGAAAAGAAAGACGGAGGGAGAGAGGGAAGGAGAGAGGGAGGGGCGTGGAGCTGCAGGGGCAGGGAGGTGCAAGGATCTTCCACTTCAGCCCACCGTGGCTCCGTTATTTACACAACCAACGTGAGGCGGCGTGTCCCGGAACTCTCGGTAGGGCTCCACGGGGGACGCAGACATGCTCTCTTATTCCACAGTGGGCTCACTGTGTGCCACTGAAGACCCCTGCACCCTCTATTAGCTGACACATCATCCCGAGTAGCGGTTTCATTGTAATGTGAGCTCTGAACCAGACTGAAGTCTCAAACCTCGGTGTGTGTCAGCAGCACCCAGAGAGCCTGACACCGAACACCCGGGGTGGGGTGGTTCTTGGAAAGTGTGAGGCTCACAAGCACCCCTGGGAGTCCATGCTGCCTGCTGGGACTCCGGGAATATCCCCACTTGTAAGGCATATGCACACTGCTTTATGCCACGAATGTCTTTGGAATACACATATGATAGATTCCAAAGCTTTCCTATACTTTATTTACTTATTTATTTACGACAGGGCCTTGCTGTGTCACCCAGGCTGGAGTTCAGTGGCGCGATCTGGCTCCTGCGATCTCCAGCTCCCAGGCTCTAGTAATCCGCCCACCTCAGTCTCCTGAGTAGCTGGGATTGCAAGCACACATCACCACACCCGGCTAACTTTTGTGTGCTCTGTAGAGGGGGGGTTTCACCATGTTGCCCAGGCTGGTCTCAAACTGCTGAGCTCAAGTGATCTGCCCACTCGGACCCCCAACATGCTCTTCTTTTAAATGCCTCCCGGCCGGGAAACCTTGGGGCCAGCCTTACCGGAGGGCCTCACTACTCCAGCGGGGTTGGGTACCTCGGGTTCGGTGGCGGTCGGGCACCGAGAGGACCCCGATGTTGCCAGCCCCGGCCACGTGGCTGCTTCCGCAGGCCGCCAGCTGCAGCAGGCAGTTTTCCGAAGCTGTGCTTGGAAGGTTCGGCACACCGACGTTGACATTTGGAAAACGAGAAACAACACTGGATAGAGTTCGTGTGTCCCCTCCGAGCCTCATGTGGAGACGAGGTCCCCGCGCTGGAGGTGGGGCCTGATGGGCGGCGTTGGCATGGGTGGGTGGATGCCACGTGGCTTGGTGCCCTCGGGAGACGGCGAGTGAGTTCTCGCGAGATCTGGCTGTTTAGAGGTGCGTGGCGCCTCCTCCTCCCCCCCCCACTGTCTCCTTGTTCTCACCCCCTGACTGCCCGATGGTGAGTTCTCGCGAGATCTGTCTGTTTAGAGGTGCGTGGCGCCGCCTCCTCCATCCGCTGCGTCCCTGTTCTCACCCCCGACTGCCTAATGGTGAGTTCTCGCGAGATCTGGCTGTTTAAAGGTAGTGGCGCCTCCTCCGCCAGCTGGCTCCCTGTTCTCACCCCCTGACTGCCTGATGGTGAGTTCTCGCGAGATCTGGATGTTTAAACCCGTGTGGTGCCTCCTCCTCCGCCCACTCGTCACGTGACTGCGCGCTCCCACTGCGCGTCCCACCAGGAGCGGAGCCTCCCTGAGACCCCCCTAGAAGTAGAGCAGGTGTCAGCACCATGCTTCCTGTGCAGCCCGCAGAACCTCCGCCAATGAAACCTTTTTTCTCCATAAGTTACCCAGGCTCAGGTCTTCCTTTGTGTGCGAGAGTGGCCTAGCAGGCCACGCAAGGTATACGTGACAGTACGGGACACCATGAGTTTTCCTCCTGGGACAGGGACAGACGCATTCATGGGGCGGGGGCTGGTCTTGAACCCGTCACAGTAGTTCCATGCCAGTTGCAGTG
The DNA here is from genome assembly GCF_009761245.1 of Sapajus apella. Classification (NCBI taxonomy): domain Eukaryota; kingdom Metazoa; phylum Chordata; class Mammalia; order Primates; family Cebidae; genus Sapajus; species Sapajus apella. The sequence continues at coordinate 40,231,477 of NW_022436951.1, forward strand.
TAGAAGTTCCTCCGGCTTGGTCATCCTGAGAACGCCCCCGCAGGGTGCCACTGGAAAGCAGACCACTGATGCCGTGGCCCGAAGCTGCTTTCTTCTGTAAGCCAGAAGCAGGGCTCTGGAACAATCGCTCAGAGGTGGGGCATGGAGCCAGCGCTTCCTCAGAACCCCGAGGCTGGCGGGAGGGATCCGGAGAGGTCTCCTCCCTGAGGGCACGTTGCCAGGTGGCAAGGCCCTCCCCAGAATGTGGCATGCCCAAGCTTCTCACGTCAATACCTTATTAAAGGACAAGAGAAAACCTCCAGACATTCACCTGTATTCGGTAGTACACGGTAGGAGGCTGCAACTTCTTTCCAAGTGTGCTTGGGGCAGACCTCCCCTTGGTGAGCAAAGAGAGATGCCTTTCCTGAGTCCTCGTCCCCAAGACCGCCCTGCATCCCAGGGGTATCCTCAAAGGCCACCTCCTGGTCTCTGGCAGATCCTGCTTGGCTCCGGCCAGGAAGGCCCCTGGGCAGGTTGGAGGAATCAACAGGAATGGATACTGCTCCTGGCGTGTGGTGAACTTGTCCCTCTCTTGTATCTGCAGTGAGCATGGGGCCTTCTGGGCCTTGCTTCATGTTTAATGACCGTCCCTGAAAAGGAAGGAGAACAAGATGCTGTCACCCCGGCGTATTTCATCCCTGACCAAACATTGTCTGGAAGCTGTTCTGAAGGTCCCCGGCTGTGCGTGGGGTGGAGACAAGGCAAGACCCCTCTCCACCTGCCCCCTCTTCTTTGCAGGAGGGCAGAGCCCAACCTGTGGGTCCTCCCCTGCAGCTGTGACTGGAGAACGAGGGAGCCTGTGCCACAGAACAAAAATCCCCAAGGTGGAGGCCCTGCTGTGGATCCAGAATCAGACCCACGCCTGCAGGCCCATTTGCACATCCATCCAACCGTATTCCCAATCTCTAGGCCCAGGCTAGGCACGAGAACCGGGGCCCTGAAAGGCCTTCAAAGCCACTTTTCCTCTGGGGCACCGAATTGCAGCCATCCCAGACGCATGGACACCTTGTCTGCCCTCTGCCTTGCTGGCTGAACTCCCTCGAAGGTGCCTTTTAAGCTCCTGAATATTTGTTTCCCCACATGCATATAAATGCATGACAGGTGCCTAAGGGCATCTGGGAGTCCAGAGGCATCTTCCCATCCCTCTCGAGGAGCACTGCGACCGTCTCCCGTGAGCAGGAACGGTCCCGGCAGGCTGGCCCCAATGCTAACGTGAGCTTCACTGTCTGGGAGAAATCCGCTGTTTCATCTTTCATGAAGAAAACCAATAAAAAGTGGAAAGTTCGGTTATGCAGTCTTCTTTCTTCGAGAAACCAAACTTCTGTTCATGTCCCCCCCAGTGGGGTTGACCTGTTGCTTTGGGTTTGCAAATAAACTTTATCTGGTTGAAACTAATCCCTGACTATAAATATCAGTTTAATTTCTTGGAAAGCCTCCCTTTTAAAAAAGGGCAGATGACCAATTTGCAGACATATGTAATTTTCACTTTTCTGAATAATTTCATTGTTAATCATTTAAGAAACAGTGATGACTTTGCCGGTGATCATATGGAGAAACTGGATCACTCAACATTGATGGAGAGAATGTGAAACTGCAATCACTTCCAAAGAGCACGGCAGTGTCCTGCAAAATTAACATGCCCTTTCTTCTCATGCCACCCTGAAACTGCAGTCTTGGGCATTTATCCCAGAAAAATAAAACCGTATGTCCACACAAACCCTGTACAGAGATGCTTATGGCCACTTTATTCATAACAGCCAAAAGTGGGAAATGCCCCACATGACCACACTACATGCATGTAAACCTGGTCCCATCTGAATAGGCTCTGCGGATTGTGCCAATAGCAATTTCCTCCGCCCTTACCCAGTGGGACCCGGCCGGCCCAGAGGAAGCCTAGGCCTGCACGTCCCTGTGAGAAGTCTTCTCCCTGCGCTGCAGAGACGAGAACTGGGTGTGGCCGCACTGAAGCTAAGTGACGTCCTATCGTGGGGGAAGCTGGGGGAAAGGTACAGAGGGTCTCCAGCAACACTTAGAACTAATGGGAATCTAGCATTACCCTGAAATAAAATCTCTAATTTTTGTATTTTTAAAAATTTAAATTAATCATATATTAATGTAACTATGAAGCTCCAGGGTGCCTATATGCACATGTGAGTATAAAATATATACACACATGCTCATGTAATATACACACATTTTATACAGGTGCATATGATCATGTAGTGGCATTTATTTCACCATGTTTTGTGTCTGGGGGAAGAATAGAGTCAGCAAAGTTTCCCAGATAGAGACAGCACGGGTGGGCTTCCCTTAGGGTGGTCTCAGGCCATCGATTGATCTGATTCTGCTCATGAGGAAGACGTTGTTGGGGTGACAAAGTTTCCCAGATAGAGACAGCACGGGTGGGCTTCCCTTAGGGTGGTCTCAGGCCATCGATTGATCTGATGCTGCTCATGAGGAAGACGTTGTTGGGGTGACGAGGGAGGCTGCCATTCCCAGGCCAACGCTGGCACTGAGTGCCAGGTCTGGCAGCACCTGCCCACCTGGCCCCTTCCCCGCTGTGCCCGTTCGCTGGTGTCCTGTCAGGTCTGAGATGATGGCACACACCTCCCACGTGGCAGGAACTCGGACATGCACATTTGCCGCTTGAGTCTTTCAGACGACCTTCTGAGCCTAGGTCCAGCTGTCTTTTGGGACAGCAAAACAAAACTGCTTTATTGGACAAATTCGATGTTTCGGATTCCTTCCTTCCTTCCTGCTGCAACTGAGTATCAGTTTGCTACGAAGAGCCACTGATTTGTTAGTGTCTGATGCAAGAGAGTGAAGGACCAAATGGCACCAAACTGACCCCTCCACGGAGACCAGCAGCAGCCCCAGGCTGGGGCGAGGTTGCTCCTGTGCATGTGGGAAGGCAACCTCGTGGAGAGTCCAAGGCTGGTGGAACGCCGGCTCCTCCGTCCTCACTGCTGTGAGTGGCCCGCAAGCCTGGATCCTACAGCTGTTTTCAGAACACTCCGTCACCGGTGAAAGGAGGTCTGGGAAATAGGAGGGAAGTCCTCTGCGGGGAAGCCAACGTATGAAATCCTGAGCCTTCCTCTGAGAAAGGCCACTGAGCTGAGCGGCCAGCCGCAGATGTCCAGGAGGCTGCGGTGATGACGGCAGCAAAGGCCAGCGGTTCCATCCTGCTGCCGTCTCTTCACGCGGTCACACGCGCATCTCAGCAAGATCCAGTTCCCTTCACAGCTTCAAAGAGCTGGTTACCACCATCGGTTTTGTTCCTGGGAAGTTCCTGGAACATCATTAATCCTTTTGTCACTCCGTGAAGTCATTGCTTTCGGACCCCTGAACCTGCAAAATATTGCACGGCTCTGGACCCCTCACAAAAGTGAGAATTTGCAGACGGTCCCCCATATCAGCTCATCACAAGTCCAAGTGCCGATCAAGGAGCCGCCATTTCTTTCTCTTCCCAGTGGAGGCATCTCTTAAGATCACCGGGGCTTTGCATCCACTGCTGCCTCCCCTGAGCCCGGGAGCCTTCTGTCCCACCTGTGCTCAGCTTCTCTCTCTGGCCATGTGGTCCTCACCCATCCTCCAGGTCCTGCCATCTCCATGGGGCCCTGATGGCTCCGCCTCCTCTCTCACAGTGGTGGGGCCTATGAGTTGTCAACATCATGAGGCAGCCAGGTACGAAGCAGGAAACAGCCCTTCTCCCTCACTGAGAAGTCCACGCAGAGCACATGGAGCAGCTGGCAGCTTCGGCCCAGGCCTTTCGGTCTCAGAGGGTGAAACAGGCCTGCAGTGCGGACCAGGGCCCATCCAGTGTCCCTCACTCTGCTCCTCTCAGCTGGGGAGGCCTTGGGTCCCCCTGAGATCACCTTGGCCCCAAACCCGACCCGCAGACAGTGGCCTTGGAGCGGCAGCCTTCCCCACCACCAGGCCTCTGCAGCGGGCCAGGCCCCCAGCCCAGGCTCAGCTGAGGCTCAGCCCAGGGGCCGCTGCCACTATGCACCCTCACTCTGGCGGGACTGGCCGGTCACCTTCCTAACCATGCAGCTGCTGGGAGGAGAATCCGGTGTGGATTCTGAGAGCACCTCGACTTTCACATTTCTGGCCTCTTACTCTTCCAAGGAGTGCGTCACCGGGCCGTAACATTGTGACTTCATTTTGTCCTGATGCTCCGAAAGCTGCTTTTGTCCTAAGCTGTCGACCTTCTCAGTCTCCATTTAAGCTCTCCGCTAACCCCAATTTAGGGCTCGTTCCCTTAACAAATGGAGCAGTATCTCATCATGGAAGGCGACGTCTTGGGAACAGAGAGGCGTTAAAGTAAATGAGGTAAGCCGGGGGGGCTGGTGCAGGAGAGGGGTGGCCCACACTCCCTCCCACACAGTTGAGGTGGCCAGAGGATTAGGACCCTCCAAACCGGGACCCTGCTTCCCCCCTGTCCCCGAAACACGCAGTATATCCACGCAGTCCTTTCCTGTAAACGCAAAAACAAAACGCAAGAAACAAAAGACTAAACGTGTCAAAGAGTGTAAAACCCCAGCACATACGCTGGGATTGTGGAATTCCCTGGTAAAAACCAGAAAGCTTCCGCAGAACTCTATTTCTTTGTCATTACTGCACAGGAGAAAAAATGCCATCAGAGCCCTGGAAAATAGAGCAAAGGACCACGCGGGCCACAAGGCTAATCCAGGATTAAGGAAAACGAGCTCTGAAGACAGACAGAAAAATGCTTCCCCCATAAGGCTGAGAAGAAACACAAAAGACAAATAAATTGCGGATTGGGAGCAAGTGGGGAGGTACTGTCAGTTAGGGTGACGCATTTCATTTACACACTCCAGCTCATCTGAAGGAGACACACAGAGAAGAAACCCACCCAGGCCAAGGACAGGACGTTTGCAGAGAGCTCATCCCCAACACAGGAGACAGAGCCCTCAGTAGCATGCCAGCTGCCGGCCTGCTGTTCACCTGCCCACAGGCCCTCCTGCCCCTCACCTGCCCACAGGGCCACCTGCCCACAGGGCCACCTGCCCCTCGCCTGCCTCTCACCTGCCCACAGGGCCACCTGATGCTCACCTGTCCGCAGGCTCACCTGCCCCTCGCCTGCCCCTCACCTGCCCACAGGCCCACCTGCCCCTCACCTGCCCACAGGCCCACCTGCCCCTCGCCTGCCCACAGGCCCACCTGCCCCTCGCCTGCCCACAGGGCCACCTGATGCTCACCTGTCCGCAGGCTCACCTGCCCCACCTGCCCCTCGCCTCCCCACAGGGCCACCTGACGCTCACCTGTCCACAGGCCCACCTGACGCTCACCCGCCACCTGTTCTTCAGGCCCTGCCTGCTCCTCCATGTTGCCCAAGGAGGGCCTGGGTCAGGCCTGCTCTGCCTCCGTCTGTCCCTAGCCATCACTGGACGCTATGTGCCGAGCCCCACAATGGACTTGCTGACCTTTGACCTGGCTGAGCCCCCCGCCCCCGCCTCTTTCCAGGAAGAGCAGCCAAGCCATGCGCACCCTTGTGTGCCCCTGCTGTGCGTATAGTGGGGGCTCCCCTCCACGTGTCACACAGAGAATGTCCCACAAACATGTTGATTCACCAGCCATCTTTACTCCCAGGGGATGGGCGACAGCTGCCCAGAAACAGGATCCCGGGTCCCAGGCGGCCCATCCCGAGGAGCAGGCTTGGCCCCAGGGCAGGGAGCAGGGGCACCAGGGCTGCCTTCTGAGGAGAAGGGGAGGTGAGTGTGTTCACAAGGAGAGGATGCTGTGAATTCCACGACTCGTTGTCTGGCAGAACTGCCCGTGGCAAGCTCTTGGCCCCGCAAGATGTTAAACTCTGTCATGACTGCCACAGGTGCTGTTCATTGCTGCGTTTACTCTACATTCCATTGTCCAGCAAAATACCTTCAACTTTTATTCTATACAGTGGTTAGAAACTGAACTATCAAAGCCAGATATTATTACAAAATTATATTTTGGTTGGTTACTTAATCCAAGAAATACTGTTTCTTCTTTCTTTTTCTGTAAGTGAGAAGGTCACTCATATATCTGGGCGGGTCATGCCCCACCGCTGCCCGTTGGCCTCTAGCCCTCCTCTTAGCAGAGGCAGGGCTCCATGGCTGATGCCCCTTTGTGCAAGGATGCTGAAGGAAGTGACAGGACCAGCAGCGTCCATTCTCCCATTCTTCCGTTCACCCATCCAGCCCATCCACCTGCCCACTCATCCAGCCACCCATCCACTTGTCCACCCACCAACTCATCCACCCATCCACCTGCCCACCTACCCCGCCGTCCACCCACCCATCCACCCAACTACCCACTCATCTACCCACCTACCCATCCACCTGTCCACCCATCCACCTGTCTACCCATCCACCTGCCCACCTACCACTCATCCACCCACCCACCCATCCACCTACCCACTCATCTACCCACCTACCCATCCACCTGTCCACCCATCCACCTACCCACCCATCCACCTGCCTACTCATCCGCCCACCCATCCAGCCACCTACCCATCCACCTGTCCACCCACCCACCCATCCACCTACCCACTTATCCACCCACCCACCTACCCATCTACCTGTCCACCCATCCACCTATCCACCCATCCACCTGCCCACTCATCCACCCACCCACCCACCCACCCATCTACCTGTCCACCCATCCACCTACCCCCCCATCCACCTACCCACTCACCCACTCATCCACCCATCCACCTGTCCACCCATCCACCTGCCCACTCACCCTATCACCCACTCACCCACTCATCCACCCATCCACCTACCCACCCATCCACCTGCCCACCTGCCCCCTCATCTGTCCACCTATCCATTTGTCCACCCACCCATTCACCCACCCATCCATCTGCCCATTCACCCACTCATCCACCCATCCACCTGTCCACCCATCCACCTGCCCACTCACACACTCATCCACTCATCCACTCATCCCATCCAGCTGCCCACCTGTCCACTCATCCACCCACCTACCCATCCACCTGTCCACCCATCTACTCATCCATCCACCCACCCACCCACCTGTCCACCCATCTACTCATCCACTCATCCACCTACCCACCTGCCCACTCATCTATCCACTCACCCATCTCTGCCCACTCATCCACTCACCCACCCATTTACCTGCCCACCTACCCTCTCATCAACCCACTCACCAATCCTCATGCCCACCCACCCATTCACCACTTACCCATGCTCGTCCACCCACCCACTCATCCATCCATTCACCTGCCTATAAATCCCCCTGCTCACTCACCCACTCATCCACCCACCCACTCACCTGTTCACCCATCTACTCATCCACTCATCCACCCCCCCTACTTGCCCACCTACCCACTCATCCATCCACTTACCCATCCCCTTGCCAATCCACTACCTGCCCATCCACCCATCCACCCATCTATCCATCAACACAACTACTTATTCACTCATCGACCCATCTACCCACCCACTCATCCTCCCACCCATCAATCCATTTACACATCCACCCACTCTTCCACCCACCCATCCATCTATCCATCCATCCATCCACCCACCCACTTATTCACCCACCCACTCATCCACACATCCATTCTTCCTCTCATTCACCTGTCATTTATCTACCCATCCATCTATCTATTCTTCCACTCACCCACCCATCCACTGGTCTATTCATCAAACCACCTATCCACCCACTTACCCACCCACCTACTCACTCACCCACCCCTCCACCCACCCACTCACTCCCCCACCCATCCACCCATCTATTCATCCATCCACCCATCTGTCCATTCATTCATCCATCCGTTCACCACCTACCCATTCACCCACCCACTCAGAAACTTCCAGCAAGCCACAGAGTTTTTGGTCTACCTGTGACATACCCACTCATGTCCTCTTTCCAGATGAGTAGGTAGGTAAAAATTCGGTCTGAAATGTGAAGAGGACAGAAGGAAAGAGAGCACTGCCCTCCCAGCTAGCCCCTTCAGGGATGCTAAGGGTTCGGTCCTGTCAGGGGCTGGAGGTGCCCTTCCTCTCCTGCACAGGAATGAGAATCAGAATCAGGAAGGGTGTATCTGTTTACAGCACAAAGAAGTCAGGAATGGTGCACACAGACAGCGAAGGCCACAAGGGTCTGCCTCCTGACCCTTAATGAACACTCGGAGTCCCCAAGTTTCTAATAGACCTGGATGTCTTTGTGTCTAATTAGATGCATACAAGAATTGACATAACCTTTGACATCCACATAATGGATGCAATGATGTTTCTTGTTCTCTCCACCCGTGAGGTTAAATGGAGTTTTTAAATAAATACATAAATACCTAACCTGTGGTTGAGACCCATTGTCTCCCTGGATCTCCGGAGCTGTGGCGTAAATCTGGCTACTGAAATTAAAGCAGGAAGCCATAACCTGAGTGTCTCAGGGCTGGTGACGGAACCCCACACCGGGCTCTTCTGAGGCTCCCACACTGAGACTGCGCCCCCAGAAGGCAGGACACCCTACCTGGTCTTGGACCTCAGCCTAAGTGGTTACGCACTGTAATGACAGCTCCTGGTCACTTCTGGGGCTGGCGGTGGGAGGAAGGGCCAGAACATAATTTAATTGCTTTTCCTTCCTCCCTCAGGTCTGCATATTATATTATATTGAAAAGTAATTATGCAGTGAAAGTAAAATGTCAGCCGGCGCTGTCTGGGAAGCGGCGGCACAGATGTGAATTATTCTCTTCCTCGCGTCTTGCAGACATCTCTATGCCTCTCTCGGTCACACACCACGGTGTGTGCTCATGGGCTGGAGTATTTATGCACACGAGATGAGATTTGCTGGGTTTTTTTTTTATTTTTTCCCTTTTCCCCTTGCAGCATCTAGATCCCAAGCTGAGTTGCCTCGTTGGCAATGATTGATTACCCAATATCTAATTAAACCTGATCCAATCACTTATTATGCAGAGTGGAACAAACAAACTGAAGGCAGCTGTCAGCGCCGTGATTGATGATGTGGCCAGCCCGGCTTTTGTGGCTCCTCTTGTCCCGACGCTTGTTACAACCAGGCAAAGCCGCACCGGACCAAACGCCTGTCACTCCCTGGCACCCGCCACTCCCACCACCCACGCCACCCTTCCCTTCTTCCAAGTGAACTTTTAGAGGAAAAGTAAATGGGAGTGGGAGAGAGAAAGCAGGGTCATTGAGGACCCACGAGATCCCATCGAGAGTGTCCCATAATGAGATCCAAGTCCTCCTCCACAGGGTCCGGAAGCAGCAGAGGGTGGACGGACAGTGGGGTTTCAAGGAGGCGGGCTGGAGAAAGAAGGTGTGCGTGTGTTAGGCGCTGGGCGTGGGTGTCTTTGGCGATGCCCGTGAGATTGTCTGCTGTGATGCTGTGTGTGTGTGCACCACTGCACTCTGTGTGTGCACCGGGGAGCCGCCTGGGACCCGAGCCATGGCAATGGCAGCACCTTAGGGAGAATGACAGGCAGGACGCCGACGCAGACCTAATGGGGCAATGATTTCTTCTCTATTGTCTGCCAGGCAGGATTCTCTTAGCAACTCTCATTTATAAATTTTTCAGTTTTAATGTTTTAATTATTTAAAATGCAAATAGGTTCAGGAAGAAAACAGCAGAAAACACAAATGCCCTCGACAAATTCCTTGTGCAGGGGCCGCAGGGCTGCAGGTGCAAGCGCTGTCCCGCCACGGGGCTTGGGGGGCGCTCTGTCCTGAGAGCTGGGGTGCTCCTGAGCGCGGGAGCCGGGTCCTCTTAAAAGGCAATTGGCCTGCATGGGACGAGGCAGGTCTGATGTAGAAGACGCAGGACAAGGGCCCTGTAAACACACCTGCCGTCAGGAGGCTGAGCATCTGTGGAATGTGTGCTGGGGTAAAGCCAGCAGCATCGTGGACTGTCAGTGCTCAGCAGACCTGGCTGTGCTCCCGTGCGCACTCTCCACAGACATGTACACGGCGAACTCACCAGCCATGGCTCTGCACCCCTACATGGCCAAACCTCCTCCGGGAGACAGAGCTTCCTGTCCCTTCTCTTTCTCTCTGAGGTGGTGACTCCACAGGATGGGCAGCCACCCAGTCCCTCTTCTGTGACAACTCACAGGCACTGGCACCTCAAGTTTGCATCTCAGTAGATGAAAAACAGCAGTACAGGCCGGGCGTGGTGGTTCACGCCTGTAATCCCAGCACTCAGGGAGGTCGATGTGGGTGGATCACCTGAGGTCAGGAGTTCAAGACCAGCCTGGCCAACATGATGAAACCCTGTCTCTACTAAAAATACAAAATGGTTGGGCATGGTGGTGCCTGTAATCCCAGCTACTGGGAGGCTGAGGCAGGAGAATCACTTGAACCTGGGAGGTGGAGGTCGCAGTGAGTCGAGATCGCGTTGCTGTACTCCAGCCTGGGTGACAGAGCAAGACTCTGTCTCAAAAAACAATGACAAAAAACAAACCAACAGGAACAACAAAAACAGCACAGCCTCAGGGACCAGAGCGGGGAGAGGCCTGAGGTCTCACTTCAGCAAACACCTGATCATTGGCGGTGGTGCCTTGAGACACACACGTGAGACTGAAAATGTGGACCTGAGTGTTGTGGGGACCAGCCACGTAGGGCTTGTCATGGGGCCAAGACTCCAACAGAGGCTGATGTGGGACATCAGCACCCAGTAGGGGGTGCTCCTTCTGGTGGCCTCCTGCTGTTCCTGGCTCTGTGCTCATCCCACCCTTGGATGCCCAAGGAGGGTGCAGGAGCCCGCAGGGCACACACAGTCCAGCCATGGTGGGTCCTGTTTCACACTGTGCCCATCCTGGGCTGTCTGGGAGACTCTGGAGAAGGAATTTCATACGGAACAGGCCCCTGAAGAATGGGGGCCTCAACAAGCAATGGCAGGAGGCTGTGGACCTCAGTCCTCCATCCCTGGTGCCTCCTGCCTCTATCCCAGGGTCCTGGAAGGGCTAGGAACCCACGGGGCACAGGCAGCATCCAAGGGAGACACTCATCCGTCCCCTCTCACGGACTTCAGGGCCGATCTTCTCCTGTACATGATGGTGCAAAAATGCAAAAGCAAATCGCTGGTGTGTGCATTTCTTCTATATTTTGCTCAGATTTACATGTTTGTGGGGAGAGAGAGAGAGAGAGAGAGAGCGAGCGAGAGCGAGCCACGTCTTCTGTTCTGTTTTCTGTGAGCACTGTTCATTACTCAGCAGCCTAAAAGCAACCCCATTAGGTAGATGCCCCTGCACGCCTCCCTCTGTGTTGAAGCCAGAGGTTTACCCAGAGGCTTCAGCAGTCCACCCCTAGCATGGACAGGAGCAGACCTGCAGGCACCAGCTCCTGTGTGCCCTTCTAGGAAATGGAAAAGATAAGGGATTTGGAGCCTGAGACCCAGATTCACGCCCTGACTTCCCAAACGCAGGAAATTCAACCAATCTCCCGGAGTCAAAGTTCTTCATTTGTAAAATGGGCAAATTTAACCCAGCTTTGAGCAAAGAGAAAGTGACAGAAATAGGAATCCCTGTCACCTGGGAGGGTTCTTGAGGTCAGATGAAGGACTTTACCTGTGGGAGGGTGTGATGGGAGGGAGGGCAGGGCCACTGTGTCCCTTCTTTGCCGAGCCCTGGAGCCCTTCCATCCGGGCCACGTGGCAGCACCCGTGGGGTGCACACATGTGGCTGACATAGAGTTAATGGCCCAATGCCTCTTATAAAAGCTTTTGCAAACTAGGAATGAATTTCTATGCATCAACGGGCTTCCAAGGTATGCTGGATAGAAGAAAGATGCAAAACACCAAAAACATTCCATGTTTCTGACTTTTCCCATAGTTTAGACGCAATTCTCTTTACACCAGTTCCAGCATCAGGTTTTCTCACCTCCAGGGTCTCAGATGCAAATGCCACTTCTCCCTCATCCTTCCACGCTAGGCCTCTCTCCCTGACCCAAAACTTCACTCTCCAGTTTGCCCTGGAAATTCAGATGTGGGTTGGGCGTCCACTGTTTAAGTGGTGTAAGCCACCGGTGTTAAAGAATTGGATAATGGTTGAACTAGACTGATTGGCAAATTTAATTTAATTAGAAATGTTGTCTGTCCTGGTCGCTTGGTCAACACGCCCATTTCATCAACTTTTCAGTGAGAACAATGCGCATGAGAAATGGCGGAAATAACTCCTTGCAGGTGCCCCATGCTTCATTCTGCGTCATTATTTCCTTTACTGGGGGCAGGAGCGAGCCATGCGCCTTCTGAGCCATCAGATACAGGTCACTGGTAAAGCAGTGGCGAGGACCCAGGAGGAAGCTGCGGGACTGAGTGTCTCGGAAGAAGCCTTCAGAGGCTGGTGCTAAAGTGTCTCTATTAAAGAGCAGGGAAAAACCGTCTTTGTGAACTGAGCCAAGCTGGTTTGCATTCGTGTGAGTGTCAGGGCCTGAAGGAAACTGGTGTTCATCATAAATCTGGTTCAGTTTTCTTTAACTTTCACTGTGTACATCCTTCCTCCTTTCTGAGCAAGGGGTTTCTTAGTCCACGATTACTGCACTGAGATAGAAACACAATGGCAAGGTGGCAATTTCAGACTCTGTGGAAACGGGCGTTTTCAGAGTGGAAGTCGGGGCATCATGAAAGGAAGTTAATTGTATTATCATACCCTGTCTTTGATTTAGAACTCTGGGGAATATGGACTTGTAGAGCAGTTGGAGATTAGGTAGTTATTGGCTATGGTAAACAGAGATCGTTGTTTACAGTAAACAGCTTTGTCCATCAGGGATAGACTGGGCAAAGAAAATGTGGCACAGATACACCATGGAATACCATACAGCCATAAAAAGGAATGAGATCCTGTCCTTTGCAGAGACGTGGGTGGAGCTGGAAGCTGTTATCTTCAGCACACCAATACAGGAACAGAAATCCAAACACCACATGTTCTCACTTAGAAGTGGGAGCCGAATGATAAGATGACACGGACACATGGAGGCGGAGAACAACACACACTGGGGCTGTGGGTGCCGGGGTTGGTGGGGAAGGAGAGGGTTAGGAAGAATAGCTGATGGATGTCGGGCTTAATACTTAGGTGATAGAATGATCTGTGCAGAAAACCACCATGCACACATTTGTCTGGGTAACAAACCCGCACATCCTGCACATGTACCCCTCAACTTAAAAGGTGGAGGGAAAATTAAAAAGAGCATGCTTTGTCCTAGTATGTGCTGTAATCTCAGCAACACTGGAGGCTGAGGACAGAGGACTATTTGAGCCCAGGAGGTCCAGATCAGCCTGAGCAACATAGCAGAGCTCTGCGGGGATGGGGAGTTGGGGAGAGAGAGCATGGGGAGCAATGCCAGATACAGGTGATGGGGAGGAAGGCAGCAAATCACACCGCCATATGTGTACCTATGCAACAATCTTGCATGTTCTTCACATGTACCCCAAAACTTAAAATGCAATAAAAAATAAGTAAATAAAGGAGAAGGAGGGAGGAGGAGGAGGGGAAGGGGAAGGGGAAGGGGGAGGGAAAGAGGAAGGGGAAGGAGGAGGAGAAGGATAGGGAGAAGGAGATGTTTTGAAACTGGACCTGAACTCCATAGAAAGATTTTTGACTCCAATTCACTGACTTGGCTTCAGAATCATAAAGAAACATTGACTTTTGATATCCACCCATTACTATTTTACCAGATATAGAATTACTGATGAAATATCTGCCAACTAAGTATTTTAATCCTGTTAAGCTGGTAGAGGGAAAAAAAAATTCTACTAGAAAGAAAATATGTTTTTTCCCAGCATTGAAAATCATGTTTTACATAAGGGCACAGTGAGTCCTGCCCCCCAGATGAAGCCAAATTCAGCCCAGAAAGGTTATCTCATGCGGGCACTTATGGTGCTTTTCTCTAAATTTTCACTTCAATTAATCTCCAGAAATTCGGTGTCTGATCCCCGTGACAGTAGCCTCTGGCTTCTTCAGAGTGACTGCCGAGGAAAAATTATCTGACACATATCAAACACGCAAGAAACCACACTGGACAGCATTAATCAAAACTTTCTCATTTCCCGAAGAATTAAGCATTAAATAATTAATCCCAGCACTACAGGCAGCTGTAAAAGAGGCCTCATGCCTCCCTGCTGGTAGGAATTTGTCCTTGTCTAAAAGACTAGATTGATATATTTATTATTTATCAGATTAATCATGGCCAGGAACATTATAGATTGGCAGCCCAGCCCAGCCGGGGATGGTGTCTGGTCCTTATCAGAGCGGGGAGGCTCCCACCGACGCCCGCACGCGGAGGGTGGAGGGAGCAGCTGCCCTGCAGCCTTTCCTGCAAAGGAAAAAGTGTCTATGACAGTATTTTAAAAGAGAACGAGAGAAAAAAGAAAGTTGAGGAAGAAGAGAGCTGATGAGGAAGATACCATTGACCAGGGGCCGTGGGAGACCCAGGGGCTGTGGGCAGGAGTTTCAAGGGACGCCTTGAAGCCAGGGTCATGAGCTGTTGAGTCCAAGCTCCAGCAGCGCTGCGTGTGCGCAAATCGCGCTGCCTTCTTGACTTGGAAACCTTCACATCCCCTAACCTCTGCCTTCAGTGGCCCCGACCACCACTCCCTGCAGGCAGCCACTGTCTCATCTTTGGCTGATCTTTGTTTGCAATGCTGGGTCACCACACGGCTGTCCCGGCTGTCCTGGGGGCTGAGCGCATCCCACTGAAGACAGGAGGGAGCCGACGTCAGGGAGAGCCCTTCTGCGTGACCGTGACCCCACAGCCTGGGAACTGTGGTACCTCTCATTTCCTTGTTGTGAAGCTTATTTCATCAGAACAAGGGCTTTCCAATCGAGCAAAACCAAATGTCCAGGATTTCCACTCAGATTTGAACAGCAGGAACGGTTCATGGAGGTTGTTACTAGGCACCCAAGCAGAGAAGGGCGCGAAACCTTTCAATCTCATGATTTAGTCACAGATATTTTAAGGAAAAATCGGGTGGCTTGGGTAAATAAATTTGGGAAGCTCTGGGTAAATTGGCTTACATGGGCTGCCTTTCTGCAGGACTGCCCAGAGCTTCACAAGGCTGGATGGTTTTGTGGGACCCTGGACGGCTTCCCCAGCTAGGGCCCAAGAACGCATGTTCACACCCCGACCTGGAGACGTCAGTCCCGCAGCGTGCCAGCCTCTCCACCCTCCTCATCCAACCCCAGCCACCTTCTGGCACAGCGCCTGAGTGAGGCAGGTTGGACACGGGAAGGAGCCAGGAGCGCTGACCACAACCTCCGTCCACTTAAGGGTGGCTGTCAATACGGAAAGGCCGTTTCTCACTCTTGAATAGTGAGGAGGCGGGTCTGGAGGGGCCGAAGGACACACACCCTGGTTGACAGAGGCGGCTTCGCACAGCCCCAGGGGCAACTCCATGATCCGAGGTGGAAACAGCTGTGAGAAGGCCGACTCCTCATTTCACACTCCTCAGTAAAACTTACTGCAGAACGTTATTGATAAGTATAAATATATTTATGTACTAAATAACTATACATGTTTATTGAAAATGATGATGTGAATAATTCATGCAGAATAAATTTTATTTTCTTAGAAGAAAATCTACTGACCTTGAATTACTCAAATAGAATGTGGATCTCATCCCGGCCTCTTCCGGGACTCCCTCCCCTGACCACCCTTCTGCAGGCACAGGTCTGCCCACCCTGAGTCCACGACAGCAGCCACACGCCAATTACAGCATCTGACCCATGTCCCCTCCTGTCAACACTGGGCCAACCGGGGAAGACCCCAGGCCCCCCATTCCTGGGATCAGAAGCACGAAATGTCTCCCTTTTGCAAACACAGAAGCTGAAATAGAGACGCCTTCTCTGGGAAGAATTCCTGCGTTTGGGAAGGAAAATTGTCCCCTGCAGTGGCAGCTGGAAGGCTCAGGCGTCCAGCTCTCTCTGCTCTTCATAACCTTCGCGTTTTTCTAAGGTGCTGTTTGGTTGCCAAATTTAGACAAAATGTTTTGTTTCACAGCTAGAAAAACCAAGATACTAACAGGTTAAAGTGATGTTTTCATTGCCACACCTTTTCCATATATAAAAGTACAACTTCACCCTTTCTCTCAGTAATAACTTAATTGCTATAATATAAATGACATCATATTTAAAAATGTACTAAACGTCCACTTATTCCTCTCAGGAATGCAATACAATGATCGTCGGTGGATTTAGAGAGGGTTGGTGAGGAGAATGAATAATTTAATTTTCATTGCTGGACAAATTTGCCAATGTTTTTATGTCATCTGATTTTTTTTCCTTTTAGTTTGATTAACTGCAGGTTGTTTTTATTATTTCCAGTATCACGTGTGTATTCTGCTCACACTTATGTGCGGGGCCCTGAGTGTAGACCTGCCTCCCACCGACCCTCCGGACTGTGGGCACCTGGCCCCTGGGGGTGAGCAGCTGTGGGCTGTGCTGAGTGGGTCAGTGCTGCCTGCGACCACGGGGCACGCCGGGGGAAGACGGCCAGCCCTGAGCCTGGGAAGCGCGGCCAGGAGGAACACATCTTTGTCAAACAAGGATGGGTTGAGGGAGCTGCGCCTAGTAGGAGTAGCCTCCTGGGCAGAAACTCAGAGGCTGGAGGAGTCACCTGCAGGCTGGGGCAGCTGCACAGACGAGCAGAGTCATACCCAGATCCGGCAAAACTCGAGCCCATTACAAACCCGACCTTCCTGCGGTGAGAGGTGTGAAGGCAGAATCCGAAGGTCCGACATGATGGGCAGTAACTGTGCAGTGTAGTAACAAACTCTGAGTCTACTGAAAATTTAAAAGGAATTTCCATATTTTTGCACGGAGGTGGGTTTTGAAGGAACCCATTGAAGACACCGAAATTCTTAAAATAAATGAACAAGCATAGAACTGGCTGGGGTGGGCATGGGAAGTGCCATGCACCCTGCCTGGAGATGTAGGGGTTGGCCCTGAGCCCCACCCTGCCTCTGCCTGCCCTCACCTGCTGTCCTTCCTGTGGGAATGCCCTGTGTCTCTTCCTTACCAGCATTCTGCTTACATCCCTGCTGTGGTCTGATGGTCTGTGTCCCCCCACAAATCCATAAGTTGAAAACTCACACCCCAGGTGGTGGCATCAGGAGGTGGGGCTTTGGGAGGGAGGAGATCAGGCAGTGAGGGTGGTGTGCTCAAGACGGGGCAGTGCCCAATGGGCAGAGCTGACTGTGTCTCTCACTGTCTTTCCGTCACATGAAGACACAGCAAGAAAGCAGCCCTCAGAGCCAGGGGGCCTCCCTAGAGCCCACCGCTGTGCGCACACCCAGATCCTGGACTTCCAGCCCTGGAACTGTGGGAATAAACGTCTGCTGTTGGAGCCGCAGCCTGTCATGAAGCCCAGCCTAGGGCGGACCCCCTCCCTCAGGAAGCTCCTCCCCAATCTCTCTGCAGGTGGCTCCGTGGTGAGACCCCCTTGCCTACCCGGCCACCCCCTCCGCCCACCACTGGTACGCATTTCACTGTCTACGGCTCTGCGTAACCAGCTCCATGCCATCAGCTCTGTGTAACCAGCTCTCTCTCTGTAACTAGCTCCCTGTAAACAGCTCTCTCCACACTCAGAGCAGCGCCTGACTCAGAGCCCACCCAGCTCAGGCACCGGAGGGCTATGTGGGCTGAGCCTGCTGAGGGCACCTGTGTGGACTCGGGATCTTGCTGTTCTCTTCATGTCTTCCTTTATTCAGAGAACCTGAAGCAGTTAGTTGGGTGGAAAGGCTGGTTCTTTCTAGAGAAGCCTCTTTCCGAAGAACTCACACCATTGTCATCCTGCCGTTAAAACAAACCCAGCCCCACCCACCAGCAGTTGTGTGAACGGGGACAAAAGGGACCAGAGGCTGGGAGACAGGCGCCCATGGAAACTCCAGTCAGATCCACACGCCAATTAGCTCTGCAGAGAACCACTGGAATTTGTATGAGAACTATAAGAAGAGGAGCTAAAATAAAAATAAACACATTGGTATAATTCATAATTTTTTAGTAAATATAAATAACCAACTCATGATGAAAAAATTTTGAGCTGATCAATAATAATCAATGGAACTAATAAAAGTAAAAAATTTTTCTATAACTGTTTCTAGGACAAGAGGATTTATAGGCAAATTTCATCAAGATTTCGAGAACTGTTTTATTCCAATACCACATGAATTACAAGAAAGTTAAAACAAGACCACAGGAAATCTGCTCAATCCAATTCTTAAAAATAGCAAAAATCGGAGTGAATAACCTGACAAAAAAAGACAGGGTGTGAGAAACACATCTTGGGCTCATGTACGGGTGTCTGTGAAATCCCCGAGAGCCAACTTTTACATGGCTGGGGATTCTGCAAGATGGTCGTTGTGTTAGCCTGTTCTCACACTGCCATAAGGACATACTGGAGACTGGGTAATTTATGAAGAAAAGAGGGTTCATTGACTCACAGTCCTGCAGGCTGTACAGGAAGCGGAGCTGGGAGGCCTCAGGAAACGTACAATTGTGGTGGAAGGAGAAGGGGAAGCAAGCAGGTCTTATCACAGCAGCAGGAGAGAGAGAGAGCAAAGGCGAAAGAGCCCACACTTGTAAACCACCAGATCTCACGAGAGTTCACTCACTATGACGAGAACAGCAAGGGGGAAATCCACCCCATGACCCAATCACCGCCCACCAGGCCCTTCCGCCAACATCGGGAGTGACAATTGAACATGAGATTTGGGTGGGGACTCCGAGCCAAGCCATATCAGTTGTTAAAAGTAGACATTATTTAAAACTGGTTAAAATAAACCGGTATCAGTTATTTAAAATAGCCATTATTTAAACATCTACTAATGGCTGTTGTTAAAAATAGCCATTATGAAAGCCATTATGACATTATTATGTAAACTTAAAATTAATAAATTGTATTTTAAAAGGCGTTGCTTACTGAAGATGCTACCACTTTACCCTCTGCACACCTGTACTCCCGTTCCTGTGCATTGGAAATGCGCTGAGTGGGGCCATCGTGCTCCTGCCTCACCCAAAGCTCCTGGAAGTCCCTCTGGCAGCCTGAGGTCAGCATCCCCGCGGGAAATTTACACCATGGAGCCTAGGAAATGCTGCCCATCGGGACTTGCTTCATTGTGTGGTTTTGTTGACTGTCTAGACTTACAGAAGTACAAAATGTAAAATGTAAAATCAAATGGAAATGTGGGTCATGTTTTTAGCCATGTTATTGTGATGAGCACAATGAACTGAAAAAAAAATTCTCCATGTGTTGGAAAAAATTATTCTCCCTGTATTGGAAAAAATTCACCCTGTATTGGAAAATGTTCTCCCTGTATTGGAAAAAATTTTACCTGTATTAGAAAACTGTTATGCAGCTCAGCAAAGAGGCCCTCACATCACTGACAAATGAGTCAAATTCTGACTGTGTTCTTGTTAAACTTTTGTGTCACTAATTTAAAAATATCAACCAACCTTCATCTCATTCGTATTGAAAGGGATTGTCAATCGCAACCAGAGGTTGGCTACAGAGTCAAGAGTTCAGCAAATTCAATAAAACACTCTGAGGATCAATTGCTTGTGTGACATTTACAATAAAGAGTATTGTATATTTTATTATTATTTGTTGATTATGTGCCAAACATCCTTTATATCAGTAGAACGTATTTTTTAAAAATATATAAGCATATGTATGCATATAATTTTTTTGGAGAGCTATTTACCCACACTCCTCTGCATAAAATACTAATGAATCAGACTTCACAATTCATTAAAAGTCGAATCTACCAATATCAAATGGATTTATCAAAAAAGTAGGGTAGCTTACCTTAACAATATATCTATTAATATATTATATGGCATTAATAGTTTATTAGGAAGCTGTGTAGCCAGATAAATAGATGTTTCAAAGGCAAGCCCATTAATATCTTCATATGTAAGAATTATGTATCATAATTATAATATATATTAAAATAGCATATATCATAAATTTCAAAAATCTGTTAAAGAGTAAGTACTTAACCTGGTAGGGAACATTTCCCCCAGTCCGCCAATCAACATCATCTAATAGTAAAACATCTGAGGTGTCCTCCCTAAAATCCAAGGACTCAGTGCAGTTTCCAACATTCTGTGGGGGCACAGTTGCTGTGTTCAGGGGCTAGGCCTCCCCTCGATTGGCATTTGACTTCCACCTTTGCCCCCAGCAGCCCTGTGGTTGGGGCAAGCTTTGGTTTGCTTGTTTTAGGCATCTCTAAGGATTAAATCAGATGACATGTGAAGTATTCCTTGTGGCCTCTTCTCTACTGTAAGAGCTAAATGCATTATGAGCGGTGCAACTCTGTGAACCAGAAATAACTGGCAAAGTGACTGGGAGCAGGAAATAAAATTGCCATTATTCACCAATCATGTGATTTTTGCTGCTGGACCACGCCAAAGAATCACCTAAAACCAAGTGAGCAGATAAAATCACAGAAGGTCAGGCGGAGACACACACACACTGTCACCAGATCAGGGGATTTTATGTCACACTGCAACTGACATTTATAATCTATGATGGGAAAGTGATAACTCAATTCATTAAAAAAAAGAACAATTAAGAAATGAGTAGGACCCATTTGAAGTCTTGTTATAATTTGAAAAATATAAAAGAGTTTGAGTCAAAGGTGAAGTTGAAAATATGCAAGTTGTTTTTGTTTAACAAATTAACATGAGAACCATTCTAGAGGTCTATGTGACAAAATGTTTCTAAAAATGTGTCTGAAATAACAAAATTGCTGTAAATAATTTTCTCTCCCTTCCTACTTCACTGACGTTGCCCCCTCTTTTTTTTTTTTTTTTGAGACTGAGATTTGCTCTTGCCACCCAAGCTGGAGTGTAGAAGCACAGCTTCAGCTCACCGCAGCCTCTGCCTCCTGGGTTCAAGTGATTCTCCTGCCTCAGCCTCCCAAATAACTGGGATTACAGGTGCCTGCCACCACACCTAGCTAATTTTTTGGTGTTTTGGTAGAGACAGGTTTCACCATGTTGGCCAGGCTGGTCTCAAACTCCCAACCTTGAACTCCACCACCTCTGCCTCTCAAAGTGCTGGGATTACAGGCATGAGCCACCTCTCCTGGCCCTGCCTTCTCCTTTTACCCTCAATTTTTTTCTTTTGCTTCTTTCATTTTGCCTTTGTAAAGAAAGTTTATTTAATCTAGATGATTGTAAAATATAAGGTTACAGTAATTATTTGGCTTTCATGCTAAAAATATGCAAATAAAAAACAGATATACACACTTGAATATGAACATTGGTGATTTAATACATAGCAAATAAGTAGGACATTAATAAATATGGTAACAAGATAATTTAAAATCTCTATTTAGTAAAAATAAAAACATATGACATACAAGAAAAAAAGGGGTAACCAACCTCTGGATGCAAAAGCATTTCCCCAATACGTCAGTTTTTGAGGCATTGTGCAAATGCACATTGATACCTTTAGCCACATAAACAATGGACAGGTTTGCATTTTAAAATTAAAACTAAGTGGAAGACACACTGAGAAAATATTGCAACAGATACGATTTTAAAATCTCTTATCAATTAGGAAAGAAAACATACTAAGGCCTCAACGGAAGAGGAGTGAGGCTCGTGAACCGGCTGAAGGGGGGACGCGGCAGGAGAGTGGCGACCGTGGGTTCACAAGCCGCGGCGCTGATAAAAGGCAGGCGTCAGGAGAGTTTGCTTCCGGTCTACCCATTTTGTAATTTTATTAAAAATGAAAAGACCAGTGGAGCCCGAGTGTGCCAACATGACCACCTTCATTTATTAACCTGCAGGCATACTCACGGTGACAATTTCATAATATGCGTTAAGATAAAGGCTGCGTCATTTCAAGGGATGAATTCAAATTCCTTGTAGAGATTTTTGTTGAGATGAAAGGTAATAAGAGAACACAAAAATAAATCACAAGTGAACTATTTGTGTTTTTACTGGATACTTCCACCTACATACGTGTGTGTGTGTGTGTGTGTGTGTGTATTTGTGTGGTCATATATTTATGTGTACAGATATAAGGATATTTCTTCAGCACAGATTATATTAATGTATAGTTTTCATCTTGCCTTCTTACCTAACAGGCATCTTCACCATTTTGACCATTTTTTAAATTTCTTCTTAAAAAAAACGAGATAGATCTGCAGAACGTGCAGGTTTGTTACATAGGTATACTTGTGCTGTGGTGGTTTGCTGCACCTACTGACGCATCCTCTCCCCACCCAACCCTCTACCAGGCTCTGGTGTGTGTTGTTCCCCTCCCTGTGTCCATGTGTTTTCAATGTTCAGCTCCCACTCATGAGTGAGAACATGCGGTGTTTGATTTTCTGTTCCTGTGTTAGTTTGCTGAAGATGATGGCTTCCAGCCTCATCCATGTCCCTGCAAAGGACATGATCTCGTTCCTGCATAGTATTCCATGGCTTCCAGGTACCACATCTTTATCCAGCCTATTATTGCTGGGCATTTGAGTTGGTTCCATGTCTTTGCTATTGTAAACAGTGCTGCCATAAACATACGTATGCATGTGTCTTTATAGTAGAATGATTTACATTCCTTTGGAAATATACCCAGTTATGAGATTGCTGGGTCGAATGGTATTTCTGATTCTAGATCCTTGAGGAGTCGTGATACTGTCTTCCACGATGTTTAACTAATTTACATTCCCACCAATGGTGTAGAAGCATTCCTATTTTTCCGCAGCCTTGCCAGCATCTATTGTTCCCTGACTTTTTATAATCGCCATTCTGACTGGCATGAGATGTGGACCATATACTTACATATCCTCAAAGATATGCCTTTAATGGCTTCATAATATAACATCTTATTTGGGGAACGTGTTTTATGTAACCTCCCCTAATATTGTCTGTTTAGGTTCTTCTGGAGGTTTCACTATTGCGGGCTATTCTGCAGTGGATGACTGTAAACGAATTCCCTTTAGTGCATCTGGGGTTGCTGCCTGAGCATTATCTAGTGACCCATTTCCACCGCAGGGTCACTGTTCCGTGAGAGCTCCCTTGGGGACCAGAAGCCTCTGCCCTGAGCCAGCCCATTTCCACTTTGTGAGCCAGAAGACTGAGAAGAGCGGGGTCCCAGCAGGGACATACCGAAGACGTGTGAAGGGCCTCTCTAACTCCCCTGCGGCTGCCTTCCACCTCCTGTGCCGTGACCATGACCATGCTGTACCCGGAAACTGTATTTTGCAAATGTGGGTGCCAGCTGTGGTGCTCCTGGAGGAATCATCTCCAGGGGACTGCAGTGGTCAGCTTCCTTTCCTCAAGAATGCGTCACCTGCAAAGTGACACATACATTCATGCATCTCACATGGTGAAAGGCATTCTTACACATTCCCGCTGGCTTAGGGGTGTCCCTTCAAGACTCTGCTGACATTGGAAATTGTTCTGGCACTATAATTATTAGATCTGTTAAACTTCCTAGTTGGATATTTGGTACTATGGATTTCGCTGCATATAAACAAAACCTCAAAGCTTTTTTATTTCTGCTTATTTAACTTAAGAAAGAACAAAAAAAGACAAGAAACATAGTTGTACAAATTAAGATAATAAAATTAGCATTTCCATCCACATGAAGAGGTGACGTTGTATAATCATCCTTTTGCTTTGATAATAAAAATCTAATCTTATTTTGGTTGTAAGAACTAGGACATTCATCTTATTAAAAATAAATATTTTATACATGTTTCCGTAATCTCCTTCATAGCAGATTGCTGTTGGAATTGTGCGTTTGCTTCTGTCTTTTTCCATTTGGGTCTGGTTATGGAGTTGATGATTTCTTCGTTGAAGTTGTTTCAGCCCACTGAGCATTAATACTTTGAATTTGTATCATTAATTTCATACCTGACCCAGAGCTATGTTTTTATTACATTAAAGAGTGCTGGATTAGATTGCCTTCACTTAGAAATAAGTATTAGAAAAAAATCCAACCAAGACTATTGAAGCTGTTTCTATTTTATCTATAACTGTTTCTCTTTAAAACTGGTTGGCAAAGGTCTTTTGTACTGTTTTCTACAAGGAAGGCAAAGAAGACTCCTGAGTCCTGGGTTGGCCTGGGAAGACCTAGGATGACCTGAGATAACCTGGGGTGATCTGGGATGACCTGGGATGATCTGGGATGACCTGGGATGACCTGAGATGTCCTGGGATGATCTGGGATGACCTGGGATGGTCTGGGATGACCTGGGATGATCTGGGATGACCTGGGATGACCTGGGATGATCTGGGATGACCTGGGAAGACCTGGGATGACCTGGGATGATCTGGGATGACCTGGGATGGTCTGGGAGGACCTGGGATGACCTGGGATGATCTAGGATGACCTGGGATGATCTGGGATGGTCTGGGATGACCTGGGATGATCTGGGATGATCTGGGATGACCTGGGATTACCTGGGATGGTCTGGAGTGACCGGGGGTGATCTGGGATGACCTGGGATGATCTGGGATGGTCTGAGATGACCTGGGATGACCTGGCATGATCTGGAATGACCTGGGATGTCCTGGGATGACCAGGGATGACCTAGCATAACCTGGACGTCCTGAGATGACCTGGAATGTCCTGGAATGATCTGGGATAACCTGAGATGTCCTGGATGTCCTGGCCCCTGTGGTTCAGATACAGATCTTCATCAAAGCCATGCTGACTCCTCTGACCACTAGCGCCCTTGGGGTCTGGGACAGGAGGATGCTCACTTGCAAGCCACTCCTCTCAAGGGGATCCCATGGCTGTCACCTTGATGTGGATCTTCCAGCTCTTCAGGTACTGGGAGTGGCCCTACTGGTTTCAGAGTTGTTCTGTGCACAGCAGAGGTCAAAGGGAAAGACGTGTAGAGAAAAGGAGGTTGGGGGGGACACTAGCTGAAACCCATGATGGGCCAGGCAGGGCCTGTGAAGTTTTGTCATTCTTTTGTGTGTGTTTTGTTTTGTTTTGTTTTTTAGGATCACTTCTACATAATTTAATGCTTGCAAGCAACCTAGTCCCTGGGGAACATCCAATGTAAAGGCTTTCCACTGCTGTTGAATCAGCACCTTGTGTGGGCTGGACCTGGAGAATGCAATCACCAAAGCCACTCTACCTGGATCCCCTCCCCAGGTCCAGCCCACACAAGATACTCATTCAATATATATATAAATTATATATATATCATATCTAAATATATGATATATAAAAATATGTAAAATATATTTTATATAATATATATAAAATATAAAATAATTTAAATATAAAATATAAATTTTATATTTTATCATATAAATATATGATATATAAAAATACATAAAATATAATTTATATATGTATATATGATATATATTTAGAAATATATAATTTATATATGTTATATAAATATATGATATACATATTTGGAAACTGTATATATTATATATGTCATATATTTATATAATATATATTTATATATTATATATTTATATAATATATATATTTGGAAATATATATATTATTTCTAAACAATATATACATTTCTAAAGTATATATATATTTTAGAAACAGTTCAAAACACAAAGCTTCTGGCCCATTCTGCCACTGTACAAACTACAAACGCTTGCTCAGAAGCTGAGGGGCACTCTTGAGTAGCATGTCTGAAAAGTGAATAAAAATCCACATAAAACAAATATTCAAATTGCTTTCATAGGATCACAGATAAGTGTGACCCACGTCTTGGTCTTCCACATGGCTGATCCCTGCCAACCATGTCTTACAAAAACATTTCAAAACTAGCACAATTGAGTTAAGTGTCCCCCCCCCCACCGCCAATCCCTTAATTCAAGCTAAACTTGTCATTTAACAGCTCTAGGAGTGATATCTACACACTAACACTACACGCTGACATGCTTAACACTACACACTAACACTACACACTGACATGCTTAACACTACACACTAACACTACACACTGACATGCTTAACACTACACGCTAACACGCTTCCGGGTGGCGTTGCATCCCACTCTCCCAAGCATGGGGCACGGGCAGGTGTGGACCTCCTGTTCCTTGGCTGTAGTGGGAAGTCGCGCCCTGGATTTGCTGCAGGAGTTGCCATGTGGATCCTGACATCGCTCAGGAGATGGTCCGCCTCTCGAAGCGCCTGGCCCCTTTTTCCTTGACTTCTACCTGTGCAGGTGGTCCTTGCCTCAGCTCCTCACGATAACACAGGTCTTCCCTAAGTCACAGGGAGACAATCAAATTGTGGTGTCCAAGCCCCCTGAAGTGGTACCCACAGTCTCCTTTCAATCTGCTCTCAGTGCCCCTCCCGACCCCTGCAGGGCCGTGGCTGCTGTGGACATCGCTGCTGTGGACGTGGCTCTCATCCTCCTCCACTCTCTCCGGCTGTTCCATGTCAGGGTATCAGCGAGGGAACAGCAAGAGATAAGGGAATAGTAAAGGCCTTACTGTTGGCACTGCCATGAGAAGGGGCTGAGGACAACCTGTGTCCGGCCAGGGCCTCATGGTCCTGTGAGGGTTGCCTCACTGACCACATGTCCGTGGGCACACACCCACATGCCAGGTTCCCCATGCCAGGGGTTCTGTAGCATCCAGGCTCTCAGGCAGGATTTAAAATGCATTCTAGCTGCTCTGTTTCCTGGTGGTGGGCCTGGTGGTGCCCTCGAGCCTCCTCCAGCAAGCTCTGGGCACTCAAGCCAGGCTCCTGGCCAGGCATCAGGTGATGCTTTCACAGAGAACGTCTAGAAAGCAGGGGGAAAACCCGGTCCTGGGGGAGCCCTTGCTGGAGGGACCCCTGCCCTGTGCTTCTGAGATCTGATCCCCGTCAGGCATTTCCATGTGGAGGTGTCAGCTGTCTCAGCCACAGAGCCACCCGGAGAGCCGGCTTTCCATCCATCTCTGTACCACGATCAGCCGTGCAGCTTTGCAATTTCTCCTCTTTTCAGGGGGATCTTACCCGCCCAGGAATTCATTCTTGAAACGGTGCTCATTTTCCCTGCTCCCATCTGTCTTCGAACCTTTCCCAGTGCCAACCTTTCACCCAGGACACAGCCACATCATCAACCGAGAGCCCAACACCCACTGCCGAGGGGCTGAGGACATTTCAGCGATGGCAGATGTCAGCGCCATCCCTCCTCCAGATGCCCTCGTGCTGCCAGGCCAGCTCCGTTTCCAAAGGAGACAAGCAGCGGCTGGGTCCTTCCCTGCTGTGAGAACCCGGTTCCATCAGCCCTTTCCTTTTCACACTAGGAAAGAAATGAGTTTATATGACGAGCACAGCCCTGGTGGGTTTGATGATTTCCTTCTGTCACCGAGAATCAGAAAAACACTTTCCTAGTTTGGATGACCCGAAGGGGAAGCAAAACCCGGCGTAGGACGTGCGCTCGTACCCACATCGGCTCTTCTGCTGGAGCTTCTGAGCAGACGACGTTAGGGAGACTCGAGTGTCACTGCTTGAAGGCACTTCACTCAAGGATGGTGAGGCCACGTGAAGGGCAGGATGAGGACAGGGGAGGGGTGGGCTCAGGGCAGGAGGGGGTGAGCACAGGTCTGACCAGAGAGCCAGGTCCACCTGTCACACACGGAGCTCCTTTGGCGTTCAGCCATTCACAGGCCAAGTCCTTGCCTGGACATCCGTGGTCCCACTGTCTGTGACAGCAGGCCGGGGTCTGCAGTGGGCTCGCCTTGCGGTAGGTCCTCGTGGTGGCACTGGCTACAGGGGCCTCGGAGCCTGGCAGTGACGCCTGTGGGCTCAGCCTCTGCACTCTCCAGACTGCACCGCTCCATGGCTCTGCAACCAGTGGCAACGTTATCCAAGTCTCACCTGGGCAACAATGACCAGTGGCCACTGGTCCCAGCACCCGGGGCTGTGTGAGGTCAAGTGAGACAAGGGACATCAAGGGCTCAGCTCTTCTGAGAGGTCACACTCTTTCCGTAGGCCCCGCTCCACACTCCAGGGCCTGCATGAGTCCACCCACCTCCCCTTGAGCTGCCACAAGGGCCCTGACCCTGTGTCTTCTCTCTGGCCATGCCAGCTTCTCTGGCTGTCTGGGTGCTGCTGCCACACTGGGTCGACCAGCTGACCCCAGGTGCATCTGAGCGGCTTGGGCATGTCCTGCCTCAACTTCAGGCTGATCTGAGGCTTGGCTCTTTTCGAAACCCCTTGGTTTTGAGCAGGAAGGGATTGAGCTTCCTGGCAAAGTGCGCCAGAAAGAGCAGCCCTCAGCCCAGAGAGGAGCGGGGGTGAGTGTGGTCACAGATGTGACATTCTGCTCTTTCCTGTGTCCTCATTTCAAATATTTTCAGCTCCAGACATGCTACCAGCGTCAGCAAGCTATAACTGGCACACATACATATTTCTACATGCTTAGGTTAAGGCTTATGCACACCCATGCACACGCACTCACTTCTGCACACTCAGACACACACTCCTGCACACCCTTACACACGCTCAGGGATACCGTCACAGTTACACACTCATGCACACCCTGTCACACTTGTGTATCTTACACATGAACACTTACACTCAAGCTCACATGCACATGTTCACACACACATCCACACATGTTCACACACACACACTCTGGCAGCACACACTTTTTCTGCCTCCTCTGACCTTTGCCATGAGAAGCTGACACGTGTGGACCTCCCTGCATCACCCTAAAGCGGTGACGCTCCGTTACAGCAGGGCAAGCTCAAGGTGGCCACTGCGAGCTGAAGTTCCTTGCTCAGCCTCCAGCCGAGGTGACCGCATGGATCAGGAGGTCTGTGGGGCCCGGGGCCTGTCGACCACATGGCCTGCGGCTGCTTCTCCTTTCACCCCGACCACCAGAACCTGAATCTGCCCTCTTTAAAGTCAGTGGTAAACTCTGCAAACACCATAACTGACCTCCCAACCGACACACCTGCGCCCCAGAAACCCGTCCACGAGCAAGGAGCTGGATGGAATGTGCTGGAAGCAGGGGCCAGGCTTGCTGCCACCCACAGCTGAACACTTCAGCAGGCACTGCCCTTCCAGAAGGCTCCGGTTCATTCCGTATATTACCACCACCAAGAACTAGACAGAAAAAGATGAAGACCTAAGCAAAAGGTGTTTCTCAGGAAAGCCAGTGATGGATAAGATCGCAGCCTGCAAAGCTCGGAGCGTGCGAGACGCAGGCGTGTCGATGTCGTGCCTGTAAAATGACTACTTGATAATTTGTTAAGCACACCGTCAAATATACGCATACAGGCGCCAGAGGGAGCACTTTGGAGTGTTCTATTTACAAATTTTTAATTACATTTTCTGTGAAAATTGGTTCTCCAAATAATTAGAAATAGCAGCCGCTGCATTGGTGTTGCTCTCCCATGTCCCAGTGGCCTTCTGTGGAGTGTTTGGTGGTCCTGTGTGCCAGCATCAAGTTAGTTAATTAGGCTGAGTGTGGCGCGTGAGAACTTCAGCCGGAACTGGCCCAGGGTCGAGGGGCAGGCTCACGTCCACGCCAGCGACTCTTCTTCTGAATGTCTCCAACATAGCAGCTTGTTGGAGCAAGAGCGCACATTTGCTGTTTTACAACTCGGTGGGATATACTGCTGATAGTTTTCCCTTGCACAGAGCCTTGAATACGTGTATGTAGAAACCGTCTACCTGCACAGCAGCAGGGCTCCTGCTACCCTAGGTAAGCTCAGGTTGAGGACCTCCACAGGGTAGCTCCTCAGCCAGGACTGGGATGTCTGTCCGTACAATGTCAGACTTACACGAGGCCGAAAGCTTGCTGCAAATAGTAACAGTAAATGCATCCCCTGCGTAAGGAGCAGAGTGGCTCAGCTTGGCTAGAAGTCTCCTGTCATGCTCACCTGCGTGCATCTGAGCAGAAGCAGAGCTGCCAGCGATGCTAAGAGAGCCTTCTGTTGCCTTCAAGAGCATCCCACAGAGCACAGAATTCTGCAGAACCTTCCGTCTCCCGAGTCTTAGAGGGAAGAGTATAGATAGCTTCACCCCAAGACGAGATTGCCCATGAAAACTCAGGCTCTTCAGGTTTCCTCATGGGGAATTCAAGGAAGGGTTGCTCTGCAGCTTCCACAAAACCAACCTGTCTCCAGAACGTGAGCATCAGGCCTTGGTCCTGAGCTCGGGTGTGTATCTCGGGGGGTGTCTGGGAGCAGGACTCCGCAGGGGGCTTCCTGCCTCCATCCCCTTCTGGGCAGGCCCCGCAGGCATGCTGCTGCCAGTGCGGGCTGCACTCAGTGCTGGGGTACTGCAGGCGGGGATGACCTGAGCCACAGGGTCTTGGGCCATGTCACTGTGCTCGCTGGACACTCAAGAGGGAGGCTTCTTGCTCCCAGTACATTTCGTGCTGGGAGAAGTCGGGAGCGAACCACCTGCCATAGGAAGAATGGACCCCAACTCTCCCAAGCACCTCTCCAAGGCCAGCACCAGCTCCTCAGCCCGCCACGGGCTCCTTCTCCCCGTGGGCCCCCCTCTTACCTCCCACCTAAGCTGCAGGACCGCCTCCTGACCCCCAACCAAAACATGATGATGTGTTCATCCACACTGGGTGAGGCGGAAGTTCTCTGGAGATGTTTGCATTTTAATGACCACCAGGTTTTAGCCGAGAGCAATGAGTCATATCTAGCAGGAAAGGGAGGCTGAGGCCATCCTCCTCCAGCGGCCTCCAGTCCTGGAATCCAGCTCTGGGGCAAGGCTTCCTCCGCCCAGATACTCACTTGTTCGTCGGAGCCAGTCATGGGCAGCAGGAGCAGGCGGAGGCCGTGGGGGATTGAGGCCATGCAGCAGGCCCCTGTCGCTGTCATTCAACAGGAAAATGAGGGTGGAGGGCTAGGCTAGGAGGCAGAGGGGCTGGGAAGACGCCCCCATGGGTGAGGGCTGTGCAGGCACCAGCCAGGAGCAGGGGGAGACACCAGCACGTGTCTGTGAGGTCAGGAAGGTGCCGGTGCCCCCCAGAACCCCAGGGGTGCCCTTGGAGAGACTGATTCACCTTAGACCTCCAGGTGAATCAAAGGTGTCCCAGCTGGACTTAGCCCAGGCCTGTCTGACTCCGGTCTTCTCTGAAAACAGGACAGAGCCCTGTATATGGCAGTGGCCCCTGGGCCCTGTTACATCTGCCCCCTTCACACCAAGGGCCGAAGAGAACAGATGCTGCCTTCTTTCTTATCACGGCTGTGAGAATGATGCCCTCAGCACACAAGCCGCCCTCTCTCTACCTTCTCCTTGACTGGGGGCTCTGAGCATTGCTGGGACCCTGGGCCACCGCCATTAAACCTGTTAATGCCAATCCAGAGGACCCGGAACACCAGGAGGACTTTGGGGGAGCTTAGCCCAGACAGAAGCTCAGCACCCCAGGTGTGCCCCTCTGCTCCTGGGGGCCTCCATTCTGCCCCCTCGCAATGCCTATTGTCACACACATCATACACACACACAGACACCCAGAGACACACTCATACACACACACATAGAGACACATACACACATCTGTGCACACAGATATACAGAGGCAAATACACACACATGCACATATAGAGACACACAGATATGCAGGGACACACACATACACACAGACACATGCATACACAGATATACAGACACCCACACAAATCCACACACATGCACAGAGACAAATGCACACACAGACACACACACACACACACGCACACACTTGTACACTCACATAAAGACACATACACACAAACATCCATGCATACAGATATACAAAGACAAATACACATACACATACAGAAACACACACAGATATACAGAGACACATACACACACCCACACACACAGGCACATACACACACAGATATACAGAGATGCATCCACACACCCACACACACCCATGTACATACACACACAGATATAGACAAACACACACACACACATGCACATACACACACAGATATACAGAGACACATACACACACATGCACATACACACACACAGATATACAGAGACACATACACACCCACATGCACACACACACAGATATACAGAGACAAATGCTCACACACACATGCACATACAGAGACATCCACACAGATATACACATCTGCATGTGCAAAGACACACACATCCACATGGTACACACCCACAGATGCGCACGTATGGACACACAGCCTCCAGGGCTCTGACCCCTGGGTGTGGGGCAAGTGACTTGAATTCCATGGGCTTCTGTTTCTTTACACATGTCAGGAAGCCTTTGGACAAGATTGTCTCTAAGGGGTGCTGAGTTCTAAGATTTAGATTCAGTCTCCCAGCTTGAAAAGGGAGCCATTATAGGAATCACTGCAGGGAACACTTTCATCTTGATTAACTTCCCCATCACCAACTCTTAACAGATGCTCACTACACACACACACACACACACACACACACACACACATGCATACACACACATGTGGGCAGAAGCAGGTATCCCCACATCACACTGTGCCTGGGAGCAGGCAGCCCCCCAAGTCAGGAGCCGTCACCCCAGGGGGCTCCAGCCAGCCTATTTCAGGAAGAGGCTTTTCCTGAATACCTTCTGTCTCCGGTGTGAACACTGACAACACAAACATTCACCTGCAGGTGCCCACCCACGCATGCACACACTCGACATGCACGCATGTACACACAGGTGCACACACACATGCACACGCACATATACTCAAGCATTTGGCTCAGAGTATCTGTTACATAAAACTCATCTGTCACTGATCTTGAAATTACTTACCACCACACATAAATAAAGGTATAAATTGAATAACTTTACTTAAGAGAGCTCATTTAAAATTTATTTGTACAGAAATAGGTGTTATGTTTTTCAGAAATCAATACAATTCTCTGAGATCAAGGACTTTTTACAGACAAGTTTTTGGCCTGAAATTTCTTCGGAACTTCGTGCATAGAGACATGAGTGCCACCTATGGAACGAAATTAGAGACATATATTTCTTCAGAGAGAGAACGAGGAAAGAAAAGTGAGAGAGGAGGAAGAGGAAGAGTGGGGAAGAAGGCTAAAAGGGAAGCAGGCATTTCGATTTTCCTTTAAGGCAATTTTTGCCTGTATAATAAAGACTTTCAGGAGGATTTGAATTTTATTATATTTATTAGTTTATATTATACATTTAATTAAATTCAGTATATCAAAGATCTGAATAATTTTTAAAGAAAATGATGGGTATAAATAAATGCCATTTAATACAATTGTAAATACTAGAGAAAAAAATTATAAAGATAAGATTTATTCAAGGAGGAGAAAACCTTGTCTTCAATCATTGTCTTTGTATCTTAGTTTCAGCAAAAATGAAATGACATAAAAGATTTTTGATAGTTTCAAATCTTCCTTCCCCACAGAGTACAGTAAAACAAATAGAGAATTTCACCCAATTTGGGGTTTTTTTTTCATCTTCCTGGCTGCCTTTCAGTCAGAGCTGTGAAGACAGAAAGTGTTTCTCTTCTGACCGTGTCAGGAAAGCGGCCCCTCTCCTATTTCCACTCTTCTCCTGGTCTGGAGTGACTGTTTTCCTTTTCACGATTAAAAGAATTTTCATTGCAGCAATCGGAGGGGATACAGAGCCCATTATCCGAGGCCTTTCTGCTAGTTATAGATCTTTAAGTTGCAAATATGTCTGGCTTGTCATTTAAATCATAATTGTGCTTTCTATGGAAGAAGATACAAGGATGAAAAGCAGAGGGCAGCCTACCACATACAAACTCCACTGCGCACATACTCCACACACACACACAGACATGCGCGCACACGCACACACACACAGACACACGCGCACACACACACACACACACAGAGAAGGAAAAGAAAAGAAAAAAGGATGAGCAGAATAAAAACAACTTGTGTTGGTCCCCCCCAAAAAATCCATTTGTGATCACAAATGAAACATTTCCAATCTCATAATGGGTAGATTGCTTGGTTTTATTACCAGCCATGCAAAGCAAGACCTCGTCAAAAGCAGAGCTGCGCGGAGGCCCCAGTTTTCCATTAAAATAATTTCAAAAAGCTTTTTTTCTCCCATTGAAAGAACCCATTTTGCAAGATGATTTAGCTCAAAATCTGCTGGGAGTAACCCTTGACATAAAGTCATATTGTGTTGGAGTTTAGTCCTAAATTCATACATCAATTATTTACTGTCAACGCCGATTGTGTAAGTGTAGAAAATTACGAGGAATAATATTTTCTCTCAGGCAGAAAAAATGTGATACAGCAGATCCACCCCACCTAATGTGCCTTCCCGCTGTCCAGAGCCCAGAATTATTTATGCATTGGAAAACAGTGTGCCGGGGCCAAAGGGAAAAAACGGAGGGAGAGAGAGCGACAGACACATTATTTTAAACCTTTCATAACACCCATAAATATTTCATAACAAATAAATAAAGAATGTCGGGCTTGTGCGGAGACAGCTGTAGCAGCACGGTTCAGCGCCCACGGAGCTCTGGGGACCCCGCACTTACCCTCCCGTAAGCCCCTATTTCTTTTTAATCACCCACTTAGTGCATTGTGGGTAGAGGCTCTCCAGGTGAGCGCAGGGCTGAAGGTTACCGTGGAGGCCGCTTTTCATCTGACTTCGGGGTTCTTCCTTTCCTATTTTTTTTAGAAAAAATAGGAAAATGGGATCTTCCTTCTGTGTCCAGACATCTGATCAGAGGCCCTGTCCTGGGGCTTCCATCCTCACCCATGTGGCCTCTCCAATATCCCCCCAAACAAAAGCAAATGGCTGTCCAGCTCGTGCAGCCCATCCGTGAGGCCAGTGCCACGTGTAAGCTCTACCACGCGAGACGAGCCACCGTCATGCTTCGGGAGACACCGCGCGCTTCCTAAGGTGTCCTACTTTATCCAGTTTTATATCAATGAAAACTTTTCATGGTTAAGAAGAAAGAAACAAAAAAGGCAAGGCAAACGTGAAGGTCGGCAGAGCACGGCTTGCTTTTGCGTAAGGGAATGGCACGAGAGGTGCGTGTGTGTGTGTTTCTGTGTGTGTGCACCTGTGTGTGTGTTTCTGTCTAACGCTGTGGCAGGGACACACTGACCCACAGCATGTGGTGGGTCACCTGGGGAAGGGTGTTGTTTATAATCAGGCAGAGCAGCGGTTTTCAAACACGTGAGACACCAAGTACTCCACGGGCGTTGGCTTCGTGGGTTTTAAGAGGGTCTGGGGGAGGGGTGTGCCCTGCAGCGATGCGTCCCTCTGGGCAGGAGGACACTGCATAGTTTCTTTATCCTCATGGAGTCTGAGGGCCCCTCCCACTCAAGCAGCTTCTTCCCCCCACCCTCCCCGACAGTGGCTTGTCTGGCAGGTGCTACTGAAATTCCCCTCACAGAGGATTGTCACTGGCTCAAAGGTGATTCTGAGGGCTTCCCGTCCTGGAACGAAGATGCATGCTGGGGCCTCTAGATCCAGGCAAAACTAACGCCAGCAAATCATAACGCCAGCCAGGAGCCCTGCCACCAGCATGGCTGTGGACTGCAGGGCTCCAGGCTGCTGGCACGGCCTCGGTTCCAGGGGCCTCTGGTGAACCCTGTCCCATGAAGTCTGAGACCAAAATGTCCCTTTCTGGACGCTGGTGCAGCGAGGCCTGCCTGTCACTCACCTAAGCAGGGCCTGAGCCTGGGGCAGGGGACGCTGGGGTCTGTGCTTCTGGTGCCGATGTCTCGTTTTCCAAGTGCTTCGAGATGGTGACTCTGCAGGGACCTTGTATGGGGCTGGGCTAAGGCTCTTGTAGAATCCCCCACAGGTCTGGGATGAATTCCTGACCCCCAGGGAAGGGCATTTGGAGTTGGGGCCTTTAGGGGGTGATTGTGTCATAAGGGTGGAGCCCAGGGAGCTCCCTCACCTTCTCCCCACTGCAGGAAAACACAGGAGGAAGCAGCCCTCCGCCAGCCAGGAGCCCTGGCCAGATCCTGCACCGCATCCTGCACTGCTCAGCCCGTGGCTCCGTGAGAGGGGATGTTGCTGTGTGAGCCCCGCCTGGGCCCGTTTGTCCCGGCAGCCTGAGCCCCCACGCTCCACTCTGTAGCAGTCTGCAGCTCCCCTGGACTAGCTCCGTGTGGCATCCCAGGACTCGTCTCTGAAGAGCACGCTCAGATCTGTGTCCTCCGGACAGCGCAGTGACATGGCAAAGCCCTCACCCTCCGTCCAGGCACTGTGTTCTGAGTCCCTCTTGCTTTCTGTTCAGTGAGTGAGTCCTTGCTTCTCAGATGCTCCTAGATCTTGTCATTCTCGCCAGGGTGTCTGTCTCCAGCATCTGTTCTGAGGGTTGGCTCACCAATCTTTGGAAAACAAATCTCTGTTTTCTGAATTTAGGAAGAAAAACACATTGCAAGAACTCTTACGGAGTCATCGTTTAAAGATTTAATAAACCTCTCATTATTTTTTAAACACTTCAGGATATAACGAAGATCTCAAATAACCTGCTAAATATTTATTTCATTAATACTTAAGTGTACATTTCTTTTTCACTAATTACTGCACATGTTGCTGAGGACTATCTGCTGTAAGCCCTTCCACAGTAACTTCAGGTTTTGAAGAAAGCAAGGCGTAGAAATCTAAACTCCATTCTCCAACCCCAGGAGGATGTGATGAGCTTCGCTGTGGTCTTAAGCCCCCACCTGTCACTGGCTCTAATGTCTGCTGTCCCCACCTGCCCCAGATGCCCCAGGAAAGAGCCACGTCTGTGTGTAGGGCCACATCTGGCCCATCATGGAAGATCCCAGTGGCTGCCTGCAAGAGTGTCCTGAGAAAGGGCATTTGCACGATGTCATCCTTAGATAAAAGTGGGAGGCTAAGCAGATGTCGCGGTGACCGGAGGCGGTGGCCGGGAGAGGAAAGGAGGCAATGAGGGAGGTGAGGGAAA
Source organism: Sapajus apella (assembly GCF_009761245.1). NCBI lineage: Eukaryota > Metazoa > Chordata > Mammalia > Primates > Cebidae > Sapajus > Sapajus apella. The sequence continues at coordinate 40,268,321 of NW_022436951.1, forward strand.
GGCTCAGAGCAGATGCCCGTCCAGGTGCCAGCCGCCTCAGGGCACGGGCTGCAAGGAGGGCTTCACACCACGTTGGCTCCATCTTGGGCTAGCTCCCTCTGTGACCAACATCATGAAGCCCCGTGCCCGGATATCACCTTCACTTTCTCTGCATCATCCCCAGTGAAAATTTAGCCTGACAGTGGCAGCTGTTTTTTTTGACAACATTTTCCTAAATATCAATTTCAAATACAGTTTACCAGACAGTTAAGGGCGTTTTGTTTTGTTTTGATAGTGTTTGTTGATTGCCATTATTTAAGATAAGAAAACTTTAATTTCAGAAGAGTAATCCAGATAATGTCACATCTTGCAAACCTGGCTGGTTGCTTTCTGGGGATGCTTCAATTACTTCCACACATATCCTGAAGGGTGTCCCGTGGAGCCCAGGAGGTCTCCAGTGGCGTTGAGGTGACGCGGCAGCCATGCAGGAGGCTGGCACCATCCTCTCCTGACAGTGCGGACAGCTAGAACCCGTGTGGAGCTCAAGGGACTCATGCTTTAGGGGCTGCTGGTGGCGGGGAGGTGTGAAATTCTAATGCCTCAGGTTCTGACCATTGCTTACTTTAGGACAAGCTGGACTTGTCCAGGGATGGTTCCCCCAGGATCCAGATAATGTATTGTGTATGAGAATGTTCTGGAAAGATGGGAGTCCTATTCAGATGAGCTGTCCCAAATGCTCCAGGGGGGCGAGGCCAGGTCATGGCCACAGTGGGCCTCTTCACTGCTGCCCAACGGGGCACTAGTGGAGACTGTAAGCCAGAGAGGACAGGGCTCTAGGATCCTCCAGGAGAGCCCCAGCCTCAGGGGGCAGCTGCTTCCTGGCTGGACTCTGAGCTGTCATCTCTATTCCACCAGCCTGAGCGACTTGCCACCTCCCAGTGTCAGCATCCGGCTCAGCCGCCAGCCTGCAGCACCTTGCTAGTGGGTCACATCTACTCAAGTCAGCACACCTGTGCGACAGTTTCCCCAGGCCCATGGCCCCACAGACTCCCCTCTCTTGGGGCCAGTGATTGGAATCACATGGGCTGGATCCTCCGGGATCCGAGTCACAGAGCTGGGTGTGCAGGGATCACAGTCGCAGGGCTGGGTGTGTGGGGATCAGAATCACAGGGCTGGGTGTGAAGGGATCACAGTCGCAGGGCTGGGTGTGTGGGGATCAGAGTCACGGGGCTGGGTGTGTGGGGATCAGAATCACAGGGCTGGGTGTGCGGGGATCACAGTCACAGGGCTGGGTGTGTGGGGATCGAGTCACGGGGCTGGGTGTGCAGGGATCACTGTCGCAGGGCTGGGTGTGTGGGGATCAGAGTCACAGGGCTGGGTGTGCAGGCATCACCGTCGCAGGGCTGGGTGTGTGGGGATCGAGTCACGGGGCTGTGGCCAGTGGGGTAGGCATATGAACTATGCATCTGCCCACTCGTTGGCATTCATTCCCAGGTTTTCCTGTGAACTGTGGTAAACCAGGGTTTTGAGAATAAAGCTATGTGGCCTTCTTCCAGAACGAGACCCCTTCTCATCGGCTCAGGGCTAAGTCCCACAGAACTGCCTTTTCTCAAACAGGTGAGGGAAGCCCATTCAGATCTTGGAGACTATCGGGAGAGCTTCCAAGCTGTTTCCTCCACCATGACCCTCCATGTAGGTTCTCAGTGCTTACCAGAAGCAACCACAGTGTGACTGGAGATTAGTGGGTGGTGCTTCTTGCCCATTTTGAGGTGGAGATGTTGCCTTGGTTACTCCAGGAGATGCATCCAAATTTGAGTGCAGAAAGTTCTATAGATGGGCTCATGAAGCATTCACATAAGGAAGCTTCCGGTCCTCACTGGTGATAAAACAGGTCATTTTGATACTAACAGTTCTTGAACCCTCTCTATGGGCCTGACACCATGCTAGACCAGGCACACATCAGTGAGCAGGACATGGACACCTTAGAACTTTCCATCCCTTAGCTTATTTTAGGCACCAAGTGACAAAAAAGACATAGAAATGTCCATTAAGTGCACAATTAATATTCAAATATAAGGCCTTATTGCATTGGCCAGCGGCAATTGTTCATGTCCAAGAAAGTCACTATTTGACGACCTTATTTCCATTGTTGTTGAATGAATGCTCCTCTTCCGTTCTCCTCCGACGAACCCCATGATCCCAGCATGTGTTCCCTCTGGAGAACTAAGAAGAACAGGTGATGAAAAGCAGAGTCTGAGCATCCCGGGGCTTTCATTGGGAGGTATAGATGTGGGGACTTCAAGGAAGCACGTGGGAAATTTGGTAATTTAAACAGAGGGCTGCAAGACACAGATTCTTGAAGAGTTCTTAGGGAAGCCCAAGGCCAAAAGAATACGGACTAGCAAAGGCTATGAAGTCTCCAGCACCTATAGCTAGAAAAAACTTTATATAAACTCCTAGCCACATTCTCATAAATACTTATACCACAGGCCTCTTCCTCAGAAAATGACAAGCTATATCAAAAGGCAAAACCTGAAACAAAATAAAAATACAAAACCTTAGTGTGCAAAAACAAAGCAAGCATCAGAACCAGATTCAGCCATGGCCCTGACGTGGGAATGAGCAGATGGGGTGTGAATACTTATGAATACTATGTCAGGAGCTCTAGTGGCAAAGGCAGAAAGCATGAGAGAACAAACGGGTACTGTAAGTAGAGTGATAGAAATTCTAAGTCTGAAGAATTTACTACAAATGCTACAAATAAAAAACACTGTGACAGAAGCAAAGAATGCTCATCAGTGAGCACCACTGGTGTACCAGTGATCCAACACAGCTGAAGAGAGAATCAGTGAACTTGAAGACAGGTCAATAGCAATGTCATAAATTAAAATTCAAAGAGAAAAAAGAATTAAAAAAAAAAAAGAACCGAACATTCTTTCTTGGGGATGGGAAAATTTCGAAAGATGTACATATTTGTAATTGGAATACCAAAGGAGGAAATGTTAATGTTAATGACAGACTCAAAACCACACATAGTAGAAGCTCAGGCAACACAAAGCAGAATAAACATAAGATGAAGAAGAAGAAAGAGGTGGAGAAGGGAGAAAAAGAAAAACTACACACAAGCATGTCATTTTCAAGCTAAAAAAATCAAAGAGAAAATTTTGAAAGAAGCCAGAGAGAAGAACAAGGATAACAATTACAGCTGATATCTTATTGGAAATCATACAAGCAAGATGTGAGGGGAATAAAATATTTAAATTATTAAGAGAAAAAAAAACTAGAATTCTATAACCAATGAAATTAATCTTTAAAAATGAAGAAAAAATAAAGATTTTCTCAGACCTCCCCCAAAAAATTTCTAAGAGAATGTATCAGCAGATCTGCCATTAAATAAACTATTAAAGAAGTTCTTCAAGATGGAATATGATATAAATCAGAAACATGAATCTCCATAAGAGAAGACAGCCAGGGAAGGAACAAATAAAGGTAAAATGTGTTGGGTGATTATAGTATTTGCATGAATTAAGTAAGAGCAATATCACAAGGGATGGTAGGGAGGAATCAAGAATTCTCTGCTAGAAAGTACCTGCACTCCACATGTCGTGGAATAGTGTTCTTTGTAGGCGGACTTAGATTAGTTAAAATGATATTGTGAATTCTATGAGAGTCTCTATTTTTAAATTTGTAGCCCTGCCTGGATTGGGCTGTGGTAGTTTCCCACTGATCTTAATCACAGAGCATGGTAATCCTAAGAGATGCCCTAATGGATCTCCGGAATCCCCATGCACACTCTTCCCTACCTCCGTTGTGGAGTAGTAGACTGATTGCATCTTGAGAGTTTGGTCCGATCACCCAGCCAACACTGCAATTCCCTTATTAGCCTGTTGACATAAAAGTAGGAGGAGCCCAAAGCGTCCGGGTGGCAATCTTAACTTCCAGTTTAATGGAATCGTTGTTGTATCTCCTGGTGGCAGCGTTCCTCCCTCTGGAACTAAGACCCCTAGGCCAGCAAAGCATAATGTTGTGGGAACAGGAAGCAAAAAATTTGCTAGTGGGTCACTAGGGGTGATGGTGAGTGGTGCCCCTTCTGCTTCTACCCCTTGATTCCTGGACCTGTGAATCCTGGCTACGGGAGAAATAGTACCATATCTTGGCTGCTGATTCAGAGCATGCGTGACCTTCTGGAGAACTTTGCCCTGCCCTGCAAAGTATTGTCACCTACTTGGCATTGTAATTATGACTTTGAAAGGCCATTCCACCATTTATTAATCCAACTGTTTCAGGATGATGGGGAATATGGTAAGACCACTGAATTCTATGAATTCACTGCCACGCTCCTTTAGCCATAAAGTGAGTGACTTGGTCAAAGGCAATGCTGTGTGGAACACCATGACGGTAGATGAGGCATTTCATGAGTCCACGGATGGTATTCTTGGCTGAAGCATTAAGTGCAGGATAGGAAAAGGCATATACAGAGTAAGTGTCTATTCCACTGAGGACTAACCTCTGCCCTTTCCATGATAGAAGAGGTCCACTATAACCAACCTGCCACCAGGTAGCTGGCTGATCACCCTGTGGAATGGTGCCACATTGAGGGCTCAGCATTGATCTCTGCTGCTGGCAAACTGGGCACTTGGCTATGGCAGTATCCAGGTCAGCTTTGGTGAATGGAAGTCCATGTTGCTGAGCCCACTCGTAACCTCCATCCCTGTTATCAGGGCCACTTTGTTCATGGGCCCATTGGGCGATGACAGAGCTGGCTGGGGAAAGAGGCTGAGTGGTGTCCACAGAGCAATTCATCCTATCCACTTGATTATTAAAATCTCTCTTGGCTGAGGTCACCCTTTGGTGAGCACTCACATGAGACACAAATATCTTCACAGTTTTTGACCACTCCAAGAGGTTTATCCACATACTTCTTCCTCAAATTTCTTTGTCACCAATTTTCCAGTCATGCCGCTTCCAAGTCCCTGACCTTCCAGCCAAATCATTGGCTACAGACCATGAATCAGTATATAATCACATGCCTGTTCATGTCTCCTTCCATGCAAAGTGCACAACCAGGTGCACTGCTCAAAGGTCTGTCCACTGGGAAGATTTCCCTTCACTACTGTCCTTCATAGATGTCCTAGAAAGGGGCTATAGTGTTGCCACTGCCCACTTTCAGGTGGTGCCTGCAAATTCTGCAGAACCATCTGTGAACCAGGCCCTTGTCTTCTCTTCCTCTGTCAACTGATCACAGGGAACTCCCCATGAGGCCATTGGTGCAGGCTGAGGGAGAGAAGGCAGAGTGGCAGGAGTGGAGACCATGGGCATTTGAGTCACTTCCTCATGTAACTTACTTGTGCCTTCGTTATCTGCTCTAACCCGATCACGTATACACCACTTCCACGTGATGATGAAATGCTGCTGTACACGACCCACTTTATGGCTAGATGGATCAGAAAACACCCACTTCATGATTGGCAGTTCAGGTCACATGGTGATTTGATGACCCATAGTCAAACATTCAGTTTCCACCAAAGCCCAGTAACAGGCCAAGAGCTGTCTCTCAAAAGGACGCTAGTTATCTTAGAAGATGGCAGGACCTTGCTCCAAAACCCTAGAGGCCTCTGCTGTGATTCACCTATGGGGGCCTGCCAGATGCTCCAAACAGCAACCCTATGTGCCACTGACACCTCAAGCACCATTGGGTCTGCTGGGTCATATGGCCCAAGTGGCAGGGCAGCTTGCACAGCAGCCTGGACCTGTCGCAGAGCCTTCTGTTCTGTAATCTTCTCAAAACTGGCAACCTTTTGGGTCATTAAATAGTTGAGCCAGAGTAATGCACCCAAATGACGAATGTGTTGCCTCCAAAATCCAAACAGGCCCACTAAGTGTTGTGCCTCTTTCTTGGGTGTAGGAGGGGCCGAATCCAGCAACTTACCCTTCACCTTGGAAGGAATATCTCAACAGTCCCCACACCACTGGACTCCTAGAAATTTTACTGGGGTAGAAATTCCCTGCATTTTAGTCAGATTTATTTCCCATCCTCTGGCACACAAATGTCTCGCCAACAAGTCCATTGTGTTTGCTACTTCTTGCTCATTGGATCCAATCAGCATATGCCATCAATGAAATGGACCAATGTGATATTTTGTGGAAGCAAAAAGTGATCAAGATCTCTTCGAATAAGATTATGGCACAAGCTGGGCATGGTGGCTCGTGCCTGTAATCCCAGCACTTTGGGGGGCCAAGGCGAGTAGATGACCTGAGGTCAGGAGTTTAAGACCAGCCTGACCAATATGGTGAAAACCCATCTCTACTAAAAATACAAAAAATCAGCCTGGCATAGTGGTGGGTGCCTGTAATCCCAACTACTGGGCAGGAGAATCACTTGAACCCAGGAGGTGGAGGTTGCAGTGAATGGAGATTATGCCTCTGTACCCCAGCCTGGGTGACAGAGCAGGATTCCATTAAAAAAAAATAAAAAACAATAATTATGACACAAAGCTGGAGAGCCGATATACCCCTGAGGTAGGACAGTAAAAGTATATTGCTGGCCTTGCTAGCTGAAGGCAAATTGCTTCTGGTGGTCCTTATGGACAGGAATGGAGAAGCAGGCATTTGCCAATGGCTGCTTACCAGCTACCAGATGATGTGCTAATTTGTTCAAGCAATGAAACCACATCTGGTACAGGAACTACAATTGGAGTCACCACTTGGTTGAGCTTACGGTAATCCATTGTCATTCTCCAAGGTCCATCTCTCTTCTGTACAGGCCAGATGGGAGAGTTGAACGGGAATGTGGTGGGAATCACCACCCCTGCGTCTTTCAAGTCCTTGATGATGGCACTAACCTCCACAATCACACCAGGGTTGCGATATTGTTTTTGATTTATTGTTTTTTGAGGTAGAGGCAGCTCTAATATCTTCCATTTGGCCTTTCCCACCATATTAGTCCTCACCCTACCAGTCAGGAAGCCAGTGCGGGGGTTCTGCTGATGGCAGCGTGAGTCAGAAAAGGGATGTTAGCACTACTGGTGATGGGGAAGCTGTTCCTTCTGGCAAAAAAAGATTGATCAGAATTTACAAGCTCAGTGTCCCCAGCTTCTTCATGGCCCTCCCACACATCCCCATTCCAAGGTGCAGGGTCCCATTCTTTTCACATCAATGCCTGTGCTTTAACAGTAGACACCTGGCGAGGCTGTGCCTGCACCTGTTGTTGCAGGTCAGCCACTCACATGGTAAGAGCTGGTGTCTGATTTTCCACAATTTCAGCTTTCTATACAGGAGATAAGACTCTGACTCAGGATAATCTTAGAAGATTTGAGGCTCGGAGAGTATCTGCTTCTGAAGCTGGAAAATAGAATCCCTGAGTTCATCATTTTCTTTCATCACTTTGTCCAGTGAAATTAGGAGCAACCAACCAGCTTCATTATGTTCCTTGGTTCTCCACATATGGTCAAAGGCGTTATGTACAGAGTCATAAAACCTTGCCTCTGATGGACAGTGAATCAAGAGTGTTAAATGCATTTATTTTGCATAGCTCTCTAAACAGTTCATGCCAGGGACTATCAGTGTTTTCCATATTATTAGAAGTAGAGTCCTTAGCGTGTTTGGGTCTAATCATATTAAGCAGACAGCTTCAGAAAACCCCAAAAACAACAAAAGAACTCTATCCTTAATATTCTGTTCCTCTCGAACCACCACACTCCTGGTACCAAAATCTGTATTCAACATCATTCCCTCGAGGGACAGAACTAATAGGATATACACATATACCTGTATGTGTATACATATAGGAGTTTAGTGGTATTATCTCACACAATCACAAGACCCCACAATGGGCTGGCTGCAAGCTAAAGAGGGAGGAAGCCAGTCCAAGTCCCAAAGCTGAAGAACTTGGAGTAGTCCAGCGTTCAAGGGCAGGAAGCATCCAGCATAGGAGAAAGATGTAGGCTGGGAGGCTAGGCCACTCTAGTCTTTTCCTGTTTTTCTGCCTGCTTCATATTCCAGCTATGCTGGCAGCTGATTAGATGCTGCCCACACAGACTAAGGGTGGATCTGCCTTTCCCAGCCACTGACTCAAATGTTAATCTCCTTTGACAACACCCTCACAGCTACACCCAGAATCAATACTTTGTATCCTTCAATCCAATCAAGTTGACACTCAGTATTAACCATCACAATCATGCTCACACAAGCTAAAAGAAAGCTGGAGTGGCTGTATTAATTTCAAAGTTGATTTCAGAACAAGGACACTTATTGAGGATAAAATTAACTACAATATACAGTGATAAGGAGGCCAATTCTCCAAGAAGAAAAGATAACTCTCCATGAGCATAAATCCTAACAACGATGTATGAAAATATGTGATGCAAACACTGGAAGAACTGAAGGAAAGATAGATAATTTCACTGCTGTAGTTGGAGACTTCAACGACCCCCTGTCAGTAGATCAAGAAAGCAGATCAATAAGGACACAGTTGACCTGAACAGCACTAATCATTAACTTTCTCTAGTTAATGTTAAGAGAATATTCCATCAAACAACCATAAAACACACACGCTTCTCAAGCTCAAATGGAATATTCACTGATATAGGCAACATCCTGGGCCACAGAGAAAACATTAACAAATTTAAAAGACAAGAAATTATACAAATATACAAAGCATATTCTCAGATGACAATGGAAATAAACCAGAAATCAATAACAGAAACATAACTGTACAATACCCAAATATTTAGGAATTATACAATAGACAATTAAATAATGTAAAGGCCTCAAGATTCTCGAAATACATTTTTAAAAATTTTCAATAACATGAAAATAAAAGTATAACTTTCACTTTCAAAATTTGTGAGAGGCAGAAAAGCAGTGCTTGGAGATAAATTTGTAACACTAAATGAATCTATCTGGAAAAAAAAAGAACTAAAAATCAATATTCTGAGTTTTCACTTCAGGAAACCAGAAAAGGAGAATAAAGTAAGCCTAAAGCAAGAAGAAAAGAAACATAGAAATTAGCGTAGAAATTAATAAAATTGAAAACAGGAAAATAACAGAGAAAAATCATGGAAAACATAAACTGATTCTTTTAAAAAATCAGCAAAATGGATAAACCACTAGCCAGTACAAGCAAGCAAAAAGGAGAGAAAAGACAAATTACTATGATCAGAAATAAGAGGGGGGTTATTATCACTAATTTCATGGACATTAAAAGAATAATAAAAATAATATGAACAACTTGATGTCCCAAAATTTGGTAATTTAGATGGAGCTGACTTTTCTTGAAAGAAAAAAAACTACCAGAATTCACACAAAGAAAAATGGATAGCCTTATAATTCTATACTTATTAAAGTAAATGCATCAATAATTGATATGGCTTGGCTGTGCCCCCACTCAAATCTCATCTCGAATTATAACTCCCATAAGAGAACCAGTGGGGAATAATTGAATCGGGGGCAGTTTCCTTCATACTGTCCTCATGGTAGTGAATAAGTCTCATGAGATCTGATGGTTTTATAAGGGGAAACCCCTTTCACTTGGTTCTCATTTCTCTTTGCCCTGGCCACCATGTAAGACATGCCTTTGCTCTTCCTCCCCTTCCACCATGATTGTGAGGCCTCCCCAGACATGTGGAACTGTGAGCCCATTAAGCCTCTTTTTCTTTATAAATCACCTAGTCTCAGGTATGTCCTTATAGTAGCATGATAATGGACTAATACAATAGTTAATAAGCTTCCAAAAGTTATCAGACCCAATTGATTTTACCAGTACATTCTTCCAAATATTTAAGAAAGAAAAGATACCAATTCTCTACAACTTTCTCCAAAATACAGAAGCAGAAAAGAACACTTTCTACCTCATTCTACGAAGCCAGGATGACCCTTATACTAAAATGTGATAGATAGTTCAAGAAAGAAAAACTACAACCCAACATCTCTTACAATCATAGATACAAAAGTCCTAAACAAAACAATAGCTAATCAAATCCAATAGTGCATACAAAGAACTGCACATCAAACCCCAACAGGATTTATTCCAGGTATGCATATCTGGTTCAGCACTTGAAAAATCAATCAATAGGATAAGTAAGAAAAATCATACATTATAAAAACTGGTACATAAAAAGCAGTTGAAAGAATCCAAAACAAATTTGTAATAAAACTCTCGGCAAACTGTGAATAAAGAAAAACGTCCACCGTGTGATTAGAAATAAGCAAATATACAAAAAGCCTACAGGTAACATTGTATTTGTAAGATAAACACTGGATGCTTTTCCTCTATGATGAAGAAGAAGGCGAGGATGCCCTCTCTCACCATGCCTGTTAAACATTGCACTGGAAGCCCTAGCTAGCACAATAAGACAGAAAATTGAATAAAAATTATGAGGATTGGAAAAAAGAAATAAATAAAACTAGCTCTATTTGAAGATGATGTGATTGTTTATTTAGAAAATCCTCCTAAATCAACCAAGAAACTCACAAAATAAACCAGTGAGTATAGCAAGATTGTAGAAGGCAGAGTTAATAAACAAAAACCAAATACTGTCTTACATTTCAGCAACAAACAAGTAACATTTGAAGTTTAAAATTATGCTATTTAAATAGTACCAAACACAAGGAACACTGAGGTAAAGGTCTATCAAAATAGGTACAGAGTCTATGCGTAAAGTTCTTTAAAAACGAACCAAAAAAATCAAATAAGATCTAAATAAATGGAGAGATAATATATGTCCATGGATTGAAAATCTCAATAATGTTAAGATGCCATTTAAAAAATTTCTTTGATCTATACATTCTACAAATTTGCAATCAAAATCCCAGCAAGCCGTTTTGTAGACAGTGTCAGACTGACTCTGAATTTATATGGAAAGATGAAAGACCTAAAATAGGCAAAATAGTACCAAAGAACAGAGATAGAGGACTTACACTTCCCAATTTCAAGAGCTGGATAGGGCTGCAGTAATCAAGACAGCATGGTATTGGCAAAAGAGCAGGCACATAGGTCAGTGGAATAGAGCAGAGTCCACAAATAAACACAAATGTAGTCCACTGATCTTCAACAAAGGAGCAAAAGCAGTTCAGTAGATAAGTAATTGCCTTTTTTTATCAAAATGGGTTGGGAAAATTGGACATCAGCATGCAAAAAAAAAAAGAAAAAGGACGTTGGCACAGACTTTAAACCTTTCAAAAAAATTAATCCAAACTACATCATAGTCCTAAGGGTAAAATACAAACCTATAAGACTTCCTGAAGAAAATACAAGATCTTGGATTTGGTGATGTGCTTTAAAATATGACACTAATAGCCCAATTCATGAAAGAAAAACATAGCACTTTAGGAAAATTAAACGCTTGTGCCCTATAAAAGATACTGGTAAAAGAATAAAAAGCCAGAGTCTTGGAGCAAATATTTGCAGAACACATATCAGACAAAGGATTTGAATCCAAAGTATATAAATCACTTCATACTCATCGATAAGAAAACAATCAACAGGATTTTATAATAGGGAGAAGATCTGAACAGATATCTCACCAAAGAAGATATATAATTGGAACATAAGCATATACCAAATGCTCAATCTCATTTGTCATCAGAGAATTGCAAACCAAAACAAAGCAGAGTAGCATCACACACTTAATAGAATGGTTAAAATGAAAAAGAGAAAAATGACAACGCCAAATGCTGACAAGAATGTGGAGCAACAGGAAATCTCATTCATCACTAATGGCAATGCAAAATGACATCCCCATTTAGAAGACAGTCTGACAGTTTCCTACAAAACTAAACACCGTCTTACCAAGTGATTCGGCAGTTGAAAAATACACTCTGGTCTATGCATATAATGGAGTACTTTGCATACAATGGAGGAACGATCAAACCATGAAAAGATGTGGATGAAACGTAAATGCATAACATTAAGTGAAAGAGGCCAGTCTGAAAGAGCTACCTGTTATGTGATTCCAGCTACATGACATTCTGGAAAAGGCAAAGCTGTAGAAACAGCAAAAAGATCAATGTTTGTCAGGGTTTAGGGTGGAGGGTAGAGTGATGAGGAGTACATGAAGCATGGGAGATTTTTAGGACAATAAAGCTAGCCTATATGATACCGTACTGATGAACACAAAAAATGTAAGCTTTGGGTAAAGTCCATATAACTTTGTAGGGCAGAGTGAACTCTAGTTTATCCAAATTTATCAAATGTAATGTGATGAAGGCTATACTTTCCATCTAGAAGTTTCTCCAAAAAAACTGATTATCTCAGTCTAATTGTGAAGAAAACATACAAATATTAATTACGGGACATTCTACAAATACACAGCCAATGGTTTTCAAAACTCTTAAGGTCATAAAAAAATAAACACCCAATAAATATTGTGACATGTCTTCACAACCAAGAAAAACCCAAGTTGAGCTTAGCCAAGCTAACTGCCCGCGAAACAAAACAAAAATACCAGTACTCTGTGAGGGCAATAATCAAATTCAGAGTCAACATATGGAGAAGCAGGAAAATGGGACCATGACAGAGAGTGACCCTGTATGACCCAGAAGTTGGCAGAGGCAAGGATTTAAAGCCATATTGTACAATGGTCATGAGTATAAATGAAGATATACTCTGAAATGAATGAATATATAGGAAAATCATCTCAGCACAGAAATAGAAATGGAAATTCTCAAACTAAAAAATACTTTAAAGAATCAGTTGATTTTAATAGCAGATCCCATAAGGCATAAAAATCAGTGAACTTGAAGATAAATCAATACAAATGATCAATCTGAAGAACAGAGAGAAACAAACTGGAAACATCAATTTTAGATTCAAGAGAATCATTGAACATGAAGAAAGATTCATGTAAAGAAAAACACAAATAGGTTTGCTGCAGGCAGACTTCTGAAAACTTCAAAGAGAAAACCTTGAAAGCGTAAGTGGCGCGCTACATATGGAAGAACAGGGATTTGAAAGGCCACCGTGACAAAGGAACAATACATTTAAAGTGCTCGGCACAAACAAAAACAAATACTGTGAGCCCAGAATTCTACATTCAGAGAGACCATGTTTCAGGGATGAAGGCAAAACATAGTCCCGATAAAACACACTGAGAATGTGTTGGCACCAAACGGAACTACACACAGTGCTGAAGAAGCGCTTCCGGTTAAGAAAAAATGATACCAGAAGGCACTCCGTTTCTCCAGCAGGGAATGAAAAGCACCAAAAATAGTAAACATGTGGGTTATTATAAGACTATCTTTTCTCTTGATTTATTCAAATACACACCTTTTTAAATAAAAAATTACAATAGAGTCATGGATTTTATAACGTATGTAGATATAACTTATATAAAAATTATACTATAAAAGTAGGTGGCTGAGGTGGGTGGGCTAGATCGTGGCAGAGCTTCTGCATTTCACTTGCAGTGGTGCAAGATTAATGCTAAGAAAACCGCAGAGCACCTTCTCAGGTGTGTAAGATGCACGTTGTAGCCCTCCAACTATCATTAAAGTCATAATGCAAAGAGGTGCAGTTGGAATGCAAATTAAAATGAAATACCAAAAATATTCAACTATCGTAACACAGAGGAGATGAAAATAAAACAGTCTAAACAGAATATATAAATAACAGTAAAATGGTAACCCCAAATCCATCTATGTGAATTATATTAAATGTGAGTGGATGAGCACTGCAGTGCCAAGTCTGTGTGCACAAGACATCCCTTCTGTGTGAGACAGACAGAAAAACTGAAGCCAGTCCTTGGTTGTCTTCAAATACCCTGGTGTCTAAAGTCATGATCAACGGCTCAAGTGTTCTACTGGTTTTCAAGTTGTGTGGGGAAAGTTTATATTGGGTAGATTTTAACCCCTCCTTCGGCAGAGAGAGGTCCTGGAGATCCAGGAGCTGCAAAGGGAAGCAGAGCAGGGAGGCTGGTGGTGCCCAGCACACTCCTCCGGAGCAGGAGCCCGGGGCGGCACAGGTGGCAGGGCTGGGCCTGACAGGAAGATGGCCTGGATGGCTGTCACCGAGCCTTGGAGGATATGGGCTTCTCCCTGAACAGGATGAGCATGGGAATCACTGAGAATACCTAACCCTAGAAAATTCACCGAATCCCATAGTCTGGGTTGGAATTCCCAAATCTGCAACAGCAGCAGGCACCCAAGTACGGTGCAAATGCAGGAGCTGGAAACATGAGACGGAGGGGTCGGGGGCCTGGAACGCGGACGGTGCTGAGAGCATCAGAGCCCTGAATGCTGACGCCAAGCTGGGTCCTCACTCACTCACCCCACAGAGCCCGAGCTACACCACGTGCCCGAGCACTGCCTACCACAGGCGTGCCGCCAGAGCCAGGCCAAGAGCCCCTCACGAGGCGCTGCCCCCACGAGGGCACACGTGCTGGGATCAATCCACTTCCTCACTTCAATCAGCGAAATACCTTGTCAGAGCCCAGATTTAAGATCACCCTTGATTAATGTCACCGTAGGCTTCTGCAAGGTGGATTCTAGGCTGGGGAGCACAGAAAGTCAACCTCTATTTGCTATTTTTCAGGCATAAAATGCCCCTTACAAAACAAAGGCAGCTGAAGCCTGGGCGTGAGTGCAGTCAGCAGGTCCCCGGGGAGGCCGGGGCAGGGCCAGGGCGGCTCCACTTCAGTGCTTGCTCCATTTCATAAATTGATTCTCAAACGGCAATTCATTAAGTCACTTAAATTGTGCACGTGAACCTGCAATTTAAGCAATGCTAAAGTAATCTGCTGTCAATAATCAAATATATTCTATTAGGTTTTCCCTTCTGGCAAAGAGGTAAATAATCTTAAAACAACCTATTTTAGTCACTTACAGAAAATGGACACAGCCTTTTCTAGGACACGGGTCATGTGTAGACAAGACTTTTGATACTGCCAACCCATAACTGTCCCTAGAAAAGCCAAAGTAATTTACATTCTATCTAATTCAAGGGATAAAGGAGAGAAAGGACACATAAAACTGGAAATACTGACCCAGGCCTGAGAGTTCGCTGATGACACTGCTAAACAATTCAATTGCTAAAAGCCAAACAGACCAACCCTGAAGTCAGATATGCTGAACTTGCATAAGCAGTGAAGAAAGCGGCTCTCGTAGGAGAGGTCTGGGCCTGCAGTTCTCTCCCTGGAGCCCTGCTGTGAACAGGAGCCCGAGGATGGGGTGAAGAGGTGTGGGCAGCTCTGTGGTCCTGCAGGTGCTCCTGGGCTGTGGCTTCTCAGTTTCTTTGGATTCCCCCTTGGGTGGGACAGCACCACCAGCATGGGCTGGAGGTGGGCACTGCTCTCCCTTGGTGGGCGAGGCTCTGGTGGAAGAGTTTCCCTTGCAGAGAGGCCTTGTCAAGAAGAACCGAGGGCTCTGGTTATTTCTTTTCTTTTTTTTTTTTTTTTTATTGCATTTTCGGTTATGGGGAACATGTGAAGAACATGCAAGATTGTTGCATAGGTACACACATGGCAGTGTGACTTGCTGCCTTCCTCCCCTTCACCTATATCTGGCATTTCTCCCCATGCTATCTCTCCCCAACTCCCCACCCCTTGCTGTCCCTCCCCTATTTCTCCCCAACAGACCCCAGTGTGTAGTGCTCCCCTCCCTGTGTCCATGTGTTCTTATTGTCCAACACCCACCTATGAGTGAGAACAGGCAGTGTTTGATTTTCTGCTCTTGTGTCAGTTTGCTGAGAATGATGGTTTCCAGGTTCATCCATGTCCCTACAAAGGACATGAACTCATCATTTTTGATGGCTGCATAATATTCCATGGTGTATATGTGCCACATTTTCCCTGTCCAGTCTATCATCAGTGGGCATTTGGGTTGGTTCCAGGTCTTTGCTATTGTAAACAGTGCTGCAATGAACATTGGTGTGCACGTGTCCTTATAGTAGAACGATTTATAATCCTTTGGATATATACCCAGTAATGGGATTGCTGGGTCAAATGGAATTTCTATTTCTAGGTCCTTGAGGAATCGCCATACTGTCTTCCACAATAGTTGAACTAATTTACACTCCCACCAACAGTGTAAAAATGTTCCTATTTCTCCACATCCTCTCCAGCATCTGTTGTCTCCAGATTTTTTAATGGTCACCATTTTAACTGGCATGAGATGGTATCTCAATGTAGTTTTGATTTGCATTTCTCTAATGACCAGTGATGATGAGCATTTTTTCATATGTTTGTTGGCCTCATGTATGTCTTCTTTTGTAAAGTGTCTGTTCATATCCTTCGCCCACTTTTTATACATTCTTCTCAGCACATCACACCTACTCTAAAATTGACCACATAATTGGAAGTAAATCACTCCTCAGCAAATGCAAAAGAACAGAAATCATAACAAACAGTCTCTCAGACCACAGTGCAATTGAGTTAGAACTCAGAATGCAGAAACTAACTCAGAACTGCACAGCTTCATGGAAACTGAACAACTGGCTCTTGAATGTCAACTCTATAAACAATAAAATGAAGGCAGAAATAAAGATGTTCTTTGAAACCAACGAGAATGAAGACACAACATACCAGAATCTCTGGGACACATTTAAAGCAGTCTCTAGGGTAAAATATATAGCAATAAGTGCCCACATGAGAAGCAAGGAGAGATCTAAAATTGACACCCTATTGTCAAAATTGAAAGAGCTAGAGGAGCAAGATCAAAAAAACTCAAAAGCTAGCAGAAGTCAAGAAATAACTAAGATCAGAGCAGAACTGAAGGAGATAGAGCACAAAAAAACCCTTCAAAAAAGCAATAAATCCAGGAGCTGGTTTTTCGAAAAGATCAACAAAATAGACCACTAGCCAGATTAATAAAAAAGAAAAGAGAGAATAACCAAATTGATGCAATAAAAAACGATAAAGGGGATATCACCACAGATTCCACAGAAATTCAAACCATCATCTGAGATTATTACAAACAACTCTATGCACACAAACTAGTAAACCTGGAAGAAATGGATAAATTCCTGGACACTTGCCTCCTCCCAAGCCTAAACCAGGAAGAAGTCAAAACCCTGAATAGACTAATAACAAGGTCTGAAGTTGAGGCAGCAATTAACAGCCTACCACCCAAAAAAAGCCCAGGTCCAGATGGGTTCACAGCCAAATTCTACCAGACACACGAAGAGGAGCTGGTACCATTCATTATGAAACCATTCCAAATAATTCAAAAAGAGGGAATCCTTCCCAAATCATTTTATGAGACCAACATCATCCTGATACCAAAACCCAGCAGAGACTCAACAAGAAAAGAAAACTTCAGGGCTCTGGTTATTTCTAAGCGGTTTCTTTCTCCTCTCCCAGAAGCAGCAGGAGGGGGTTGTTCTCTGATCTTGACTGTGAAGACCCGTCAAGCTTCTGGAGGCAAAATCCACAGAAGTGTGTGAGGTTTCCCTAAGACAGGACCCTGGAGGGTTTACGCCTCAGACCTGTCCACATTGAGCCCGCAGCAACTGGTCCAGGATGGCTCCTGTTTCCAGCCCTGCACTGGGGCGCTGGTGCCTGTGGAGGGTCCTTCCTCGGTGGTGACGCTGTGACCTGTCTGTGGCTCCGACTGGGGCAGCCCTGGGCTTTGACTCCCCTGAGGGATCTAAGAAGAATTGTCAATGTTCAGTTCACTTGGCTTTTTCCCCCCAGAAAAGCTGGAGGACTTCCAAATCTCTCCTGCCAGACCAGAAGCCACAAGTCTGAATCTTGCTACCTGTAAGAAAATGAATACGGCCTCCAGGACTTTATAAAGAAGACAGAATTTTCGGCTCAGGGGTGTGGCCTGAACCCTTCCCACTCGGGGGATTGCATGTAGGGAGGGGCAGGCCTTCTTCACATTACAGGAGACTGAGAGAACAGGTGCCTTGGTTAATGCCTCCCAGGTGTGGCTTCTGACAGGTGGGTCTGCCAGGTGTGACCCTGAAGCTGTATCTTGAAGAGGTGAGGCTTGGGCCCTGGACCCTTGGGCACTAATCACTGGGGTTACATCTTACACTGAGTGCCCAGCGTTTCGGGGGCCTCACCAGCACATGTGCCCTAAAGCTGACTGGGTTTCTGTCTTGATGTCTGAGCCTCACCTTCCTTCTCTAGCTATCTGGTCCATCCCAAGTGCTAGCTTTTGCCTATTCAGAAAATTCTCTTCTTCCTCGATCCAGATTCAGGTGTAGTGCTTTGCAAGCCAGCCCTTAATTGGCATCTACTCCTTACTTTTTTAATTTCAACTTTTCTTTAGATTTGGGGGTTCTTGTGCAGGTTTGTCACATGATTATATCCCATGGACCTCTTTCTATCCTCAGTCTTCAAAAAGTGTCACATGAGTCATGAATGGACACAGCTAAGGGACGGAGGCAGCTAATTCCTGGAGCATCTATTCGTGTCCAACACAGGCGCTGACTCCTGCAGGCTCTGAGCAGCTCATCTTCCAGGACGGCTCCATCTCCTGGGATGTGAGGAGTGGTTCACCAGGGCAGAGCCAAAGATGGCATCTCCCCAGGGCCGCAAGCACCTTAGAGAGCCCATGGGAGGAAGGGCAGAGTGGGTCATGTGTGGCCAATGGCTTTTGACATCTGTGATGAGGCCGGATAGCAGACACGGGAAATGATTCTGATTTTTTTAATCATTGTTAGTCTGAAATCATTCCACCACAGGCAGCTTGTTCGCCTGCTCCAGACAAAACTAAAAACTGACTCATCTTCCACATGGCAATAGAGGACAAAGGTTACATCAGGAAACTCTGCTTTCCCTTGAGGGCAGTGGCATCCCCCAGAATCCTCGCACTCCTGGCCCCTGGCACCAGCCCTGGCCTCCCAGCCACTCCCACGTTGCCCTGGCCACATCTGGCTCCTTGCCCTGTGGTGTGCACACCATATGCTCATTAAAGGTCTCCTTGTACTTCGTCCCACTAAGCAATGATTAAGAAAACAACAGCAGCATGTACATACTAAGCAGGAAAATACTGAAGCTGCTCCTCTTAGCTAATTGTTTCCTTGAATTCCTTACAAGTCCATGCTTTTGGCTGGCTCTTAATATTTTTATTTTTATTTTTTTAATTTTTATTTTACTTTAGGTGCATACTATACCTATATCTGGCATTTCTCCCCATGTTATCCCTCTCCCCCCTTCCCACCCTCCCCACCCACTACTGTCTCTCCCCTACCCCCACCAACTGTCCCCAGTGTATGATGCTCCTCTCCCTGAGTCCACGTGTTCTCATTGTTCAACACTCACCTATGAGTGAGGACATGCAGTGTTTGGCTTTCTGTTCTTGTGTCAGTTTGCTGAGAATGATGGTTTCCAGGTTCATCCAAGTCCCTACAAAGGACACAAACTCATCGTTTTTTATGGCTACATAGTATTCCATGGTGTATATGTACCACATTTTCTTTGTCCAGTCTATCATTGATGAGCATTTGGGTTGGTTCCAGGTCTTTGCTGTTGTACACAGGGCTGCAATGAACATACGTGTGCATGTGTCTTTATAGTAGAATGATTTATAGTTCTTTGGGTATATACCCAGTAATGGGATTGCTGGGTCACATGGAATTTCTATTTCTAGATCTTTGAGAAATGGCCACACTGTCTTCCACAATGGTTGAACTAATTTACACTCCCACTAACTGTGTAGGAGTGTTTCTATTTCTCCACATCCTCTCCAGCATCTGTTGTCTCCAGATTTTTTCATGATCACCATTCTAACTGGTGTGAGATGGTATCTCAATGTAGTTTTGATTTGCATTTCTCTAATGACCAGTGATGATGAGCATTTTTTTATATGTTTTTTGGCCTCATATATGTCTTCTTTGGAAAAGTGTCTGTTCATATTCTTCTCCCACTTTTGAATAGGCTTATTTGTTTTTTTCTTGTATATCTGTTTTAGTTCTTTGTAGATCCTGGATGTTAGCCCTTTCTTAGATGGGTGGACTTCAAATTTTTTGCCCATTCTGTTGGTTGCCGGTTTGCTCTAATGATGGTTTCTTTTGCTGCACAGAAGCTCTGAAATTTAATTAGATCCCATTTGTCTACCTTGGCTTTTATTGCCATTGCTTTTGGTGTTTTAGTCATAAAGTCCTTTCCTAATTTATGCTTGACTTTTGTGAACCCTTATACATTTAACCATCAGCATTAACAAGGTGTATTTCAAATTGCTAAGAGAAAACCTTGTTAAGAACCAGAACCACATCTGTAATTTCTCCTGGGTTTCTGCCCTCCCTATGTAAAATACCAGGAAGATGATGGGCCACTGCAGGGTCCACGGAACTCCCACCCAGCACTAAGGTGCTGTCCGTGGCCTGGAGAGAGCTGGACAGGGAAATCCTGATGTGCAAATCGGCTGCTGACCTGGGCTAAGGTGATGCAGCTGTAACCCCAGACCTGTGCCTCCGCCGGCCCTCCAAGCCCTGCTCACAGGTCCACAGGGGCCCAAGAGTGTGCTGGAGGTGACATCTGAAGCCACATGCCCTGGTCCCCACCCGCCCACAGTGTGTTCCCTGCCTGTTCCTGACTTGTTTTTGACTCTAGTGCCCCTTGGCATGGTAAACAACATTTATGTATAAAAAGTCCCTAATTTATTTATTTTCATTCAAGTAGACAAAGGAATAGACACTTTGCATTCATTCCATAGTCCCGTGACCTCTGATGTTCTAAAATGCCCATCTGGGGGGCGTTTTTCTGATCCCTAATTGCTGAGGAGCACTTGCATGACCATTTGAGCTGGGGTCAAGGGGGCGGACACAGTCGGATAGAAGGAAAACACGAAATGGTAGGAGTGGTTATCTGTGGAGAAATATTTTGTGACACTAGTGATATTTTGAGCTGCTTTTTCCTTCCACTCCTTTTCATTTTCCAAGTTTTCTTCAGTGAGTTACTTCAGAATTACTTTAGAACAATAATATTTTGCCACGGCATTTACTTCTGAAATGAATTTTCTTTAGAAAACAGCCTATTTTTACATGCAAAATAAATATTTCTTGGTCCAACTACGTCAAATCTAGTTTTATGTGCTAAGGAGTTTGAGAGACTTTCTCTTAAGACTACAGCTTTGGCAAATCTGCCCCCATCCCAAAGACTTCATCTGAGTTCCTGAAAAAATGCTGCTGGCTTCGATGAGGCATATCTTACTTTTATATACATATATATATATATATATTACTAATACTTAGTCAAGAGTGTAAAAGGCCTTAGTTTCTCTGATTATATGTTTTTGAAAAACCTCAGGATGGGTGCGGTGGCTCATGCCTGTAATCCCAGCACTTTGGGAGGCTGAGGCGGGCGGATCATGAGGTCAGGAGTTTGAGACCATCCAGGCCAACATGGTGACTCCGCATCTCTACTAAAACATAAAAAATTAGCCGGGCATGGTGGTACACACTTGTAGTTCCAGCTACTCAGGAGGCTGAGGCAGGAGAATGACTTGAACCCAGGAAGCAGAGGTTGCAGTGAGCCAAGATTGTGCCACTGCACTCTGGCCTGGAGACAGAGCAAGACTCCGTTCCATCTCAAAAAAAAAAAATACCCTCAGAGTTTCTGTAATTTATTAAAATATGAAATTATCAATGTGCTCTTCCCCACATCTTCCTGTGACCTACTCTAGGAAAGGCTTCAGCAAGGGGCGCTTCCTGTGTTTTGACTTTGGTCACCAAAATTAAGAGGGCGGGCATGCCTGTGGGCCATTGACATAGTCCTTCTGTAAGAATGGAGGGAGTGTGGCATCCTGGAATGGCTCTGTCTCGGTCTCCGGTGTGGCCGGGGGCAGGGTGATCATCCTCTGTGGCCTTCTTCTCCTTACTGTCATATGTTTGCAGCAGAATTTTGTGAGGCAATACTAGATGCGGTGCACTAGTCCCCGGTGTAGAACTGGACACACGGCAAGCACACAGCATACATCAGTGGACCTGAACTTTAAAAGTTGCAGCTAGGGAGGCGAAGGTTGCAGTGAACCCAGATCGCGCCATTGCACTCCAGCCTGGGCAACAAGAGCGAAAAGAGCGAAATTCTGTCTCAAAAATAAAAAAAAGAAGAAGAAGAAGTGGCACCCCGGGTGAGTGGGGCAGTGGGTGGGATCCTCCAAGGTGCAGAACCCAAGGTGACTTGACGGAGGAGAACTTGAAGACAGCAGGAAAACCACACAGACGTCACAGCTGTTTGTGCTCACCACGCACAAATCCACACGCCCCGGAAATCGTCTTTCTGGATGAAATAACCTGTCCAGAGAAAAGCCTATGATGGGCTCAAGTTCTAAACAACGGCCTTGATGACAACTATGTTTTAGGTAAACCAGCACATTGACTTACTTAGGCCTTGACAAACATTGTTTCCACAGGGAGGTGAATTGTGAGACATCCCAGCCATCTGCCCAGCTGTTGGACACACGTGGACTCCTTCTGGGAGATTTCCTTTGGGAGTCCACCCACGGGGCGTTGAGCCCTCAGCTCGGCTTGGGCAGCTCTTGTCTGCAGGTCATGCAGGGAGGGGCCGAATCGGTGCCTGTGTTTAGGCGGCAAACTCAGCGTGGACAGCTGCAGTGTACATCTTCAATACATATAAATATGTAGGTTGGTGTGAAAGTAGTAATTGTGCAATTAATTTTGCACCAATGTGATATAAACGTATTTAAGCTTAAAGTCATCAAACTGGACAAATTAGTCACAAGTTAGTCTTTTGGTGACAAAGCTAAAATGGAAGCGAGAACAGGAATCCAGAGATGGAAAGGGGCCACGAAGCCACCATTCCTTGTTTTGCACCCTGCAGCCCAGCTCTAGACACAAAGGAGACAGAGGGACGGCCAGGCGCGGCTCGGGTTAGGAGGGCGTGGGAGCTTCCCAGGCTGGAAAGCCTCCTAAACCAGATCTGAATCAGCAGCCTGCCATCCACAGCCTGCTTTCCTACTGCCTGTGGGGTTCAGGCACCTCAATTCCTTTTTGTGATACTTTGCAATTTAATAGAGTGTCTGAGAGTATTTTTTACCTGCACAGAATGTGTGATGACCCAGTTGGGGTGTCCAGGGTAGTCCCCACCGCGAGCGTTTATCGTTTCTATGTTGAGGGTATTTCCAGTCCTCTCTTCTGGCTGCTTTAAAATAAACCCTGCATTGGTGCTCACTGTAGTCACCGTAGCCCACGAGCAGACACTAGAACTGCGGTCTTCTGTAACTGCAAGTTTGCAGCCACCCTCATACTTTCCCCAGCCTTTGGTGTCTTTCATGCTGCATTCTAACCCCATGAGATCAGGTCATTCACCCCCACACACAAGTGAGAACATGCGGTATTTGTCCCTCTTCCGCTCGCTTAATTCATGTAACGTAATGATCTCCAGTTTCATCTATGTTGCTGAAAATAACGTAATTTCATTCTGTTTTGTTTTGTTGTTTTGTTTTGAGACAGAGTCTCACTTTGTCACCAGACTGGAGTGCAATGGCACCATCTCAGCTCACTGCAACCTCCACCCCTTGGGTTCAAGTGATTATTCTGCCTGAAGCTCCTGAGTAGCTGGGACTACAGGTGTGTGCCAACAAACCCAGCTAATTTTTTTTTTTTTTTTTTTTTTTTAGTAGAGATGGGATTTCACTGTGTTGACCAGGATGGTCTCGATCTCCTAACCTTGTGATCCGCCCGCTTTGGCCTCCCAAGGTGCTGGGACTACAGGCATGAACCACAGTGCCCAACCCAATGTCATTCCTTTTTATGGCCCATAGTATCCCATTGTGTACATATTCCACATTTCCTTTGTAACTTTTAGGTTCAGAGATACATGTGAAGGTTTGTTACATAAACATATGTCATGGGGGTTTGCTGCACATATTATTTCATCACCCAGATATTAAGCCCAATGCCCAATAGTTACCTTTACTGCTCCTCCCCCTCTTCCTAACCTCCTCACCCAAGTAGACCCCAGTATCTGGTGTTTTCTTCTTTGTGTTGATAAGTTCTTATAATTTAGTTCCCACTTATAAGATCAAGTAGAAGATCTCAATCATGTGAGAACGTGTGGTATTTTGTTTTCTGTTCCTATGTTAATTTGCTAAGGATAATAGCCACCAGCTCCGTTCATGTCCCAGCAAAGAAGAGGATCACATTGCTTTTCATGGCTGCATAGTATTCCATGGTGATATGTACCATATTTTCTTTATTCGCTCTGCCACCAATGGGTAACAGGCTAATTCCATGTCTTTGCTATTGTGAATAGGGCTGCAATGAACATTTGTATGCATGTGTCTTTATGGTACAATGTTTTATATTCCTCTGGGGATCTACCCAGTAATGAGATTGCCAGATCCAATGGTAGTTCTGCTTTTAGCTCTTTGAGAAATTGCTATGGCACTTTCCACAATGGTTGAACTGATTTACACTCCCACCAATAGTGTATGTGTTCCCTTTTCTCAGCAACCTTTCCAGCATCTGTTGTTTGTTTGTTTGACTTTCTAATAATAGCTATTCTTACTGGTGTGAGAAGATACTTCATTGTGATTTTGCTGTGCATTTCTCTAATGAGCAGTGACATTGAACTTCTTTCATGTTTGTTGGCAGCATGTATATCTTCCTTGGAGAAGTGTCTGTTCATGTCCTTTGCCCACATTTTAACAGGGTTGTTTGTTTTTGTTTTTTTCTTGCAAATTTGTTTAAATTTTTTTATAGATGCTGGGTATTAGACCTTTATCAGATGCATAATTTGAAACTATTTTCTCCCATTCTGTAGGTTGTCTGTTTATTCTGTTGATAGCTTATTTTGCTGTGCAGAAGTCCTTTAGTTTAATTAGATTCCACTTGTCAATTTTTGCATTTGGCGTGATTGCTTTTCATGTCTTTGTCATGAAATCTTTGTTTCTATATCCAGGACAGTACTGCCTAGGTTATCTTCCATGGTTTTTATAGTTTTGGGTTTTATATCTAAGTCTTTAATCCAGCTTGAGCTGCTTTTTGTATGTGGTATAAAGAAGCAGTCCAACTTCAATCTTTTGCTATGGCTATGCAGTTATCCCGGCGCCATCTATTGAATAGGGAGTCTTTTCCCCGTTGGTTGTTTTTGTCAACTTTTTTGAAGATCAGACACAGATGGTTGTAGATGTGTGCCTTATTTTGAGGCTCTCTATTCTGTTCTATTGGTCTGTATGCCTGTTTTTACACCAATACCATGCTGTTTTGGTTACCATAGCCTTGTAGTATAGTTTGAAGTCAGGTAATGTGATACCTCCAGCATTGTTCCTTTTGCTTAGATTTGCCTTGGATATTCAGGCTTTTTTTTTTTTTTTGGTTCCATATTTTCCAAATTTTAAAATAGTTTTTTTCTAGTTCTATGAAGAATGTTGTTGGTAGTTTGATAGGAATAGCATTGAATCTGTGAATTGCTTAGAGCAGTACGGACATTTTGATTTCCTCTCTTCTTATTTGGATGTCCTTCATTTCTTTCTCTTGCCTGATTGCTCTGGGTAGGACTTGCAATACTATGTTGAATAGAAATGGTGAGAGAGGGTATCCTTGTCTTGTGCCAGTTTGCAAGACCAATGCTTCCAGCTTTTGCCCATTCAGTATAATATTGGCTGTGGATTCGTCACAGATGGCTCTTATTATTTTAAAGTGTGTTCCTTCAATACCTAGTTTATGAGAGTTTTTAACATGAAGTGGTGTTGAATTTTATCAAAAACCTTTCCTGTGTCTATTGAGATGTGGTTAATTACATGGTTAATCATGTGGTTTTTGTTTTCAGTTCTGTTTATGTGATGAATTGTGTTTATTGATTTGCATAAGTTGAACCAACCTTGCAATGCTAATTTCAGACAAGACAGACTTCCAACCAACAAATATCAAAACAAACAAAGAAGGACATTACATAATAGTAAAGTGTTCAATTCAATAAGAAGACTTAACTATCCTAAATACATATGCACCCAACACAGGAGCACCAAGATCCATAAAGAAAGTTCTTAGAGACCTACAAAGAGACTTAGACTCCCACACAGTAATAATGGGAGACTTCAACTCCACTGACAAGACAGATCATTGAGGCAGAAAATTAACATACACATTCAGGACCTGAACTCAATATTGGACCAAATGGATCAGACGATCTTCCCAGAACTCTCCACCCAAAAACAACAGGATATACACTCTTCTCATTGCCACATGGTACATACTCTAAAATCAACCACATAAATGGACATAAAGCAATCTTCAACAAATGTTAAAGAATGAAAATCATATCAAACATACTCTCAGACCACAGTGCAATAAAAATAGAAGTCAAGACTATGAAAATTGCTCAAAATCATACAACTGCATGGAAATCAAACAACATGCATTGAATAACTGAATGACTTTGGGGCAAATAATAAAATTAAGGTAGACATCAAGAAGTTCTTCAAAAATAATGAGATGAAAGATACAACACACCAGAGTCTCTGGGATACTGCTATAGCAGTGTTAAGAGGGAAATTCATAGCACTAAATGCCCACATTAAAAAGTTAGAAAGATCTCAAATTAACAACCTAACTTCAAAACTGAAAGAATTAGAGAAGCAAGAACAAATCAACTCCAAAGCTAGCAGAAAATAAGAAATAACAAAAATCAGAGCTGAACTGAAGGAGATTGAGACATGAAAAACCATTCAAAAGATCAATGAAACCAGGAGCTGTTTTTATGAAAAATAAATTAATAAAAAAACCACTAGCTGGACTGATAAAGAAGAAAAGAGAGAAGATCCAAGTAAACACTAAACAAGGTTCTGGCTGCCCCCATCCCCGCCTGTGCACCTCCTGGTGCTCTGCTCCCAGAACCAGAGCCAGCGCATGAGCGACCTCTGCATCTTCCAGCTCCTGATCTCAGTGTCTGCACATTCCCCAGACAGGTGCGTGGTCCTCACGCTCCGGGCAGTACACGCGGCGGGCTGTCCGCCCAGCCCAGGTGAGAACTGGCTCTACTGTGCAACTCTCATTTTTTCGAGGAACGAGATTGAGTATCCCATTTACGCCATAATTTCTTTCGTTGCTAAGGAGACGGAAAAGATTTTGAGGCATATTTCTCTTTTGTTAATTGCCTATTGATTTTTTGGTCATGTTTTCTATTGCTTTTTGCTAGTTTTTAAATTTATAAATCAGAACTATTTCTTTAAACCTCTTAACCTTTCATCTGTCACATTTGCTAAAATGGCCTCTTTGTATTGGTGGCATTGGCCTGTTAACATTAAGTTGTTTTACGGGTGCAGGTAATTTAGAACCTGGGGTTGTCAAGTCTTCACGTCCCACACTGCAGGGGGCATAGCATGGCGTGACTTGCTCAAACACTGCTTCGTACCTGCCTTGCATCCCTGCTTCTCGCTATTGTTTAGTTTCCTCACTCAAGCTCTGCTCTCCCTTCTCCTTCCTCAGTTTCCCTTCTAATCCCTGTCCACAAGGGCTGTGCCTTGAGCCCAGTGGGCACACACCCACCATGGCGGGAGCCTTCTCCTCCAGGCAGGGACAGGTAAACGCTGCCCAAATGGAGGCCTCAGGAATGCAGGATTGTTGCTGTGGACAGCGGAGGACTGCATTGTTCCCTCCAGCTCAGCTGCAGCAGTCCCAGTGGGTCTACTGGAGGCACTGGCCTGGAAACGCAAGTCCACAGCTGCACGGAGCATTCAGATGGAGGAAGAAGCCCAGCATCTTCTTGGGGCTTTCCTGCATCTTGGCATCTGCACTCATCATGAACTAAAGCAGAATAAAGCGATACCAAAGCACCAGGCTCTTCCACCAGGGCCAGTGTCTCTAGGCTGTGGGGCCCAAAGCTCCTGCTTCACGGCAATAGAGGGGTTCAAGGGTCCCTGGAGTAGAGCTCCTAAGCTCCCAGGAAGTGAGCATCTCTGTCCCCCTGCCCAGGAGACCCACCCCTCAGAAGGGGCCCATTTGGAAGGAAGGATGGCCCCGTACCACGAGGTGACCACAGGCACAGACAAAGAGAACCCTAGGAATTATTCAGGTGCTGATCTTAGAGACAGCATGGCCAGTGTTATTAAAACCTGGGCTCTAAAAGCAAACAATTCAAACTCTGCCTCCAACACTACCAGGCTCCTGATACTGGCAAGTCACCCAGACTCCAGCCTCCTTTTCCTAGGGTGTAAAGAGGGCATCCCAACATGACCCCTCCCTCCAGTTGTTAGACACAGCCCAGCACCCATGAGTCATGATTGTTGGAAAGCAAGACTCCTTGGAAGTGGCCAAATGGCCTAAGCGTGTGCCCAGCCACGGGAGTTAGATGTTTCGTGTCAACACTCTGCAATATGCTGACCTCAAGCCTTTTCATCCGATTCTGCTGCAACTGCTGAATCCAGGACCACAGAGAGCACATGGAAATCACCGGGAATGCAGGACGCGTGCACTAAGGAATCGGGAATGCTCCACAAGTACTATCTTTGGGCTTCGCCTAAGGGGCAGATGTGGGGCAAAGAGCAGTGAGATCTTATTTACAGGACAGATCCCTAAATTACTCAGAATATTAGAAAAGTACTTGTCTGTTAACCCTCAAAGGTCAACCAAGTTAACCTTTTACAAGAGGATGCATTTCGAAAGATGTTAAAGCATGCTTAGATTTTGCACCTGTGAAGGAAAAAATCTGTGAAAATGTCCCCTCTCTTCTTTATGACTTGACTTCCTTTATGACTTTATCACTTCTTTCTTCATGACTTCAGAAGCCTCTGCACCTTCTACAATTTGCTGCCCATTCTGCGGCTTTCCTCTTGTTTTCTGCTTACAAGCTTCACAGTCCTTTCCTGAGCATGTGCTAGAATTCTCTCCCCTGTTCTTTATATTCTTGTTCCTACAAGCTGGCTTGAGTGAAGGAGTCATTATCTCCAGGCCCACAATGGGTCCAGACAGCCTCAGTCAAGACGCTGTGCAGATGAAATATTGATCATTTCTCAGTGAGTGAGGGTGCTCCCGTGGAAAGAGCGCCCCGAAGTTAATGGGTCCACCCATGCACGCCACAAACGAGGCATTCAGCAGCACAGAGTCCAGCCTTCAAATTATAATTACCCCCTACAACAATAAACGTCAGGACTGTTTTTATTTATTGATCACAGCCAATGGCCGTCTGTGGGCTGCACATTGAAAATTCATTTTACAAATCAGCACCCCAGATAGACTGCTTTCTTCCAGGAAATGCAGAGAATTAACCCTGGAGTTGCCACCTGCCCTGGTGTGTCAAGCTCTGCAACAGCAGCACAGGTCCCGGGGTCACTCCTGCTGGGCACGGGGTGCCCCCAGCCGGGGAGGCACTTCCGGAGCCTCCAGCACAGGCCAGCGACTGGGAAGGAGGAAGGAGGGTGCTGAGGCCCTGCCGCTCCAGCCGAGTCACTCAGGTTGGCGTTCGAAGCTCTGAGCACAACCTCCCTCGCACCCCCAGTGCCTGGGTGGCCAAGGACAACAAACCACCTCCGAACCCACTTGTCTCTGGAACTCGGCTTGAAAATTAATAAATTTAACATTTTTGATGGGTACATTTAATGTGCCGACATCCAGAAGCTCGTCCGGTCCTTAGCTATTCAGCTGCTCCCTGGAGGAAAGAAACCGAGTGTCAGCCACAGTGCCTGTGGCAGGCGGTCCTTGAGGGGAGCTAGCCAGGGGCTGGCCCAGGGAGCTCCAGGAGGATCCTCAGCACCAAAGTGGCCGTCTCAAATGGCTGCATCTTCAAAGGTCTCTTGCCCTAGAGAGGGCATCGCCAACAGCAGAGGGCCCAGGGTCCCCAGACCAGCACGGCTTCCACATGTTAAGGCCTCCTGGTGATCAGGAGTCTCTGATGCCAACTCAGTGCCCCTCAAGGCTGCCTCTCCATCACAGAAGAAAGAAAATGGGGAGCCCAGAAGGAGAGAGGGGTGCCACATAAGGCAGGAGCCAGGCAAAGCCCTCTAGGGGAGGCCAGGTCGTGGCTGGCAGGAGCTTCCCCGAAG
>NW_022436951.1:40298282-40299344 GCF_009761245.1 Sapajus apella
CAGGCAAAGCCCTCTCAGGGAGGCCAGGTCGTGGCTGGCAGGAGCTTCCCCGAAGTCCTAATGGTGGCAGTGGCTTCCAGGAAGCTCTGGACGCTGGTTTCACTGATACAGCTGCCACTCAGCCCTCAGCCCTGGTGGCTGCCTGTGTCCAGTCTCCTGTGTTGAAGCCCCTCAGGCTGCATCTGCTCCTCTGCTAGAATGCTGGCAGATCCCTCAGGTTTGTGGGGAGAAGATTTAATTTAGTTCTGGATCCAAGTCACATTTTTATTGCAAAATTAAATGTCATTTCACACATTATGCACATAGCAGAGTATTGTGCTGAACAGATACCACACTTCTGAGCAGTTTAGGACGGAGCCTCCACCTCAGAAGTGCAAACAGAGAAATATCCAAGCCCAGAGCCACCTCACCTGCAAGCGGCATGGGCACCACTGGGTCCCTGAGGAACAGCCAGACTCAGGGGCTTCTGCGGTGAGCTGGGGTTTGTGATGTCCCAAAGGTGAAGGCACTTGAGCTGGGGCAGGTACTGAGGCCCCCCATGTCCCAGGTAGCTCCACACCTAGACAAGACCACAGGACAAAGGTACCTTGGAACACCTTTTGGCCACATCTACAAAGAATGTGTCATCACTGCTCACTGTGAATCCTTTTCTTAGAAGTACACCAGGAAACCTCCAGGCCAGGAGGCTGCCTTCTCTCAGGTATGACTGGGGCAGTGAAAGGGATGATGGAGTGGGGGGAAGCCAGGTTCCTCCAGGAGGTGTTGCAACATGGAGAGGCCAGATGACACTCAGAGCCTGTGGTTTGCTGCAGGGCCAGAGTGGTGGCCAGTGGCTTTTTCTCAAGTCCCTCATGGAGCCAGGGCTTGATCACCACACAAGGGCCAGGACTGCCCCTTCCCTGATGTGCTCTCAAGAGTGCCACAGCCCAGGACAGGAGTTCTTGAGGGAGCGTCGACAGTGGATCCCAAGACTCAGACACAGACGGGAGCAACAGCCACTATCGCTGAGTGGCAACCCCACAGATGGTCAGCGGGAGGACCCTTCACCCTCTTCCTTCCAAA
>NW_022436951.1:40299354-40308311 GCF_009761245.1 Sapajus apella
GATGGTCAGCGGGAGGACCCTTCACCCTCTTCCTTCCAAATCCCCACGGATGGTCAGTGGGAGAATGATTCACCCCTTCCTGCCAATGCTCTGTCTCATGGAAATATATTTGGTCTTACATTTTCAACATTTTCTTTTACGAGGGGCATAAAACTTAAAATTTTAATTTATAAATTAGATAATTCTAATGTTTGTTTATATCTTAAAAGTTATAAGTAAATCAAATTATAGATCATAAGCTATAAAATACTCCAGAAAATTAGTAAGAATTGGAAAATTAGAGAATAATAATTTAATGATGCCACAGAAGAATTTCCAATAAAAGGAGGATGATTTTCCCATCGGTTATGAGTTATCACATGATTATCTGTACAACCACACCCTGATCTTACCCCCTCCAGCTGACACTAGTGTGTGAGACTTTAATATGAAACATACCTGGGACACTTGGGAGGAGAGAACACTTGGGTTTCTGGCATTTTCCAGCTTTGGCAACTTGGAGGAAAGGGCATGGTGAGACAGATGAAATGTTGTTTATTTTGCTCATCAGTGTATCCTCAGTCCTGGAACAGGGTGGTTGAGAACAAGAGCTCCAGGAATAGTCATTGGATGACTAGATGGTTGGATAGGTGGGTAGATGAATGGATGGGTGGATAGTGGATGGATGGGTGGCTATAAGGATGGCTGGCTGGGTGGATGAATAGGTGGATGGATGAGTGGGTAGATGTGTGAATGGATGGATGGATGGATGGAGGATGTGTGGGTGGACGGATGAGTGGATGGATGAATCAGTGAATCGATGAGTTGTGCATGGATGAGTGAATGGATGGGTGGAGAGGTGAGTGGATGGATGGGTAGATTGATGGATGGGTGGATGGATGAGCGGATGGATGGATGAATGAGTAGATGTGTGACTGGACATATAGATGGATGTGTGGATGGATGGATGGATGGATGGATATGTGGGTGGATGGGTGGATGGATGGTGGATGAATGAGTGGGTGGATGCGTAGATGAGTGGATGTGTGGGTAGATGGGTGGGTGAATAAATGGGTGGATGAGTATGTGGATAGATATGTGGGCGCATGGATGGACGGATAGATGGGTGGGCGGATGAGTGGGTGGATGGATGGATGAATGGGTAGATAAATAGATCAATCAATCCATGGATGAATATTACACACCCTAAACTCAAGTTTGCCAGAAAAATTGTACACAGGAACATTTCTCATTTCTCATCTGAAGTCCTTGTACTCCTGACTAGACTTCACATGCACAACACAAGCACCACTCCCAGAACTTGACTAATCACAAGGTATGATTTTAAAATCCGTGGAGTAAGCCATGGCCACAGAATCCTTCATATAACTGAGTCTTGAAGACTTGGAGGAAGAGTTGATGAAACAGTGGAAAGGCAGTGACTGTGCTGTTCAAAGTCCAGTCTACATCTGCTGGCCTAGCATCAACAAGTGATGCTTGTGAATAACTGATGCTTACAAAGATGCTTTTAGGATCCAGCCATTTGTCTATGAAGGAACTGATGTTAATTAAGTTGCCTTATACCTGCAATTTGTCACAGCCTCCCACAGACAGACACTTGGCCAGGCCACTTCACAGATGACCAGTGATGCTGAAGTTGGGAATACTGTCCTTTTTCCAGAGACAGGTCCAGTATGCCTTGCACAGCATCTCCTGACCTTCTCAACATATTCTCTGGAGTCCAGCTTTCTCATCCATAAATCAGTGAAAATATAACCTAATTTATAGTGTTGTTATTGGGATTAAAAAAGATCACCAATGTCACCGGAGCCAACGGGTATTCAATAGCTCTTCATTCCCTCCCTTCCTCCTTTTCTACCTTCTTTTCTTTTCTTTTGAATGTATAAATCATTGGGTGAATGACTGGGTGGATGAAGGTGTAGATTCTATTCTTCCTTCATCCCTTCCTCCCTTCCCTTTATTGCTCATGTTTAACCTCAGATTAAAATGCAATGAGAATATACTGTTTTTGCTTTAACTATGATAAGTCAAGAGAAGGAAAGAAAGCAGTTTCAGACACCTGATGTTCCATCAGAGCCAGAAGGACTTGGAAGGAAATGTTTGGTGTTCTCTCGCCGAGTCTTTGAGAGTTACCAAGGCCCAGCGCCTGGCTTGTGTGTTTAAGCTTTCTCTGTAACAGCTGCCTTATGAAGGGTATTATTTGGGGTATTCTGGGCTGAAATCTGTCTCTTCAAAATTGATATGTTGAAGTCCTAACACCTAGTACCTCAGAATGTGACTGTTTTTGGAAATAAGGTCTTTGAAGAAGCGCTTAAGTTTACATTAGGTCACTAAGGTGGGTCGTAACTGAGCATGACTGGCGTCCACATTAGAGCAGAGAACTAGGACACAGATGTGCACACAGTAGAGATGAGAACATGTGAAGGTTGGAAGAGAGGACAGCTGTCCCTAAAACAAGAAGAGAGGCTGAAGCAGAGTCTCCCTCCTGGTCCTCAGAAGGAACCAAGCTTGCTGGTGTCTAGACCTCAGGTTCCCACCTCCAGACTGTGGGCAATGCATTTCTGTCATTCAAGCTGCCCAGACTTTGATATGGCAGCCCTAGCAAATGAATGCACAGAGAATCGGCACAAAGACCCCATAGAAATGGCGAGAGTGACAAATGCGGCTGGCAAAGCCTGAACAGCAATGATTCTGCCGGGGCCCCTTGCCAAGCACGTGCTGAGGACCTCAGGTTGCCCCCAGGATCTGGTCTGCATGCGCTACAAAGCCTGCTGTGGCCTCCATGTTGCCGGCACATTTCTATTTGGGAGGCCATGTGTTCTTGGAAAAAATCACCAGTGCTTAGTACTATGGAGGTGCCAGACAGTGGTGTGATGGTGACTGGTCCCTAAAGAAACAGAAGTTCCAGGGAATATTGCCCCACTCCTTCTTCTGGAGACATATCATTGGACACACCATTTTCCTGTGAAATTACAGAAGGAGATACATGCGCCATGCTCTGAAGGACCCTGAACCGCTCACCCCTCTCCACATCCTACTTTCTCCTCCACGAAGGTCAACAGTGTGTCTTTTCAGACCAAGCACTCTGGGCCAGGAAGAAGCTGACCCCCACCACCGGGTGAGACGTGCTGACCGGCGGCAGCGGGGGTGATGAGAACACGTGCTGTCCACGGTGCTGACTACGGGAGGCGGGCCTGACGGCCGAATGTGAAACCAGCACTGGTGATGTTATTGAAAATCAACAAAGCCACAATGGGATTTTTTTTTCGGTTCAAAACTCAGTTTTTAGCCTACCTCCCCTGGCTGCTCATGGAAACACTGGAGAACCCTTCCAAGAACAGAGGCAGCTGCACCTTGGCCCAGCAGGGAAGGACCAGGACCGTGCGCCAGGGCTGGCTTTGGGCTCAAACCACGCTGGCGGGAAAGCAGAGCCTGCCGCTGCCCACCTGTGCAGCATTGAATGATGTGTTAGCTTCTCATGCTCTGGGGAGTGCTGCAGGATTTCAGGGAATATCACGTGGGAAGCCGCTGGATGGAGGAGGCTCTCCAGAGACGGTAGCCTTGGATCCATGGACGGTTTAGGTAGAGGAGTCGAGCTGATTTTTACCGAATTGAACTGGGACTAAGTCATTCAGTCCCTTAGATGAGCAGTAATGAGAATGCCATAAGCACATACAGGCACACACATGTACGCACCCGGAATGTACAGGGATGTTCACTAGGCGAATCCATTGCACTGCCCTCTTTCAGTCAAAAACAAAAGCAGCAATCTCTACTTAGTGTTTCCCTCAGTGCTAAGTCTCAGGGCTTGGGGTTCCCGACATCTTATTAGCAGGACCCACAGCTGTCCTCTGGGAAAAATGTAAAATCAGCAGCGAAGGGGCTGTGGAACTGAGCAGGCCATGACGTGTCCACACAGATGCCTGAAACCTTGCCCTCCCATCAAAGCCCAAGGGCATTGAACATCCAGACTGGACTTCCGGGAAACAAACGGGCCCCTGGGCATTTTAACACTCCCAGAAAACTGCAGAGAAGTGGGCTATTGCTATGGTTGCTCGTTAAGCTCAGCGCAGTTATTTAAAGTCACTATGGTAAAGACTGTAACCAAAAACTACCGACTGTGCAATGCAAGGGGCGGTTTTCCAGGACTCATTTTGCCCCACACCACGTACAGACCCCCTTCAGCCTTTTCACTGCTGTAATTTCAAATTTGGACACACACCTCTACAGCACATTTCAAGAACCAGACCATTTTTTAAATTAATTTTTAATAATGTGTAATAATCCGAGTGGCCCTGGTCTGTGCGCAGAATTAGAATTCCTCTGATAGGAAAAGAAATATTTGTGCAGAGCCTTATGAGCAGAGCTGGCCCGAGGCTTCCCAGGGCTGATTGAGAAACCGCGGCGCCACGCTGCTTAACCCCCTCCCTGCTGCTTCCCACCTGCCCATCTCTGCCAACACAGGGAGTCACTTTGGCTTTATTACACAGACAAAGACTGAGCAGGAGAAGAGGCTTGCTGATTGCACAAGAAGGACTG
Source organism: Sapajus apella (assembly GCF_009761245.1). NCBI lineage: Eukaryota > Metazoa > Chordata > Mammalia > Primates > Cebidae > Sapajus > Sapajus apella. Next base: position 40,303,894 of record NW_022436951.1, read on the forward strand.
TTTCAAATTGAACATGGGCTTTATTTAAAACTGCCTGGAGATCATGAGGTCAGAGCTGAACACATTTATCCCACCAGGCACAAAGCCTCAGGGTCCCCCACAATTATGAAAGGGAGCCCCAATCTGCATGCCCCCTGCCCCTACTCAGAAGAGGCCAGAAGAAGACTTGGTGGCCGGCAGTGCCTTGCCTCCCCTCTGGCCTCCTGGGATTCACAGGTGGACATGGCATTGGTGGCTGGATCGCAGGTAGCAGTGAGCATCAGCAACGGCCTGAGCTCTCCAGCTAAAGAGCCTCGTGAGGTTGCTGACATTGCCATGAGCGCCCATCCACCTGAAACCCAGCCGTAGCCGACCTGGGTGCATCTGAGTCTCTGCAAACTCTGCCGTGTGGGAGGGCACGTCTTGCCCGCTGTTGGGGTGCCCGAGACTCTCCTGCCCTTGTCCTGCTGGTAATAATTACATCTATTCATGATTTCCAGCCACCTGAGAACACGGTCTGTCGCTCAAAGAATGTTCTTCCCAAAACCAGGTTGAAAAGAAATTCATTTCCAGCCTCTCTTCCCCATGAGAAAAATCAGACCTAAAACCAAAACTCTGAAGTTTCAAAAGAACAGAGTCGTGAAGAATTGAAGTAGCTGCCGCGGGACACGTACTCACTCTTCTTCTGTTTAGCTGTAAATCCAAAGCCCTTCAGAGCCGCAGCGTCCGCGTGTGGCTACACAACTTCACTACCACAACCTCGAGGCGGGGGCTGGGTTGTTAAAATGATCACACTTCTTAGTGAAAGTCTAAAACAAAAACCTGTCGGCGGCCTTTGTCCGTTGTCATCTGTCCTTTGGTGGTTCACCACCACCACCGTGAATGGTCCCACTGTATCTGAAGTTTGCCTAAAATAGCCAGTTTTTCTAAACCAGCAGCTACTCTTCATCACAACCGGAACTAAAACCCACATAACTGTGGGAACGGATCTCCTGAAGGAGAGAGGCCGCATGGCATCTGGCCACACCTGTTCTGGGTGCAGGTGACACACCCCTGCCGGCCTCTGGGCACACCCAGGACAGGCGCACTGAGGCGTTCTGAGGTGAGCGTGGGTCTTGCTGTCAGAGTCTGTGAAGCCCCAGAGTGCCGGGCAGTTGCAGATGGCACTGGTCTGTTCACCACCCGTGACAAAGAAGGAAGAGCTGGCTGGGCCGCGGGCCCTTGCTTACCTCACAGCCAATCACCTTTTACTTAATCTCTCTCTTATTACTCGAGTGTCTGATTATTAACCAAGAAACTGATCTTCAAGGACTGTGTGACTCCACCTCCTTGGGGCCTGTTGTCTACACCATCTGAAGGAGTATGAGACTCCACCTCCTCTGGGGTCTGTTGTCTACACCGTCTGAAGGAGTATGAAACTCCACCTACTTGGGGCCTGCTGTCTACACCGTTTGATGTTTTCTCCAGCATGCGTTTTCCTGTGTAGCCGAGAGCTTGTGGGAGCCTCCTGTCCTCAGCACACTGTGACACTGAGTCATTCTGCAGGGACCCTGCCCTCACCCACTCCTTGGCATCTCGAAGCCACACTATGTCCACAAAAGCCCCCATGCCTGCCTCATCAAAGACAGCAAAACATTTGTGCCGAGGAACCCACTTCCTAGCGAATCAAGCCACTTTGGAGAAGGATCGCACGGTGCCACCTGTCTGGAGAGATGGAGGCTGATGCTGGCATCTCAGTCTGGTCTTCAACTCTGCGGCACAGCCCCCTTGCCCTCCTCCCAAGTCCCAGTGAGTTCCCATGCAGACAGTGTCCAGTCCATACTGATCCACTCCTGTGCCTACTGCAAAGTCAAAGCATGGCAGTGAGCAAGCTGCCCCCCGGAGCCTATGGCCACCCCACCTGGGGCCCTAATGACCCCGTCCCCCTCACGCTCAGCTGCCAGTCCCTATACCTGCTGGTCTCGCTCGCCTCACTGCGGAAGCACCCGAGGCAGGGCGGCAGGCCTTCCGGGGCAGCTGTCCTAGGTCAGCCTTTGCTCTGAGACCGGCCCCTCCCCTTCCTGGTTCCAGAGTCTGCAGCAGAGTCCAGCCTGAGCCTGGGGAGGGGTGGGCAGCTCCTGGGCATGTGCCTGCGACCCAGGTGTTTTCGAGTAAGTGAAGACCCAGAGCTATGGGATACCCCCAGGGAGGGGCTGACTGGAAGGTCAGCACTGCAGTCTGCAGGTGAGAACGTGCTCCTGCTGAGACGGGACATCACCGCCCTGGGCCCCCGCCCTTGCCCCAGGGAACCCGTGTCAGAGCAGCCTATGCCCCATGGTTTGGGACCCCCGCACCACTTCAGAGCTGCCTATGAGAACACAGTGGGACCATTGGACCATCCCACAGTGCCCTGGCAGAAAACAGGTGGCACCCCACAAGGGAGTGGGGAGCTTAGCCTGCTGCCAAGCTGTGGCAGGGCAGGAAACCACTTTGGATAGGAAAAGCCCCACATGGAAGCCAGGCCCAGCAGGGATCTGTGTCCGCCAAAGGCCCAAGGGCCAGAGGGAGAGTCCTCGGCAGAGCAGGGAGGATGTCCTTGCAGGAAGAGTCCGGGCTGCACACCTGGTCTCTCTCTGCCCACCCTCCCTCCTCTCCACCTCTCACTGGGGATGGACACCTGGCCTCTCTCTGCCCAACCTCCCACCTCTCCACCTCCTCACTGGGGATGGACACCTGGCTTCTCTCTGCCCACCCCCCAGCCTCTCCACCTCCTCACTGGGGATGGACACCTGGCTTCTCTCTGCCCACCCTTCTGCCTCTCCACCTCCTCACTGGGGATGGACACCTGGCCTCTCTCTGCCCACCCTTCTGCCTCTCCACCTCCTCACTGGGGATGGACACCTGGCCTCTCTCTGCCCACCCTCCAGCCTCTCCACCTCCTCACTGGGGATGGACACCTGGCTTCTCTCTGCCCACCCACCAGCCTCTCCACCTCCTCACTGGGGATGGACACCTGGCCTCTCTCTGCCCACCCTTCTGCCTCTCCACCTCCTCACTGGGGATGGACACCTGGCCTCTCTCTGCCCACCCTCTCGCCTCTCCACCTCCTCACTGGGGATGGACACCTGGCCTCTCTCTGCCCACCCTCCAGCCTCTCCACCTCCTCACTAGCTAGACCTGACCAGAAAGTAGAGGACCAGAAGGGTGGTGGAGCAGCCTCTTTAGGTACCTGGTGGACAAGGGAAGATGGAAGAGCTGCCCTGTCCAGAGGATGATGAGAGCCAGCCCTGAGGAAGGCTTTCTCTCTCATGGCCAGAGACAGACACTGAGCACTTAGGGCCTTGCCTGAACCGACAAGGGAGCTCAATGTGCTGACAGCCATCTTTGAAATACCTGTTTAAAGGCTTTATAATCCAAGTTTTTTTTTTAAGTGTAACCAACTCAAGGAAATGTGGTGTGAAGCAGGAAGAACCAGCCACCTGTAAATAGTGCTGTGGCTCTACTTGAAAATGGGGTCTCCAGAGACGTCGATGCAAACACCGAGTTCTTCCCCCGAAACCTTCTGTGTGCCCACTGGATATTATTAGGGCCTAGGTGTCATCAAACGCCACAGAAAAGAGCTGTGTCAATCCCTTCCTTAAAGCAGTTCATTAGTAACGAATACTATTTTATTGGAATGTGCTTGCTTTAAGTCACCTGCAAGCATTAGCTCGAGTTATAAAAGCCCTAACAGATTCATTTGATAAAACTGGAGTGAAGCTTTTTAATCCAAGGACACTTTTTGTTTCAAATTCTGAAACCACATTATTTCAATAACAACTTTAAGTTTCTGAGGCTGTGCTGCTAGCCAGACATGTCTCTGGGAGCTCAAATGCCTACAAGTGTCTAACATGGCTTTTACATAAAGAGGTCACAATACAGACCGATAAAACCTGCTTGCCAAGCTCTCCACTTACAAATCTATAAAAGGTGATCCACGGCAATATCTTACGGCCTTAAAAAATAAAATAATTTTCTGAGAGTTTTCATCACCACAAAATAAAGGTGTGAAAGCAAATTCTAATATATATTTTATCCTACTTGATAAAACAATTTCACAATTATAAAATCATGAAATTCTAAAGTAGAACTTAAATACTACAACAATTTTTAAGTTTTCTGTAACAAGTTTTATTATTTATAATGAGGCAATCACTTTTCCTAAAAGTAAAAAATAAACATTTTTAAACATAAAAGTAAAGGACTACCAAATAGATGCCACCAACTGATGACACAGAGTTCCTTTTCTATGTGACATGCTTCCTGTGTGGATTAGTTCCTGTATGGATTAGTTCCTGTATGGATATAGTTCCTGTAGGGGGAAGGTCCTGTATGGATATACTTTCTCTAGGGCTATCATTCCTGTATGGATACGGTTCCTGTATGGGTATCATTCCTGTGTGGACGTGGTTCCCGTGTGG
>NW_022436951.1:40308321-40327210 GCF_009761245.1 Sapajus apella
GTTCCTGTGTGGGTATCATTCCTGTTTGGGGATATCGTTTTTTTAGGAGTATCGTTTCTGTGTGTGTATCGGTCCTATACTGATACATTTCTTCTATGGGTATCACTCCGATATAGATACAGTTTTTTTATGGATATTAGTATTATGTGGATACAATTCCTGTATTGGTGTCTTCCTGTATGGGGATATAGTTCCTCTAGCGATATCATTTCTTAATGGATACAGTTTCTGTATGGGTATCATTCCTACATGGATATAGTTCCTGTATGGGTATGGTTTCTGCATGGGGATATAGTTTCCTTAGAGGTATCATTCCTGCATAGATACAGTTTCTGTATGGGTATTGTTCCTATATGGTTATAGTTCCTGTGTGGGTATCGTTCCTATGTGGACATAGTTCCTGTATGCAAATCATTCCTATATGGATACATTTCTTGTATGGGTATCATTCCTATAGAGGTATTGTTCTGTATGGGTATGATTCCTGTATGGATACTGTTCCTGTATGGGTAGCATTCCTGTATGGACATAGTTCCTGTATGGGTAGCATTCCTGTATGGACATAGTTCCTGTATGGGTAGCATTCCTGTATGGACATAGTTCCTGTATGGGTATTGTTCCTGTATGGACATAGTTCCTGTATGGGTATTGTTCCTGTATGGACATAGTTCCTCTATGGACATAGTTCCTGTATGGACATTGTTCCTGTATGGACATAGTTCCTGTATGGACATAGTTCCTGTATGGACATTGTTCCTGTATGGACATAGTTCCTGTATGGGTATTGTTCCTGTATGGACATAGTTCCTGTATGGACATAGTTCCTGTATGGACATTTTTCCTGTATGGGTATCTTTTCTGTATGGATATATTTCCTCCATGGGCATCGTCCTATATGGTTATTGTTCCTATATGGATATATTTCCTATATGGGAATAGTTCCTACATGGATGTAGTAGTTCCTCTGTGGATCTAGCGTCTGTATGAGTGCAGTTCCTTTTATCTGCGTTGGATGTAACTTTACCAAGCAGGTAAAAATTTAAATACAATGCCCAACAAATATCTGCTGCTCTTTCCACCACAGCATCACTGCTGTCGCTCTGTAGTTTTTCTGATCAGGAACTCAAGTAGAGAATCTTAGTCTCTGGCTCCTGGGAGCAAGAGAAGCGTTTGTAATTTAATTTGGGGTCAGGTCTTAGTCTCCCCGAAACCAGAGAACTTTCTAAATCTTTTTAAGTGGAGCAAATGATTCCTCTAGAAATGTCCTGGGTCCTGCCCACCCTCCCTTCTGGGTGAGGAAGAGCAGAAGCAGCCCCCTCGCTTGCCCCATCCAGAGGGTTAGCAGACCTGGGATGCTGCCAGCTGGGGAGGATGGTGGTCAGACCCAGGACCCTGTGTGAAACAGGGACATCTGCTGGCTGGGCCAGGAGCAGAGTCTGCTGTTGGGTGTCAGGAACAAGGATGAATTCAGCATCCCCAAGCTGTTCTGAAAGGGAGTGGGGAGAGGAGCTTCACACACATGGGCAGATGTGAAGCCCGGAACACGCAGTTCTCCGGAGCTATGCGGGGTCTTGGGGGCTCCAGCTGCCCATCCATGGGGACCGAGGCTCCAGCAGTCCTGAGTTCACCATGCAGGGGCCTCGGGGCCTTCAGCCATCCATCCACAGGGGCCAAGGCTCCAGCAGCCCCAAGTTCACTATGGAAAGAGGGGCCATGTCCAAAGACCCAAGATGCACCTGCTCCCCTGTGTGCCTGTCAAGTCTAATCGGTGGACTGAGGATGAAACAGAGGCGTGGGCCAGCGTCAGTCTGTGGAATTGTTCTGTGACTGGAAAGCTGGCGTGGGTTCTCACCTCTGCAGGAAAGGTGACCGGCAGGGATGTGGTGGGCACGGCTGAGACCCACCCTCGTTTTCCAGATGCCGCTCTGTTCCCTGATCCGTCCTCACTCCACTTCACCCGGTGTTCACTCCTCTACAGCGTGGCAGCGTGGCCTTCTCAGCTGGCGTGGCTGCTCTCAGATTGTGAGCCACTCTGGCTGCCGCACAAGCCTAGGTGCCCGGGGACTGTGCTGGGCTGGAAGGCGGCTCCTGCATCCCTTTGCTCACTTGCTTCATTTGCAACTTTTCTCCTGAGACAGTGCCCACACAGGTGGTGAGGCACAGACCAGGGACTGCCGCTCTTCCCGAGCCTTGTGGTTCTCCCCCAGCTGAGTGGCTGGTGATTTGGCGGGGTGCCTCAAATCACGAGATGGGGCTATTTACCTGCTCTCGGCTCAGGGGGCTTTTCATGGGAAACTTTGCAAGACCTTGTTCACATGGTCTTTACATAAACACAGTGCTCTCTCAAAGGAAGTTTTCCTAGAAGGGAGCTGGTCGCTGTGCTCTCCATGAGAAACCGAATCATTTTTAGAGGGTCATCCTCATTTCCAAAATATAACGCAAAGCTTCAGCCAAGGCCTTCAGGCACCATGCAGGACCCCGAGCATCGGAGGGGATGCCGGAGCATTGCAGGGGACGCCCAAGCATCGGAGGGGACGCCCATCCATAAACAGGGCTCCTGCCAGAGTCCTCCTGGGTCAGGCTGGCCTTTAAACGCTGAGATGGTCAGGACCCAGGCCTCTTCGCAGGGTGAGGATGGGGCAGAGGCCGCAGGCTCAAGTCTAATTGTTGAAATGTGTTCTTAGTTCACGTTGAACGATGGCTCCCAGGGAAAATTTTTTTTAAAAACCCCACAGAGATGCTGAGTTGTGAAAGAAGGCTGTTCAGAGCCTGGTTTCCTGAATAGACTTGTTAAATACCATGGCTGATGTATACCGGTGGAGGGAGGCCGGGCCAGCTGAGCGACCCCTCTCACGGAGCAGGGCTGGCCTTCCAAGCTCCTTTGGAGGTAGGAGTGAAAGCCAGACTGCACTCTCCCCTATATTTTTTTTTCCGTTTCTGCCGTGCAAAGATAATCAGGTTTATGTAAAGTCTGTGTGCTCTTTTGACAGCCCGTGGTATCTCATTAATTCAATCACAGCAAACGCCATTGTTCCAAAGTGTTTGAAATGCGGATAGGGACGGAGGCTTTTCTAATCCTGTCAATCATTGGTAACATTTTTCTTGCAGTTGCCATGGCTGGGGCCGGAGTTCATGAAAACACAGAGTGAGACCCAACAAAACACGAATAAAGACTTATTTGAGATACTCTTTTTAAAGGACATCTACCATGCACGGAACATGGGAAGTGAATGTAGACAAGTTTGGACACTATGCTCGCGGAGGGGAAGGAGCGCAAGGAAGAATTTGAAAATCAAACAGGCCTATAAAAACTTGACCCGAGAGTCTCTGGGAAAAACCCGCTGAATTGCTCCCTGCTAGAACAATGCTTTCTTTCGTGCGTTCTTCAGGGGGACAATGGCTCATATATTATAACACATGCCACTGGGGTCTTTACACTGTTGTAAGCCCGCTCAGACCCACAGAATGCTGATCGCGGACAACAAGAGCTTGCGCGCCGGTAATGTGCTCTTTTTCTGGCTGCGCTAAAAACAAGCACTGGGAAAATTATTCATGCATAGAAGCCAACAAAGCCGAGATGGAGATTTGCGATGTCACACAGCGCGATCATGTGACACACTTAAAAAAAAGGACAACAGGCATTCGCCCCGAGACGTTGTTAAAGTCCCATTTCATCTGCATGAATGTGCCCGCGGCCAAGTCGCCATGTACTTGTGGCGGCTGTGGCTGATCTGGGGACGCCACGCGGATTAACGGGACCACAGTGTGTACAGGAGCGAGACTTGTCACCAGCGGCCGAGTTTCCCAACTTCTGGGTTCCTCGGGATCCCTCTGTGGGTTCCTCCAAGGCCTCCGCTCTTCTCTCACCAGAGAACAGTCATGGCCACGGGCACGCGGCCGACTCCGATGCTCAGCTGCGGAGGCGATGGGGCCGGCGCTGGGGACTCCACTCTTCCACTCCACTCTGCCGGTGCCACTTTTTCATTTGGTGAAAACGGGCTCAGTTTTGGGAAGCAGGTTGATTCTTAACTTGGTTTGCATTGCTGTTTGTATTATCATCTTGTTTTTCTTTCTTTCAGGGGTGCTAAAGCCCCAAAGAAGGACAGCCCCTTCTGACAAGGGGCCGGTGAAGCCCAGCCCGGCCTCCCCTCCCCTCGATGCCCCAGCATGGAGCCTTCGGCTGGGCCTCTGCAGAGCAGTGATCCAAGGTTCACGATTCAAGTTCAGCACCCTCCACTCAAAACGTCAAGGGACACCCAGCCCAGCCATTTCTCATCACCCGCATGCCAAGGCACCTTACTACCCCAGCCTCCCTGCTCCATCTGGGCCCTGAGTGTCCAGCCCAGTCTCAACCCTTCTCAGCCCATTCTCAAGGAAGGCTCCGGGCTCCTTCCTGGGGGCCTGAGGCCTCCAGGGGCCTTGGATGGCTCAGGGCCAGAAGCCGGGAACCCACCCAAGCCCCAGGCCCACCCCTACTTCCCTGTCATCACAGTCCACGGCCTTCTGCCCTCCTTCCACCCAGGCCCACAGGGTTCCCGGTCCCTGGGTCATGCTTTCCCAGAGAGCCCCCACCAGCCTCCCTCTCCCTGTGGCTCTCTGAGAGTCCATGGGCCTCCCCACTCGTCCCTGTCCTCTTTGGTCACGTCGTGGTCGCACGGGCGTGTCCACTCCCCAGCACACTCAGGTCCTGTCTCTGTCCTGGATGGGAAACTCCAGGAGGGCTGAGCTGTCCTGTCTGCTTCTTCACGCTTGCATTTCCAGGCCCTGGCTGTCGGTGGCAGCCCAGCGTAGGTCCTGAGTGAAGATGTTGGGAGCACCTCCTACAGGGACAGGAAGAAGACAGGGAGGGCCTCCTATAGGGAGGGGAAGCCATTCTCGTGGAGGCCGCTGTCCATCAGCCACGCAGGACTACGCCTGGAGAGTGGCTGCTTCCCGGGGCTCCCTCCCTCCAGCTTCCCGTGGTGCCCACCCAACCTGCTGCGGTTCCCCTGCATTTGGCTGCCTTTATCTCATCAGACGCTCTGCGTGTCCGTCAGTCGCCTCGAATCCTGATTTGCAGCCGGGCAAGGTAGACATATATTTCTCAATAATTTGTGTTTATGAATAAAAAAGCCAAGGGCACATTTGGCTTAAGGACAAAACAAATCTCAAAGTTGAAAACAATACTATTTTTAAAATGACTAAAAAGAGTCTGACCTCCTTGCCGTCTCTTTTTGATTGTCTCCGGTACGCTGGAACCTTGCTGTCCGTGAGCACCAAGGCCTCGTCCGTTTGTTCTTCGCTGGGAAGCCACTTATCACTTCCTCGTTACTGCATCTGGAGTGTCGTGTCCCGTGTCTCAGGATCTTTCTCGAACGCAGTGCACATGCATTGTGCTTTCATCTCTGAGGTTTGTCGTTCCCACCATTTGGCTCTGAGGGAGCCCTGGAACACTGAGGGATCCTGGGTGCAGCACGGGGCCTGCTGGGGGGCCCCACCTGGACGGCTCACCTGAGGACCCTTCAGAATATCTAGTCAAATGGCTACAAGGAAAGACCATCAGATTGTGTGAGTGAAACAAAACCATGAATAGCAAGAAATTAGTTAGTGCCCTACAATTCGGATTCACAGGCACTGTCCCAGGAGTAATTCCTCCAACAGCAAAAATAAAGCAAGAGCACAGAATGTTTCACTGGGAAAGGAGGGAGGGAAGGCCAGAGAGGGCTGGTGGGAGGGAAAGAAACAGGCAGAAGTCCGGGAGGTGGAGAGGGGAAGAAAGAAGCCTTTGGGAGGACGGACAATGACCTGGGAAAGAGAAGCAGGAAAAGAACACGCAGCCACATTCTGATCTGTTTTCCACTTCTCAGCAACCTCCTCCCCATGTGCCTGAGGGCGCTTCTTTCAGGCGGCCTGCTGCTCTCACGCTGCCTCCCGGACGCCCTCTGAGCTTCACAATTGCCCACACATTTTCCCTTAACCTTTTTCCTGTTGAACAATTTAGAAAGAAAAGAATCCTCACTCAGCTAATTCAAGAATATTTTTACCGACTTCATCATTCTTATCTTATTAAAGCTTACATAGTTCACTTTTTAATCAAACGGTATATTAGTTTAATAAAAAAAAAGTTCCTATTCATTTTCACCCTCCAGCACAAACACACTGTCTTTTTCTAAGGACCTATATTTTCCCTTCATACTTTAATAGGGCTGCTTATAATAGATTCTCTCTCTGGATGCCTTAATAATTAATTACTTCTGTTGTGCTAATGGCCTCTCACCCCTTCCAGGGCCTCTGGTTTACAGGTTCCGACAGCACACCCATCTTCCTGGCCATCCCCACTCCCTGCTCTAGAGGGTATTTAACCAAATCTCAATTTTCCATCACCATGAAAGGAAGGAAATGTTTCAATAATCCCAAATTATAGATGAGTTCAAATATTTGATGTTTGCACTTATAATACATTTTAATGTAAAACCACATTAAAATGTCAGCATATAATAATTTTGAAAAGGATTGTGCATAAGTTTCCATTTTTCTGACAAGGATAAACATTTCGATGTCATATGTCCTGTGTTTTAGCACATCACATTTACTTTAGAGTCGCTTCCACGCCAATTCTCATCACTTTGCCCTTTATTAAACTGAGATTCTATGAACCTTTCAAGTTTAAGGCATTTGAAAATAAAATGCAATCATGAAATGAATATCAAAATATTCACCTCACCAGCCCTGGGCAGCCATCCAAGTGAACATGGGCTGATGGAGAAGCCACAGAAGTCACTGCAGGAAGGCTATGGAGCAGGTGCCCTGGAAGACCCCTTCAAGAGCTAGGACTGTGCAGCCCCAGCTCCGCCCAGAGCAGTTGTGGACCCTATGAGCTGGGCTGTCCCTCCCAGATAGGTATGAACCCCACAAGCTGGGCCGTCCCTCCTAGCAGGCGTAGACCCTACAAGCTGGGCAGTCCACGTGGACCCTACGAGCTGGGCCGTCCCTCCTACTAGGCGTGGAGCCATGAGCTGGGCCGTCCCTCCCAGCACACTCTGTCTCCATGCACTTTCTCACTGAGAAGTCAGGCTACCCTGAACACTCAGAGGCCCTTCCCGAATGGGCCAGAAAGCTGTGGCAGCTGATCCTATAATTCATGCACTGGGAATATCCTTAGAGCATCCACACTAGACATTTTGCTTAAGTTAAAACCAAACAACTGATCATTTCAGAACAAACAGGCTAGCAAATGTTGGTTTAAATTAATGCAAAATTTCCAGACTTGTTTATAATTATAACCTCAAACATATGATCAGAAAAAAATCCCAAATGATGCTAAGATGGCAGGAACAAAACACTGCCAAGGAATGAGTCTTAAATTACGGAGAAATATCTGCAAAAGATCCAGCACCTTTCCAGGCCGACACTGTTTATGACAAAAATGCTCAGCTTCCATTCCAGATCCTTCTCTATGTCCTGATCCCCATACTTCAAGGCAATTCCCCTGGGAGAAAGAAAATCGGGAGGCAAGATCCTAGAACAGTGCCTCCTGGCACCTGGGAGGGGCTCAATCCTGGATATGCCCCTGCCCGGGTCGCCTGGGAGCACTTTCCTCATCCACAGGATGAAGGCGGAGCCCTGGGAGACCACGTGTCTCTGCCTTGACTGCACCAGGCTGGGGTCAACCTGAGATCTGAACTCAGGTCTTCTGCTTCCTAGTGCTGCCAACTCCCAAAATTCCAAGGAAACAGATTTGAAATGAATTGAAACGTCACCTTTTCCATGAGAGTTTATATACCATCTAGTTAGGGAAAGAAATTTTAGGGGTAGTTTGAAAATGTAAAGGCAGGTTCTGGAGACCAGGAGGCACACTGCCAAAACCGGCCTGAAATGCATCCTTCGTGAGTGTCCAGTGGCCCGTGAAGGGCTGCTGCGGCTGCACGTTTGCTGATGGGTGTCTCCTGCCAGGCAGGCGGCCGAAACCCAAGACAGCCAGGAGGAAGCAGACAGGCAGGTTTCCGGGCTATTTGCTGGCCCTCCTGACACGCACGGGAGACTGGCCGTGTCCCCCCTGGTGTTCCGTCTCTCCAGTGAGTGAACAGTGTCCATTCAGAGGTCCCAACCCCTGTGGTCCATGCAAGACTGCCAGGATGAGCCAAGCCTTCAGAATCGGGTATTTCTGCCCTCCACAATGCCCAGAGCACCCACAAGACCGACTGCACCCAAATCGGCCTGATTCTTTCCAAATGCTCCCTGTCCTGCTCCGTGAGCTGTGAAATGGCACGCCCCCCTTGTTCAGATCTGTAGTCTGTGTTCCACAGGAGCCAGGCTGCATTTTCCCGGGCCTACTGCACTCCTGTTGACCGGGGCAGGGTGGAGTCTCTGTGGGCCAGCTGTCTCAGTCAAACCCCAACTCAGCATCAAGGCTCCAGTCCCGGCTCATCTGCTGCTGTTGATCTCAAAAGCAAAGCCTGCATGGTCACAAGTCCTGGGTTCCCAGGCTGGGGAGTCTTTTGAGATGACACACGCCATTCATGAGGAGGTAACTGAGGCGTGGGACATCCAGGAATTTGCCCAAGACACGGTCGATCGGGGCAAAGCTGGACGGAGAATCACAGGCCCTGGCTGGTGCCAGATGCCCCCTCCTCCCCAGCCCACCTCGGTTATGCACTTCACAAAAGAAAAATGCAATTATGATTCAAGTTCTGCTGTTGTTCTGTCACAGTCTCTATTCTTTTCCAAGAAGAGGAAGGTCAGCCCTGGCCTCCCTTGCCACCGTGCGGGATTCTCCAGCTTCCAGTCGGAATTGCATCCACACGGGGAGCAGGGTTGTTTGACCGGAGCCTGCTTGAGGCCGAGCAGATAGAGATTTCTCAGCTCTCGTCTCTATTACCCGTGTGTGCGCCGCCGTGCCGCGCAGAGCCCTATTCCCAGCCCCCCGGCTGGGATGGCCGTCCCATGCAGGACTGACCAGGGCAGGGAGGCAATGTGCACTCACAGAACACAAGAAAAGACGCCATTCTTGTACGCTTTACCCTAAGGGGGTGCCACTGAGCCTGAGTGTGTTTTAAGTGAGAAAGAACGAGGCTTCTGCCATTTTCACAAGGATGAAAGGAAAGAAAATTAGACTCTGCCTCTCACACAACTGTCTGTTCAGCCGTGGGCCTGTGTATGAGATTTCATGCTTCCCACGTGCCCAGGAACCTTCGGGCCTTCGAAGGGTTAACTACATGAATCTGCCATGACACAAGCTTGATGAGACATCTTTGGGTGTTACCAGAAAGGAGAACCCTGAAAGAGTGAGCTTGTTCCAGCGATCATCTCCCAGATACTATTTTTCCTTTAGCACTTAGGAGAAAATATATTCATCTTCCAATGATTTGTGGGGTTGAAGGAGAAGTGTAAAGTGTTTGTCTGAAGTCCCTTGATATTTCCCAAATATTTCAGATACACATTCAATAGTTTCCAAGTTTTCCCCGGAAAAACCACCATAGATCGTTATAGGCCTCCAAAGCTTAGGAAGGACCCTGTTTGTTTTGTTTTTCAACCATGGAGAAGGATCTCTAAATACAGAAAATACATGTATTGAAATGAACGGCAATCAGGCGTGGGGAAATTTAACAACTCATCGAAGCCATGCACAATGCTCTGTAAGAATATCCTGACTAGCAGAAATTCACCAGCTTAGTCTCCGCTGATTCCGAATTTCTGAAAAAATGAGTGGCAACCTAAACTAAAATGATACTTTTCCCTCCATCTCTAAAGCTTATGGAGAAAAGGAACTCATGATATAACTCAAATTTTCAGAATGCTGCTTGAACTCAGGAGACTAAATGTTTTTCAAGTACTCTCAAGCGTCTGAGAGAGATTCCTTTATATCTGAATAACCCACATGTCAAATACTGATTCGAAGACAAGTATGATGACAGTTAAGGCAGTTACCTCTTCCTGAAAGCACGGCTCCCGTGCTTTTCAAGTGTGGTTGTGGATCAAGGGAAGTCGGACTGTGGCGGGCATAGCAGGGCACGGCCCTCCTCTGGGCACAGAGATCGAATCCCATCCCTCCAGTCAGTTCCATTTATCAAACAGGTGTCATTTCTTACTGTGTGCAAGGCGCTGTTGCGCTCCCCATTCAGTGGCCTCTGGGCACATGCCACGTTTGCTGGGGTGCTCAGTATCATTCCGCCTCATCAAGTCACCAGGGTGGGGGTGGGCTTCTTCCGGAACGGGCACTCGGGCGCTGTTTGGGGATGCATCCACGTGTTCAGCCATGGAGCTGAGCTGCAGCACATCTAATTTTTAGCATTAGATGTCAGGACTCAGGGTCGCTCCGAAGGTGCTCTAAGACCCCCTAATGGCACCTCTTCTTTCTTGGAGAGAGGGTGGGGAGGGAGAATAAACAAAGCCTCACATACATAAACCAGTTGCTTTATCCCTTTGCTTGCGGTGCTTTGCTTATAGCAAGAAAATAGGCAAGGTTTCTGCCTTGTGAGAACAAGCTGCGTATTGTGAGGAGCAGAGGTAGGTAGATTTGGATTAGCAAGCAAAACTGTGTCCTATTTTGAAGAGCTCTTGATTCCATCCGACTGTGTCGGATTGTTGAAAACGCTAACATTGTGTGTGACTATTCATTTTCGTCACCTGCTCTTGATTAATCCCATTCTAAATGGCATCTGTAGACCCTGAAATCTCATACCACTTAATTAAATTAGCGACACATTTGTCTCCCCAGTTTTCCTATCAAAGGGTTGTGCTCAGGAGAAATAAAATCTTTGTTCCCCGCTACTCCGTATAATTTACACCCTTTTCTCCCCCTCGCTTCCAGTGCCTGGCTCAGATGCTAAATTGTCGCCGGTAACAGGCAGCTATTAGGGTTGGTGAAGCATGTCAAAGCAGCCGCAGTGGAAGCCCCACTGAAAGGGGCCTCGGCTCCCATGGCATGGCGGGGTCGGGAATCTGGAGTCCAAATTGTTCAGGTTGGCTTTGTACCAAAAGTCACACTTCTTGAACTAAAACGTTTGACCTCTATAAACAGAGGAGAGAAGAGAGCTGCCTCTGAATAGCAGGGCAGAAGGCAGAGACAAGCACAGCCGGGCGGTCCCCACGCTCAGCCGTGGGCGCTGAAGACGGCAGGTTCGCAGTTGTGCTGCCGGACATGGGCAGGTAGAGATGGAAGAGATCGTTCCACTTAAACCAAAGGCTTCGGCCCCAAAGTCAGCTGAATTAACAATGAATTAGAAGACAAGTCAGAGCAAGTGAGTGGAAAGAGATGTGTTTACCAACAGAAAATTCTAGATGCTCTGTGCATTTGCTCACGGGCGCAGGAGGGTTTCGGAGTTGAAAGGCACCGTGAAGGAGACACGCGTGCACCCCGCCCCCGTTTCCACACACCTGGGGCGCGTAGCTGCCTTCGCTTCTGCGTTGTTTGTGTCTCACAGAAAACTCCTGCATCTTGAACGTGCAGGGTGGCTGCCAGAGACACCACTCACACTCCTCCACTAAGCAGGTGTCTTTCCATTGCTATAACCCAGAAGGAAGACGTCTGAAGGCAGAAGGCAGAACCTCAGATTTCACACATTGGCCGTCTGAGAGTGGAGCCATGTCAAGGAAACCGCATTGAGTGCCCACCCTGACAGGAACACACAGACGCCTGTCTGGCAGGGTGGCAGCTGCTGTTGACCTTGGTCCTGCTTATCAAAGGGGAAGGCACGCTCCCCCGGATCCACAAGTGATGGAAGGCATTTCAGTGCCCAATTTGATCCCGTGCTTGTCCCTGAACTCAGCGAGTCCCACATTAGCGTGAGCAGCGCTGACGCCCTGAGCCGCAGACGTGTCTGTGATTTTGGATGGCCGCTTCTTTTCTCCAGCAAAACAGGTCCTCTTACAGGAAGCAGAGCCCCATCTTGAGCTCTACCGATGCACGCTATAGACACGCACAAAGGCAGCCTTGACCCTTGACAGGCTCAGTAGCCAACTCATGAAATAAAAGCCAGGGATGAGATTCACATGGAATCAGGAAAGCAGGCTGTACAGGCTGCGACACTGTACACAATCAACACAAATACAAACCGTGCAGGAAGGAACAAAGTTCTATCGCTAAAGCAGGTGTGTGAGCTTATAGTAGGTGCATGAGCCTCAAGGTGTGCATGACAGAGGACAGAGCTGGTCTCTGCACCTGGCCCACACCACCGTCAGCATATTCATCACCACTGGCTGACCGCCACGCCGCACATCAGTCACACACGATCAGTTCTGCTGGGAAGAATTTCATGGCATCAGTTTTTCTGATGATGTGATGGTGTTGATCTTGCTAATGATAAAATAGACTTGATCACATGACAATAATCCACCAATATAGGTGGATTATCTGCCAAATGATGAATACAAATAGACTTGGGAGCAGCTTAGAAACACACTAAACTAGCCCATGTTCATTAGAAATGTCAAATCATCCTCATGCATTATTTCAAATTGAAAATGCAATCTACAAAACAGGAACCCAGCAGGGTGCTTATGGATTTTAATAGGTGCACATGGTAAGGCGGGAGGCTTCAGAATATGGAACAGATTCCTAAGAATGAGCAGAGGGCCAAGGAGAGAGTGGCTGAGAATGACTCACATGACACAGGCCCAAGCAGGGACAGGAAGTGTTACCCAGGTTGGTCTGCCTGGAGGAGAGCCAAGGGAAATACCAGAGGAGAGCAGTCTCTGTGTGGGTGATGAGGAACCAAAATCCATTTTCAAAAACAGACACCCAGTTCCAGGTACCGCGGCTCCTTTAACCCAGTCAGTTTATCCTCCCACCACCCACAATGCAGGCTGTGCCCTTCCTTCCCTGACGGCATGCAGGGGCCCCTTCTGGAGGCCATGTGGTTCTTCCCAGCCACCCTGCTAGTCAGTGAGGAACTCAGTGCGGGCTCAGAGCTGCCCGACTCCAAATGTCAGCTTCCTTTTCCAGATCTCACAGACACAGCAAAGAAACAGCAGTGAGATGAGGTTGTCAGGAGGTGTGGAGACACATCTGCCAGAAGCAGTTGTGGGATTTTGGGAGACAGTGGCAAGCCCTTCTAAGACAAGCTCTTCAAAAACGGTGTATGAACCATCCAGGCAGAGCCCCAGCCAAGGGTGTGTCTCACCCTCACCCCTGCTGGGAGGGCTGCAACACCAAGAACGCAGGCCACATGTCGGAAGGGTGCTGAGCGGGAGCTTGGACAGGGATGGTCCTGCCCACGGAGGATGACGGGGTGACTCAACAGTCTCCTCCTCAACAACTTTTGCTACATCAATGGACTTTTTTATTTGTGGCCCCAAATTATGGTTGCATTTTCCATGCCACAGAATAAAATGACCACTTTTATTTTTCCTTTGGATCAAGAAGAGAGAACACGTGCTCCTTGACGACTTCAAATAAATTTGCCATTCACTAAATTTATTTGCTCTCAAGATTACACTCTGTTACGGTGACTTTGATGCTGTTTTGACCACGTCGTGACGCTGGCTTGCATTGGATCTGTTGTCAATAGAACTTCTTCGCCGGAGCAGATCTCTTCCAATCCAGGGATCTTGCCACGTTTTATTTAAAATCTAGTGGTAGTATGTGTATTTGCTATTACTAGGATTTATTGTTAGTTTCTCCTTAATCGTTTTTAAATACTGACTTGGCCAACTTGAGTTTCAAGTCTTCCCACTAGCCTCTCCTGTCCCAGTGACGACACCTGCTGATTCTCAGAGGCTGGTTCAGAGACCTTCCCAGGGCTCCTCGCTCACCCAGGTGCACTGGCACAGAGCTCCACAGACAAATGGACGGACAGACAGATGGTGTGTGAGTCCACCCGCATGGCCATGGCAGCCCTACCTCATCCCCCTTCCTGCCGGCATGGGCGTGTGTGACGTGCCGTCCGTGGCCTGGAGGGTAAACAGCAGGCACCAGACTGAGACAGTTCTGGGGGCAAACCTTCCGCAAACTCCCCAGCCCCGTTGCACAGATTCTTCATCTGTACAATGAGGACATCTCCTACTCCAGCATTGCTGCAAGAGTTCAACATAGTGAGCCGCGTGGGGAGTGCCCGTCACGGAGGAGGTGAACAACACCAGACAGTCCCTTACTCCACACGTGCGGTAGGTGCTCCGGGAGGCTGGAGTTGAGAAGTGCGGCCACGGTGAGCTGGGGCCAGACGCTGACTCCGAAATCCAGCTACCACGGCGGCGCCCAGAGCATGAGGGTCCCTCCTGCCAGCCCACTCTCATGTGTGCTGTGCCTCGTGGCATGGCAGCGGGTCCTTCTGCCCCTAATATGGAAGGGAGGCTGGAAACCCCCAAGGGACCGAATAAAGTCAATTTACTCATAAAAAGGCAATGTATTATGATAGGATTCAGATTTTCAATTGAATGCTGTAAAGGCAAGTTTTAAAAGTCACATATAATTTGATTTAATAGGGTTGCTTCCCCCGCGCAGCAGGAAAATGGGATGCAGACAGAAGTGTGATTTTCATTTAAATGTCTTCATATGAGAGATGACGTGCACCATCAATCTTCCGGTGACAAGGAAAGAGGGCAGGAATTATTGATGTTTAGTAGCCACAGGATTATAAACAGGGAAATTGAAAGTGATCCTTAATTGACAGGGCCTGTCTGCAGCTGTGGGAGAGGCTGGCCTTTTCCCACAGCGAGAAGGGAACACAGAGACAGCTGCAAGGGCTGGGGCGAGGGTGACGTTAGCATCCAGAAGGTGAAGGAGCCGGCTGCAACCTTCCACCCACAGCTCACGGTGGCTAAAGTCGTCCCGGCTCCCAGGGAGCTTCCGATACCGTGTCCGGGAACCCAAAGAAGAAGCTGCAATTTTAGGTCATCGTAGACTAATCAAGGTTGGCGTGTACCTGGGCCCGGCTGTGCAACCCCAGATCAAGGACCCGGGAGTGGGGCGTGGCACTGGTTTGTGGTTTGTGGCTGGAGGTTCCCTCCTCAGCACTGCTGGCGGGAGGTGCTCTGCACCAGGAGTCCTGAGCAGCACCTGCTAAGCACTTTAACCGCGCTGACAGCGCTGCCATGTCTCATTCTAAAATCTGTCGCCTGAACCACGTACCTCTAAATGTTAGGAAAGAAGGGAGTATTTGTGAAATTACCATGTGAACCGCAGACCACCAGGCACGGGTGAGCTCCTATCATGCGTGATATTCCAGAATAACTTCTTCCCCCAAACCCCTGCCCCCTAGGCACCCTCCCCTCAGTCTCCAGGGTCACCTGTGGCAGTTTTTTGGGCCCTTGTCTGCCCTGCAGACACCCCCACGTTGGACCCTGGGATGCACAGTGCGAGTCCCCTCTTCCACGCTGACCCTCTGCTTCTCACCTCTCTGGGGTTAAAGTACCAGGTGGAGGGCTGCCCCCAAACCACCCAGGGTAACCAGAACCTACCGTAGCAGCAGCGCTGGGAGAGAGCTGGGGGCTGCCTCAGGAAGTGCCTCCTTGGCACCTGCAGGCACACTGAGGACACTTGGAAAGAGCTGGAATCCTCCCTGAGCCAAGGCCAGGGTGCACAGAGAGATCATTGTTGATGTAAATTTGATTTCTCTAGAGCTGTGGACTGTTGAGGCCCCAGAGGGAGCCCAAGTCTCTAATCTTTAGGAAGCTGCCCATTTTAGAAATGTTCCTGTTTGTCAATATCTGGGTTTGTCTACAATGGCCATGCAGGATGCTGTCAAAGTTCCAAGGCTCATTCAACACATCTTTGCCGTGATTCTGGATCTGAGACAGGGATCAGGAGACCACAGCAAAGGGCACCCTGCAAGCCATCAGGCCATGGCCTTCTCCTCATTTCCTGCTCCAATAAGTTTGCAAGTTGGCAGGCAGGGAAATGCCGTGGCCAGGGGCCCACCACACTCTTCGAAGAACGTGTCTGCTTGCAGGTCAGATGGCGTGGGGCCGCGTGCAGCTGCCCTGGCTCTGCTGCTGAGGGGACCCTACTTGCCACAGGCGGCCCCTCTGTCTGGATAGTCTCCGTAGAGCCCCCCTGCTGTATCCTGCCCCAATGCCCACCACCGATGGGACCAGACATAAAAGTCAGCCAAATGATGCTGAAAGCCAACCAAGTGAAGTCCAGCAGGGATAAATGTGGGGTGCAGCTGAGATTCAGGGTCCCAGGATGACAGTGACCTAGAGCAGCAGCAATTCACCTGGAAAAGGGTTTGATGGTTTTAACTATGAGCTGAATAACATGTAGTATGATGAGAAATAGTTGCAGTTCTTAGAAACCACTTGAACTTTTCGACAGCGTGGACGGTGCAGGCAGTGGGAGGTAAGAGAAGGCAAGTCCTGAAATGGTCTGAACACATGGGCAGGAGGCAGGGCCCTTGCAAGGAGCAGCCGGGACGGGCACCTGCCCCGCCTCCCGCCCTGTCAGTGCAAACCCGCAGCAGAAAGGGCCAATGCCCACAGCCCTGAGAGTGCCTGGGACCAGGAGTCCTGAGTAAGGACCCCCAGCCAGGTGCCACACCAAGAGATGGTGCTTGGATTTTGCAGAATCAAGGCAGCTTAGAGGGCAGGTGCTAGACAGGCCAGGCCCAGCTTCGCACAGCAGAGGCCAGGTGGAGTGTGCCCACAAACCACCCGGGGTAACCCTGACTGACCGTAGCTGCAGCACTGGGAGAGAGCTGGTGACTGCACCAGGAAGTGCCTCCTTGGCACCTTCAGGCATACTGAGGACACATGGAAAGGGCCGGAATCCTCCCTGAGCCAAGGCCAAGATGCATGGAAATTTCAGTGTCGATGTAAATTTAATTTTATCTAGAACTATGGACTGTTGAGGCCCCAGATGGAACCTCCAGTCTCTAATCTTTAGGAAGCTGCTTGCCAAGGAACCTGTTCCTTCCTGTGGGGCTCACAGGGTTTCTGCCCACGAAGGCAGTTTGCCCATAGCCCGTCCTCACCCATCCTCTGAATGATTCTGTGTTAACTAATATGTTTATCCATCCAAGCCCCACAGTGTAGGGTGATGACTGAGTACAGACTGGAACATGAAATGTTATGAGTTCAGGAATAACTTCCATTACACAAATATCATGGGCTCATACAGCCCTGGGCCACTGTATCAGACCGATCTGATCTGGCATCCCATAAATCAAAGACCTTCCCCTCCAATCGGCTTTTCCTATTGGAGTGCCTGTGCGGGGGCTTTATTTCACAGGTTCCCAGGTTCGCCAGAGAATTAAGAGACAGTGATTGATTCTTAACTGGAGCCCATCAACCCCAGTTAAAATTTCATAATATTCACATTAATTAAAGTGCTTCATTATCCATTTCCTTTTGCATAGAGTGAGTTGAGCACCTCCGGGCTTTGGAAAAGCAAATATATTTGAAATGAAGCCCTGATTCATTTCATTTTAACCACCGGAGAAAACCGGTGGCAAAATCCTAAGACAGGGAGTGTTAGAAAGTAGCTGCTGAGGTACATTTCCCAGAATAAAATCACCGGAAGGGGAGCTTGTGCAGCCACGGGAGAGGGGCAGGGGGGGGGCTCGTGCAGCCAGGGGAGGGGGGGGGGGGGGAGCTCGTGCAGCCAGGGGAGAGGGGCAGGGGGGAGCTCGTGCAGCCATGGGAGAGGGGCATGGGGGAGCTCATGCTGCCACTGGAGAAAGGCAGGGGGACAGCTGGGATTTTGAGCCACAGTTGCTCAGACACAAGAAATGACTCCATGTTTTTATCCACAGTGATGTGGTAGGAAAGTTCCTAACGCTGGAGGCTGGGTCTGAGAGGCTCCACAGTCCACAAAAGTGCTGCCTGGGCAGCTATGGGTGATGCTGTTCTTCATCTCTCTCTCCTTCCCTGGAGACCCCCCACACTGAGAGCCTGACACCCCATGTGGTTTCAACTCCTATAAGAAGGCTTTCCTCCTGAAATCCCTATGAGGTAGAGGTGATTATTATTCCTATTTTACTGCAGATAATTCTAAGATTTAAAGGGTTAGAAAAATTCTGCAGAACACTGCAGCATCTGCTTCTACCTACATGAACTCTATGGCATTGAAACAGAGAAAAAGGACCAGAAACAGACAGAGGTTAGGGATTGCTGCAGTTAGCCTGAGAACTTAATTATCCTAAGTTATGCATGTAGAGTGTGGGAGATACAGGTTATTTTCAAATGCAGAATAATCATGCATTTTAAGGGAACACAAAATACTTACCAAGATACACTATTCTAGAACATATCAGAGTTCATTAATAAATGTGATAGAATTCAAATTATATAGTATATATTCCGTAACCTGCATATAATTAAGTTAGAAACCAATAACAGAAAAAAAAATGTCTGGAAATAGAGATATTGAGGAAGACTGAAATAGCGGGAGAGATACACCCATGTTCATAAATCAGGAGATTCCATTTTGTTAAAATAACAGTTTTTTCCACATTGATCTCAAACCAAAACTTTATTTTTTGGGGACAATTTAAAAATTTAATTCTGAAATTAAATGGAAATGAAAAAGATTTTAAATGGGCAAAAACAAAACAAAACAAAAAAAGTTTTGGTTTCAGAATTTATAATAAAGTTACAGTAATTTAGACAGTGTTATAATTGCACCAAAAAAAAAACAGGTATATAAATAAAACAGACAATTCTGAAACAAACTTGCTTGCCTGAGCTCAAATGAGATTTCTTCAAAGGATAAGACTTTTACCAAATCATGATGAAACACTTGCACAACCACCTGCAAGGCATAGACCTTAATCCCTACCTCACACCTCATACAAAAGGACCTTGACATTGAAAAGCTAAAGCTTTAAAACTTTTTTAAGATAACAACCATCATTCCCAGCAAACTGAAACAAGAACAGAAAACCAAACACTGCATGTTCTCACTCATAAGTGGGTGTTGAACAATGAGAACACATGGACACAGGGAGGGAAACATCACACACTGGGGCCTGTTGGG
>NW_022436951.1:40327310-40335669 GCF_009761245.1 Sapajus apella
AAAAAAAAAAAACTTAGTATTTGTGTTTCACAAATATTTCTTCAATGCTTTCACAAAAAAGAAGATACAAGAAAAATCAGTAAATTGAACTTACCAAAATTTTAAAAATTGCTCTTCAAAACTTATAAAAATCAAAATTCAAGTCACAAATTGGGAGAAAAAGATTTGCAAAACATGTGCTTGATAAAGGATCTATATCTAGAACATACAATCAACCCCATAGGTCAAGAGTAAGCAGATACATTCAGAAAGTGGGCAAAATATCTAAACAGACATAAAGTAGGTATTTGGCCATCACATAAGCACAGGGACAGAAACACATCACAAGTCACTAGATGAACTGACGATGACACCACAGCAAGACACCGTCCCATCGCTACGAGATGACTGAATTTAATGACCCACCAACATTTGTCAAAGATGCAGAGCGAATGAAACTCTCAATCATCCAGTGGGAAAGGGAAATGTCAAACCGCTGTAGAAGACAATTTGAAGCTTTTTAAAGAGTTATACCTACACCTGCCATTATAGATCCAGCATGACCAAAGACCAGTGGGTCTGAACATCAGGGAATTCCCTATTAAAACGCAGCTTCCAACCTCCCGAAAGGAAGGCAAACTCTGGGGTTGTTGCCACTTATGACTCTGCTTTGTAACAAAGACAACTTGCTTGGGTGCCCAAGGAAACACTAGATTCCCAGTGTCCTCGTGCTGGTTGGGCACGAGACGTCCAGAAAAGGAATTCACCTGTAGAGGAACGGAAAGAGGAGCGTGTGCTGCCCCTGCCACCCTCATGGGCTCATTTCCAGCCAGGTTAGCAGGTCCCGCCCTTGTCTCCCTCTCCACAGCCCACAAGGCACCAGCTCTGCTGCAGTGACCACCGCCCTGCCCACAGGCAGCCCCTCTCTCTGTGTGACTTGGCCACTGTCTTAGAGCTCCTGGAATCTCTGAGCCCCATGGATAGTATAGTCATTATATTTAGATATATGCACGCCGTAGATCTAAATATGATGATTAACATAAATACACAAAAACTTGAACATGAATATTCATAACAACCAAATAATAGTAATAACCCAAATGTCAACCGTCAATTGAACAGAGAATAAGCTACGGTGTATTCATGCACTAAAATACTACTCAGCAGTAAAAAGTTACCCGCTATTGAAACATGTGACACCATGAGGGAAATGTCAAAAGAATTACGTGGAGTTAAAACGAAAGAGCCAGAACCAAAGAGCATGTTCTGTAGAGATTTCCACTTTTATAAAATGCTAGAAACTGCAAACTAATCTGTTGCGACAGAAAGCAGGCAGTGACTGCCCGGGAGCCCGAGGGACGGGGTGGGGAGGAGAGGGGGATTAGGAAAGGAACGTGGAGGTGAGGAGCAGGTTCACTACTGATGCGGTGATTTCACCACAGGTCAAAACTCATGAGACCGTGACTTCAATATACATATGTGCCATTTACTGGATGCATAGGATCGCTCAGTAAAGATGAAAAAAGGAATCTGAAGTTTGAACAAAGCACATGAGTCATTAGGTCTAAAACCACCATTCAGATTTGTCTGCCCAGCAAGCGGAGAAGGATCTGGGTGTCCAGGGATGTCCTGCAGACCCCAGGCTCTAGGACTGGTACCAGGCTGGCATCCTCCCAGCGGCACCTCAGCCTTACCAGGTGCACATCTGCCTCGAGCCAGGGGCTCATAGGGTCCGGGAGCTCTAAGACAGTGGCCGAGCCACACAGAGAGCAGGGCAGCCTTCGGGCAGGGTGGTGTCCACTGCAGCAGAGTCCTTGCTTTCTGGAGTGATGGGGGGAGACAAGGGCAGGACCTGCTGAGCACATTTCGATGGTAGCACCGAAGCCACGCCTATCGCTGACCCTGAGGCTGCCCGAAGGAAGGAACTTTTGTAGGTGGGCTTCCCTGCGGTTTCGGTGGGGCCTCTGCTGGCTGCTGGAGATAGAAGCTGCCCCATGATTTCATTGCGAAAGTCCAGAAGGCTGATTCAAAACAAGCACTCAGGTTGCTGAAATGGAGCTTGAACCCGTCCTGTGACCCACGGTGGTCAAGACAAACTCAGTGCCGTTTCTACCTAGTGTCTCTGTGTGGCTTGCCTTACCTCTCAGGATAGCATCCTTCCAGCACCTTCCAGCATGGGACCCTGAGCTGCAAACCACAGAGGAGGGTGGGTCGGCTCACCAGGGCTGCCCTGGAAATCCCTGGGGTCCCCGGGCCACCTGTACTCAGTGCCTGTCGGTGCCCCAATCCTCCCTCCATCCTTTCGGGCTGCACCAGGGCCAGCCCTTCAGCCTCAAGCCCCACATAGGACCACGGCGAGCAGCATCCAGAAATTACCAGCAGTGACCTCGGCTTCGTTCTCCATGGGGGACCTGTCTAGGCGAGGCAGCCCTCCCTGCATAAGCCAGGCTGAGGCCCCTGTTGGCCTCTGGCCTTCCCTTCCTCTGCCCTGGGCTAGAGACTTCCAACTCCTCGGCCCTCCCCAACCCATGAGAGGGGCTGGCTTGCCCTAGACATCCCCTGTAGTGACAGCGTGCTGTGAGCTCTGCTGCGAGCCGGGGTGCCCCTCCCCCAGTCATGACAGCCCCTCCCCACACCCTCGTCCTTCCCCATCACACTCCCTGCTGCTATTAAACACAGTAAATGGCAGAGATGGGACTTCTTTCTTGCCTTCTGTCAGGCCATCTCCCAAGTGTCCTCCTCCTCTAACCAGCTCATCAAGGTGATTTGGGGAACAAAGTAGACAGAGAAATTCAGTCCTGGAATAAGAGGTGGTGATTCATGAGTTGTGAGGAGCTGGGAATTGTTCCTGGTGCTCCGGAGCTTCAGCTGGACCTGTGCTCCCTAACACTTAACCCTAACCCCTGACTCTAAACCTAACCCCAAATCCTAACCCTAACCCTAACCCTAGCCCCTAACCCCTAACCCTAACTCCTAACCCTAACCCCTAACCCTAACTCCTAACCCAAACCCTAATCCTAACCCTAATTGTGGACAGGTGTTGGCCCCCCAGGGAACTGCCAGGGCAAAGGGTCGAGGGGACATGGGGATCTGCCACAAAGTCCACCCAGCCCATGAGAGGTTCAACATCCACCTGTCCGCTTTCCTGAATGTCCCAAAGTCAGGCAAAAGGATGTGGAAAGTGAAGGTTTTGTTTGGCATGTTGGTTGTCTGACAGACCAGCCAAATGCAGCAGTGCGGAGGGCAAGAGCAGAGCACGGAGCGGGACCTGCAGCTGGCGAGGCGCTGTCGGCTGCGAAGCCCACCACCTCCAGACCAGCCCGCGCTCGGAGTTTTTAACAGTTCCCCAATTCTCAGAGACAGACTGAAGCTGAGAATTTTCTTCCCACTTTTCCATTTATTCCTATAAAATAACTTCCCTCTTGTTCAAACAAGAGGGCAAAGGTGAGGACAGGCGGCCGACGTGGGCGGAAGAACTCTCTTTCCATTCAGCACCTTCCAAACTCTTGATCCCGGAAACAGTTTGGCTCTGGCCAGTCTTGAGGGTCACGTGTCAAACGTGAACACTGTCCCGTGGTGAAGAGTTGGTATGGAGTCGTGGTGAGAAATCCCACTCGTATTTTAGGGAGTGCGTTTCCCCACGCAGACGGGAGCGGCTCTCTGTTTCTATGCATTGGTGAAACTGAATTCTGTTCATGCCGGCTTGGACTGTTTTATGACTTCAGCTGATGATACCAACCATTAGGGAGCTCCAAGATGAACAGAGACAGTCCTTGGTCAGAAAACAGTGTTCCGCTTGGAGGACAGTGAAGAGGAGGAAGCGGGGCGGGGAACGGGAAATGCAGACCGCGCTCTCTTCAGTCAGAAGCACCCTTGATGACTACCGTCTGTCTCCCAGGAAGAGAGACGCTGGTCCAGTCGTGCACGGGCTTAACCGCAGTCAACTATGGCATCTGCACCTTCACAGGGGCCACTTTACAAGTCTTTTTACCCTTACAGATCCACGAAGAACAGCAGGGGCTGCAGCAGGGCGGGAAACTGTCAGAGAGCCCAAACACAGGGTCCGTGGGCTTCCCACCACCAGCAGCCTCCCCGTGGGCCACCCAGGGCACAGCTATCCCAGCAGCCTCCCCACAGGCCCACCCTGGGCACACATATCCCAGCAGCCTCCCAACGGGCCCACCCTGGGCACAGATATCCCAGCAGCCTCCCCGTGGTCCACCCAGGGCACAGATATCCCAGCAGCCTCCCAGTGGGCCACCCAGGGCACACATATCCCAGCACTGAGGCTACTCCCGCAATCCATTGCTTAACTCCAGAAGCCTGTCTTAGAAGGACAGGGCTCCAACTTCAGCTCTGCCCCCAAGTCAAAGCTAAAGCAAGAAAACTGAGTCTCAGGCCGGTTCATGCTGAATCCACCAAGACCCAGTTCACTCCCCCCCAGTGCCGACTCACCCTCTGTTTGCAAAGAAGAAGCTCAAACACAGCCATCACGAGACAAGTCATCAAAGACAAACAACAAGCAAACAGTCAAGTCACAAGGTCAGGATCTTTGCCACTGGTGTTTGAAGAGCAGCATGTTCAGTGTAAGGAAGAGGCCAGGGGCACAGGAGGTGTTTCTCGGAGCTCAGGTGGGGCCCTGGACACCCCTAAATATTGACAGGGCACTGGGTCAGGGGACCTCTGTGGCTCCCAAAGTTACAGGTGCCCACATTTCCAGGCAGCATTTGAGGAGCAAGGGGGAGCTGCCCGTGATGTCTCAGGAGTGGCAACACCCTCCCCACCTGCTCCCCAGAGACAAATCCCAGGCTCTGGATTAAAAATGCCAGGGGTCTTACTCCTGGTCCCACCGTGAGTCCTCCCAGGTCCCAGGCCCCTCCTCACCCACCTACTTGACCAGAGCCGCTTCCATCTCCTGCTTCTGTGCCCTGGATGGCTCAGAAACCCCAGCTCCATCATCACCACAACTTGGGAAAAATGCTCAGTATTATTTCAAATCGTAACTATCCTAAGTTTATAAATTCATAGCATGCATTTATAGCATGTCATACGTAATATCAATGTATACACACCTAA
Source organism: Sapajus apella (assembly GCF_009761245.1). Classification (NCBI taxonomy): domain Eukaryota; kingdom Metazoa; phylum Chordata; class Mammalia; order Primates; family Cebidae; genus Sapajus; species Sapajus apella. The sequence goes on from NW_022436951.1 coordinate 40,332,366, forward strand.
ATATGTATACACTTACAACATAAAAATGTCAAGTTTATCTCCGTGTGTGGCGGAAAGGATTGCTGCGGCCTGCATTAACTAAAGCAGAGTGATCATAAAGTGGAAGAAAAGGCAGTTTTTGCAAAAATAAAGCAACTAAATAATAAAGAGAAAAGGTGGTGACCGCAAGCCAAGGCCACCTGGAGCCCTGGATGCTGGAACAGGCAGGAAGGAGGCACCCTAAGACAACACAGCAAATATAACAAAAGCTTTTTTTAGGAAGTAAATGTAATTGAGCACACAACTTTTCTGTACTGGTGAGAAATTCCTTCCACAAGTCACAGGAAACCTGATCACTAAGCCACTAGTCCTTCGGGTATCGTGAAGCCCGTGGGTGGGCACCCACACCAGCTCTCTCATCTTTACCATCCACCCTTCACCTGTGTTGACTTTTGTCTTTGTGCTCTTGGTCTCATGGTCACCAAACAGCTGCCACATCTCCAGGCATCACATCCTTAGGAGGATGGGAAGAGGAAGGGCTTTCCCGGCTCACCTGCTCCCCTATCTCTCCTTAGGAGCCTGCAGCACATTTGTCTTGGATGTCAGAGTCCAGCTCAGACCGGCCACTGCTTGCAGAGAGGGAGGCTGAGAAGCCAGGACATGACCTGATCCAACCAGGGTATATTGGCTTAAGCTGGGCACGGGCCACCTTGAGCAACAATGGGTCTTGTTTGCAAGGCAGAAGGCACGTGACAGCCTAGGTTCACCCCTGAGCATTCTAAAAGCCATGGTAAAAGGGGAAATTCAACTTCGACCAGAAGAAGCAAAATACTAGGAGGCCCTTGTCACATGGGTCTCCCGGGAGGAGGCCCGGCCAGGGTGCTGGCGGCTTTGCTTTGGCAGCTGCATCAGCAGGAGGGGCTGTACTCAGCACCGTGGGCAGGTGGGCAGGGCCGCTCCACATAGGCCATCCTCAGTTCTCCCGGGCCCCTTCGCCCCTGGCCACCATGACCTTCAATCCACCTGGCCCATTCCCCATCAGATGGGCCCCAATGGGCACCCTGCCCTCTCTGGGATTGTGGCATCCTCTGGATTCCAGTTCCCTCCATGGTGTCTCCATGTTCCTGACGCTCCACAGACAGGTCCTCTGGAAGTCACAGCCTTGTGCCACACACGAGGTCCTGCTGGGGAAGGGCAGGCCTCATCTTCCCAGGATTGGGAGCTTCCCTCCAGGAAACCACTCGGAGCTGGAGTCAGGGAGACATATGGGCAGGAGGTCAGCAACGTGGTGGGCACACATTACCCCCTGTGGTGCCAGGGCCTAGGGCGGTTGACACCAGGACAAGGCAGAGCCCACCTTCTTTCCTGTGTTTGCCGCACCCAGCAGCCCCTGGTCTGTAGAAGATGCTGGAGAGGTGCCCAACCAGGAGCCTGTGCCTGCAGGTGACACCAGGGCTGTCGCGCACTGGATAGTGGCCCCAGAAGACACGCCGGTGTCTAAACTCCAGGAACGTGTGGGCGTGGCCGTGCTTGGATAAAAGGTCTTTGCAGAATAAGTTTCGGATTTTGAGTTGAGGAGGCCTTCCTGGATTATCCGTGCAGGCCCTGAGTCCAATGACCAGTGTCCTTACAGGAGGCAGAGGAGGAGAGAGAGACAGAGGACAGCCGGCCACTTGAAGACACAGGCAGAGGCTGGAGCAATGTGGCCACAACCCAGGACGCCTGGAGCCCCAGATGCTGGAACAGGCAGGAAGGGGCCACCCCTAAGACTTGGCAGGGACTGCGGGCTGGATGTCCTCTGGATTTCAGACCTCTGGTCTCCAGCCCCAGAAGAAAATATGCTTCTGCTGCTCTAAGCCAGTTCGTGGTCATTTCTTCTGGCAGTGCAGAACACACAGAGGGTGTGGAGAGCAGGAGGCTTCGAAGAGACAGACACTGGGCAGAGGGCAGAACCCAGTGCTGGGGGACGCGGCCTGAGCCAGGCCAGAAAGACCACGAAGACAGGAGGCCAGCTCCGTGCCCAGACAGGAGGAGCGGCACGCTCTCAGACCCTCGGCAGCCTCGCCGCCTCTGCAAATCCGCACAACCTTTCTGGGCCCTGGTCTCCAACTGCAGAAAGGGACAAGGACCCTGCTTGCCTCATGGAGACGCCGTGCAGGTTAAATAAACTCGTAAACATCCATCACTTAGGAGCCTTATGTAGAAATGGTGTCATGATTTTCCCTTAATTTCTCAATGTTGCCCAAGCTGACCCTTTGGATGGGGGGGACTATGAAAGGGCCTCCTGGGAGTGACTGTGAAGTGACCACATCGGACCTGAGGTGCGTCCTGATCACGACTTCCATGGAAACAGAGTGGACCCCCCCGGGTCTGACGCTCTGGTCGGGCCGCCTGCCGTGGGCTCCCTAGGCTTCCATCCCCGCAGTGTTCCTGTGAAGTCTCTTTCGTCCTCTCTTCACCGCGAGAGCTCGGGGCGGCAGCCTGCTGGCATTTTTCCCAGGGGCATCTCGAGCGGAGAGGATGTATGCCCGGGCTGCAGAGCTGAAGGGAATCTGAACACGGAAAATCTGACTTGTAGCGAGAACTCGAGCTCCTGAAAACACCATTTTCTTTCGTTTGACCAGAGGGACACCGTCTCTGGGTCCAGACTTCACGGAGGAGGCCGAGGGAGATGCTCTCTGCCCTCCCGTCTGGGACCACGCTGCTGTAAAGGCAGGGGTGAGGCCACGTGGAGTCCCTGGTCCAGGAGGTGGACGCTGCCCTCTGACCCCTGAGGCGTCTGCTGGCCGGTGTGGACACACTTCCTCCCACGTGCTGGGAACTTGGTCTTCAAAGGAAACAGAAAATGTATTGTGAGTTGTAACCATCATGGACAGGCCCGTTTACAGGGGACATGCAGCCACTCCTGGAAGGGGGACTGTGAACGATTTCCCGATGCCTCTGTGGTTTCACAGCCTCCTGAGGCCCCAAGAGCAGCCACAACACGCGACAGAGTCTAGTTCCTGGCACACGGCCCCGAGCCTCAGACCGTCCCACAAACACGTGACTTGCGTCCTGGAATTGACCATAAAACACAGGCTTCGCGGTGGCTCACGCCTGTAATCCCAGCACTGTGGGAGGCCGAGGCGGGTGGATCACGAGGTCAAGATATCTAGACCATCCTGGTCAACATGGTGAAACCTGGTCTCTACTAAAAATACAAAAAATTAGCTGGGCATGGTGGTGCGTGCCTGTAGTCCCGGCTACTCAGGAGGCTGAGGCAGGAGAATTGCCTGAATCCAGGAGGCGGAGGTTGCGGTGAGCTGAGATCGCGCCATTGCACTCC
>NW_022436951.1:40335769-40338394 GCF_009761245.1 Sapajus apella
AAAAAAAAAAAAAAAAAAAACACTGGCTTCACAAGTGATTATTAAAACACCGTTAGGTAAGGAAGGTGTGAGCAGGTGGTTAATAAAATCAGAGCAGAGCAGCATCGCCACATGCCGGCGGTCTGGCCTCCTGTAGAAGGACGCGCCACCCTCCCGTGGCTGCCACCAGCTCCCCTCCAAGCTGCGCTCAGCCTTGTTGTCATGGAGCTTGCAGGAAACGCCACCTTCTCTCTTTGGTTGGAGTTTGTAAATTAAAACCTCAAGGTCGGTGTCCCAGCTTCACTCCGCATTTTCTGAGCCTCCCAGTAAACGGGGAACCCAGGGCTGTGGAGTGGGGGCCAGGAGCCTTCTGTAAAGAGGCCCCCCGCAGACACTGACGGGAGAGCGCTGTGATCCTAGCTTCGGCTTTGCCACTCCATGCTTTCCAAAATCTCTCCCACCCTGGCGGTGACCATAGCTCCCCGTGTGTGGATGTGTGTGATTTGCACGTGCTGGCCGCTCACTGGTTTGCTTGGATGTGGTTCAGTGGTGCCGTCAGCCCTGGGCAGTGTGACCTTACGCTGCTCTCACTCTCTCCCCATCCCGTAGAAGAGAATAAGTGTGCACACACCTGGCACAGTCAGGTTTTCTGGCATTCTGCTGGTCAAGTGAAGCCTGGTTCTGAGCCCGGGCCTGAGTCAGGCAGTGCGAGGCACTAAAACCAGGAGGAAAGAACCCAACGGCCTTTAAAGCAACCATCTCGTGGAGAACGGTGGCCCTGAACCCTCCTCTCCTCGGTGAGGCTCTGAGTTCTCAAGGAGCAGAGACCTGCAGGGACAGAAGTCAAGCCATGGACCCCAGGAATGCGCTGGGTTCATTGCAAGTATTTCTGTTTCCACGTCAACATGTTGCAATGCTGGTCAGGGGCCTGGTGCCACACTGTCACCTCTCCCCTCCAGGGGAGGCTGTGGGTCTTGCCGCATGTGGCTGGGAAGGGTGTCAGGCCCTGAGGAAGCCCCTCCTACACCCTTGGCTCTGTGCCTCCCTGGCTCGGCACCAAAGCGTGAGCATGAACTGGTCGGGTTTGCAGGCCTCCAGGACACCTGGGAAATGCCCTCTGTGGCCGGACATGTGGGCACCTTTCTGCCATGGGCTTGCCTGCAAGTGCATTCCACAGCCCCTTCTTGTGCTGCTCAGACACCCCCAGCCAGGGCAAGCGCGCTGGTCAGTGAGAGTCAATGGGCACAGCAGGGGATGCCACCCCAGGTCCCTGGGTGGTGCAGGCCCCTGTCCAGTCGGTGTGCAGAGCTGTCAGCCCAAGGAGCTGGGTCTGCTGCATCCACATGGCTCATGGAAGCAGAAGGCACAGCCACGTCCGGGTGCTGGGTGCTGGGACCACCCAGCGGAGCTCCTCGCCCAGACCCAGGCTCAGAGCCTGGCAGCACGGAAAGCCTGAAGGCTGAGCTGGACTGTGGCTGAGAAAGAGGCTGGGAACCAGGGGCTGCCGCACAGGACACAGAGCCCCAACAGGAGGTCAGAGGGGCTTGTGCCAGAGAGCACCCCACAGGCCCAGGCAGCCCAGCAGACCTGTGGGATTCCCAGGGCTCCCTCAGTGCCAGGGCGAGTTGTCTCCTTCATCCGAAGGCCTTCAAATGGCTGGCCCCTGGGCGACAGCAAGGGAGGTAGGGCAGGCAGGAGGACTGAGGAATGGAGACGCCCAGTATGACCCCCGCAGCCGGCAGCCTTCCCCAGCGGTCACGCCCAGCCCGCCACCTCTTCTGGGCTCCCAGCTACCCCTCAGGCCAGAACCCCGCTCCTCCCACACCTCCATGTGGCCACCACCCACCCTGCGGGTGTCACATGACCTGGGACACCCCTTTCTCCATGAGCCCTTGTATTTTAAGAAGGAATTTGGGATTATAAAAATATCTCTGGGCCTTAAGAAATAAAGAAAGGCTGGGCGTGGTGGCTCATGCCTGTAATCCCAAAACTTTGGAAGGCCAAGGCCAGTGGATCACCTCAGGTCAGGAGTTTGAGACCACCTTGGCCAACATGGTGAAACCCCATCTCTATTAAAAATAAAAACACGTGCCAAGTGAAGTGGCAGGTGCCTGTAATCCCAGTCACTCTGGAGGCTGAGGCAGAAGAATCATTTGAACCCGGGAGGCGGAGGTCGCAGGGAGCCAAGATCATGCCACCGCGCTCCAGCCTGGTGACAGAGCAAGACTCCCTAAAAAGAAAGAAAGAGAGAGAGAGAGAGAGAGGAAGGAGGGAGGGAGGGAGAGAGGAAGGAAGAAAGGAAGGAAGGAAGGAAGGAAGGAAGGAAGGAAGGAAGGAAGGAAGGAAGGAAGGAAGGAAGGAAGGAAATACCTGCTGCCATCCTTCGGGAACTGCAGATGGTCTGGGCAGGAGGGCGGGAGCGTGGGGCCAGGGGGCAGCCTCTGGTGATGTATCCTGGGTGCCTGAGGCTGGGTCCCCATGGAGCCGGGGGCTGTGGGATGGGACGAGGACTCCGGGATGGTGCGGACGTCTTGGAGCAGGACGGTGGACGTCATGGAGCAGGACGGTGGACGTCTTGGAGCAGGACGGTGGACATCTGGGAGCAGGATGGTGGACGTCTGGGAGCAGGATGGTGGACGTCTGGGA
>NW_022436951.1:40338404-40398417 GCF_009761245.1 Sapajus apella
GGACGTCTGGGAGCAGGATGGTGGACGTGTTGGAGCAGGATGGTGGATGTGTTGGAGCAGGATGGTGGACGCCTCGGATCAGGATGGTGGACGTCTGGGAGCAGGATGGTGGATGCCTCGGAGCAGGATGGTGGACGTCTGGGAGCAGGATGGTGGACGTGTTGGAGCAGGATGGTGGACGTCTTGGAGCAGGACAGTGGACGTCTTGGAGCAGGATGGTGGATGTCTTGGCGGACTTCCTCTCTCCAGGGATGTAACGCTGCTCCTGAGGTCACTGCTGGACAGTGGACAGAGCGTGGTCACCTGGGCCTCCTCTGGAGCTGGGGCTGGTAGAACCTCAGGACCACCAGGGTGTTCACATCTGCACAGTGCCTGCCTTCTGCCGGGCAGAAAAGACAACAAACAGGGCTTGGGGGCCCCTGGCTGGGCCGCCTCCTTCCTACCAGGGCCTGAGTCACTAAGATCACACCCCAGAGTTCAAAGAAGAAAAGTGCGTTCTTGCCTTCAACCAGCTTGGAGCCACTTGGAAAATTCTATGCATGCCTCAGCCCTTATCTCTCTATCAGCTGTTTGTTAAACGGAGCTGCATAGCTACAAAGGCCTTCTGTAAAGCAGATCATTTCAATCATTCGCTTGAAAACTGTACTTCATTCACATTCAAATTCAGTTATTTGACATAAATTTACCTTTCGATAAATCATACGATGTGTGCGTTACACATCACAGTAAGTATGATTAGGAACTCTGTCAGGCACTGGCAAATCAATCAGCAAGTGATCAAATGATAAATTGGCCATGGATGTTTGACTCACTTTTTAATCCAGAATTCCATCTGCAATACCCAGCGTGTGTTCAGAGGTCCAGGTTCGTCCGTGCGCCATCTCGACTCGCTCAGGCAGGACCAGCCCTCTCTCCCATTCGAGTCTGAGCGCTGGATTCCAGCTGGATTCCATCGGCTCGTTCCACGGGACACAGAAGAAAGTGGAGAGATTTCCACACTGCTGAGCGCTTACAACCTGTGACATGTCTTGTTTGCTTCCTGTTTCTCGGGGTCTGTGCAATTGCCTCAAATCACAAGTTACCTCAGTATTGCTTTATCTTACAAGAAAAACAGTCAAGAAGAAAGTAACTGGTAATTATCCGTTTAAGTAGTTAAGAAAATTGATTAACAGACAAAAATATTCTTCCTGAAGGAACTGGAAAGAGATTTCTAATATCTACTGCACTGTTTATAAAATAGCATAAGGGAATGTCAAGAAAAATGAACGGAGTGATTTCTTAAATCTAATGAGAGAGAGGCCTGGAGAGGGACGAAGTCCCCGGCCTGACCATTCCCCTGTCGGGCGGTTGTCCTCAAGCCAGCAGCCTCAGCAGCACCTGGAAACCCACTGGAAATGCAAATTCCAGCGCCTCCGGCCCTGGGGAGCCTGACACTTGTGGAGGGCCTGCAGCAGATCTCCACGTGCACCAGTGTGAGAACCCCCACCCTGACCATGGCACATCCGTGTCCTCCCACTCCCTGCCAGCCAGCTCCTGGCAGTGTGGCAGGAGGGTGGTGCTCTCTGGTCCCACCATCGGCGTGGTCACCAGGGGTGCCGCCCAGGCCAGCGCTGTCCACACCGTTCCTCCTGGGCGGGCAAGAAGCTGTGAGCCAGGCAGGAGCCCACGAGGACGGGCAGGAGCCCACGAGGACGGGCAGGAGCCCACGAGGACAGGCAGCTTCCTCGGGATCGATGGGCTCTGTGCTGCCACCTGCAAAGCCAGGAGCAGTGAGCACAGTGAAGTAAAAACAAAGCTGGAAGCTCTTCACTCCAAGGGGCGTCTCCCAACGCCTGTGCCTCAGGCGCCTGGGGACGTGCTCCTGCCTGAAATTCTGACTTTTAGCCTGAAGTCTAGAGGTCTGACACGGAGTGCCGACTTTGCTGGGGTTCTATGACTGAGCCAAGGACAGGCCACCGATGATGGCGTCAGCCACCCTGGGGACAAGAGAAGGCCCAGGAGCAAACAGATTCCATCCAAATGCCCTTTTCTTCCAAATTAACCTAGAAATTTAGGCCACTTCTGGTTAACACGTTAATAATACATTGAGAAAATAAACATTAGCAACGTCCTAATTACAAAAATATAAAATAATTAACTGTAAGCAGCATAAATGTTGCTTTTGAATCTGATGAGTTGATTCCACAGAGGTGAACATGCAGGGATGCAGCATGTAAGGGAGAGGCTGCATCAGAGGGGCTGCAGGGGAGGGGCTATAAGGGTGGGGCTGCAGGGGAGGGGTCATAGGGGAGGGGCTGCAGGAAAGAGGCTGTAGGGGAGAGGCTGTATGGGAGGGGCTGCAGGGGAGGGGCTGCGGGAATCTGAACTGCTCTAAACTCAGTCAATTCCATCAGTGCTTTCCCGGCACAGAGAAGGATGGCAGGGGAGAGGCTGTAGGGGAGGGGCTGCAGGGGAGAGGTTGCACGGGAGGGGCTGTATATGTGGGGCTGCAGTGGAGGGGCTGCAGGGGAGGGGCTGCAGGGGAGGGGCTGCAGGGGCGAGGTTGCACGGGAGGGGCTGTATATGTGGGGCTGCAGTGGAGGGGCTGCAGGGGAGGGGCGGCAGGGGAGGGGCTGCGGGAATCTGAACTGCTCTAAACTCAATCCCATCAGTGCGTTCCTGGCACAGAGAAGGATGGCACGGAAATCGCCCACAGCACCCCTCACCCTGCGTCCTGCATTTGGGTCTGCACCCCACACCCGCCCGGACAGTAGGGCCACATCCTCAGCCAAGTCTGCAGGCGCGAGGGCAGCTCAGGCGGGATGGAGCAGAGCGCTGGGGCGGGAGGAGCCGCGCGGCTCAGGGCGCCAGGTTCTGGACCATCCACCGCTCATCGGCGTCAAAGCTCTTTCCAGATAATTTAAAGTTTTAAGGGAAAGCAAAGGAAAAAAAAAGGCATAATAAAATTTTAGAAAATATATCTGTGGAGATTGATGTGAACTTAAGATGGGAGAAATACTTTTAAACATGTCCCCAAATGTGACAACTCTCCAGAAATCAATTTGGCAGATTTGGCTAAAAATGAAAAGCTAGTGTGTAAAAAAGCAAATGTATTTTAAAACGTCAGTTCACAAATTAAAAAAAATGCTACTGGACATAAATATTAGACAAAACGTCCATCCACGCTGCACATGAGTCCAAAAGTGGAGATTAGATCGGAGTGTGGAAGGGAGCACCCCCTCGCCCACCACAGCAGAGAACTGACGTCCTGGGAGGGCCCCCAGCAGCAGGGCAGCCCCACAGCCGGCCTCTGGGACCATCCAGCCTCCACCTGCAGCCTCGAGCAGGGACCACTTCTTTGAGCCCATCACACACAAGCTCAAAGCACAACTCCAGAAATACTCATTTCACAAAGTAGGACGCACAAAAGTCAGAAGCACTGAGTACACCGTCCGGAAACGGAGCCCGAGGAAGAAACAGCCACGCTCTTCGCTGTGAGAAGGAGGCTCGGGGAAGTCAGGGGAGATCAGATCAAGACTTTTTCCCAATGGGAAAAGTTTAGAAAACATCTACAGAGTAAAAAGGGCTAGCTTTTTGTGATAACACATCTGAAAAAACATAGAGAACACATGAGTGTGAGCTTATGGTGACTGCATGGAAAGGCGTCCACACTACGTTCTCTATTTTCACCTCTCGTCTGATTTCTGTTGGACAACATCATGACATTTTTACAGTTACCTTTTTATACTAAAGTTTTACTACATTTATACTAAAAAAAAATTAAAATGATAGTACAAGAAAAAAAACCTCTGTAGGCTCTATTAAAGTGCTCTGTAGAACAAGGATGCCACAGAAACCACGTCTCAGATTCCACAAAGCTCCAGAAACATACCCTGTGGCTGGCGTGAAACAGCCTTCTCCCCCAACCCAGCAGATGCTCGTGGGAGAAATGGCACTGAATTTTGTAACCCTGCCCCTTCTACCGTCCAAAGGTGCTCTGTGGATAAAAAGAGATTTTTTAAAAAAATACCTTGACATATGGAAAAGTGAATGTGGATATTCAGAAATAAAGTGTCATTATGACTCCAAAACTCATAAAATTCACTAGAATGAGTGCCCGGACAGGATTTGTTTTAAGGATTTTGTTCATCCTTATCATCCGGATTCTTGAAGTCTATGGCAGTGACTCTCAGAGACCCTTCCATGGTCTTGGTGCTCCTAGGTGGCTTTTAAGCGCGCCTCTTTGGAGAAGAGGCTGGCCCTTGTGTCTGTGGGAGCCTGTGCCCCAGCAGGCCACCTAAATCTTCCTCATGTCAGAACGTCGGCTGGCTATAAATAACCTAGACTTCCATGTGTGTGCAACTCTGTAATTTCTCTTCCTTTTCCCCAGGGCTGAATGCTCCTTCCACAAATAGTAGCAGAGAGCCCTGCTAAGCCCTTTTAAGAGTCCACAGACTGCCAAGACTTCAAGACTGCAGATAAGATGAATAATTTCAGCCACAGTCCTGCCCTGGCATGGTCTCCGATTCGTCAACTCCAGGGCTCCAGAGAAACCCAAGCACAATTGCCAACAGGCTTCATTGAAATGAAAACATCATTTTTCCTTCCGTCCGTCTCAGGGAAGCCTGGAACTGCCTCTGATAATTAATCCACTGAGAGAAATCAATGCTACAACTGGTTGAAGACGAAACAACCCGTAGCAAAATAAACTTGCCAATGATGCTTCAGCAGTTGCTGCGAGCACACACTGCCGGCTGCAGATGTGGAATCTAAATAAATGTTGCTTTCGCTCCAAAAATAATCCCACCCAGAAAGTCAATTACCCCGAACCATTTTATGTTCTGTGCCGCTTGTGCTATAAATACGGTCTTTGTTCTCCCAATGTGGGCTAGTGGGTTTCCTTTTCCCATTAGAATAGCAAATGAGGCTACAATCTGCCAGGTGGAAGGAGACTGAAAGAGTTTCAGGTGTGAATGATTTGTAACCAATGAAGAAAACGCAGATTCGTCCCATGCGCCGCTTGTAAATCCAGGGTGAGCTTTGGGGATTCGTGTTTGTTTGGTGTTGGCTCAGGGTCTTGATTTTGCCTGTTTAATTTCTCTTTAGAAAGGGAGGTGAAGCCCGCAGCATAAACTAACTTGCAGTTTAGCCCATGGCTCGTGGTAGACAGTAGTGGCTTCACCAAGCACAGAAATGAGTGCGGGCCAGGCCATTTGTTCCTAAAAAGCAATGGCACATCCAGTGTTCAATGGGCCACAGTTCATGCAGAAATGAAATCTGAGCTAGAATAAGTAAATGCGCCACGGCAGAGCATTACGTTTCCATGAGAAAAGTGTTGTCACGGCAAAGGTGCTGCCTCGCGCACCTGGGTCACCTGTTGGCTAGCGCACATGAGGCGGGCTGGGCTGCATGACCTGCTCAGGCAGATGGAAACGGGAGAGGCGACACCTGTGCTGTGCGAGTACCCTGTGCTGGGCGGGCACCCCTGTGCTGGGGGGCACCCCTGTGCTGGGCAGGCACCCCTCTGCTGGGGGGCACCCCTGTGCTGGGCGGGCACCCCTCTGCTGGGGGGCACCCCTGTGCTGGGCACTTTCACATGTTCTCTTTCTTTACCAATTCTTTCAGCGACTCCTGCAGCAGACCTGCGGTATTTCAGGGATGGAGAGAGACCACCCTGCTCTGAATCCTGGCTTTGCCTCTTGATTGCTGCGCAACTCTGGGCAAGTTGCCTGCCCTCTCTGTGCTTCGATTTCCTCTTCTATGAGAATAGTGCCTCTCTCATGGGGTTGTCATAAGGATTCACGAAGTGTTACATGCAAATAGGGCTTAGGACAGTGTTGGGTATTCCCAGAGCTCGGGAAGTGTCAGTTGTTTCTTTTTCTGTTTCTATTTTTTTCTTTTTTCTTTTTTTCTTTTCTTTTCTTTCTTTTTTTTTTTTTTTGTTTTTTGAAATAGAGTCTTAGTTTCTCAGACTGGAGTGCAGTGGTGCGATCAGAAGTCACGGCAGTCTCAACCACCTGGGCTCAAGTGATCCTCCTGCCTCAGCCTCTAAGTAACTGAGACTACTGACACCACAGCACGATGCCCAGCTAATTTTTTGTATTTTTAGTAGAGACGGAGTTTCACCATGTTGACCAGGATGGTCTCGATCTCTTGACCTCGTGATCCACCTGCCTCGGCCTCCCAAAGTGCTGCGATTACAGGCTTTTCTTTTTTAAGTTTTGTAGAGACAGGAGCTCTCTATGTTACCCAGGCTGGTCTCAGACTCCTGGACCCAGGCAATCCTCCTGCCTTGGCCTCCCAAAGTGCCGGGATTGCAAGCGTGAGCCACCACGTTCAGCCTGTCATTCCTGTGGGTATCCCAGAAAGACTCGCTTGAATTTACACAGGGAGGGTGAAGCAAAGAAGAACCTGACCGCGTCATTCAGGCCCCAAACTTCATAAATCCTGTTCCCATTGTTTCCAGAAGCGGACAGAAGAGGAATGAAGCTTTGGCATGCGCTCGCTCTCAGAGCAGCTCGGTAGGTAGGCGAGGCCTCCTCCTCTTCTGAAAACGGAGGCGACTCTGGAAGCAGGACATATCACTGTTTTTGCCTTCTAATCCGTCTCCTTCCATCTAAAGGAACGATATAAAATTCACTGTTTAAATCAAGTTTTCCTTTATAAAATGAATACACTTGTTGAATGAAAACTTGGGATAAGAGAAAGAAAACGTAAAGCAAAGGTGTTTCGTGTTGTCACTGAACAGACAGAAAACGCCCCATCATCAGAGACAGCCACTGCGGCGGAAAGTCTCCAGTCGCCTGCATGAACCCGGGACGTCTTTGTGACTGAAGTAAAGTAAGATGATCACTGGCCTTTGGAGCCACAAATTGAGCCCAATTCTGAAGCCAGTCTGTTCTGTTGGTTTTTAAAACCAGCAGCAGAAAAGCAAAGGGCATCTCTGCTGCGGAGAAGGGAGCCTCATCCTGCAGAGGGACAGTCACTCCGGCCACTGCGCTCCACTTTCTCCCTCGGTACCCAAATATATTCACATAAGTAAGTAAGTAAGGGCTTCCCTGAGGTCTCCGCCCGTATGTCTCCCTAGTGTTGTATTCTGTGATGAAGTTTTAACCCACCTCCAAAGCTCTTCCTTCATAAAGTTTCACGTTTGCATTTTGCAAAAGGCAGCAGCCGGAGTCATGCTTAAAAGAAGGTGATGCTAATTATTCACAGATACCCAGAGCTGCAGGAGAATCCATTAGCCACACCTCCTTTCCTTGCAAATGACGTTGGAGGAAGATGCTCAGTATCTCAGAGCCGAGGGCTCCGTTCATTAGAGCTGAGCTCAGAGAGCCTGTCTGGGATTCCTCTCCCTCTTCTCCCTCCTTCCAACACACTGAAGCTTTCCCTGAAGTTCAGAACAGATTGAAATGATTTTGGAGTCTCCCTCTGGGGAGACATGAAAGCTCTTTTCATAGCAGAGGTTGGTTTTCTGCCATGGACCTGTTCCCCGCTCACCTGCAGCCACAGTGCTGGTCATTTATTTAGGAGTCGCAGCAATGCCAGCTCCAATGATAATCATTACCCTGACGAGCATTGTCACCCGGGGGAGAGCATCCCCGGGCATGGCTGACCCTGGGTTCCCGCTCCCCAAGGGGGCTTAGCCTCTTTCTGCCTGGTCTTCTTGGGGTGTCCCAGGGAGGAGAGAGCCTGGGAGGAAGACCCGGAGGGGATGACCCTGGGCCTGGAGGATGTGCCCGGAGGATGTGTCCTGTCCCTGCTGCGGTTTTTATTGTGCCAAGTTTGCACCTTCATTTCCAGGGCAGGAGAAAGAAGCTGAGGCCACCAGCACTGTGGCCAGGGCATCAGGTGCAGGAAACTCAGCCGGATGCTCCTCAGACACAGACCAGGGCCTTCCGGGCAGCCCAGCAAAGTCTAGCACGTTGCCCAGATCAGCCGGCGCGGCCTTGGAGAGCCTGTGGGGAGGCGGGGGGAGCCCTGAGGAGGAGCGGGCAGCACTCTTGGCCTGTCCTCAGCTCCAGCCTCGGTCCCCAAGCTGCCCTGGCTTGGTAAGGCAGGAGTCGCCTCTCCGCACACGCCCTGCTCTATGCCTGCACAGTTGCCCACCAGGAGCTTCTGTGGGACCCGAGAGGAACATGGTGGGCACCGGGGGGGGGGCAGATCCTGTGGCTGCCAAGAGGTGGCCTGGATGTCGCCCTGAGAGGCTGTTATTCCTGGCTACAAGTGGCCGTCATGTCTCAGTGGCCCTAGTGGCAAGGCGCTGGGCTGCCTTGTCCACTTAAAAGATCATTAATCACCACCCCAGTTTATAAATCAAGGAGGCCGGCTTGCCGCACCACAATGAGGTCAGCGCCCAGGAGTCCTTAGCCAGTTCCCAGCCCGGCCGCGCCCTCCTCTCCTCGGCGGCCCATCCATCATCCCACACCCACCGAGGCCGTGAGGCTGACAGGGTGCCCGCCAGCCAGACAATGCCATCCCCCAAGACCTGGGGGCTCAAGCTCTTTAAAATTTCCAACCAGTTCCTTAGCCTTTTGTGTTAACAAAACCTATTCATTTCAGGATTTGGCAGTTCAAATTATTTCAGACAAGACCCCGAGACAAATGGCTATATGATAGAGTCGCACGGCGTGAGCGGCTACAGCAGAGGGGTGGATGACGCTCACGGAGTTGGGGGAGGAAAGGAGCAAGCGAGGCCCCGGACCCGGCTGCGGTCCTGGCCTGGGTCCTCGGCTTCCCCAGGAAGCTCTGGCCCACCGAGGGCTCCTGCGTCTTCCAGAGCCGACGGGGAGGCCCCTAGAACCTTAAATAAAAGTTTCCCCAAACAGTGCACAATGTGGAGTCTGTTTTCTGTGATGGGTAAATATGAAGAACTCAGCAAGGAGCTATTTTTCCTCCTAGATTGCATTGCCTGCTAAGTTGCTTTTACATATTTCAAACACGGTTGTGGGTGTACGTGTGTATATGTATGTAGCCCCTGCAAAGAGAAAACATAAATTGTCTCCCGTCCAGGAGAAAGCGTGGGAGGTGAGCGTAAGTGGAGCCGACAGCTCCCATTTCCCTTGTCCCAGCGGGAGAGTGATGGGCAGGGCTGGAAAATTGTGTTTGAAGCAACATCGTGACGAGAAATGACCTCCGGCCCGCCTGGCGATGAGCACACAGCCAGTGGGACCGTGCTCCCGAGCCACCTCGGGAGAAGCAGGGTGGGTATGCAGGAGGACGGGAGAAGGGGCGGAAGGCCTTTTGTGGGACCTTTGGACTCAGAAGCTAATGAAAACGTTATTGTAAGGAGCGAGTGGAGAGGCTGATAACAGCCGGCCCAGGGCACGGCCCACCCAGATCCTGATTCCAGTTTGTGTCCCCATCTGTCCTGCATGAAGAGCCTGAGCCGCAGGCCCAGGCGGGAGCACCCAGGGTGGAAGCTCACGCAGAGACTGGGCAGTGGGTCCTGCCAGGGATGTCCCCTTATTGGAGAAGCCATCACGGTGTGACATGAACATTCTTTCCATCTCACGTTGCTGTGAATGACGGGAAAGAGCTGGGGCGCATCCGTGAGGAACAGATCAAATGTGGACGTGCTTGGCCACCGTCTGGTCTCTGAGAACGCTCTGCGTCCTGGGAGGCAGCAGCGCCAGGGTCTGGGGACCCACTCAAGATGACCACAGCGCTGTCCTCACACACAGCGCCTCCTTCCCCCTCTCCTCTTCAGCTAAAAGGAAATACAGTTAAGGGCTCTTCCTTATTAATTTTCTTGCTTCACCCTCCTGAAAAAACTGTCGTCCGTGCCCAGGAATATTCACAAGCCAGTCACCCCAACAGGCTCCAACATGGCTGAATCATTTGCTCTGAGATGTGTGGAGTCCTGGGGCTGCCCCGTGCCTTGTCCACCAGGCTGTCCCGTCAGGGGAGGCCTCAGAGCCACAGGAACCAGGACTTCTGTCTTTGAACATGATTTTTTTCTTTTTTTGAGGCGGAGTCTCACTCTTGTTGCTCAGGCTGGAGTCAATGGCGGGACCTCAACACACTGCCACCTCCGCCTCCCAGGTTCGAGCAATTCGCCTGCCTCAGCCTCCCAAGTAGCTGAGATTATGGGCCACCACACCGGCTGACTTTGTATTTTTTTCAGTAGAGACGGGGTTTGTCCATGCTGGTCAGGCTGGTCTTAAACTCCCGACCTCAGCTGATCTGCCCACCTCAGCCTCCCAAAGTCCTGAGATTACAGGCGTGAGCCACTGCACCCGGCCTGAACATGATCTTTACAAAGTAAATCAACGACTTCTCTGAATCTCTCAGGCAGGACCTTCCTGCTTTTGTGCACAGATTTAAAAAAAGCACCTTTCCCCTGAGCAGATCTGGGGTGGAGCAGGATTCTTGGTCATTTCTGTGAGGGAGGTGTCAGCGCTGCCCAGCCTCTCCGGGCACGGAGCCCAGCAGCACCATCACGCTCAGACCCGCTCCTTCAGCCAACAAAGATGTGCTCTGAACATCCTAGTTTTAAAGTATGCCTAGCAGCCTTTTAATGAGCACAGAGTCATTAAATAATTAAATTAATCCTGCTCCTTTTCGCCTGGAAGGAGGGATAGACTGTGTGCGCGGGATCACGCCAGCCAGTCCCCTTCCAACACCTGCCTGGCCCACGTGGGTCTTCACCCCTGGGGGGCTCCGCCTTCCCACACCCTCTCCATCAGCAGGAATCCCTTCTCCACTGCAAGCGGCTCTCAGGATAGCACTGGATAGAGTTCATTCACTTGAGACCCCAAATGATTCGAAAACATGAAAACACGAAATGCTATGTTGCTGTCATTTATCCTAGGCAGATAATAAGAGTTCCCTCTTTGCCCATTAAAGAAATATCTAATTGTGAATGTGAGGCATCCATGATTACATTCATTTTTATTTTTATTCTTCGGCTACATAATAAATTATCACAATCTGGCAACTTAAAACAACCTGCATTTATTCTCCTGTGGTCTCGTGGGTCCTTTGCCTTGTGGGTCCTCTGCCCCGGGTCACACCAGGCTGCAGGTGAGGCGTCAGCTGGGCTGAGTTTCCATTCAGAGGTCCGAGTGGGGCAGAACCAGCTGGGGCTGTCCTCATGTTCCGTGGCTGCCTACATGTGAGGTCACCTGACACAGCCGCCCACTCGGAGGGGCCCATGGGACTCTCCAGGCTGCTGAGACCCAGTCTTTGTAACAAGACACCATCACAAGAGGGACGTCCTATCCCTGGGGCCACCCCTACTGGCTGGGGGCAAGTGGCCCATGCTCGGGGAGAAGAGGGACCCTGGAGGCCATGCCGTGGGGCCGCCCGAGGGTCTGTGTGCTGTGGGAATGAGCTCCTTCCACACACCCACTCCCACATAGATTGCAGAAAGCCCTTCTCCAGAGATGGGGTTCAAGAGCCTGCTTTGTCTTCATATCAACAGAGGGAGCCCCTGCCTCCCCCAGGTCCACAGACTGGACAGTCCGGTCAACCTCGCACCGGACGACCGTCACCACCTCCGTGTCTGACGCGTCCCAGGAAAGACGCTTGCTGGGTCACTCACTCCGTCTCCAGCCGGGGCTGTCAGGGGCAGGAGGCGCCTCCGACGTGCATGTGGGAGATGTTTCCTGAGCAGCTGCTGTGTGGAAAGGGGCCCCTGGGAGCAGGCAGGGATGGAGAACTGAAGACGAGCCTGTCCTCAGGGGCTACTTGCCACAGTCTCCGCTCATCACACCCCACACTGTCACCACGGTCAGCAGCTCCCGGTGCGTGCAGGCGGAATCAGTGTTGGGCAAACTGCCCTGGAACTTCACTTTTCTCCCTGGACAGGGGGGGTTGACCGTCTCAGAGGCATGCTCCTGGAGGAGCTGGGGCTGGGTGCAGGTGGAATGCTGGGCGCAGCAGCGGGCACCCTTGCCGTGAGGGCCTCGAAGCCAGTTCCGCTTTCGGGTGTCATCCAGTGCTGCCCAGCAGCTGCCCGCAGCTGTTAGGAGCCGTGTTCCTCCTTCCCTGTGGTCCACCTGCTGCTGTCTCCTGCCAGGGCAAATCCAGCCCATCAGATGGCAAGCCAGCCTTGTCCTCCACGCCCGTAGCTCCCTGCACAAGGCTCCTCCTCTCAGGTGGCTGGAGAATATGAGGCAGCCACCGTGTCCCAGCCTGACAGATTCCTGCTCTGGGCATGTCCCCTCTGCCTGACCCCACATAACCCAGAGCCCTCAGCTGACTGCATAGACAGCAGTCTTGATGTTGGATCATGTTAGGTTGTGGAGGGCATCGTGGCCCTGTTGGCCATGCTCTGGGGCAGTTCAGTTTCTCTCCTCACCCCCCACGTCCAGGTGGCCTTTGGGTCCTTCCAGCTTCTCCCAGAGATCCATTTGTGTACACACGGTGAGTGTGAGCATGCGTATCCCACACACTGAGGAGGTGCATGGGGGGCGCATATCCATGGCTGAGTATGCGGCAGGGAGCATGCATGAGCCTGTGAGCATGACTGTGGGAGCCCTTTGTTTATTTAAAACATATGGAGACAGGGTCTCGCCATGCTGCCCAGGCTGGCCTCAAACTCCTGGGCTCAAGTGATCCTCCCTCCCTAGCCTCCCAACGTGCTGAAACTACAGGCATGATCCACAGACCCTAGCCATGAGCAGGTGTGTAGGCAATGTGTGTGCATGAGCCTGCATGGCTGTGTGAGTGGATGTGTGTGTGGGTGTGTGAGCGAGAGTGTGAGTGGGTATGGGTGTGTGAGAGCATGGAAATGTGAGTGGGTGTGAGTGTGAGTAGGTGTGAGCATGAATGGGTGTGTATGTGAGTGTGAGTGGGTGCGAGTGGGTATGTATGAGTGGGAGTGTGGGTGGGTGTGAGCAGGTGTGAGTGAGTATGTGTGTGAATGGGTGTGGATGTGTGAGTGGGTGGGTGTTGGTGTGTGAGTGTAACTGTGAGTGCACATGTGGGTGTGAGCAGATGTGAGTGGGTTGTGGATGTGTGAGTGTGGGTGAGTGTGAGTGGATGCAAGTGTGAGGGGTGTGAGTGTGGATGTGAGCAGGTGTGTGGGTGTGAATGGGTGTGTGTGAGCAGGTGTGAGTGGGTGTGAGTGTGAGCAGGTGTGAGTGGACCTGGGTGTGTGTGAGTGGGAGTGGATGTGAGCGGGTATTAGTGTAAGTATAATACACTAATAGTGGGTGTGAATGGAGGTGTGAGCAGGTGTGAGTGTGAGTGGGTGTTAGTGTACGTGAATGTGGGTGTGAGTGTGAGTGGGTGTGAGTGCCAGTGTTTGCGTGTGTGTGCAGAGCCAGGAGAAGGTGCTCCTCCCCACGTGACTCTCCCGCTTGGTCCACGTGCTCACAGGCTCACAGTGCTCCTGGATCCAACAAGAACAAGCGAGGGTCTGGGCACATCGTGTTCCAAGTAGGGAGTGGATGTCTCCAATTTTACAAATGAGAAATACACACTGAGCACGGCGTCGTGATCTGCTAAGCGGAGCTCCAGCCGGAAGCTGCAGAGTGTCTTGGAAACTTGTTGAAACGCGCATTCCAGGCCGGACTCAGGCCCTTCTGTCTCAGGGAGGCCCTGGGCTGGGGCCCAGGACCCTGGCTCAGCTTCTAGGGGGCTTCCGGTGCACGCTCAGCTCTGAGCCCACTGGCTCTACCCTCAGACCAGGCTCGTGCAGCTCCAGATCTCAGCTGGCGTCACACGCGTGTGACATGCACACTCACACATGCACATACAGATGTGGGCACATGTTCAGGACAAGCAAGCCCCTGCAGGAGCTGTCACCATTCACATCAACCGCCGTCAGACTGCGTGTCCAAAACGTGTCCTTACATTTTCACCTTCACTGGGGTTTAGTGTTTCTTATGGTATTAGAATACTATTTAGTATACTTTCATGAAAAACTGTAGACCTAGGAGAAGCCATTATACAAAGAGTGTGAATTATGAAATTATAAAATCAGTTTTCTGGGAACATTTAATTAGGGACAGAAGGGGAGTTGCAGCATCTCTATCTGTAAGTTAGAAAAAGAAAACAGAAACATGCATTTACACTCCTTCGGTTTCACAAAAATAGTGGGCACTTAAGCCCATTAAATTGTTCATTCATCAGGAAAATGGCCTTTACTTGTGGTGATTCAGGAAGACAAAGTCAGGATGCAGTGGCCTGTCCCGCAGGCCTGGGACAGCAGGAAACTCCCACCTGCTCACGCCCTGCGTGTGTGGGCCTGGTTCTTCCCGGCCCAGGGGCTCCTGCTTCTGTCCTGGGCCCAAGCGTAGATGCCTTCTCTCCAGCCTGGTCCTGGATCCCTGATCCCAACGGGTCCTCAGGCCCCGGGCTGATATTTCTTCCATGATGTTGTGTGCGTTACAAATGACTGAAAGTGTAAACTCGGGTCTCACCATCGGTGGGTTTCACACTGAAAACAGGAGCATGAAAAGCAGACGTGAACTCAGCCCAGCAGAAATACGTGTGGACAGGGGCTGAGGCCACTTATAAAGAAGTGTAGTGTCACTAAAGTTGGAATACAACCCCCCACTGCTAAATTTGACTGGCTTTAAAAAAAAAAAAAATGTGTCTAGAGCTTCTGTGAAACCAGTAATTAGAGACGATGCTAAAATACAAGCCAGTGAACCAGAGAGCAGGCAGGAAAGGCGGCTGTGGGGTCCTCAGGCCAGACTGTCAGTGCCAGACTCTGAGTGCTGCCCAGAGAATGCCTGGCCCTGGGTGCAGGGCAGAGGTGTCCTGGTGGGGCTCAGGGCCCCAAACAGCAGCAGGCAGATGAAGAGGACATGACCAGTGGGAGAGGGGGCTGGCGTGAGACGAGGAAGGCCCCTTTGAAGAGATGTCAGGGAGGCTCTTTGGCAGGTGTGGGTGACAGGAGGGTGGGCAGGGACGTGCCAGGTGCAGGACCAGGCCCAGAGGTGCGCAGGGCAGGTGGGAGGGCTGGTAGGCAGAGGGAGTGTGGAGGCTCTTCCTAACTGTAAAGGAAGTCTGCTGGAGGGTTTGCACGGTGCATGGGTAGGGGAGCACATGCTAAGTAAACCGTCGCCTGGCCGCTGTGCAGGAAGTGGACGGCCGGAGGCTGTCTCTGGAGTCCTGCAGGTGTGGAAGTCCCTGTCCCTCAGGGGAGCACAGTGAGGGGAGAGAGACAGTGTCCAGTGCGCTGTGCAGGTGGCACCAGTGAATGGCAGGGGGGATGAGGAGCAAGAGGAGCTCTGTGGAGCGGGTGCTCCTTACACTGAGTATCCTCCTGGGTGCAGAGCTGTCCTGCAGGGCAGAGCCCAGGGACCAAGACAGCAAGCATGGCAGAGCCGTCACTATCCCAGCATCGGGAGAAAGATGGAAGCCTGGCTCTAATGGCACCCTGGGTTTTAAAGATAAAACTGTTTAAATTATTCAGGGCTCATCTGAAATGCCTGGCCATGTGACCCAGCTCTGGGAGTGTTTTGGGGATCAGCACCCGGCCTGGCTTCCTGGCCATGTAACTCAGCTCTGGGGGTGTTTTGGGGATCAGCACCCGGCCTGGGTTCCTTGTCAGTGAATTCACAGTCACAGAGGTGAGGTCTTGGAGGCATGGAAAGGCACCCAGGTGGGTCCCTAGAACCGACAGATTCCACCTTCACGGCCCCCCAGCACTCTGCACTTCCTAAGTTGCTGAGGCCCAAACCTCTGCCCAGAAAGCAGCCAACACTGTAGATGGAGAAGATGCAGTGGGCCAGCTACGCGGACCCCTGCTCCCAGACAAGGCCTCGCCCTTCCCGAGCACCATCTCACCACTGCACTCAGCCTTTGTCCGCTCGGAGCCCCTCAAGTCGTCCTTGAAGTGGAGATCATTCCCATGTTAGAGATGAAGAAACAGATCAGCCGAACGCCTGCCCTGGATACAGAGCAAGAATGTGGCAAGGCCAGAGGGAAAGGAGAGTTACCACTCCCGTAGAGGGATGGAAGAGTTACCACTCCTGTAGATTATAGAGCCCTAGACCAAGAAAACACCTTGTACCAAAAATGCAAAAGCAAACCAAGTTCAGTGAATGGCTGATGTCAATTTGAAATACAAAATCAATAATTGTCCTATGTAAAAAGAGGGAGCATTTAGAACTACAAAGGAAGAAGCAATTTAGTTCACAAAAAAATAGATAAAATATCTCTTAAAAAGCTTAAGAAAATACAGGACAATATGTTTTTCAAATTAAAGCATTACAGATGGATGAGTGGGTGGATGGACAGGTGGTTGGATGAGTGGATAGATGGGTGGATGAATGGATGGACAAGTGGATGATGGATTGTAGGGTGAAGGGGGGTGGGTGGATGCATGGATGAATGGATGGGTGGATGGATGGGTGGACTAGAGGGTAGATGAAGGAGTGGGTGGGTGGATGGATGGGTGGGTGGGTGGACAGATAGGTGGGTGGATAAATGGGTGAATGTGTGGCTGAATGGATGAGTGGACAGATGGGTGAGAGGTGGGTGGACTGCTAAATGGACAGATGAATGGATAAGTGGGTGAATGGGTGGATGGGTGAATGAGTGTGTGGGTGGATGGAGGGATGGGTGGATAAGTGGATGAGTGAATGGGTGAGTGGGTGGATGAATGGGTGAATTGGGTGGATGGGTGAATGGATGAATAGGTAGGTGGGTGACTGGGTTGGTGGGCAGATGAATGAATGGGTAGGCAAGTGGATGGATGAATGGGTGGGTGGGTGGTTGGATGAATGAGTGAGTGGATGGATGAATGGGTGGTGGGTGAATGAATGAATGGGTGAGTGAGTGGATGGATGAATGGGTGAGTGAGTGGATGGATGAATGTGTGGGTGAGTGGATGGATGAATGGGTGGGTGGGTGGATGGATGAATGGGTGGGTGGATGAGTGGATGGATGAATGGGTGGGTGGGTGAGTGGATGGATGAATGGGTGGGAGGGTGGATGGATTGATAGGTGGGTGAGCAGATGGATTAATGGGTGGTGGGTGGACTGATAGATGGACAAATGAATGGGTAGGTGGATGGATAAACAGACATACACATTGCATGCAAGTATACGTCTACATATACACAGTAAATGTCTACACTCAGGAAACAACAGTGGTCCCTCTGGAGTGGGAACTAAAGAGATCCATTGACGTCTGACTCCCAGTTTTGCTGTTTGCTGACAGCATTTAGGCCTCACGCCTCTTCTTCTTCAGCACCATATCTGTCAGGCTGATAAGAAATCCAGGCTGCTCCCTTCTTGAGCACCAGTGGGAGATGCAAACCGTGCAAGACCCTGCCCACATGTGCGAGCCTTCGCCCGAGTCCCTCAACCACGAGGAAAACCCCACACTGCTCTGCTTCCCCGGCAAAGGCCTCCTCCTGTGGATAATTAGCCTCCCCGTGGCCCTCCTGGCTGTGTGGCATGATCCGTTCAACACCCAGGCAGGGTTCTGGGTACATTCCATTCTGTTTCTGCAGGCAGCCACAAGAGAAGAGAGTCATTACTCTTCTTAGTACCTTTTAGCGTCCTATTTGAATTTGTTTACAATAAATAAGCTGTCTTTATAGTCAAAAGGAATAATAATAAAGTCATCCAAAAAGAAGCAGTTCTGTCTCCAGCTTGCTCTCCGTGTTAACATGAGAAGGCCTCCTCACTGTGGGTGCCCCGCATCCAGCAACACCACGGCAGAACAGGGCCCCCCAACACTTCTCGCCACGAGCTTCCTTCCAGAAAATCTGCACCTTGATTTCATTCAGGCTTTGGAGTTTCACCAAGTACGAGATGAATCTGATCAAGTTTTCAGCTCCAGGCACTTGGTCATGTAACAAGTGTGGGAAATGATTTCTAAATGCAGCAAAAATTATTAAAGCTCAATTATTCATGGCGGCACTGATTATTTCTTCCGTGCTCCCTCCCATCTGTCAAGCCTGGGTTCCACTTTCAGATGAAATACAACACTTGGTCTTCAGACAGCCCCAGAGGTGACAATTAATAATTAAACACCAGTTGATGATAATTGCATGATAACTTTATTGACCGAGCTCAAACGGAAGGTGCAACGGGCTCAGAGCCTGCGGAGCAGAGGACGCCCCCACCCAGCACCCACCGGGCAGGGCTCCCATAAGGGAGCTGCATTCACAGCTGAACACGCCCATCATGCGCACCCCCACCGAGGCTTGATTGGGGTTTTAGTCATTGAAAAGCACACTTGAAGATCTGAGAATCACCTTTCAAGTTTCTCCCATAGTTCAGAGGTGACCCAGTGCCAGTGCTCCGGGTTACAGCACCCTTGGAATAATTAGACTGACAGCGTTAGCTGCCTAAACCTGCTGCTCACAACCAAGAAAGACGAGGTCTGTGTACTGGAAAGGTTCACACAGACCAGAGTGGAGAGTAACCAGGTAGACTCCCTTGCTGAAACACTTTGGGGGAGTCGTTTTTACTTGGAAAGTACCCTTCACATTACCTACACTGCTTATTCATTCATTCATTTACATATTTTGAGACAGAGTCTCTCTCTGTCGCCCAGGCTGGAGGGCAGTACCGCTGTCCTGGCTCACTGTGGCCTCCACCTCCTGAGTTAATTTTTGTGTTTTTATTAGAGACAGGGTCTCCTCATTTTGGCCAGGCTGGTCTTAAACTCCTGACCTCAAGCTACACCATTTATTAGAAGTCATGGGCCTGCTTTCTGGAGGAAGGCAGCATATCTGCAAGCCTTGTGTTAACGTCAGCACCTTTGTGTGGCTGAGCTGCCATGACAGGCTCCAGGTAAGATGGAGGGAAACATGAAACACAAAGGTAGGTTTGGGAGTGAGCTACTTTTTGAGAACCTGAGAGCAAACTCTTCCTACAGCCGATTTTTTAAACCAGGTGTCACAGACTTATCAAGAAAGTGTCCTGCCATTCAGCGGCAATACTCAGGGAGCTGATTTTTAAAACTCATGACTCAGACAGTGGCGCTCCCCACTGTTCGCCAGGCATGTCCAGCATGTGTTTCTGGCAGCTGCCCTAACCCCCAGTGCCCCGGGCCACCTCTGTTCTCTGCTGTGGGTCCACCACGCTCTGTCACAGAGCATTTGTGGACGTGGACTAAGAGCTGCAGGGAGGCCTGGATGTTTCCGCATGAGCTAAAGAACCCGGAGGGGCGAAACGAGAGGCTGGCTTTCCACATCCCATTCCAGTCCCAGGTGGGAAACTAGGAAGGGCGGACTGCGGACTGAAATAAATGCTGACTAATAGCTCAGGAATAATCCAAATCCGATGACGTGGCATGGGGACGTGTGGGCAGGATCCAAGGGGGCCGTGATTCCAGGCCCTCGAACTCTGCCCAAAGCCCCTGGCAGTACCTGAATCCCTCTTCCCCGTCTGCAGGGTTCCTCTCCCTTTCTGCAAGAACCTGGCATTAGAGCTCTCGAGAGAAAGAAAACCAACAGAGAATGCGTAGCTGTGTATGAGGTGATATCGCAGAGAAATGTTATGGAGGTTGAGAAGCCCCGTGATATGCTGTCTGTAGGCTGAGGAACCAGGAATCTGCACTCGGTGGTGTCATTCAGGCTGAGTATGAAGTCCCAAAACCAGGAAGCTGAGGTGTAAACTCCCAGCCCGAGAGACCCAGGTCACAGAGGGCAAAGTCCTGGGAGCTGGGAGCTCCCCTGTCAAGGGCAGAGGGCGTGGGTCTCTTGTTCTTTCCAGGCCCTCAGCAGATTGGAGGGTGCTGTCCTCACTGCGGAGAGCAGATCTTCTGTACCCGGTGCGCCGGTTCAGATGGTGACCCCTTCCAGAAAGGCCCTCGCAGACACACGCAGACACCGTGCTTCAGCAGCCCTCGGCCGTGGCCCAGCCCAGTCTGGTTCACACCCCAAATTAACCACCCCTCCTCCATCGCGACCTCTCCTGTGATCTGGACCTGCAGAGGAAGCTGGTGCTCCTCCAGACCCACGGCCGCCCCCTCCCATCCTTCCTGCATCTGTAATTGGATGCAGGCACGAATAGGCCCAGGGCACTCGGGGTTGACGGGAACAGGACTCGGGAGAGACCAGAGTGCGGCCCACAGCGCAGTGCAGGCACCAAGGGGTCGCAGGACTTGCCTAGCTCATGTTGACAGAGACCTACATGAGACAGCTGGAAGGGGGCCTTGGGAGCGTTGTGCCTGGGTAGGAAGAATATTGCACAAGAACGGGCAGATGAATGTATGTAAGTGCTCCGAGCAGAATTCTGAATTCACGGTGCCAATCCTCGTGCTGTTTCTGCGTGGCTCTAGCAGTGTGCTTGGCTGGTTAACCATAACTGGTACCCAAAGGCCATCTACAGTGAATGTTTGGCCAGAAAGGGGTCCCCATCCAGACCCCAGGAGAAGGTTCTTAGATCTTATGCAAGAAGGAATTTGGGGCTGCTCATCCGATTACACCTACGGCAGTCTCTTGATTATACGCTAAACAAGGGTGGATTGCTCACGAGTTTTCCGGGAAGGGGGTGGGCAGTTCCCAGAACTGAGGCTCCTCCTTTTGTTAGACCTCATGGGTAACTTCCTGACATTGCCAGGGCATCCATAAACCATCATGGCGCTGGCGGGAATGTGTTTTAGCAGCTGATGCATTCTAATTAGCATACACCGAGCAGTGAGGACGACCAAAGCTCACTCTCATCACCGTCTTGTCTTTGGTGATCTTTGGCTGGCTTCTTTGCCACATGCTGTCTTATCTGCAAGGTCTTTGTGACCTGTGTCTTGTGCCAACCTCCTATCTCATCCCATGACTAAGAACGCCTGACTTCCCGGGAATGCAGCCCCGCAGGCCTCAGCGTCATTTGACCTAGCCCCTACTCAAGATGGAGTCACTCTGGTTCAAACGCCTGGGGCAAATGGGGTTGAGAGTCAAGCCCTCCCCTGTGCACCATAGAGCAAGCTGTCCAGAGGGGTGGTGAGGCTGGAATGTGGAATAAATAGGTTCTGTGAGACAGGCTCACCTCCCCGGTGAGGACACCACGTTCACCATGATCTTGAGAACGCTCCCATGGGAGAAGCACAGCCACACTCCATGGCGAGGAGGCTCTGCAGGCTGAAAACACGGTGGGTGGGAAGGGTGGCCGCGCACGGACTCCCCGTGTTCACAGGGTGCTGAGGGCACTGAACCCCAGGGGCAAGGAGCTGTGGCCGCCCTGCAAGCAGCAGAGCCACAGGACATCAGGATGGCTCAACCTGCGGAGACCCTCGTGCTGGCAACTTGATTCTGGCCCCTCAGCAGCTTCGTGGAGGCTTTCAGGATTTGTGGAAAGCTCTGGGCAAGGCTTAGAGGCAGGAGCAAAGCGTGCCTCAGGCATTGCTGTCAGTTGCAGACGAGTGTCGGGCTTCACAGATGTGCCCTGCCCATCCCGCCTTGTCCTCATCCCCCTTCCTCCATGTCCACATTGTCACCCTGATTCTTGACCATCTGGCCAGGCACCTGCAGCCACAGGCTTTGCCAGCCACATCGGAATGTGGGGGGCGGCGGGAGTGTAGACGCAAGGGAAACTCTTGCTGCAGAGCAGCCCTCACTCCCCTGATTCCACAGCGAAGCGTCTGATGTGGGCGTGACGGTGACAGACGTGAACCCTCAGGAGGAGAGGGAGGCATTGCTGCCGGCAGGCGGCTAAGATGACCTCCAGGGGCCAGGCCTTCGTGCAACCCCTCTGCTGGCATGTGGGTGGGGCCAGAAGCCCCGTAAAGGCCATGGGAAGTCACACCCTGGGCTGAGCCTCCCTGTGGGAGGTCCTCGTCGCAGAGTGGAGTGAGAGCCTCTCCTGCCGGCCTGGAAGGCATGAGCGCTGTGCTGTGAAGGCCTGGCAGACCCGGGAGCTTTGGGGCCTCCAGGAGCTTAGGGAAGACCCCAACTGACCGCCAGCAAGAAACGGGAGCTCAGTCCCGCAACCACAGGAGCAGAGTTCTGCCAACAGCCGTGTGCCTGGGAGAGGACCTGGGGCTTCGGGAAGGAACGCAGCCCGGCCAACACCTGGGTGCAGCCTCACGAGGCCCGAACCCGCGGAGGTGGGGGGTGGCAAAGGCACACCCCCGCAGTCTCCCGCCCTGCAGCTGGCAGCCATCAGTAGCTCGCTCTACAAGCCTGGGCTGGGGTCAGTCGGTAAGCCTCAGGGAGGAAGAGATGAAAAGGTTCGTGACATAATCATCTGCACGAACAGTCAAGTTAAACATGCAGACAAAACAGCAGACCACTTTTGAAGAAGTTTAGAAAGATAATAATACTTGGTGGGATGACACGGAGGCCTCAGAGTGACTTAGACAGCAAGTACTCTGCAAATCCGACTCTCCGTTTAATGCAGTTCAAAACGAAACAAAGGGCACAGGACTTCAGGCAGAAATTCAACAAGCTGATGCTAAAATTCAAATATAAAGGAAGAGACATAAGAATAGCCAAAGTGATTAAAAAGAAAAGGGTGAAAAGGCTTCTCTGTCAATCAGCTATCAAAACGTATGTAAATACAGTCATTAAACCCTTATAATGCTGGGGCATTAAAGAAAACGTAACAATAAAGCAATGAAATGAGAACCGTTACTAAATAATAGAGAAAATATACATCAGTGAGGAAAAGCTGGGTCTATTATTTATAAAGGTCTTTCCTGTGAAAAAATAAGATGCAATTAGATCTTTCCCACACACTACACCCAAAAACATATTCCATGTAGATTACAAGGCAAATGTGGAAAAAGAAAACCTATAAGAGGAAGTTTGTTGATGAGGCAGGACCCCACACAGGGGCAGTGAAGGGAAAGACGGAGAAAATTGATGTATTTAGGTTTTAAGCTTCTCTAGAGAAAAAATACCTATAAACAAAGTGGTAAATAAGTGATATCCTGGGAGAAGCTGTTTGTGTCAGTATCACAGAAAAACTGGTGAGCATCCAGAACGCCTGAAGAACTCTGTGCAAACGAGGAAGGAAAGTGCAAACCAGCCCGTCCAGACGGGGACACAAGCTGTGTCCTCCCAGACACAGGGACAGGGGAGCCGGCTTTCTCGGAGGAACTGCCTTGTGAACCCTGAAAACAGCAGCCCCACAGGGGTGAGAATGTGGAAGATGGGAGCTGTGACAACCATGATTGTGGATGCAGCCCCAGGAGGAGGCTGAGAAGTCAGAGCACTGACCTTTGGCCCAGCAAGTTCAAGTTCAGGTGAGCCCCCTGGGGATTTCAGGTAAGCCACTCATGACCACGTGGACCAGTGACAGCCTCCAGGGCAACGCTGTGCGGGCCCCAAACAGATACACCCCTGGGGCAGGCTGAGAAAATGCCAAAGATATATTCACCTTCCAGTCCCTGGAGTCTATGAATAGTCCTCACCCAGCGAAAGAGTGAATGCATTGAACTCCTTACGTGGCAAAAGATGAAAACACGTTAAAGCTCTCCAGAAGGGGAGCTGATTCTGGTTTCCCCAGATGAACGCTAAGCACAATTGTGCATCTCCATAAAGGGGAAAGGTACAGGAAGTTTGGGTCAGATCCACCCAGAGGAGGTGGCCACGTGAGGGTGAGGCAGAGATCAGAGCAATGCGGCCACAGCCAAGGGATCCCCGGACTCACAGAAGCCGCCCAGGGCAGGGGGGATCCAGCACCCTGATTCTGAACGCCTGACCTCCAGAACTGTGAGACGAAACACACTCTTTGTGTTAGCCTGCACGTGGCTCCCCAGGAAAGTCACTTTCCCCAGAGCAGGGGTGGCTGCGTTCATTTCTCTATGAACGCAGAGTTCTATGATTCAGAGTTCTAGAGAAAGCCAAGTCCAGAGCGTACTATCCGTGTTCACGTATGCAGGTGAGTAAGTGAATAACACGTATGCACAAACCCGTACTCCTATGCCTAGTGTGCACTCAAAGGAAAGCTGAGGAAGGTGGATCACAGCAGCTCTGGGTGGGGGGAACGTGGCGGGTCCCATCCACCTGCCGTGGTTCACTTCCGCAAATAAAGGCAAAAGTTGGATGCCAGTGTTTCAATTTGCTCGTTTAAGGTGGAAGGTTCATTTCTGTTTATTACCTTGTCCCATCATTTTGCTGTAGTTTTTTTTTTTTCAAATCAGAACATAAGAATAAACAATAAGCCTTAAAATGTGCATTACATCCAAACAGATTCATTTCCCTACAACATATAAAAAGCCCCCCATACAGATGTTTTAAAACCGCTGTCTGTAAAACCCCAGCCTTAGGGTCCTGATGGCAAGAACACTGAAAAAAACTCTCCGGCATCTTCCAGTTGACATCTGTCTGTTTAATGGGTTAAACTCCGCTGCTGTGGTAATGTTCTCCTCACGCCCCTTTCATTTTCTCACTCCATCTCTGAAAGCGTGTCATCTTGATCTCTGACGCTCCATTTTTCTTACCTCTTTAATAATAATCCCGGCAACAGCATATCAGCATGGAAATTGCTTCTGAAGAACGTTGTAATAAATATGTGGCAGGCACATTACATAGGATTTGCTTACTTTTGATTTAAAAAGACAACATTTAATCTAAGAAGTTAGAACTCCAATATACATCTTGCACTTCCAAAGCTCGTAAATAAAGGCAGAAGCGGCTCTCTCCCTCCTCACCCTTCAAGATTACTTGCTTGCCATTTGCCTCTTAAAGAGTGGGGGCAGGTCGTGACTGCATATTCCAGTGCTGGGCAAATATTGACTCCAACTGCAGGAGCCACCTGGCTCTGGGCAAACGGCTTCGCCTGCTGAGTAATTGGGGTCTTGATGGGGGAGCAGGGTCTGAGGGCATCGTCAGCCCACGTGTGAGGCAGCCGGGCATGAGGGATTAAACCTGTTTGGATGTTTCTTCATGAAGACTTGTTTGACATGTGCAGAGTTAAATAATTTGGACATAGGTTATATTAAGAACATTTTAATACGAAGGAATTGATGTGAAACTAATGCTGAAATGTTATTTTAGCATTTTCTCCAGAAAGGCCAGCGGAGGCCTGACCAATAGGAAGGAAGAGAATCACACATCCACCTCTATTAACATCTGCTTTCTGGATAGAAGAGCAAGGGTCTTTTCTTATCGTTTAATATAGAGTACAAAATAAAAATATATATATATAAAAGGAATATTTGAGATTATCAATTCTAATGCTATCAATTTATATAAGGAGACTGAGGCTAAATGGCTACCTCCGGAAGGCCTGAGCCCTCTGCGTCCCGAGTCCTCTGGCCCTGAAATGGGCCATATTACTTAACTTGAATTCTAGCCAACACCCCGATACCGTGGCGGTCATTTATATTCTGATTGTCGCGCCTTATCTCTCCTCCGTGCTGCCGGGGTCCCTCCGTTCACGAGGTGACCACAGTTATCTTTATGAGATCAAAGTCAAAACAGATCCTGCCTGTGCTCAAAGCCTGTCCACACCCCAAGTCACCCTGTAGATGAAGTCCCAAATGCGTAACGCAGACTAGAAAGGCTGCAGTCAAGCCTCAGTTTCCCCGTCCAGCCTGGCTGTCCCACCTCCCGACACACAGCTCTGGGTGAGTTCCCAGCCGCCAGGCCCCTGCAAGCGGTTGGAGCGCGCCCTCTGCCCTCCCAGCTGTGACGTGTGCCGTCCCCGTAGCTGGACCGCTGTGTTCCACCTTGCACCCTTTGCTCTTCACTGAGACAACTTTATTCCAGTCTTGGGCCTGCCTTTGATTAGAAGTTCTTTCTGAAGCCACAAGATGGGACCCATCTTTGCGTCTGTCCAGCATCTTCACAGCCAGGAGATGGCTTTCCCTTTGCATGCCCCCAAGGTGCTCTGGCAGGGCCGCCCAAACCTCCTGGCTGTGGTGTTGGCAGTGGCCTGGATGCATCATGAAAGCCTGCCACTGCCCAGCTTCCAGGTGGACCTATAAGGCCCCCAGCCCTACTGATTCCCCAGGACCCGACATGCAGGTTTAGGAGAGGTGGGTTGGCTTTCCTCCGGCATACCTGGAGACATGACCCACCTGCTCTGTCTGTGGCTGTGTCGACCAAGGTGGTGTCCGGTCCTCCTCACTGCTCACAAGCAGCATCCTCAGTGGGAGAGAAAGTGCCAACTGGGAGGCAGAGGCTGAGCCACGAGACAGAGAAAAATGGCCCTAATGTCAGAGTCTGGGTGCCCTTTGCCCACCATCCTGGGCTCCCAGGCTACAGACCATTCTGTATGTTCAAACCAGCTCATGTTGGGTTCTGCCCCTTTAACCACAAATGTGATGACAACATCACCTCCATCATGACCTGCTGCCTTTTTTTTTCTTTGTTTTTGCTGGGGGAGGGACCCTCTGACTGTTTATGCATTGACTGGATCCCCACAGGAATGCCAGGCTCCATGTCCCTGAGACGGTTCACATTCACTCTATCTACAGGGGTTCATAAATAGGAAGTCAGGAAGCAGTTGTTGAAAAAGGGAAAAAACATGTAAGGATGAAGGAAGAGAGAGAGGGAAGAAGAAAGGAAGGGGGGAGGGAGGGAGAAGAAGAGGGAGGAATGACGGGAGAGGGGGAAGAAGAAAGGGAGGGGGGAGGGAGGGAGAAGAAGGGGGAGGAATGACGGGAGAGGGGGAAGAAGAAAGGGAGGGGGGAGGGAAGAAAAGAGGGAGGGAGGGGGAGAGGGAGGGGGAGAGGGAGGGAAGGGGGGAGGGAACAGGAGAGGGACAGAGGGAGAGAGAAAAGAAGAGAGAGGGGTGGAGGGAGAGAAAAAAGGAAGAAGAAAAGGAAGGCTCTAATATGTTCCTAAATATTGGGGGAGGAAAGAACTACAGACTAATATGCAGGAGAACTCGGGTGCAGCACGGCTTCGCCCCAAATCCACTGAGTGTGACCAAATCTCCACTCCATCGATGCTCCAGTCTTCCTTCTGTGCGATGAGAGTGTCAATGGTCCAAGACCCTTCCCAGCCTCGACGCCGCTCTGGGAGACAGGACCGAGCTCGTCAGGTGAGTGTGCTGCCGCCGAAGGAGTCCACGGAGCCCGAAAGGCAGTCAGGTGGGCTCCGCAGCCTAGAGTCAGGCGTGATAAAGGGTTGGGCTGATGTGTTCCAAGCGTCTTTCCGAGATGTGTAAACCTCCAACTTACAAGGGATGAATAAAAATCGGGCTATGAGGGCCGGCGTCTGCCCAGCCTCAAAGCCCCCGCACAGCGCCTATTGATTGATTGCTGTTATCACTTTATTTGAACTTCCAGGATACATGTGCAGGTTTGCTGCATAGGTAAGCATGTGCCATGGTGGTTTGCTGCACCTATCAACCCATCACCCAGGTATTAAGCCCAGCATGCATTAGCTATTGATCCTGATTCTCTTCCTCTCCCCAGCCGCCCAACGGGCCCCAGTGTGTGATGTTCCCCTTCCTGTGTCCATGTGTTCTCATTGTTCAGCTCCCACTTATAAGTGAGAACATGTGTGTTGCTTGGTTTTCTGTTCCTGTGTTAGTTTGCTGAGGATGATGGTTTCCAGCTCCATCCATGGCCCTGCAAAGGACATGATCTCATTCCTTTTCATGGCTGCATAGTATTCCATAGTGTATATATACCACATTTTCTTTATCCAGTCTATCATTGATGAGCATTTGGATTCTATGTCTTTGCTATTGTGAATAATGCTGTAATAAACACATGTGGCACCTGTGAAATTATCGAGTGACCCTCAGATTCTGGGGCACAGGAAACAAGTGTCTGGAGTTGGGTGATGTTGCCACTAGATGTCACAAGGCCCCTCGGGCAGCAGAACACTGGGCTTCTACTCTGCAGGTGCCTGGTAGGGGCGGGGGCCCAGAACCAGGGGTCAGGGCAGGTGTCTTCATTCGGAGCCTCCGTTCCTGGCCAGGTGAGGCAACACTCAGACAAGGAAATCAAAAAGCAGAAGGTTAGTACGGCACTGGCTTTAAAACTGGGGCTGGGGGATGTTTGTTTGTTTTTGAGATACAGCCTCGCTCTATCGCCAGGCTGGAGTGCAGTGGCGTGATCCCGGCTCCCTGCAATTTCTGTTTTCCAGTTTCAAGCAATTCTCCTGCCTCAGCCTCCCGAGTAGCTGGGACTACAGGCACGCACCACCACACCCAGCTAATTTTTTGCACTTTTAGTAGAGATGGGGTTTCACCATGTTGGCCAGGATGGTCTCAATCTCTTGACCTCATGATCCACCTGCCTCAGCCTCCCAAACTGATGGGATTACAGGCATGAGCCACCGTGCCCAGCCTAAAATTGGATCTTAAAAAGCAATAAAATCGACATACAAGGTAGATATTTACTGTGGACTGAAGTTCCAGAGAGCACAGTCAGCAGTACAGTCAGAATTTGTGGGCACAAGGGCCCTCGGTAGCCGTGGGCTTCCCAAAGCCCCGTTCTTCAAGCATTGACCAGTGCGCCCCCAAGTCCAGCAGGGTTTCTGGTTTGGGCCTTCAGGTTCCCAACAAGGTGCCCTGCGGGGAACTTCCCACGGCCTGCATGGGCGACCCAGGCATCTCCAGTGCTGAGAGCCCCTCCCCCTGCCCTGGCCCTGACCCTGACACTTCCCAGGAGGCACGTGCTGCATGAAGACCCTCAGCTGTGCACAAACCACAGGAGGGCTGATTTAAAACTCAGGGAACAGACAGAGCAGCGTCCCATTCAAGCCAGCAAGACCCCTTGATCTGGTTGGGCTGTTTCCCCACCTAAATCTCATTCTGAATTGTAGCTCCCATAATTCCCATGTGTTGTGGGAGAGGCCCCGTGGGAGACCACTGAATCATGGGGGTGGTTCCCGCGTACCGTTCTCTCCAGTAAGTCTCACGAGATCTGGTGGTTTTATCGGGGAAACCCCTTTCTCTTGGCTCTCTTTCTCTCTCTTGCTGCCGCCACGTTAAGACGTGACTTTCACCTTCCGCCATGATTGTGAGGCCTCCCCGGTCACATAGAACTGTGAGTTCATTAAATTTCGTTTTCCTTATAAATTACCCAGTCTCAGGTATGTCTTTATCAGCAGAATGAACAGGAGTAATATACCTCTCCTGTACAGAGATGAGTCTTTTCAATTAGAAAATGATCAATTCCTAAACAGCCCATTCGATGCACATTTCAAAGGTGGCTGTCTTTCATTTGGTCTTTGCAAATAGTGAGGAAGGGGGCGCAGAGGGACCAATGGACACTGTGTGTGTTTCTTGGCATCTCCTGACGTCCTGCTATGCTCTATGCACCTGATGCTCTGCAAGGTTCTCCTGCAAATGCACACTTCTCCCATAGGGGTAGTGGTGAGGACCCACACAGCCCGCCAGGCGACAGAGGACTCTCCTGCACGTGAGCTCCTCTGATTCTCCCATCAGTCTCAGGAGGTGGGCTGTGTTACAGTCGCAGAAACATCACCTGGCATATGGACCCCTGTCTCTAACATGGGCTATTTCCTGAGTGCCCAGGGACTCTGATAACCCCAAGCCCAGGGAAAGGCTGGCTCCTGGGAGGTGCTCCCCAAGTCCCTAATGAAGAAATCCTCATTTTACCTGAGGAAGGAGAAAGAACCTATCCCTGACGTCTTCAAACATCAGTAAAAACCAATGCCTACACTGAAAGCAGCAAAGAATGAAAACTAACAAAACAAAAACAGGAAGACACAATGAGCTAGCTTCTCCTAGTGCGTTCTCCAGAGGACGCCAGATGCTCGCGGGTCAGGGAGGGCCATGGTGTGTGGGGAGAGGAATCTCACGCAGCCCTGGCCGCAGCCTCTGCCCTCAAGCTCCCAGCACCGACCCAGAGGCTCTGGACTCACTGGGAGGCAAAGGAGGCAGGTGTCTCCCAGGCAGGGCAGAGGTCAGCAGGAGCCCTGGGCCTCCCAGGCATGGTGGGGGCCCAGAAATGCCATCCCCCTGCCCATCCGTGACCCCAGCTCCTGCTGGCTACAGTCAGAGACTCCAGGCGGTCTCCTGGTAACCACAAAAAGACTTCAACGCCAAGCCTGTCTCTCGAGAGAACCACATGCTTGCCTCCAGCTTCATTACCCGCCGGGGATACAGGGAGTCTCTCCCAGGCCAATTATTCCCGCCTGAACTTCAAACACCCATCAACGAAAATTAATTCAATGGGAACTAGCTTGAAACTCTGCTGCTCTGAAATCAATAACACTTAACCCAGGGCTTCCCAGCACTCACTCGGTGGCTGGGACATGCCCCCAGGTGACTCATCCTGAAAGAAGCCACTGAGGCAGCCACGCAGAGGCCACCCAGCAAACGGCGGTGCAGCTGCCCGGCAGCAGAGCCTGCCCCACGAGGGGATGTGTCCTGCCTGTCTCCCACCTGTGTCGGGAGGAAGGACCATCAGCACGTCACAACGCCACATCAACAGTGGAGTCCGTTTTCCCGAGAGCGTCATGAAAAATCAGACTTTAAAAAATGCTTCAAGGTGAAGTCTGTTCAATCCTGGACAGCAAGTAACACAAGTGTAGGTGTCATTGCAAAACGGATTATCGTCAGATGTGACGCCTCTGCAGGTTGCAGGGGACAGGAGCACAGCTGCCGAGGGCCAGGCCCAGACCAGGAAGGCCAGAAGGACACACTGAAGATGCTCCTGGTGACCACACGTGCACACTAGAAGGTCTCCGGCCACTTGTGGACCACAGCTGGGGCGGGGGAAGGGAGGGCTGGTCAGCCGGCTCTCTAGAGAAACTCCATCTGTGGCCTTGGTACCTGTCCATGTCCACGACATGGAGCGCATGTCCTCGTGCTGTGACCCAGGAGAGGGAGAGGCCACATTTCCCTGGATTGTTGGGGTCATGAAACTTGGAGCAACTGTGTGTGTACCCCATCCTGTGTGCGCCCCAGCATGCGTGTACCCCATCCTCTGTGTACCCACATTCTGCATGTACACCATCCTCTGTGTACCCCCATTCTCTGTGTACCGTCATCCTGCATGTATCCCATCCTGTGTGTACCCCTTCCTCTGTGTACCTCATCCTTTGTGTACCCCATCCTCTGTGAACCCCTTTATCTGTGTACCCCATCCTGTGTGCACTCCCATCTTGTGTGCATCCTCATCTTGTGTGTACCTCCATCCTGTGTGTACCCCATCCTCTGTGTACCCCATCCTCTGTGTACCCGCATCCTGTGTGAACCCCATCCTGTGTGTACCCCCATCCTGTGTGCGCCCCATCCTGTGTGTACCCCATCCTCTGTGTACCCGCATCCTGTGTGAACCCCATCCTGTGTGTACCCCCATCCTGTGTGCGCCCCATCCTGTGTGTACCTCATCCTCTGTGTACCCCATCCTCTGTGCACCCCCGTCTTGTGTGTACCCCATCCTATGTGGACCCCCATCCTGTGTGCACCCCCATCCTGTGTGGACCCTTCATTGGCCATCTGCCATGAATCCTGCATGAGGCAAGACAAAGGCAGGACCTGGGTTTAGGCTTGGAGCAAATCGGGTTGTCAGGTGGGCCAGGTGTCCTCAAAGCCCAGCCACGGTGGGAAACCCAAACAGCGGGGTCCCATGAGGCTGAGCAAAGGCTTTCCCTCACCAGAAACCAGACAAAGGCAGGCCAGGGCGGGGTGCAGCAGGACAGGCCACAACCCCTAGTCCCTTCTGCCAGGGTGCCCACGCCCTCAGCACACAATTGCATCTGTGTCCTCCCTGCTGTCAGCAGCAGAGGGGACACGGTGAGAACACCCAGGTACTGTGAGGGAACAGGCGCAAACCGCCGCCCGTCTGCCAGAACCTGGCCGCACTCTCTCATTTGCAGCTGGAAAGCTGGGTCCGGTGCCTCGAGCCTGGGAACACAGCCAGCCCGTCTGGGTGAGAATGGGCACTGAGAGAGAGCAACAGTCTCTGCTGCCAGTCAAGGGCCATCTGGGGGCACCTGCAAGGCCCTACCTTGAGGTTGTGATGTGGAAGCGGGCACCAACACGCTGAGGGTGAACCCAGGGTGTGAGCAGCGTGCAGCCCTGGGATGTTTGGAAATACTCAGGTCATCTGGCCTCAGGATAACTGGGAATGGCCAGGGTTGGAGACGCCAAACTGCCCTGCAAGATGGGATTATCTCACCAATCCTCCAGCACAGAATTGCAGTGGGAATGCCCCGGATGTCCTGGGCACCCAGCAGGAAGTGGCACAGGGCAGAGGGCGATGGCAGGAAGAGGAGCGGGTGGCGGGCTCTCCAGGGAAGCCAGACTTTTCAGCCCGAGCAACCAGGACTGCCCCAGCTGTGGACTGTGCTGCAAACCTGAGAGCCGTGTAAACCCTGGGAGGAAAGGAAAGGGAGAACTGAAGTCTCCTGTGGTCCAGGAGGTGAGGCTCAGAGTCAGGCCAAAGAGGCCAGGCGTGGTGGCTCACACCTGTAATCCCAGCACTGTGGGAGGAAGAGGCAGGCAGATCACCTGAGGTCAGGAGTTCAAGAGCAGCCTGGCCAACATGGTGAAACCCATCTCTACTAAAAATACAAAAATCAGTCGGGCATGGTGGCGGGTGCCTGTGATCCCAGCTTCTTGGGAGGCTGAGACAGGAGAATCGCTGGAAACTGGGAGGTGGAGGGTGCAGTGAGCTGAGATCGTGCGATTGCACTCCAGCCTCGGTGACAGAGTGAGACTCTGTCTCAAAAAAAAAAAAAAAAACAGAAAGAAAACAAAAAGGAATCATGCCAATGGGAAGATTCTAGGAGCTGAGCCTTGGGGGCACCAAAGCAGAGAAACGGGTGCAGCGGTGATGTGGGACCCGGGTGAGAGCTGAGAAGGTGGCATTTGGAGGATGGGGCCACCGGAGTGGCCTGGGCCTCATCAGGGAAGGGACATGGAAGGATGAGGCTCCGTGGACGTGGGGTGTGGCACAGGAGATGCAGTCAAGGCCAGCACCAGCTTTCTGATTTGGGGTGCACACATGATCTGTGGGGCTAGCTCCTCTCACTGAGAAATATCAGCAGCAGGGATAGAAGAGGCTTGTGGAAAAGACAAGGTTACTTTGGGATGTGTCGATGCAATGGACAGCATGGCGCATGCACTCAGCCCTGTCCAGATCCACCTGTGGAAATCTAATCCCCAACATGATGGTTAGGAGGTGGAGGCTCTGGGAAGTGATCAGGTCGTTGGAGTAAAGCCCTCCTGAACGGGATTTGCCCTGAAACCAGAGGCCCCAGAGGGATCCCTGACCCCTTCCACTGTGAACCAGAGTGGGGCCTCACCAGACTCCAAGTCGGCTGGGTGCTTGGATCTTGGACTTTGCATTCTCCAGCACTGTGGGCAATAAATTTTCATTAATTATAAGCTGCTTGGCATTCTGTTACAGCAGCCAGATGGACTAAGAGTTGAGTTTAGAAATCTATAAACTTCTTCCTCTGGAGGCTGATGTCCAGGTTGCAGCATTAACGTACGAGACGGTGTGCAGCTACTGTGGCTGGACAGCCTATGGGGCCAGAGCCCATCGGCCTGGCATTCTGGAGCCACGTGCTGGTGCAGGGCTGAGGAAGCCACGTACTGCCTCCCGCCTCACGGAGGGGCCGTCTGTGAGAGGTGGTTTTGCAGAGGGATCTCTCCAGCCTCAGGAGGGGCTGTCTGTGAGAGGTGGCTTTGCAGAGGGATCTCTCCAGCCTCATGGAGGGGCCGTCTGCGAGAGGTGGCTTTGCAGAAGGACCTCTCACGGACGGCCCCTCCTCAGCTGTGAGAGGTGGCTTTGCAGAGGGATCTCTCCATCCTCACGGAGGAGCTTTCCACGCGGTGGTTTCACGGGTTTGCCTCCTCTTGCTGTGCTTGCACTTCTGTGACTCCATCTCCCTCCAGGGTCGGGTTTTTTTCTGAACACCTGGGTCCATGTGTGTGCCAGGACTCCATAAGCTTCTCCACTCACAAAGGAGAAGAGATTCAGAGCATGTGGTGGAATAGGGCTGCCAGCCAGGACAGGTGTCCTGGTGTGGCATGGAGGAGAACCCCAGCCAGGCAGCATGGAGAGATTTGGAGAATCCAATAGGTGTGGGCATGAGGTTGAAAACCCTCTTATGTCCCACGCAGTAGCCAAGTCACTATTGCTCATGCGTGATTCTGGGCAAATGCATTCTCACTGGAACGAGCCTATTGAGGGAGAGGAAGATGGGTGGAGTGCATTGGTGGCATCAGCACCTGTGACCTCAGAGGGCCGTGTCACCTGGCCCTCTGTCACCCAACAGGAACCCAAGGTAACAGGCTGCTCAAGCTGAATCCTAGCATAACCACTGGCACATAGGTTATGTGTCTGTAATGAAACTGCGAATGGGGCTCGCTGCCTGCTTTTCTCATGGCATCACCTGTGGCCTGCGGGCTTCATGGGGAGCCACCCTCTTTTTAAGCAGCCCTCCCAGGGGGTTGCCTGATGGCGGGAAGGAGAGCCAAGCCCCAGATTCAGCAGCTGTCAGTGTGAGATCGCAGGTGCCACTCAAGGATCCTCCAGTACTCCATGTCCTTCCAGGGTCGGGTTGGTGGGGAGAGGCCTTTCCCCCAGAATATCTGTTGTGACAGCGCTTCACGCCTTCCACATTGCAAAATACCATCCGTTCTGATCCTTCAAAGAAGTCAGTTTGTTACAAGCGGAGAGTGAATGGTTTAAGCTGATTAAGTGGTGCATGGGCAGATGCGTAGGTCTTGAAGCAAGGCCTCCGTGTTCTGGGTGGGGCTGGTCAGCTCTGGACATGGGGCTGTGGGGGTCAGACACTCAGATCTCAGAGGGGCCGGGCAAGGCGCAGGACTCACGAGGCCCAAGAGTGTTCATCACTGGCAAAAAAAAAAAAAAAAAAATGATAAAGAATTTAATCTAAAAATGTAGAGGAGGCTAAAAAAATTCTGGAATACTCAGGCACTTAGGTGTTATGTAATTACTTTTAAATAGTGCTTTAAATTATAAATTTATTAATTTAATTTACACCTGAAGATATTAATGTGCTCTAATTTTATCATTGTGCTTTTCCTTAACATCAAAATATTCAAGAAATGTTATTTTCAAAACAAAAAATGGTGCTTAGGAAAAAGAAAGGGGAGGCAGGGGCG
Source organism: Sapajus apella (assembly GCF_009761245.1). Taxonomy (NCBI): domain Eukaryota; kingdom Metazoa; phylum Chordata; class Mammalia; order Primates; family Cebidae; genus Sapajus; species Sapajus apella. Next base: position 40,373,262 of record NW_022436951.1, read on the forward strand.
TGGGCGTGAGGTGTGGTTCCCCCCCGGCTGCTGAACGGTGCCTGGCTAGTCGCGGGAACATGGTTCTGCCCTGGTTCAGCTCAGCCTCACAACACTCCCAGGAAACCCTCGCACTGGCAACAGAGCAAATCTCGGTACATGCGGAGGCCTGGCGGGGAGGAAACGCTCTGCACGTGCACACCAGGACATTCTGTGAGGGTGGTTTGTGGATTCTCCACTTGAGGGCCTCGGATATGGAGGAAAGAGCCTGGAGCTGCCTGCAGGCCCCCGGCGGCTCCACTCCGGAGCTAAGGCTCGCTCTGCAGCTCACCCTCGATTTGAGTGATGCCCACAAGCCAGGTGCACTGAGCTGGGGCAGGGAAGAGCTGACTCCCACGTTTACTGCATTATTGCCTGAACGTTTCGGCTGGAGACAAAACATTAGCACTTCTTCTTTCTGACAGTTGCGGTTTCAGCATGGAGCTCCAACCGCAGGAACACAGGCTCCCCAAGCCCACTCCTGCCTGCATCCAGCTGCACCTGATGGAATTCCAGAAAACGCAGGGAAGAAGGCAATTGCTGGGGTGCCCGGACATCAGAACCCAGCCACACTTGGAGCCTCGCAGATCCCAGAGTGGCTTTCGGACCTGAGGCTGGAGAGGTGTGGGAAGGCACCGCCGCGCTGGCCCTGCCCTGCCAGCTCTCACGGCAGCCTCTCCGTCAGGTCACCTGGCGTCCCTGTGCCAGCGACCTCGTTACGATGGGAACGTCCAGAGGGAACATCACCTTCTGCCCTCAAACAAGAAAACAAAATGCTGCTCGACACTCTCAGCTGGGTGTCCCTGGCTCAGAAACAAAGAGTGACTTTTTAATAAACATGCACACACACACAAACTCACACACACACAGTCACACACACACAAACTCACATTCACATTCACACACACTGACACATACACACTGACACACACTGAATCACTCATTCACACTCACTGACACACACATTCTCACACACACTGACACATACACACTGAATCACTCATTCACACTGACACACATTCACACTCAAACACACATTCACACTCACACACACATTCACACACACTTGCACACACTCCCACTCACACGCTCACACACACACTTGCTCCCACTCGCACACACATTCTCACACTCACACTCGCACTGACACACACACATACACACTGACACACTCGCACACTCACTGTCACTCACACTCAGATTCCCACACACACTTGCTCAGTCACACAGTGACACACTCACACTCGCACACTCGCTCACACGTCCACTAACACACACTCACACACACACACTGAAACACACACTCACACTTGCATACACACTGAAACACACACACACACTGACAGTCACACACACTCCCTCACATATACATTCACACACACTCATCTCACACTCACATGCACACTGACACACTCATTCTCACATACACTCACACTCAGTTTCACACACTCGCTCACACGCACACTATCACACACACCACACACACACACACATTGTCACAGTCACACATGCTCACTCAGTCTCACACACACACACTAACATGCATACTCAGGCACACACTGACATGCACATTCTCACACACACACCCACTCAAACCCACACACATACCCACTTGCTCACACACATACACATACACATACACTCACACTTCAACACTCACCTACATTCACACACTCAGAATCACACGTTCACTCACACATGCTCACACACACACGCAACTTTTCTCTAGGTGTCTGTTTTAACATGTGCACGTGGTTTCGCTTTGTAGTAAAGTGGCAATTTCTTCTTTCTTCAAAAATGGAAGCTAACACTGTCAAACGCCTCTGGCACCACAAGAGAGCTACACAATAAGAATGGTGTCGCCAGGATAATAGCTCACAAAAGAAATGTGAAATTAAGATCCAAACACAGCAGTAATGCGATGTAAATAAAAACGACAACATTTTCGTCAAATGTTCTCCGTTGCACAGCTGATTTGAGGCCCTGAGTCTTCTTGATCAGTGTTCCACACTGACCTGGATGAAGGGGATTCCACGTGCCACAGCCCTGGGTGTTCCCACCCACGCCGTCCTTCACCCACTGATTTCACCCCCTAAGCATCCTGCCCCTACAACCCCGTGCCTAATTCCCAACCCATTTCAGATGCTAACTCATTCACCTGCGAACAGAACACTGGGCATCCTGGCCCCATCTGCTCATCCACACAAGGAGCCTGGACGTGGGGAGGACATGCAAACAGCCCACGCCCATGCTGCGGGGCCTGACGTCCAGACGCCAGCTCCTGGGCCCCGGCTCGCATCTCCAGCCCTTCCCCGACTGCCTCCTGTGAAATCTACCCACGGTGGCCGTGCCCAGTCAGGGCCTCTCAGCCTCAGCACCGTTGCCGTGGGGGCCAGATGATGCTGTAGGAGTGGTTAATGAGGGCACTATGGGATGCGGAGTGGCCTTGATCCCAGATTCCAGTACATCCCTCACGCCGCCCCCCAGCTCTGACATCAAAACTGTCTCCAGACACAGCTAAATGTCCCCAGGTGGGCAGGGGTTGCAGAGAGCAGATTCCTCCATTGGAATCAGTGCTTCGATCAGCTTCACCTCAGACTAGAATGTGTGGCAGAGGAGGTGACTTTCCTAAATACACCGCCTGCTGTTTCTCTTAACAAATGGCTTGGAGTAAGAACGAGTTAGTGACCTTTCAAGACACAAAAGAAAAACGAGTGAAGAGTGAGCTGAGAACAATAAACAAATGATAGAGAAAAAAGCTGTAAAGCCGATAATGGTCTAAAAATATTAAATTTATTTTCATTATTTCTTTTATGTGCTTCGGAACCTGAGTCTATACCGAAGCTTGAAGACGATGGAGACACTTTGTGCCTTTTACGCCCCATTCTGGCACTGACTGGAACCCTAACTCCCAGGAGGCTTGAAACGTCTAGAGTGTCATGTGGCCATTCCAGGAACAGACGATCCCAGCCCTTTCTTGCCAACAGGAAATCTCTCTCAGGAGAGAAGAGAACTTGTACAGCAGCTGCCCTCCTCCTTCCATACCAGGCCCCACTCCTGCCACTGGAAAGACGCCCTCCGATTCCTGTGGCCAGAGGCATTCCCGATTTATTTTTCTTGTCAATTGGCTGAAAGGACATATTCCACTGCATGGGCCTTCCACAGGTGTCGGGCAGAGGGCACGTTCCTGCCCCCACCCCAGTCATCCACAAGCCACCCCTCGCAGGAGCGCCACATTGTTCTGTGGTCTTGCCACGGAGGCTCCACCATGGCCATCAGAGTCTCTAGTCTGTCACGGGTTCCTTCCTAATAAAAAGCTGGAGCCACCACAGGGACCCCTGACTTGGAGGTGCCCACAGCCCAGGGGGCCCTCCTGCAGTTATGGAGACAAGGCCTCCCCCTCTGAGGCAGATGGGAGCTGGAGCCATCAGCCTGGGGGGCTCCAGAGGTGACCCTACAAACACTTTTCTGTGTATTGCCTTCCCAAAAGGTGGAGACCCCATACCAAAGCCATGCTTCCCAAAAGGTGGAGACCCCATACCAAAGCCATGCTCGCCACCTCATACACTTCAGAAAATGGTCCTGCCCCTATTCCTGTTGGCTCACTCCTGCCATTTCTCTAATGCAAATATTAGCCAAAAGCGACTCAGTGGTGCACTTCCAAAATGATGACGGTGCTCATGCCGATGGACTGAATGACACCGTGGAAGAAGGGCTGAGGAGCGAGTTAAATGTCAGCCCCAAATTCAGAAACTGGCCCCGGGACCACGGGACGGGAATGCACAGAAGAGCTCACGTCCAGCATTCCCGGTTGTTAAATAAGATTCTTTGTGACTTGCAAAAAAAGGAAAACACAATGAAGAATTATCAGTTCCTCCTCCATAAAGGTAATCTACATGTGTTTATTTAATAAACAGAAGATGGCTTTATTATACGCATTTGATTTCCATATGCAATCGTTTCCTTATCTGTCACTTGTATCTAAGCAGGATGCTTTATACAAACCTGAAAATGAAAAATTCAGCACCGGGCACAGGAAACTCATTTAATGTCGAGTGCAGTCAAAATCAAGATTTCTTTATTTGTAGTAACAACGCTGTTAAATCAGAAAATCACTCCCCCTTTCTGCACGTCCTTCTCCCTCTACAATTTCGTTGTTTGATCATAAATTGTGGAGTGCTGTGACCTGTCTACGCCACTTCCCACACTGGCCGAGACAGATTAAAAACTCTGCGCACAGACCAGCCTCGGCATACCATTAGCATATATATGAGATTTGAGACATTTTCTAATATTCTCCAGCAGAACTCATGTGTCAGCCAGGTGATGGATTATAAAAACTCTTAGCTTGTTTAGGAAATAAAAGGGAGGGGGCGAGAGGAGAGAAGGAAAGGACGGGGACCCACCTTTCCTCTTCCCTCCGTGTGCTGCAAGGGGGTTCAGAAGTCCGTGTCCGGCCTCTTCGGGAAGCAGAGAGTGTCCAGAACCCGTTTCTCCCAAGGCAGGGAACCACCATCCCAGGACGGGGGTGTGGGGCTGATGTGGTTCCCAACTGGAAATGGGAGAATGTTTTTTTGGGTTTTTTTATTTTTGAGTTGGAGTTTCACTCTTGCTGCCCAGGCTGGAGTACAATGGTGTAATCTTGGCCCACTGCAAACTCCAGCTCCCAGGTTAAGCAATTCTCCTGCGTCAGCCTCCCAAGTAGCTGGGATTACAGGCGTGCACCACCATGTCTGGCTAATTTTTTTTTTTTTTTTTTTTTTTTGGTAGAGCTAGGATTTCACAATGTTGGTCAGGTCAGGCTGGTCTTGAACTCCTGACCTCAGGTGATCTGCCCATCTTGGCCTCTCAAAGCACTGGGATTATAGATGTGAGCCACAGTTCCCAGACCCCAAGCATCTTAAAAATGCAATGCCTTTCCTTCTAAATTACATGCTCTCAGGGTTAATAAAAGTATTGAAAATATGAATTCAAGGTTTACGTACTAGATCCAATAAGATACAGTATTGTACCTCCTGGGAATTAGAATGTAAGCCTGGGGCAAAGAGGGTGCTTTGGTCAGAGTGTGTATGTATGTGTGTGTGTGCATGTGTGTGCATATGTGCTTGTATGTGCTCGTGTGTGCATGCACGTGCATGTGTGTTCATGCGTGTATGTGTGTGTGTGTGTGGTGTGTGTTTCATTTCCAAGGCTCTGTCCCCATAGCCCAGACATGTCTTGATTTAGCAGCCAGTGAGAACTTGGGTTGAAGACGTCACTGAAATTGAAGACAGTGTAGAGCCAATTTTGTGCTCAGGCATTGTAATTACAAACAATAGGTGTGATTGTTTTCCTCCTGCAATTGATTGTGTAAAGCCTTGGAAAAGCACCCAGTGAGGATGTGCTGCCTCTGCATCATTTCCAGTGGGAATCACACAAACTACTGATACCGAGGAAGCTGCACATGCAGGCAGGAAGCCCCCCGGGAGTCCTCCCTGGGAGGGAACCTAGGGTGGGGCTGGCCCTAGCGGGAGGGCCCTGCTCTCTCCTGTCCCACCCCTCATGGCAGTCATGAGCTGCCCGTAAGGGCAACGCTGACCAGCACCTGGCTGTGTGCCATGCTGTGGCCCGAGCACCCTGCTCCACGTGGCCTGCTGTGAGCTCAGTCCGTCCCTGGAGCTGCAGCCACCTCCGTCCGGGCGGCATCCACCTGCACCACGCCGCCAGGAGCATCAGTGGACTTCCCCGTGATTTGTATACACCGAGTACATATTTCTAATGCAGGGGTAATCGCATGCTATTGTGATCATTTGTTTCTATTTCTGCCTTTTCTTATTAAACGAAAACTCCTTCGAAGTGGAGTCCGAATGAGGCTCATGGGAGTCACAGCCACATCCTCACAGCAGATGCCACACAGGCCACATGGGCCACGGTGCTCTCCAGTGAAACAACTGGAAGACGGAGATGCCCTTGGCATCAAAACGTGTAGGACTCGGGACGGTGCTCTGGATACTTGGATGGGGGTGGCCACCTACAAGGAAAAGGCAATGAGCAAAGGCCCTGCAATGGGGTTTAATCAAAGTGATGATGAGTTTCTTCTCCATCTCCAAACTGGAGCTAACACACATGCACGGCGAGCTGACTCAGGCCCATCTGACAGAGGCGTGAGAGGCGGCTCCGTGCAGGCCCTGCCCCAGCGGCCCCAGGCAGCAGCAGACCCTCGTTGGACTCCGGTGGTGGGCTCAGCAGGCTCGCAGGAAGGAGCGGACTGCCCCGGGCACTGCCAGAGCATCTCACGGTACCTAAGTAACTGATCAGTGCAGGGACACATAAGCACTTTGGAAAAGATGTATGAGTTGAAACATTTGTCTGAGGCCAACGAGGCAGAGGTTAGGTTTGTTTCATTCATTTCCTTCTTGCTGGCACCTCTAGGGGCACCCGGCAGAGACTGTCCCATCAGCATTTACTGAAAGGACACTAGGAATGAGAGCAACTCATGGATAAAAGTAACTTACCATTTTGAAGAAGAGGTTAAAATCTCTTAAAATAATCCAGTCTGGCATGGTGGCTCACACCTGTAATCCCAGCACTTTTGGAGGCTGAGGCAGGCGGATCATGAGGTAAGGAGTTTGAGACCAGCCTGACCAACATGGTGAAACCCCATCCCTACTAAAAACACAAAAATTAGCCAGGCGTGGTGGCAGATACCTGTAATCCCAGCTACATGGGAGGCTGAGGCAGGAGAATCGCTTGAACCCGGGAGGTAGAGGTTGCAGTGAGCCGAGATGGTGCCATTGCACTGCAGTCTGGGTGACTAGCAAAACTCAAAAGAAGAAAGAAAGAGAGAAAGAAAAAGAAAGAGAGACAGAGGGAGGGAGGGAGGGAAGGAAGGAAGGAAGGGAGGGAGGGAGGAAGGGAGGGAGGGAGGAAGGAGGGAAGGAGGGAAGGAACGAAGGAAGAGAGGGAGGGAGAGAGGGAGGGAGGAAGGAAGGAAGGAAGGAAGGGAGGGAGGGAGGGAGAGAGGGAGGGAGGGAGGGGTGGAGGGAGGGAGGAAGGAAGGAAGGAAGGAAGGAAGGAAGGAAGGAAATAAAAGGGAAGGAAGGAAGGAAATCCAAGAACAGTAAATACCTGCTGAGACATATTAATTGAGAGGTGATCTTGTCTGAATGAAGGTGGCACCGCCTTGCAGCTCTGAGTTGGAGATTCTGAAGTGGTGAGGAGCCCACAGGGCCTGCCCGGCTGCAGGGTGCAGTTAGCTCATCTGCTGTTCATCATCACCACTCTCACTAACAACAGGTCATTGTGTCTTTTCCGAGCGTGACCTGAAATGAATCATCTTCCAAGAAGTACAGCTCCAAGGAATGCTTGATGATGAGCGGGAAAAGACGGTCATCGTCCCAGTTTCCCAGGAGTGGCTCAGTGACATGGCTCGGAGTGGCAGCCTCACAGCGGGTGAAGCGATTTGGGGACAGCCTCCTTCCCAGGCTCTGGCCGCCGTGAGGACCGTGAAGGGAGGCTCTGCTTTGCTGTGGGTCTCCAGGAAGAGCAGCGGCCCTGCCTGGGGACCCCCCAGAGCCAGGACTGTGTCTTCCTCCATGTAGCCAGCAGCTGGAGGCCCTCTCCCGAAGGAGGGAAAGCCACCCCGATCGCCGGCAGGGACTGGCCTGGCCCTCACAGCTAGGCCTCAATGTTCTGCTCAGCACCAAACTCAGACCAAGCCACTCTGTGACCGTGATGGAGCAAGAAAAAGAGCATCGACCCCACAGTGTCCTCTGAGCACAGGCGAAGCATGACCATTGTCCAACCCACATATGACCCAACAGGCCCCATCGAGCTTGGGCAAGTGACTGTAGCCTCCTTGCCAGTCATGGCTCAGGCCTCTCCTCGTCTCCCCACTCCTGGGTGGGATTTACCAAGACACAGAATCTCCCCCAGCTTCCTGATGGCATCCCACCCAGAGCAAGTCCCGCTTCCCCAAATGCCCCTTGAAGCCGCAGACACAGCCTGGATCCCGAGAGGAGCCGGTTCTCACCCTCACGGCGTTCTCACCCGCGGGCATGCGTCCTCCCTATGACAATGAGCCATGAAGCCACTCTGTCCAGCGGCGCATGCATATCTGCAAGTTTGGCAGGATATTGACAGTTACTCATTATATGCAGCAGAAAACTAAAGTCATCAATAGCACAATCACCAATAGCTAATCTGCAAAATCCATTGGCTGGTAACACAAACTGATGTTGTCAGCCATTGGGGGTGATCAGCTGATGAGGATCGATGTGCTCAGCTCTGTAAGGAGAGGCTGAGTCCCCTGCAAACCCCCAGCGCACGCTGCCACGGCCGTCAGAAGGGACTCCCTTGGTGCCCTGCGTCCCTGCAATTCCCAAGCCCAGAGAAGTCTTGAGACAAATTAACGTAACCGCCAACTGTTTCCTTTTGTTTGTTAGTGTCCTAAATGTCACTTTTATTTTTTAAAAGGAAAGAGAATACAAGATGGAAAGATCAGCGTACCTGAGACTTTGTTCCCAGAAACGGCTGAGGCTGGAAGGAGCAGCATGCCTTCCACGGACATTTCCAGAATAAATATCTGGATGTCACCCTCCTCAGGAGCCCATATGCACCATTTATTTTGTGCAAGGCATTTGGAACATTCCCACGTGCATAGACATGCCAAGGGCGGCCCGAGAACAGGCCTGCATGGGGCGGGTGTATAGCGCAGAGGTGATCCCGCCATCTGCAGACCAGAGACACGGGGAAGGGGAGAGTCCTCTCCAGCTTGGGCACAGACGGCCCCTTCACTGATGAGTCAGGCTCAGGAGACCAGAAGGGCCACAGGTGGAGAAGGGCAGGAAGGATGTCCCAGGGAAAGGGCAGAACGCGGCCTGCCCGGCCAGTGAAGCATGAGGAAACTGTCTTTATCCTCCAAAACCAACGGCCGTAAGCTCCCAGGAAATCAGGAAAATGAAGCTCAGACTACGGCCAGCTCTGTCTCCCTGGACGAGCCTGGGAAGCTCTGGGCTCAGCCCCCACCCACCTCTCCCCGGCTCCCTCCACTGGAGGCTGTGCTGGGCCCTGTGCTCCCCACAAGGATGGGGAGATGAAGCGTCTCTCTAGCGAGAGCTCCCGGAGGCTGTGGGGTGACATGAGGCCCCTCAACACAGTGCTGGGCCTGTAGGCTCTCAGAACTCAGGCTGGGGGTTTTCCTGCCACTCTGAAGCTTCTGTCAGGGAACATCTTTCCCAGCTACACTGTGCCGCTGAGACCACAAAGCTGGAAACGGTTCCTGGGATGTGCTGGGTCCCCACGTGGCAGTGTGTGGGCTGCACCTTCTCCATGTCCTTCCTTGCTCCCAGCTAAAAACAGCACACAGATTGGACTCATGGAACCCAGCAGCCAGCAAGGCTTCCAGACACCCACTCAAATGGAGTGACAGCCCACTGCCCAGCCATCCGGGTCCCCAAACACAGCCAAATGAGACACTTCCTGGATCCACACACCTCAGCTGCTTCAGCACAGCTCCCTCCTGCAGACCATCAAATCGCATGAGTGGCATTCTTCCCAGGGACAATGGCGTCTCCCAAGACAGAGCACCTCACCATGTGCCTCTGGTTGGGAACCTGCATTCTCCCATGAGCCTGGAGAGAACGCTGTCCAGGGCACATGCACTCAGCGGTGACTCCAAACTCCACATGCTGAGACCCTGATCCCACTGGGACTGATGGGAGACAGTCTTTATAGAGTTAATTAAGGTAAAGTGAGGGTGTACGGGTCCCTAATCCACTAGGACTGGTGCCCTTATAAGAGGAGGACACAGACGCCCTAGGAGAAGTCGGAGTCTACAAGCCAAGGAGAAAGGGCTCGGGAGAAACCCACCCTGCAGCAACCCCGTCTCTGACTTCCAGCCTCCAGAGCTCAGGGAGAATAAGCGTCTGCTGTTTAAGCTTCCCAGTGGGTGGTGCTCTGTCATGGCAGCCTAAGCAGACTAATGCGAGAGGAAAAGATTTTAGCGGGTGGGGGAGGCACACCACTAAGCCGCTACCGTCGGAAAGGACGGCTGGAAGTTATCAGTAGAAATATTAACCCAAACCCCTCCTGAACACTTAGCTGCGTAACTACACATATGAACATCGGATTATTCTGAACTGTTGCTCCTGGAAGGGAGAGAAGGGAAAACAGGCAGGGATGACTCATTCACTCACCCTGTGGGTTTGTCCAGGGTGGCTGCTGTTTGCAGGGCACAGTTCCTGGGTTCCCAGGCTATAGAGTCACCGAGAAAAGAGCTTAGGTCAATGTCCCTGCGCCCGCACAACCGGGCGAGGAGAGAATGAGGCACGCAAGGCCTGATTCGGTGTAAAACGTCTGGTGGCGACTGTACCAAGGAAGGTCAAGTAGGGGAGGGGCACTGGAAGGCACGGGCATTCTGAATCCCAGAGAAGGTGGCATTTGCACAAAGACTCCAGGAGATGATGGAGCAGGACCAGGGACGTTTCGGGAAGAGCCTTCTGCCGGGAGAAGAAGAACTCACAGCCCGCCTTTGCCGCGGGTAAGGAGGGCCTCTGGGGGAGCATGTCCAGCTCAGTGCACAGCACAAGGAGCCGGGGGTCTCGGGTGCTGAGCAAAGCTGGGGCTCAGAGGTGGGGGCTGCAGCCTGCAGCGTCATGGGCGTCCTGCAAGGCACTGGCTGGCTCTGAGGGACGTGGGGCCACCCCGGGGTTCTGAGCAGGAAGAGTGGATCTGACTTCCATCACAACAGGACACCCTGGCTGCTGGGTCAGGAACAGACTGAGGTGGGGCCAGCTGACCCCTTGCGGCACTCCAGGTGAGGGATGGCCGAACACAGACTGCTGAGAGCCGGGAGAGGACGCATCCCACTGTGGAGCTGTCCTCGGACAAGCCCTGCAGGCCGCTGTCAGGATGGACGTGCAGTGTGGAGAAGAGAAAGAACGACTGGCCCAGGCACAGGCGTGGGCGGAAGACGAGGTGCCATTTCTCCACAGGCCTCAGGCACGATGCTCAAGGGGACTGGAGTCTCCAGGGCACTGGACGGGAAGCCTGTAGCCCAGGGTGGGGTGTCCTCTGCTGGATGCATCGGCAGATCAGGAAGGTTCGGATTTCCCTAAGAGGGGCTGATGCCATTGAGCATGAGGACTGAGGACCGTGGCCTCCAGGGTCAGGAAGCTGCCATCCATGTGGCTCCAAGGGAGCCCAGGAAGCACGTGGGGTTGGGGCAGCTCTCTCCCAGTGGCAGCAGGCCCTCCCTGCCTCAGTTTCCTCCCAGCACACTCTACAGCTTACCACCAAGTTTGCTATCTTCTTCCCACCCTGGAATGAGCATCCACGAGGGTAGAGGCCTTTGCTCCTGCCACACCCGAATCTCTACTCAGCACTTAGACCAGGGAGGGATGCCGCGTAAGTACCGTCCAGAGCCCATGAGAAACACACTTGGAAAGGGGGTGTCCCCAGCCACCCAAGGCTGCTGCCTGTGTGGGGGGAATCGAGCCTCAGTTGGCCGTGGGACTCCGCAAAGCACCCTGACTCAGAGCATCGAGGTTTTTTGCACAGAGGTGGGAGCCAAAGCCTGACCGAGGCCAGAAGACGGGTGGAAGTGGAGGCAGCAGAAACAGGCTGCGTGGCTGCTGCCATCACAGAGGGATACACGGTGTTCCTTCTGTGAAACAGAAGAGAAAAGGTTGCGGGGGAAAAAAACAGGCTCCTTGTAAATGGTCCAGTGAGAAGTCACTGGCGAAGGGGCTGGGACAAGAGATGCTCCTGTAGGAACCAGGGCCAGGGAGGCGTGGTCACAGCGTGGCGTGGCACATGACCATGAGACACCATGTGCCGGCCACTGTAGAACATGGGAGGCTACAGCTCGTGTGCCCAACACACTTCCCGTGGCTCCTGTGTGTCATGTGACCATGGGACATCTGTGGGCACCACCAACTGTGGGACCACATGCTTCAGGTCACTCCTATACTCCGTGTGGCTGTGACCTGTGGCCAGGGCTGGGCTGCCTCTTGCGGTGCTTTGCGTGGGTGCTGTGGGCATGTGCACTCTAAGAAACAGGTTGCATTTCTCCGGTGGGTTCGTGTGGAGTGGGAGAAGGAAAGCAGGAGTGGAGACAGGGACTGCACGGAGGAGAGTCCGGGAAGCCCGCAGGGGCCTGGAGCCCTGGATGTCCCGGAGGAGTTCTCGCTCCGGCTCCTGAGAAATGCAGATGTCCCAACTGAGAGAGGTCCGCCCCTCTGAGCTGCTTCGGTCTGCAGAGGATTTGCTTTTCTTGGGGTGCATTCCCGCATCATCACTGTGCCAGGAGAGATGGCGACCTGAGAGAGGGCTGCGGAGGGAGCGGGGAGAGAGATCGCGTCCTGCACAATGTCCCCCAGTATTGGGAACCCCAGCACCATCTATTATTTCTACTCAGAGTCCGAGGCATGATCTGTTATTTCTACCCAGAGTCTGAACCTTTAGGAACAGTTTTTGAGGCAGAGAAGAAAGGGATCATCTAACAATTATTCAGTAAATAAATAAAGGAATTTCAAATTTCTCTGTTCTGTTGTTTCCCTGTGGTGAGGCTGGGGGTTCTGGAGTTTGCCTTAGGCCACTGTCTCCAGCTTCAGCCAAGCCCTCAGCATCACCCACAGTCCACCTCCCTCCCTCCCTTCCTCCAGTTCAGGTGGGAAGGGGCGGGGGCTTCCCCTCTCCCCTTCCGTGGGAGTCCTGATCTCCGCACCTGCTTTCCTGGGTGGCCCCTAGGGGCATGGGGTCAGGGAGCATGCCCTCCCCTCAGGCAGGGCTGGAGGACGGAAAGCCAGCAAACTCCTCATCATCTCCTCCCAAGTTCCTGGCCTTCTGTGGAGAGGGCTGAGAGTGACTCAGACAGCGGTCATGCCTTCTGGGAGTAGGTTCTGAGTGTCAAGGCCGAGCTACTCCTCGGGATGAGGACTCCTTGTTCCCTGTCCACAGCCTCTGCTGAAATACAAGCACATGAGAGTGAATCCCAGTGACCCTCCTGTTCCACAGGTCACCTGCTTTCCTGTTGGTTGCACAAACACCCCTTGTCTTAGTCCTAGGCCTCGATGGAATGTGCTGCTATTTAACTTTTTATATGAAAATACTTCCTTGCTAGCTACACTCTATGCTTTAGGATACCAGGGGCTATCTCTCCCTTCTGCTAGGGAAGGTCGGATCCAGTTGCCCCAGGCTGAGCTGCCGCAGCCTCCGCAGGAGTGCCAGGTTCCACTCGATGGGGTCAGGTGGCCGAGGCCGCGCCGTGGGTCTCACCCCGGTTCTGCTCTGTGGATCGTCTTGGTTGTACAGAACGATCAAAAGTATTGATGGATAATGGATCATTTCCTTTTAAAATGATTGATTGCTATAAATGAAGTACAGTTCAAGGAAAAACAACGCACACACTAATGAATCAGAAAGGGCAGCTGGAGGCCAAAGACCAGGTCCTCATCCACAGAGGCTGGGTCCATCCATCCACAGAGGTCAGGTCCCACCCACGGAGGCTGGGTCCATCCATCCACAGAGGCCAGGTCCCACCCACAGAGGCCAAGTCCATCCATCCACAGAGGCCGGGTCCCACCCACAGAGGCCGGGTCCATCCATCCACAGAGGCTGAGTCCAACCAAAGATGCCGGGTCCATCTATCCACAGAGGCCAAGTCCATCCATCCACAGAGGCTGAGTCCAACCAAAGATGCCGGGTCCATCCACCCACAGAGGCCAAGTCCATCCAACCACAGAGGCCGGGTCCCACCCACAGAGGCCGGCTCTGGAATCACGCCTCTGCAGCCCCTCCCCCTCGCCACACCCTCCGTGTCTCCCTCCATGCTGTGCAGCAGGGTGGACGATGCTGGCTTTACTGTGCTTACTGCCCTGACACGGAGCAGAGTGCTCTCACCTCTCCCCGAGGACCCTGAAAGTCTTGGCACTGAAGGGAAACTTTCGCACAACGCGCTGCGGAGAGGGAACCGCGCAGCCGAGGCTTTGCCAGCCTAAGCACTTTAGAGATGACACGTTTGCCCTTGAATTATGTTTTTCTTCTTATGATGATTTGCAGGTCTTGGAAAACATCGCTGTTTAAAAAAAAATTTCAAAGGAGACAAAGGAAATGAATAAAAATCCCTGCTCGGAGGGGGAAAAGCAATAGAAGCTGCCAATAGGAAGATTTCATGCTTTTGTTAATTAAACGAACAAAGAAAACAGGACAGGAGTCTGTACCCTACAGCACGACTTCCACTAACAAAAAGTCATGGACGGTCTCCTGCACTGGCTTCCTGTGAATTGATGAGAGCAGGTAATGGAGATTTGGACTGGAAGCCTTGGCCGCTGTCAGGAAGAGGGGCCCCTTCCCCTCTTTTATTAAATGACGAAGTGCAGCCGCGTGTGTCCTATCTCTGCCTCTTGCAACTGTTCGATTGTATTATTTTACATTTTGATTGAAATGATGTCACCACCAGATAAAAGCCTGGCCGCATTGTAATTGAATCGGCCGCGTTGCTTATTCTGGTGATCCACAGCCGCGCTCTGCTTGTCCCAACGTCGCAGACATAAAAGATCCCCTCCTGTTTAACACGCCGCTGATTAGATCTCTCTGCAAAAAAAGGGATCGAGCTGGGGGGTCGAGGGTCCAGAGTGAGAGTTACATGAAAAAGAAAATTGGAAAAAAAAAATTAAATGAGAAGAGACACCATCTGCCAAACTTCTCAAGTGTGACTGAAAGTTTCCATAAATGAATTTTGCACGGAGTTAGCGACAGATGCAAACAGTCTGATGGACAACACCTAAATGAAGGGGAACGGGAATGAGAGCATTTGGGAGATGCTTTTACCTCCCTTCTGAAATGCCATGCCCTGTTCTCCTCTGCAGAATAACCCTAGCTTTCTTCGTTGAATGAATTTGCATTTGCTTTATTTGGGCATAAAAGTGACATAACATCTGTAAGGATGATGGAGAGGAGGGAGATAATTAATGTTTACATCCAATTATTCCGCTTTTTTAATAACAGTGTTCCCCCCAAACTTGTTTCTAAAAATGTAGCTGTGACCATATGTCTGTTCTAGCTATAAAATTAAATGATATGTCTGTTCTATCTATAAAATTAAGCATAGCACAGGAAAAGGAGTACTGCCATCACTATCTGGGCTAACAAGAGAAATGGTTTTTTCACCCTATACATTTCAGTCTAATGGCCAAACTATGTTGTTGTGAGTGAAGGTAAGTTTTTTGTTATTTTTGAGACAGAGTTTCACTATTGTGGCCCAGGCTGGAGTGCAGTGGGGTGATCTCGGCTCACTGCAACCTCCACTTCCTGGGTTTAATTGATTCTCCTGTCTCAGCCTCCTGAGTAGCTGGGATTGCAGGCACACACCACCATGCCCAGATAATTTTTGTATTTCTAGTAGTGACAGGATTTCATCATATTGGTCAGGCTGGTCTCGAACTCATGACCTCAGATGATCCGCCCACGTTAGCCTCCCAAATTGCTGGGATTACAGGTGTGAGCCACCTAACCCAGCCAAATGAAGGTAAGTTTTATATTTTTTTTTTAAAAGAGAACTACAAAACACACACACACACAGAGTTATGTAGCATACATTTTTGTGGATTTTCCTTATTTCTGAGTCTTGGATTCCTAATTCCCTCTCCACTCCCTCAGCCATACGCTCAGTGCTTCCCATTAGAGAGAGGAAGATGGCTCAGCCCTTCCCATCAGATAGAGGATCAGAAGCCATCTTCCCAAGGGGACACAGCCCAGGCAGTAGAGGAGAGCCTTCAGGCAAACCTGCCTTCACCTCCGTCGTGAAGCTGTTTACATGGTCAAATGTTCAAAATCAAAGGAACGCTAAATTTACTTTTGCTGTTGCTGTTATGCAGGTTAACTATGCATCTGTCAGAAATGGAAGATGACTCACTCGTATTTATTTAGCTTGCTGGGGGAGGGTCTTGCCGCTGGTCCACGGAGGTGTGCTAGGTTTTGCTTCTGATGTCTCCGCAAGGTCTCCATGCACCTTGGAAAACCTAAGCTCATAGTCCAAGTCCAAAGACCACAAAATACCTTCCCCTGAAAAAATGCACAATATGCTCTGATCTTAATGCTTTTTTCCTAAGAAAGAAATAAAAAGCTGATTAGGCAGGATGCATGCCTCTCAACAGTTAAGCAGGCAAACAAATGGTGGTTTCCGCCATGCAGTGAAATGTTCCTCAGCACTAAAGAGAAATGGGGATGAGACCACGAAAAGATACGGAGGAACGCTTCGTGCGTACTGCAAAGCGCAAGAAGCCGGTCGGAAAAGGCGACGTGCGGAGGGAGTCCAGCCCCACGACACCCTGGAAAAGGCAAAACTATGGAGACAGTGGGAACATCAGTGTTTTCCGGGGCCAAGGGGAGGGAGAAACAGGTGGAGCACAGAGGAACGTTAGGGCAGGGAAACTCCTCTGGCTGGGACCATAACGGTGAGTCCAGGTCACAGCAGGCTTGTCCAAACCCACAGACTGTACAAAACCTGAGTGAAGCCTCATGTAAACCACGGACTTTCAGTTCATAGCAGTTCATAGCAACGATGTAGCAATATTGGTTCATTAATTGTAACAGCTACACTGCACTATGGCAAGATGTTAATAACAGGAAAACGAGGGGCAGGGCAGGCAGGAGAAGGCACATGGGACTCTACACTTCCTGCTCCTGTGAGTAGCTTATTTCTATAAATCTAAAACTTTCAAAAAAATAAAAAAGATTAATTTTTTAATGCACAATTTATCTTACCTTTAATATTTTTCTTGGAAATTCAGGATGTATTTTCCCCAAATCGAAGCACACCACGGCCCCAGGCCAGTGCTTTGGGGCCCCCCACACCAGTGGCCGCTGTCTCTCCCCACCCCCAGTCCGGCTGGCCCATCAGACTCACTTCCAGAACACACCTAGAACCTTCTACTCTTCCTTTCTGGATGGGAGGAGACCAAGATTTGGCCTCACTCTTGGGCCTAGGGCTGTGTCTCCTTCTCAGTGGCCAAGTCGGAGGGACCGTCTCTCCAGCAGGGCCCGGCCGTCACGGACCGCAATTCGCGACAGTCCTACAGGCATCCCACCTTCTTTTCTGTCCAGAGATTAATAAAGTCCCCCCTTCAGACACGTCCTCAGCACCTGTGGGTATTTCATAAATTTAAATAGTGAGGAAAATGCCATAACAATGTAATTTAATTTGCTTTTGATTTCTTGTGAAATCTGTATTAAAGGAAACATGCCCAGATCCATTAAAATTTTCCCTGCCCACACAAATGTGCTTTTCAGTTAATAAGCACCCACAGAGGCGACAGGGAGAATAGCACGGTCAGCACGTCCCTCGGCCTCCTGGCGCCCGCCGCCCTAGTTACCTCCTGCTGTTGGGGCTCAGCGTCCCCCGTGGAAACGTCCCTCACCCTCAGCTTCCCAGTGCATTTCTTCCCCACTCAGCTGCAGCGGGCTTCTCCTTCATGGGACACAGTCTCCAGCCACGTCCCATCCCACGGCCTCACACTGGGCTTGGTGTCTAGGGTCCATCCCTGCGAACACCCTCACGCATGCCCCACACCTTTCCCCCCATCCTGGGAAAGTGCCAGCAGGGCGGGCCATCCTCCTCCTCTCCTGAGCCTGTGCCATAAGCAGCGAAGCTCTGCAGAAGAAAAGGACCCTCGCCCTGTCTCCCCACCTGTGTCCACCAGCCTGCGAGCTTACGGTCTGGCTGGCCATCTCGCTCTCTGAAATGTCCCCTCCATTGCCAACCTCTGACACTTCCATCTCTCTTATAACTCTCAGGAACAAGACCGATGTTGGAAAATTGGCTCTGTACCATAGACCAAGTAGACTGCCGGAGCATGGGCTCACAACCCACGCCCAAGTCTGTACCTGTGGGAGTCGCCTCCCCTGCTTCCTGCTGAGGAACGGCCGCCGACTGCCCTACCCTTGGCCTGGCCCCTCCCGGGCCCTCCTCCCAACACTCCCTTTCACAGGGTCCTCGTCCACCCTACAAAGTGCGCTGTGATCTCTGACACTGAATTGAGATTTAAAGCTGCTCTCCCTGGATCCACATTCCACCTTCCCAGCTGCTTCCCCCATTGCAGCTGCTCTTCCCTTCCCCTTCCCCCAGGCCACTGCAACCCATAGCCCACCCACCTTCCATCAGGGTGGTCCCCAACATGCCAGTTGCTGCTACGGCTTCATCTCATCCTGCGAGTCCTCCACGGCGCGTCCCCCCCCCCCCGGGTTTCCTCCACGGCCCGTCCTGCCTGGCGTGTCCTCCTGCCGCTTCCCTGGGTTGCTCCTTCTCTCCATCCCCTTTAAATGCAGGGCTCTTCCGGCGCTGTCCTCTCCCCACCCTTTTACACTTCAGACCAGAGCTCCTCAAGAAACGTGGCGTGAAGGAGCAGGGGCAGTGGAGAGCCACTTTCTGCCCCACGCCTCAGGGTGCCGGGCGCTCCATGGACAGAGCCACAGCCTGCTGGATCTGGCAACAGTCGGCCTCTTCCTTGTGCCCAACGTTACAGACACATTGCCTACGTGGAGGCTTTGAAGGCCTTGTCCTTAGGGAAGGCGAGATAAATGCTAGGGCTCAGTTTCTTAACTTTTATGCAGCGATTTTTAGAATAATGAGCTGGGGCTCTAGCAGCCTCAAAATGCTGACAGTGGTTGCTTTTGTTTTAGTGCCATCAGGAGCCCACAGGCATTAATGAGAGTGACGCTTCTCCACGCATGGCCATCACTGTCCTCACGGATGTGCAGACTGTCCGCTGCTGGGCCAGTGGCAGCCTCTCCCGTGGGCTCCCATGACGTGGTTCTGGCTGTCACTGAGCACCTCCTCGCTGAGGTGACAGATGCACCAGAGCTGTCCCTTCTACTTCTCCTCCTACATTTGGAATCTGCCAATAGGCCAAGCAGCCATGGATTCCCGTAACTGAAGACATTTGGGGACGAACGTGCTGGGCTGAGGGCTCTCTTGTTACCGGATTATTACGGCATCCAGGTTGTCCTGGAGAAGAGCCGGAGACATGCATGTCATGAGTCCCGCGTGGCATTGTAGAGTCAAGTGCCGCACTGTAGATTTCTGGGCTGAGCGCCATGGTTTCAAGCTGCTTCTGCCCATTCCTCCTGCAGAGCATGACTGTGGACCCCGGGCATGAGGAGGAAACAGTCACAGGGGGACTCTGGCTGGCAGTGGAAGAAGGGGAACTGCCTTGGGACCCCAAGACTGAAAAGATAACACATGGCAAGGCACCTTACATCCCCAGCCAACTGCAAATGCCACCAGACTCAGCATTCTCCAATGCAATGGCAGAAGGCAGCCCAGGGAGGCTCGTTGCCCTTGGGATCCACCCTGAGTTCTTCTGACACTGGGGAAGGGCTTGGCACTGCTGAGAAACAGGGTCAGTTGAAAGCTTCAGTAACAACTTGTGCCCAGGGAAGCATCTCTTCCCCTGTGAGCCCTGGGACTCCCATGCCAGAGACACTGGGACAGCTAGGGACACTGAGGGCAGCCCCATGTGACACATGCCCAGCCAAGCCCCTTCCTCCTCCCAGCTGGAGACTCCTTGTCCCTGCTAGGAGACACCCGGTGCCCTGGCCTGAGGAAGTCCCTCCACCTGAGGTGGCCCCAGAAGCCAGCATAAGACCCACAAGGAGCAGCTAAGCCAAGAGCAAAACAACCCCACAAAGCCCTCAAATTAAACCATCGGAACCACAGCCCATAAAGGAGACCAGGACCTGCATGCCCACATACAGCAGGGGGACTGCATGCTGAAATAAAAAATCAAATAGGACCCAGTGTCTCCTAACATGAGAGACAAAATGCCCAGGGCACCACAAGCCACGATGCTAATAAATAAAATATCACATTTGGAAATTTAGAAGACAATCAACTGATGACAGCAATCTGATACAACCATGTATCCAAAGTTAAAATAGCTAACGGGATAAAGCAGTTGTCATTAAAACTCTTCAGCAATAAATTACAAGTTGTCTCAAAAGAAATGTTTAAAAATCTCCGCAAAGAAATAGAAGTTACAAAAATTATCCAAATCAAAATTGTGGAACTGAAATATCCCAACAATGGAACACTGATTGGATGGACTCAAAGGTAGAGTGAAGATAACAAGGAAGATGACTAGCAAACTCGAAGAAAAATTAATAGAATTTACCCATCCTGAGCAACAGAAAAACAGACTGAAAACAAATGAAGAGACCCTCAAGGACCTGTGAGGTGATAACAAAAGTGCAATAGTCATATCATTGGAGTCTCAGACAGATGAGAGAAACAGTGCGACGTGGTTTGGCTGTGTCCCCACCCAAATCTCATCTTGAATTCTGGTTCCCATAATCTCACATGTGGTGGGAGTGACCTGGTGGGAGGTAACTGAATCATGGAGGCGGTTTCCCCCATGCTATTCTCATGATAGTGAGTAAGTTCTCATGAGACCTGTTTTATAAGGGGCTTCCCCCTTCACTCAGCTGTCATTCTCTCTCCTGGCACCATGTGAAGAAGAACATGTTTGCTTCCCTTTCTGCCATGATGCTAAGTTTCCTGAGGCCTCCTCAGCCATGCAGAACTGTGAGTCAATTACACCTCTTTCCTTTATAAGTTACCCAGTCTCAGGTATTTCTTTATAGCTGCATGAGAATGGACTAATACAGTGTCTGAAAAAGCATTTGAGGAAATAGTGGCTGAAAACTTTGCAAGTCTGGTGAAAGACAAACCTACACATACAACAAATGAACAAACCCTAAATGAAATACACAAAACAAACAACAACAAAAGAAACTCACAAGCTCATCCCGATTAAACTTCTGAAAATGAAAAACAAATTAAAAAATCTTGAAAACAGCCAAAGACGAGCAGCACCTGACCTCCAAGGGAACCCCAAGTTGAGTAACAGCAGCTTTTTCACCCCAAAACTTGGAACAAAAAGAAAGTGTCTCAGAATTTCTGTAAGTATGTAAAGAAGAATTCGGAGCTATGAATTCTATAACCAGTGAAACTGTCCTTCAGGAATGAGGAGGAAATGAAGAAATTCTCAGAAGAAGGAAAATTACAAGGATTTTTCATGCGGCAAATTTAATATTGCAAGATTTTTACCAGATCTTTTTAATTGTGATAATACTTAAAAGTAGAATATTTTACCCAAAACTATCTACAGATTCAGTGCAATCTACATCAAAATTCCAGTGGCATTACAAAAGATCTTAAATAGCCAAAGCAATCTTGAGCAAAAAGAACCAAGCCAGCATCATTACATGACCTGATTTCAAAATATAAAACAAAGTTATAGTAATAAAACAGCATGGTACTGGCATAAAAACACCATGAAACATAGACCAGTGGAGCAGAATAGAGTGCACAGGAATAAATCCATATGTCTATGACCAACTGATTTTTGAAAAAGCTGCCAAGAGAACTTAATGAGGAAAGGACAGTCTCTTCAATAGATGGTGCTGGGAAAACTGAATATTCACATGCAGAAGAATAGAACTGGACCTTTATCTCACTCTCTATATAAAAATTAACACAAAGTGTATACAGACCTAAGACCACAAACTGTAAAACTACTAGAAAAAAAGACATAAATATAAAATAAAGGCAGGGTGTAGCTCTATCTCCCAGACTAGCATGCAGCAGCATAATCACAGCTCATTGCAGCCTCCAACTCCTGGGCTCAAGAGATCCTCTTGCCTCAGCCTCCCAAGTATCTAAGACCACAGGCATGCACCACTGTGACCAGCTAATTTTTTAAAATGCTTTTGTAAAGATGGGGGTCTCACTTTGTTGCCCAGGCTGATATTGAACTCCTGGATTCAAGCAATCCTCCTGCATCAGCCTCCCAAAGTACTGAAGTTACAGGCAGAAGCCACCATGTCTGGCCAGAAAATCACTGGGCAGTGATTTTTTGGATTTGACCCCAAAAGCCCAGGCAACAAAAGTGAACATAGACAAATGGGATTGTATCAAACTAAAAAGTTTCCTCCCAGCAAATCAACAGAGTGAAGAGGCAACTCACAGAATATGAGAAAATATTTGCAAACCATGCAAATAATAAATAGTTAATATTCAAAATACAAGGCACTCAAATGACTCAGCTGCAAAAAAAAAAAAAAAAAAAAAAAAAGATTTAAAAATGGACAAAAGGCCTGAACAGACATTTCTCAAAAGGAGACTCAGAAATGACCAATAGATGCATGAAAAACTGTGTAACATCAGTTTTCAGGGAAATCTAAATCAAAACCACAATGAACTATCACCTTACACCTGTCAGAATGGTGTCAGGTGAAAGATAAGTATTGGTGAAGGTGTGAAGAAAAGTGACCCGTTGTACACTATAGGTAGAAATTAAATTAGTATAGCCACCATGGAATACAGGATGGAAGTTCCTCAAGAATTAAAAGCAGAACTACCATGTGATCCAGCAATCCCACTACTGAGTATTTCTTTGACATACCCCAATATGTCAAAGAGGCATCTGGTCTCCTCTGTTCATCGTAGTATTCAAAATAGCCAAGATATGGAACCCACCTAAATGTCCACCAACAGACAAGTGGTTAAAGAAAATGTGCTCTATGTACATGATGGAATATTATGCAGCCATAAAAAAGAATGGGATCCTGTCATGTGTAACAACATGGGTCAACCTGGAGGACATTATGATAAACAAAATAAACCATTCATAAAAAGATAAATCTGCATGACCTTATTCATATGTGGAGCCTGAAACAGTTGAACTCACAGAAGCAGAGAGTAGAATGCAGGTATCAGGGTCTGGGGGTGGGGGCAAAAATGGGGAGATGTTGGTTAAAGCATACAATGTTTCAAAATATAATAAATAAAAATGTAAAAGCAAAAGTAGTACTTTCTGAATGGATTATTCTGAAACCGTTGCTTTTACTGGAAGGAGGAGAAACGGTACCCACAAGTTTCCCCCGACAACCTGTCAGTCTCTGGATGCGTAGCCACATCACAGGGTGAGCAAGTTTGGTGCAAGGGAACTGTGGGGCCCGCCAGGCCCTGCTCTGTCGGTATCGATACAGGGTGAGTTCAGAAAATTCAGCAGCTAATGAAAGCAGCAAAATTGCCGTTTATCACCTGGAAAATCCACAAAATGCCTGGAAATTCTTGGCATTTTCTGGAATGCTTCCTGCCAATGCAAACACATGTAATTTTTTTAATAAACGTGTTCAACGCCATCCCAATGCATTTGACAACGATTAAAAGCACTTCACATTTTCCCAAATTTTCCTCCAATCCAAAACGCACTCCTGGGGGGTGGCAGGGGTCAAGCGGGCAGCGGTCTGCTGAAACAATGCCAAATGAATCTCAACAAGCATTCCTTATTCCAAGTGGAAAAAAAAATGCTTTATCTTGGAAAGTATTTTTTAAAATTTAAGTAAACCTGAGGTACAAAATCATCTTAAAAATCTGTATCTCCAGGGAAGAGAAACTAAAAGGGGGGAAAAAGAACCCTGTTCCTTATCAAAATGATGGGGGTGAGAATATTGCATGGCATGAACAAAGAACTGAAAGAGATTTCCGTTTGACCCGGTCACAGCCCATCTTCTAGATTTGCTGCAAGATTTCTGGGCTGCCCCAGGCTCCGCATTGAAGAGCCCTGGGCTGGGAGGAAACCCTGTTCTTCCTTAATGCCCTCACTCCAAATTCCAGTGTCACACAGAATTCCATCATATTCACTTCAGAATCGCGGGTCAAGATAAATTATCGCAGTTATCTGTGAAAATAACTTGGAGGGGAGGTGAAACAGGGAAACCAGCTATCCAAAGAATAAGACAGGCTTGGTCACATTTTATGACAGACACTCAAAGTATTTATCATAAACAAATAGACCTTTGGCTTTTCCCGAAATCCCATTCCTCACCCCTTAACTTGCCAAATTGAGTCCAGAGTAGGATCAATTGGCAGTTCAGGTTCCTGAGGTTACGGACTCTCTGCATGACTCCACTGTAAATATTTGATAAGATATATTTTGGCATTTATTAGAAATCAAAAGTGTAATTCTTCGAGCTTTAGTAAGTACCTATGATAGCAAATCACGCTGCCATGTGTGTACCTATGCAACAATCTTGCATGTTCTTCACATGTACCCCAAAACCTAAAATGCAATAAAAAAATAAGTACCTGTGATAAAATTACTTATTTTTAAAGAACCAGGAAAGGTAGAAAATTAGTTGCCCATTTATGGGGATCTTATAATTTCTTAGTAGCCAAATATCAGAGGTTTTACAAACAAATTTAAAAATCATCCACTTTAAAAGGAGTGAGCCTTTTATCTGAGGAGATGTTTGGTCGTTGTCTTAACCGCCTGCCACTGCATGTGATAGGGTTTTATGTTCCTGCCCAGGAGTGTGGGCAAGTGCTCAGAGCTCACCTCACAGGTGACCTGGGAATCCCGAGCCCCTCAGCGCTGGAAACTGGGTCTCTTCCCACTGCTGGGAAACAGACAAACAAATAGAAAACGACAATGTAGGCTGGGTGCGGCGGCTCACGCCTGTAATCCCAGCACTTTGGGAGGCTGAGGCGGGCGGATCACCTGAGGTCAGAAGTTCAAGACCAGCCTGGCCAACACGGTGAAACCGTGTCTCAAAAAAAGAAAGAAAGAAAAAACAGCAATGTAAAGTGGAGATCTGTGATTTGTGTTTATAAACGAGAGTTCTCTCCCATAAGATGACAGGAAATACATTTAGAAGTTGTCATTCATTATTAGTGGTAATCATCGTAGTAACAGTGTCAGGTAAAAATGGGACAAGCATTTAGAATCCCTCTCCTGTGACCTCCCAAGGAGACTCTGGGCAGGCCCTTGTTTTCCTTGCTGGATGTGTGCACGGCTCCCTACATAGAAAAGCCAGGAGGAGGTGGGAGGGCGTTCTGAATGACAATGCTGGAGAACCGGGGAGGAAAGGAGCCAGTGGGGAGAAGCAGCTGAGAGTGTGGGTCCGGGCTGGAAAAACGCGGAGACCATGCTGCTGAGGGCATTTCAGCAACTCTCCATTTCTACTAGACAGCACCTGCATTTCTTTTAGAGGCTTTCTGGAGTGCGTGTGAGCATATTGTGGGGAGGGGGGGGTGTGAGTGTGTGTGTGGGGGGGTGTGAGGGTTGGGGTGTGTGTGTGAGTGTGGGGGGGTGCG
>NW_022436951.1:40398817-40528824 GCF_009761245.1 Sapajus apella
GGGGGGTGTGAGTGTGTGTGGGGGTGTGTGTGAGTGTGTGTGTGTGTGTGTGTTTTGACACAGCATCCTAGTGAAATGAACCTTAGGGAAGGAACCTGGTACCCGGGTCTTTCTTTAGCTACACTGTCTTCATTTATTGAGTGTTTTCTGAATGCCACGCGTTCCTGTCTTCCCCTGTGAGTCACAGACCTGCAAATGGAAGAGGCTTGTCTTTCTTGCTCCAAAGTCTGTGATCTTAAAAAACACGCCCTTTAAACTACAAGGAAGAGAATTATCCCAGTAAAATCCAATTTGGGACTAAAATCTTGGAAAAGGGTTCTTGAGAGTGCCCGTCCCCCCGGCCACTGGAATTACTGACCCTCACAGCCTCTCCCAATCACAGCGTCGGAACTGCTACGCGTTGGCCAAGCAGAAGCCTCTGAGCTGGCTGCATCTGTGGAGGCCACGGGAAGAGCCTGGGCATGGTCCTGACTTCTCATCACTCCTCCATCAGGTCCTGCACCCACCAGAAGATGCCTGGAGAGAAACGTGAAATTAAAGGTTGGTATAGGCAAAAAATTCAAGGACTGTATTTGTGATCCATTGCGTAATAGGTTATTTTAGTTTCTGTTCTGTGGAAGGTATAGCGCATTCCAACAAAAAGCATTAAATGTAGACTTTTCTTTGCACCCAGGCTGTCAACTGCTAAATGTAATAGTCTGATCATGATGCTGAATAAATATGTCTTTAAAAAAAAAAAAAAAGATTGGTAAGATCTTAGAGAAAGCAAAGACTGTAAACATGCCGTTTTCCCCGAATCCAGGAAATCTGAGCCTTCTTGTAATAAATAGTAAGAAAACCTTCGAGGAAGCGAATGAAAAGTTTGTCTGATTGTCGTCAGGCTTCCTGCTACAGACACAAGTTACCCGGGTACGGAGCAGTGAAGGAGACGGGAAAATGCATTCAAAGTAGTCACGCTTTCCTTCCAGACCTCAGGGCGTGCTCCATCTACTGCTGGGCGACCCGGCTCCGGAGGGAGAACGGGAGGGACGAGTTCCAAGTGCTGTTCGTGGATGACACAAAGAAGCGGCCACGCAGGGAAGATCACTGATGAATAAAAGAACTATTCTTCACCCTATGCGCCACGGGAAGCCGTGTGCTGTTACAGATTCCCAGGAACTCTACGTGTTGTGACTTAGTCTCCTGTGTAGTGGGATCTCATGATGGGGCCTTTGGCAGGTTACAGGTCATGTGGGTGGGGCCCTAAGAGCGGGATTAGTGCCCTTTAAAGAGAAACATGAGAGAGCTTCCTCTTCCCCAGTGTCCTCCCCACCAAGACAGGACCCAGCGAGAAAACGCAGTCTGCAAGCCTGGAGGATGGCCCTGACTGGACGCCAGGTCTCCTGGTGCCTTGATCTTGGGCATCGCAGCCCAGAACCAAGAGGAAGAACTGTTTGCCGTTTAAGCCACTCTTTCCGCAGCTCCTGTTGAAGCACCCTCAGCTGGCTGCACAGTAACAAACACTTAAAGAGGTTAAGGAACCTAGAAATTCTAGCAGAAATGGGTACACAGCATCTACAGGCAGCAGAACCAGCATTTACTAAGCTCTGGGACATAGTGAACAGCTGACAGGCAGCGGGGGGCCCTGCTCACGCCGGAGGATGCTGGTTCTGCAGGGGCGCGTAGGTTGGCTTTGAACCCAGACACAGGGTCTTCCGCAAGTCACTTGGCTTCTGTGCTCTCTTTTTCTCTGCACGGAATGGAGGCCACAGCATTTAAGCAAGAGGGTGGGTTATAGATGGAACATGACAAGTCTATAAGGGGAAGAAGAAGGCGCCATTTTCTTACCTGTGCTTGGCAGGGAAGGAACCCATCATCACCTCCTGTGCCATGGCTCCGGTGCCTCCTTCATCTCCGCAGTGACGTGACTGGCAGGCAACGTGCTTCCGAGTGCTCCTCCTGCCCGCAGCTGCACCACTCACAGTTCACAGGCAGCCTGAACGCCACAGCCAGGAGCAAGGCTGGCTGAGACGCTCCAAGAAGCTGCTCTCTTCCAGGCAGTGTGCTGAGCACCACCCATGCATTTAACCCTCATACAAGCTCCAGGAAGAAGGACTATCATTCGCTCTCCGGTTCAGGACAGAGACGGTGCTTAGTCTTTCTACGGCCACAGAGTTAAACATCCAGCCAGAATTCAAACCCAGATTTCCTGACATCTCAATTCCCAATTAAAATTCATTTTGGGCCCCCTAGGCAAATGTACCAGGCGTCCTGCTGTACATGTGGGGACATGCAGTGGAAGCCTGAGTGGCAGGACCAAGGGGCATGCAGTGGAGGCCTGGGCGGCAGGTGCCTCCTGCAACTCCAGTGTGGGTGCCTGTCCTCTGGCCCAAGTGCCACACAGACACCCAGGCATCACGTTTTTAACGATGGTAATTGTTACACGTTTACTCTGTGTCCCAGCTGCCTCCATGAAGATTTGCAGAAGTTTACAGAAACAGAAAATAAAACAACATAGAAACGGAAGTCGAACATTGGTGTCAGAACCCACCGACTCACCTCACTTCATAGCCGGGGAGGACCTGCTGGTGCTGACGACACCCTGCCCAGGACAGAGGCTGCCGGCTGCTGCACAGCGGGCGCTGCTCCCGCTGTATGGCCCTGCCAGCCTCGGGCTCAAGCAGGCTTTGAAAATCTCTGCTTGTACTTGAGCCACAAAAGCCTGTCATTTTTCTTAAAGATCCTCATTTAGCAAGAAATCCAGTCATCCCACAACCTGACTCTTGCCCCCTTCGTTTGCAAGAGTATGCACCGAAGCTTGACCCCTGGAAGTGTTCCCACCCAAATCTCCTCTGAAACTGTAGCTCCCATCATTCCCAGGTGTTGTGGGCGGCACCTGGTGGGAGAGAACTCAATCAGGGGCGGGTTTCCCAGCCTGTTCTCACGGTAATGAAGAAGGTCTCACGAGGTCTGACGGTTTTACAGATGGGCATTCCCGGGCACCCGCTCTCTCTTTGCTGGCTGCCACGGAAGACTTCCCTTTGCTCTTCTTCATCTTCCGCCACCCTCCCCTGCCATGTGGAACTGTGAGTCCATTAAAACTTTTTTTAAAAAATAAATTACTCAGTCTCAGGTGTGTCTATCAGCAGCATGATAACAGACAAATAGAGTAACCTAGAAAACACCTGTGATGCAGGTAAGCTGGGACTGACCTTTCTCTGACCTTCTAAAGAAAGCCCATTCCTTCCGTGTGGATATAATTTTGTTAACCACTCCCATCTTGAAGGCAGTAAGAAAGGACAATTCCTAATCTTGAAAGGAAAGCAGAGAAACAGAAATGCATCATTCCGCTGGTAATTTGATATGGCAGGAAGAAAGCCATTCCTTTAAACACACACACACACACACACACACACACACACACACACACACACACACACACTAAGGATTCTAGGGATTTTGATGGTACTTTTCAGGGAACCAAAAATATCTCTCTGATGTGGCAGCAAGGACAGGCAATGTGGCCAAGGAGCAGGGCCATCCTGGAGGGCAGGGGCATGTCCCCTGCTCAGCCATGTACAAGCTCCAGGCCACATGCTCTGTGGGCTCTGAGGATGACATCCCACCAAGTCTATGTGTCCACCTTTGTGCAAATCTGTGAATCTCTCCTTCCTCTTGGATAAGGGGAAGGGTGGATATGAAAGGATCTCACTCTTCCCTCCGTTTAGCTCTCCCATGGTCTCAGGCTCAAACCTAGATCCAAGCCATGCAAAGCCAGAGTGCCAAGCTTTGGAAGGCCTGGCAGCCTCTGCAGGGGGATGAGAAGGGAAGGCACAAAGAGCCTGCAGGAGACCTTGCTGGAAATGATCTACAGAGGCAGGCAGGGCAAGAGAACACACCCCACAGAATCTTGGCAAGCAGGAGCTCAGGGCCAGCTCCCCTCCCAGGGAAGTCAGGGCCTGAGGCAGGGTGCTTGGAGGTACCTGCCAGGCCTCGCAGGCTCAGGCCACTGTGTACTGCGTACCCTTGGCCACTCGTTTCGAAGTTCCAGGGAAGCCCATTCATATAGACCGCCTTGCGAACTGGGCCTCTTGGAGGTGGACAGCTTACACTTACACAACCCTCTGGGTCAGCCCTGAGACCTCCCACCCAACCCACCCGCCAGCAACCTCACTCTCCATGTCCCATGGGTAGCGACCCTTCTCACTCACCGTTCCCTGGAAGGGGATATCTAACGAACGGAAGGACGGGGGTAAGTTACCAGCACGGACGCTTCCGTACTGCTTGGTTTAGCCATCGATGTCAACCCCACCTTCATACATACCTGCTTTCATGAGACGCTCCATGATCTTTACACAGGTGACTGGCGTGGGTGTCCATGTGGAGCAATCACTTTGGCTTTTGTCCTGAAAAGGCAAAATCTTCAATGATAATTATCTTATGATTTTGAGAGTTACAACCACAAGAGGAGAAACCGTGTGCCACAGGTTAATTATACACTTAAATCTGGATTTGCATAGTTCAGCTCGGTATCTACAGAAATTACGATTGTGTGCATAAAACTGTATCTGCCATTTGCAATAGATCCTGATATCTTTCTATACAGATGGAGTTTAGCAAAAAGCTAATTCGCTAATATGGAATTTTTCTTAAAAATGACCTGGGATCATACCTGTAAAGTCTCTGCCCTGTAGAGCTGAGCACACCCACTTCATGGCCCACAGGGCGCTGAGCGGCCTCTCCCAGGTGCAGCACACCCCCCAGTGCTCAGCACCACTAATCATCAGGGAAATGCAAAGTAAAACCACCATGAGATGCTACCTTATCCCAGCCAGGATCGTTGTTATTAAAAAGTCCAAAAACAATAAATGTTGGTGAGGATGCCGTGAAACGGGATAGCGTACAGATTGCTGATGGGAATGTAAATTAGTACAACCTCTGTGGAAAACACGGACAATCCTAGGAGGTGTGGGCAAGGGCTGATTCCAAAGACGCCAGTTCTGCAAGAAAGGACAGACAGAAAAAAAAGTAAGTCCAGAACCAGGGACAGGATTATGCCCCAGGCACCTTCTTCACTCACTGGAACCCTCACTGTGACCCGGCGTGGGGCTGTGCTAGCTGGTGAGCTCGGTCAACCCCAGAGCAGGCTGGTGTAGACACCGGCACAGAATCTTCAGCCGCGGGCCACATTTGACCAGGCAGGGAGAAACATCTCCTCTCCTTGTTAGGAGTTTCAGGACAAAGCTAGTTTTACCACAAAATATAGCACTGCGAGTATGTTTTCCGAAGTTCCTCATCAAATCTGGCCTCGTGGGAGGCAACTCTCCTACCCTTGTCTTTAGCCTGGGGTTGCTGAGCTGTCCTGTGTGCAGTGTGTATCTTCCACTACGTCACTGAAGAGTCACCAAAAGTCGGGGGGAAAAATGATGTTGAAGCATTCACTGTATCTAAAAGTGCATTGTTTATACACAGCCCCCCAGCCAGACTGAGAAATATTAAGGACTCATATTTGAAAAATCACATTTCCCAAATGGGATGTTGGCAACTCTTTCATTTTTTGTCCTTATTCTTTACAGGGGACACAGAAGCCATCACTTCTCAGGCCCCTACCCAAAAATCATCTGGTCTGCTCCTTCTCCTGTGATGCTATTTGCAGGGTTGGGATAATCAGAACCGCATAATTCAATTTTCTTTTAAATTAGTCATTTATTACAGTGTGGGCAAGACGTAAACATTTCCATGAATCACACACATAAACTAAAAGTGAAATGAATTTTCCCTATCGACAGGGTAATAGTTTAATTGTACACAGTGATTCGTACATTAAAAGCTGCATACCTGGCAAGCTTTATCGGGTAACAGGGACTTTTAAATGTGCCAATGTTTCTACACAAGGAACGTGGGTCAATTGCAAAAGGGATAACCATAATGATCAAATCATTAAAATTTTGTCTACGCTTCACAGAGCATAGAGAAAATTAACTTCCCACCAACCTCATTTTTCTGCTGAACATGAAATAATGATTTTCTGCCAGTATAATTACAAAGCTAACATCTGATAGAGTCAGCATCCAGCGGGGATTATCACAGGCATGAGTATTAGACCTCATTACCAGCTTGACTGCAAAATTATTACATCTTGTAATTGGAGGGTGAGATTTATATACAGATTGGCCGGGTTTCTGTAAGATTGTAATTACAAGCTTCGTTGGTTTGCTACTTATCACACGGTGCAGGAGGCGGCAAAAACAAGCCGAGGGAAGGCCATTTCATTAAGCTGTAACCCTATCAAGGGAGGAGCGCTGTAACGTCCCTGTATTCATTAGGCCAAACAGAGCTGTTTGCAGAAGGGGAGGCCATTTATTACCGCCTGACAAATGGGATTTCATTTATTTAACCTCGGTGATCTATTTCAGTAAAATGTACAAACGAGCCATCCATTTTATGATTCCGGAGTCAACGCTCAATTATCTAAAGGCTAACTGAGTGTTAAAGTGGCCATCTGCTAGGATGAATTCATTGATTTAATTTGCCGCGTGTTGCTGAATGATTCAGGGCAGGGGAGGAGGTGGGCGCTGCCTGAGCGGGGCAGGGCGGGCCGGGCGCCCCCGGTGTGCGCGCCGGGGCCGGGTGTGCGCGCGCGCGTGTTTAATCCGCACACAATGCGGGAGGCGATCAATAGCAGCTTAACTTCTATGAGACAAGGAGTTAAGTTGTTCGGCTCCAGCCAGAACACCTTTGTTCTCCCATAACAAGTAATCTCCGCGGCGGAATTAATATTGACAGGCTGGCTTCTTTGTGGCTAATTTGGAGGGCACCCGGGCCAATGGGCGGGCGGGCGGTGATAGAGCTGTTATTAGGGTTCATTAGGCCCGGGGCGATCGATGCCCAGCCGCCCGCAGGAAGGAGGTGCGCCTCGCCCGCAGCAGGCAGCCGCACTGCGCTCCAGCTCTCAGAGGGGCCTTTTGCAAACTAAATACAGAGGGAGGAAATTACTGGGGCAGGAAATACACGGGCGTTTCTTTGTGAGGCAGGTCTCCGTGTTCTGAGCCATGGGCTTGCAGGGGAGCAGGAGGATGGGAAACGCCGGGAGCCGGGCTTGGAGGCGACCGGGCCCTGCTGGGCTCCAGCGACAGCGTTCCCCAGGATAGGACCCGGCAGCCAGCGGTGGGTCAGCTCCCGAGGGTTTGCTGCGCCCCCACCTCCGCCCCCCACACTCCCCCCACCTCCGCCCCCCACACCCCCCACACCCCTGTCTCCTCTCCTTGCCAAGCCCCACAAGCCGGCTCAGCCTCTGTGGAGTGAACGGGAAGGTTCCATGGCAGGAATGAACGCTCCTGGGGTGGGGAAATGGTCTCCCTAGAGCGTACATGCAGTTCCTTGCTGTGGGAGTGTTCTGTCAGAGACGTCTTCACCACACAGAAGGAGCCCCCAGAGCAGGTGCTCACAGGGAAGTTTCCAGAACATTCCTCTCTGCAAGATGCTGCCTCTCCCAACTCCGAAAGGCCGTGGTGGGTACAAGCACCCGCCAGGCAATAACACATTTCTCCTGTGGCTGACTCCGCGCACATGAGAAGCTTTCCAGAGTAGGCACAGGAAAGCCGAGCGCCCTGCGTGTTTCTGTGCACGCCCGACAGCTGCGCATCACATCCGGACAGCATCACATGCCAGAAGGGAAGGGGACAAAAGGCATCTGCTCAGGGACAGGCCTGCGCGGACGAGGGCTGTGGCTCCGGCCTGTGATGCCCATGTCCTTGCAGGTGGGTGGAGGGTGAGTGGAGAGGGTGGCGGCCTCTGCTCTGCTGCTGGCCGGGCCCACGTGCTTCTCTGCCCGCAGCCCAGGGGCAGATCTGGATTCTCTTCACGCAGGCCTTCCCACTGTGGTCACAGTCTCTGTTCTCCCCATCTCCCCCGACCCCAGCTAGCTCAGGGTCGGCCTCCAGCTGTGGGCTCCGCCGCATACCTCTGCCCACCTCTCCCTCGCTCACCGCCAGCCCCCTCTCTCCACCCGTGCCTTCTTCTCTAAGTCCTTCGTTCCTAAGCAACTCTGTAGGAAGAGCGCACCTCTCCGTGTGGCTCCTCCTCTCGACGTCCAGAGCTGCCCGGGTCCTGCCGCACACAGCCACAACCCGCTCTCCTGGCGAATGAGCCTTTGCCAAATGCAGTCACGGCTCCCACCAGTGTGCCTCATGGGTTCCCAGGCGGGACGGCCACGCAGCACACCAGGACATCACCTGGGCGAGACCGTCCACAGAGAACAGGAGAACGCTGACGGCCTCAGGAGGTAGGCTGTGCTGAACACCAGCGTGTCTTCAGGGCCCGGTGGGCACGGCAAGGAGCCTGGAGTCCGCCGCATGGAGGCCGCGGTGCGGAAGCCCAGGGCGTTTGCTGCAGGTGTGACGACTCACAGGTGCCTCAGCACTGCATGCGCAGTTCACCGGGAGGGAAATGCACCTGTGTTTTTAAACACGTATCGCTAGTCCAAAAGCTCCAGATGAGAGTTTTCTCCAGGGAATAATTTTGGACATCCCCTGCCTTTATGAGCGTTGGAAACATTCTGCACCTCCCATTTTCAAAGCCGTTCCTGTATTACACTGCATTATTTGAATTACCCTAATAGTGGCCACTCTTTGCCATGGAAGAGCCCAATTTTTTTCTTATTTTTTCTTGAAACAAACTGAAACCAGTGTTTCTGTCACATGTACACTGCGCACTTAGTTTGTCTACTCAGTACGTTTTCATTACACTGATCAAGTTGTAATCACTAAGAAATATTTACACTTGAAACTTAGAAAATCATTAACGAGGCCGGGCGCGGCGGCTCAAGCCTGTAATCCCAGCACTTTGGGAGGCCGAGGCGGGTGGATCACGAGGTCAAGAGATCGAGACCATCCTGGTCAACACGGTGAAACCCCGTCTCTACTAAAAATACAAAAAATCAGCTGGGCATGGTGGCGCATGCCTGTAATCCCAGCGACTCAGGAGGCTGAGGCAGGAGAATTGCCTGAACCCAGGAGGTGGAGGTTGCGGTGAGCCAAGATCGCGCCATTGCACTCCAGCCTGGGTAACAAGAGTGAAACTCCGTCTCAAAAAAAAAAAAAAAAGAAAATCATTAACGAATGGGCTAACCTATGCATTATAACTTATTTACTTATAAAATTTATTTTAAGACAGTTCTTGGCTTCTGCCAGGAATCTACAGAGTAAATATGAGCAGTGGGTCAAGTTTGCCCCTTAGAACCTGAATTACCTTATTGATTTTTGTATCTAAAGAACTATATGACACTCTATCTTGCCTTGCTTATTTGCTATTTTAGGGGCAAGCTGCTTTAGGCTGTATTTGTTTAGAGCAATCAAAGTGATGTAGTCATTTAATCATCTGCACAATCTAAATGGTTCCCACAAGCCATTGAAATAAGAAACTGACTTGGTCTCAGAAATGGCCACAACAGCCAGATTAGTTGCAATGCTTGGATCAGTCAGTTGCTTAAAACAGAAACACACACAAAAACAAAACCAACAACAGTGATGTCACTACAGCCATAGCCGGAAGAGACCATGTGTGGTGTGGACTTCCAAGCAGAGGTCTGCATTTGTGTGGGGTGTGGGGGGATCCACAGTCCTCAGTGCCCAGGAATGTGTGGACCCACGGCTTTGTTGATTCTTCAGTTTTTGTTACCACAGGGAATTGAAGACTGGGGGTTGGGTCAAGAGTTGAGCAGGACTCCAAGAGTTGAAAGCAGCATATCCCATGACTGACACCAAAATGCCTTTTCCAGTAAAGGGAGGAGTTGAAGTGCTGGTCTCCAAGGGTCACAGACCCACACAGCCACCGGAGAGAAGGCGGGAAGGTTTCCCAGCTTCAACCAGACTCATTTCCTCCATTCGAGGCACTGACTCCAGGGAGCCTTCTTGTCAGAAATACAATCTTTTTTTGTCTGCCCTTAAAAAAATAAAAAGAGTTGTTCAAATCCCAATTGTTTTCAGCAATAGAAAAAAGCACAGCAGGATATGTCTAGCATTTTCTAAATATCAATGAGTTATTGTTCAACTCACTCTTTCTACTTCAAGACAGCAGAAACTACAAGATTAATTTATGTTGTTCATCCCTTGAGAAGTTGTCCAATTTATAATAAACATTAGTACATAAACCTAGACACAGTCACATTTATTACTTATATCTAACATACTCAGAGTCTGAGGAAACGACATTACCATTTTTCAGAGTATTGTGATGCTACAAATTAATTGAGAAAAATAATTTACATTACATTGGAATTTGAACTCTTTTTGATTCAGCTTTCTCCCTTAAAGAACTTCTTCTAGCAGCAAGCCCTCTTTAGACCATTTCCATTTAATGAAATTATTGATACAGTTAGATTTAAATCTGCCTCGTTGAAAGATGTCCATATTTTCTACTTGATTTTTATTTTCCTCATTTTCTGCCTTGTTTTGAATTAATTTAATATTTTTATGTTTTAATTTTGTCTCTACTATTGATGCAATAGTTCTATCTATTCATCCATCTATCCATCCATCTATCCATTTATCCTTCCATCTATCTATCCATCTATCCAGCCATCTATCCATCTATCCATCCAACTACCTAGCCATCTATCCTTCCACCTATCCAACTATCTATCCAACTATCCTTCCATCTATCCATCTATCCWTCCAYCTATCCATCTATCCTTCCACCTATCTATCCATCTATCCATCTATCCTTCCACCTATCTATCCATCCATCCATCTATCTATCCATCTATCCAGCCATCTATCCATCTATCCATCCAACTACCTAGCCATCTATCCATCTATCTATCCATCCATCTATCCATCCATCTATCTATCCATCTATCCATCCATCTATCTATCCATCTATCCATCCATCTATCTATCCATCTATCCATCCATCTATCCATCCATCTATCTATCTATCCATCTATCCATCTATTTACCTATTCATCTGATATAGTTTGGTTCTGTGTCCTCACCCAAATCTCATCTCAAACCGTAATCCCCATAATTCCCACATGTTGAGGGAGGAACCTCGTGGGAGGTGATTGGATCATGGGTGTGGTTCTTCATGCTGCTCTCATGATAGTGAATGAGTTCTCATAAGATCTGATGGTTTTATAGGTGTTTGAGAGTTCCTCCTTCATGCTCTCTCTCTACCTGCCACCATGTAAGATGTGCCTGCTTCCCCTTCTGCCATAATTGTAAGTTTCCTGAGGCCTCCCCAGCCATGTGGAACTGTAAGTTAATTAAACCTCTTTCCTTTATAAATTACCCAGTCTCAGTATCTTTATAGCAGTGTGAGAAAGGACTACTACTTATCTATCTGTCTACCTATTGATCTCTATCTATCTATCTACACCTATTTATTCATCTATCCATTTATCTACTTATCTATTCATCTATCTATATACATCTATCTATTCATCTATGCATCTATTTACCTATCCATCTATTTATTCATCTATCCATCCATCTATCCACCTGTTTATCCATCTGCCTATCCATCTATCTATTCATCTATCCATATATCTAACTGTCTATCTGTCCTTCTATCCATCTATCCGTCCGTCTATCTCTCCTGCACCTGTCTTTTGGGCTACTATAGTCATACATTTCACTACTACTGATTTTATAGATTTCCATTCCCTTTCATGGTTGCTCTGGGAATTTAATACACCTTTTTTAACTTTTAGTAGGTCTACTTTTTATGTAAAATATTGAAATCTTACAACTTTAAGGTCTATATTTCTTTCCTGCCCTTATGTTATTATTGTCATATATAATACAACCACATACATTACAAACTCATGACACAATCTTCAATTTTCAAAACAGTTTATAGCTTCTATGAAATCAAGGTGAAGAAAGGCAAAAAAAAAACAGTATTTTGAATTTATTCAGGTATTTACCATTTCTGATACTCTTTGTGTCCCTTGTGTTCTGAGCTTCCATCTGGTGTCACTACTATTCTTCCTCAGGAACTACTGTCAACATTTCTTGTAGTGACGGGTTCTTTTAGTCATCTTATATCTTAAAGTGTCTTTATTTTACCTCCATTCTTGGATGACGGTTTCACTGAATATGGTATTTGGGGTTGACATTCATTTTCTTCCAACACTTTAAGG
The DNA here is from genome assembly GCF_009761245.1 of Sapajus apella. NCBI lineage: Eukaryota > Metazoa > Chordata > Mammalia > Primates > Cebidae > Sapajus > Sapajus apella. The sequence continues at coordinate 40,410,939 of NW_022436951.1, forward strand.
ATGTTAGTCCACCTTCTTTTGGCCTCCATGTTGCTAATAAGAGGCAGCTCTTGACTGACTTTTCTGCAGGTCTTAAGTCATACTTTCCTCTGCCCATGCGTGCCTGGAAGTGGCTTTGTTTGTTTGTTTGCTTGCTTGCTCGCTGGATGCTGAAAACTGTTAATTTTATGTTGTTGGATGCCAGATTTTATTAGATTCCTACAAAGAATATTGTGGGGGTGGGGTTCCTGTTTATACTTAGGTTTTTTGAAATTAGTTTGATCTTTTGAGGATTTGAAGCTTTGTTAGGGAAAGTCAGAGTGCTACATAGTCTAAAGGTAATTTAGCTAATTTAGCTCCACTTCTGAAGCAACGTGTCTTAGGACTCTATCTGATACCTGATGTATTATGCACTTTTTCTGCATTGGCTTATTGGAATTCAAACTATTCCCAGATCTGGGTAAACTTTGAGAAAATGTTCAGCCTACTGCTATCAGATGGTTCTTTCTGTTTGTAGTAAGTTGTTTTTTCTTTCTTGAGAGCAGAGATATTTTCCTTGTCCCTGGTGTCTTTCAGTTGCATTTCTGTATCTAGGTGAGGATTTATTTTTAATTCTGCTTGGGATTTCCTGGGCTTCATGAGCTTGATATTTGGTGTCTGCTGTCAGTTCCTGACAGTTCAAAGCCTACCTTTCTAATGCTGCCTCTTCACCACACCCTTACCTCTCTGCCCTTTCTTTGAACACTCTTGTGTATTTTCTATATTTTTGTAACTCCGTTGTGCATCTTGAGTCAGTCCTTAAAACCTGTCTTCCATATTTTATAGAGAGTAACTTAGCTCCAGTTCAGCCTCTCAAGGCGCTGTGACCCACCCACTGTGCTTATTTCAATTATTATGTTTTCCATTTCTCAACCTTCTATTTGGTTCTTTGTCAGTTCCACATGTCAATCTCGACAGTCTCTGTTGCCTTCATCATTTATGCATTTCCTCCTCTGATTTTTAAATGTATTACATGTGTTTACTTTATGTTCTGTGTGTGGTGATGCCAATGTCTGGAGTGTGTGCAGCTCTGATTTTTAGCTGTTTCTGCTCATCCTGGGTTGTGGCAGCTTACTTCCTCATTGGTTCTATGAAGTTTTGTTCTGACCTCATGTTTCATGGAATTTCATCAATGGGAAGTCCTTGAGGTCACTGTCCTTCTGTAAAGTATGTTCCTCCAGTAAAGCCCTGAATTTGTTTCTGCTTGAGTGTAGCAACATGAATAGGACTTTTCCCCCATGATTCTCTCCATTAGAGTCAAAATTAAGACAGGTTCTCCTCCAGAAAGTGAGTTTTCCAGACTTCCCACTGAGGATGTGATTCCTGAAAGCCTGGGCTTTGTGGAGCCCCTGGCATGACCTCCCTCTCACCCTACCCAGGCCCTGCCTCCTGTGCCACCTCATGAGACCCTATACACTCAGGCTCTCGCCGCCAGAGGTAAGTGCACACCCTCGCAGCAGTGGCTTGTCCCACGGATGCAAGGCCACCCCAGGCAGCTAAGCAGGTTACTCTACTCAGAGTGCGGGCAGCGAGGAGCCAGGAGCACGCCCTGTGATGTAGGCAGTGAGCCAGAGCCCCAGCTTCGGCACCATGCCTTCCTGTAGTCCCAGCACACTTTCACTGATGCCGGCCTTGTCAGAGATGCTGGGTGGAGGGACTTCTCTGAACACACAGTCAGAAAGAACACGGGAACTCCACAGCCTTGTTTCCCCCAAGCACCCTGACTCCCGGTCAGCATTGGTCATGTCTCCACCGCCTCACTGTGCCCATGCCCGGCCTACAATTTGCTTCTATTTACCAGCCAAACATAATACCCGTTCCATTTTGTAAGTTACAAAACAATGTAAAATCCTCACGGAAAATCTAAAACTGCCTCAATCATTTCCTTAAGATGAATTAAAAATTCAGAATTATGACAAATAATACTTGAATAACTTACCCATATAATTACTGTATTTCAGTAAGAAGCTACCAGAAAAAGCTAAATGTATGACATAAACATGAGATAAAATATTGCATATCATTTGGAATAAGATTAACAAATAAAAATCTATCACTTTTAAGCAAAACTTACCAGTGGTCTGGCTTAAATTTGGGTTGAATTCAGGGTTAGCCCAGTCAGAAGAGCCACATGGATGAAAAGCTTTCACTTTGCGTTTCTTGTGATAGCTCCCTTAGGAAGCAGATTGCTTGCCATTTCACATCTAATATGAGTCCATTATTGGTGAAAAGATGGCTAAATTGGTTGATCATTTTGTAATAAAATATCTCATGACTTGTTTATCTGATCCATGAAGAGCGCATTCTCAAACTGTTCAGTGTTAATGGGCCCGTTGCCCTAAAATGGTGAATTACTGACTCTCGGGGAGACGTGGGGTTGGAAAACTCAGATCAGATTTCCTGCTTGAAATTGACAGATTGCAGTTAAATTGTTGGAATCAAGAATGCATGCCCTTTGCCTCTCACACTGTGGAGATGCCTAAAATGTAAAACCATTTCTAACAACACTATTAAATTGGCTTTAAAAAAAAAAATACTTCTTGACACAAAATTGCAGATTCGAATGTGAAAAAGTTACACACACAAACGCAGAAATATTGTGGTGCAATTCGAAAGGTCCAATGTCTGTGCTCCAGTAATGTATTTATCTTAGTTTGGTTTGAGCTAGGTTTGGAAATGTTATGCACACATTCATTCACTGTTCAAGTGTCCATTGACTGAGGTGCCTGCTCGCCACGTTTTACTGTGGGCTGACCACGTGCCAGGGCCATACTAGCTACGAGGGCACTGCAGTGTGCAGAGACGTGGTGCCTGGAGAGATGGCAGGCAGCTGTGCCAGATTTGAGCCACGTCCCATTGATGCAGAGCCTAGCTCTGGAGTCAGGTGAGCACAGGTGCAGGGAAGCCTGCATCCCAGCCCTGCTTGGCAGCCTGGGAAGATTGCTCGCCTCTCTAAAATTCAGTGTTTCTACCTATGAAACAGGCTTAATAACAATATTGACTTGCAAGCGAATCACGAGGAACCGGTGAGACGACCTGCCTGGAATGCTTGCTACCCTCACAGACGTCCACTAACGCTACATTCCAAAACACACGTGCCTCAGAAAACGCGGCGAGGCGACCCAGCAGTTGGCAAATGCCCCACGTCCCAGCCCTGTGTTGCAGCACCAGCTGCAGGCCCTTGCGGCCTCCCTGCAGGCTGCACAGAGGAAAGCCCCAGCCAGCTGGGCTGGCATCGGTGGGTGGCTCCCACCTCTCCTATAAGGGCTGCAGCATCAAGATCCACTTTGCAGGACTCTGGGAGGAGACAGTGGGTTTATTAAAAAGCAGAGACCCCTCCATTCTCTCTGAAAACTATGAAGATCATCAGGAAGATAGCAACACCTTTCACAAAATTAGAAAAAAAAACCTCTCGCCACCGCAGTCCCCAGAATGACTGAAGCAGCTGGAACTTGGCCCCAGCCTAGGGCAGTGTGCAGGCCGGGGTCTCCAGGGAATGACCCAACTCAGGCCCCAGCTTCTACAGCTGCTGGAGAGCAGGGGGCGGCAGGAGCGGGCAGCTCCCTTCCCTTGCACTCACCTCTACAGGGCTGATGTGTTTTACCGCATTGCTGCTCTTCACTCCCAAGCTGCCAACACGTGGCCTCCTGTGCCAGACCACCCTCCACCGTGACGGCCTCTGTCAGCACCGGAAAACTCTGCTGCCTGATTTCCTGGGGCACGTTCTCCCTGAACCAGAGCTCCCGCTTGTCTTGGCCTAGCGAGTGGAATCATGAAGTTGCAGTGATGCCAGATGAACAAGCCCAGGGACCTGAAACACACCAGGCCATCTATCGTCAAAAGGCCACATGGCACGCTGGGAAGATGCTGAGTAGATTCTGGCTGCTCCCAACACACACACGAAGGAGCTACGTAAGGAGCAGTAGTTGTTAATCAGCTTTACCATAGTCATCATTTCACCACGTCGGCGCACGTGAGGACATCACGTTCTGAGCCTTAAACATGTACAATTTTTATTTAAAATGTAAAGTAATGATAGGCAATCATAATGAAAATAAATGATAGCAAAAACCCAATCTAATGGTCTTTACCCAATCTAATGGTCGTGATTAGACACAATTATTAGTGTCCTGAATAAACTGGTCTCTCAAGACTTTTAGGAGGAGTAAGGTTTGGTGCAGAGAGACAGAGTCACCTGAGCACTCACAGCAGGTGGATTCTGAAGAAGCCACTCAGGAGCGGCCCGTGCCCTGGGCACTGCATCCCGGCGAGGCCCACAGTGGTGCTTCCACACGCGAGCGTGTTCCATCCAAACCTCTGCCCTCCAGCTCAGGAGCCACCTGCCCAACATAGCTGTTGGGTGCTTGAAACATGCTTCGTCTGGCCAGGCATAGTGACTCACCCTTGTAATCCCAACACTGTGAAAAGCTGAGGCAGGCAGATCACTTGAGGTCAGGAGTTTGAGGCCAGCCTGGCCAATATGGCTAACCCTTGTATTTACCAAAAACACAGACATTAGCCAGGTATGATGGCACATGTCTTTAATCCCAGCTACTCAGGAGGCTGAGGCACGAGAATCGCTTAAACCCAGAAGGCGGAGGTTGAAGTGAGCTGAGATCGCGCCACTGCCCTGCAGCCTGGGTGACAGAGAGAAACTTTTTAAAAAAAAAAAAAAAAGTGTAAAATACACATCCAATTGCCAAAAAAAAAAGTAAAATTTACATGTTGAAATGATATTTTTAATATACTGGGTTAAATAAAATATATTATTAAAATAAATAAATTTTTAAAAAAACCACAAACTCAAGTGCTTTAGGAACCAGGCAAGGAAGAAGAGACACTCTATGTAAGAGAGAGGTGGGCAGGCACGTGGGGAGGGAGGGAGGAGCCCTGCCTGAAACTGTCGCATCCAAGTTCCACCTGAGTGGACAGATCACAGCTGCCACTGAACAGCTGTGTGTCCAGTCAGGAGCCCAGAAACCCTGTGCTGAGGCTCCCAGAAACCTCCTTCCAGCCAATCAAAGTCCTGTTCTCAGAAGGAGGGCTGGCTTTGGGATAAAGAGAATCTGGGCTCAAATCCAGGTGAGGTGAATTATTTCAGTGTTGGAGCCTCAGTTTCCCCAATGTAAATTGGGCCCAGTAATACCATCACCACCTCCCAGAGTGATTACGAGGTTTGGGACAGAAACTTGTCTCAGCATGTATGCAAGTTCACATATGGACTTGACTCCAGAAAGCAGTGACTAGTGGCTACACAGTGATATTATCTAGATATTTTACCAGTCATGCGCATTCATGCCTGAAAACACCTCCAGGTAACTTACATCTGCCACACAGGTGGGGAGACAGAGGCTCGGAGCCCCAGAACCACAGCCCTGGGGACAGTGTCGGGGGTCCTCTCTGAGTCACTGGCTCCTCCCCACAAAACACTTATCATTGTGATTTTGGAGAGTAAATTTAGAATCTGACCCATGTTGCAAAATAACCGCATAAACTTCCTACTAGGTATTAATTTTTTTGCTATGATAAAGCATACAGAATACTTGCAACTGTGACCATTTGTCAATGGGCGACGCAGTAGTGTTAAATCCATCAACAATTTGTGTAGCCGTCACTACTGCTATCCCCAAAACTTTTCAGCATCCGCATCATAAGCTCAGCACCACCACCAACAACACCCTCTCCATCAACACGTCTAACCACACCCCTCCATCCATTCCCCAGCCTTGGCTGTCTCCGTTCTACCTTCTGTCTGTGCGTTTGCCTATTCTAAGTATTCCGTGTCCATGGAGTGCTGTCATATCTGTCATTTAGTGTCTGCTTACTGCGTTCCATGTGTTTTGCAGGTTCATCCTGGTTGTAGCATGTATCAACACTCCACCTCTTGTTGAGGCTGAAGCCATTCCCTGGTACGGACCAGGCTGGGTTTACCCATTCGCCTCTCGATGGGCATGGCTGCTCCTGGCTTTTGGCTGTCATGAATGATGACATTGGGCTGCTATGAACTTTGCTGTACAATGACCTGCTCCGGCCTCTGCCTGCAATTCTTCTGGATACGTATGCCTAGGAACAGAGTTTCTGTGTGGTATGGCAGTTCTACATTTAACTTCGTAAGGAGCCACCACACTTTTCCACCCCAGCTACTGGGTAATAGTTTTTATTGAAATTTACAGTGTGTTTTGGGGGCTTTAGACCCTTACCTCACCACCAAGTAAAATATGTTACTGTGAAATGCACTGAGTTCTGGAAGAAAAAAACCCAAGAACTTAACAGCATTGCAAAATAAATTACAACATACATCATGAATGCCCTACCCAACACTATATATACAGGAAGTTCTAGAGGTAAACCAACAGCTATGACCTTAGTAAAACAAAATACAATGTAATTCTAAATGTCCTGGCCAGCAATTACATGTATAAGAAGTTTTAGAGGAAAGCCAACAACTTAAGCTCATAGCAAAATAAAATACAACATGAATCATCCATGCCCCCGCCAACAACTGCATGTATGCAAAGTTCTGGAGTATAACCAAGAACTTAAGACCGTCGTGAAATAAAATACAGCATAAATCATAAAAGCCTGGTCAACAATGACGTGTGTAGGAAGTCGATGGTTTTAATTTACTCTACGTTGACCAAAGTTTTTACTCTGGTTATTCCTGCTTCAAGCTTAGCCCTAAGGAAAGGAAAGCGGAAGAGAAAAGCATAAATAAAACAAAAAAGTTACAGCCCCGTTTTGTCTCCTTGTCTCCACTAGAGACTAAGTATTCATTCCTAGTCTGCCCCATCAGTTACTTCCAGAGGCGTTCGCTGAAGTCCACTCACTGCAGGAGCTTCGCTGAGTTCCAGCAGGGCTCACGTGCACTTAGCCCTGTTTTTATATCTGCTTTTTACAGTGGAAGAGGACCTAAAGAAAGGGACTTTTTTCTCCTTTGTTTTCAAGTCAAAACCCAGAGTCCTTTACTGATCATCTGACCCAGGAAATGGGAGTAGTTGGAACAAGAGAACTGAGGCCTCACCACCGACCCTCACCACCATCCCCCAGCTTTGTGACTTGGGTCCTTCAACTTTATTTCTCTGGTCTCAATTTGACCTTCTATGCAGGAGGAGTGGACTGTGGACCCAGTTACCCTATCACTGGGCTGGGCCTGGAGAGCACAGCTGGGCAGAATGAGAGGACCAAGTGTAAAGAGGCTTGTGATGGAATCTTGAGGACACACCCAGGTGTGCTGGGGTCTCAGGGACACACCCAGGTGTGCTGGGGTCTCAGGGACACACACTAGTGTGGTGAGCTCTCAGGGACACACCCAGTTATGCTGGGTCTCAGGGACACACACTAGTGTGGTGAGCTCTCAGGGACACACCCAGGTGTGCTGGGGTCTCAGGGACACACACTAGTGTGGTAAGGTCTCAGGGACACGCCCAGTTATGCTGGGTCTCAGGGACACACACTAGTGTGCTGGGGTCTCAGGGACACACACTAGTGTGGTGAGCTCTCAGGGACACACCCAGTTATGCTGGGTCTCAGGGACACACCCAGGTGTGCTGGGGTCTAAGGGACACACCCAGGTGTGCTGGGGTCTCAGGGACACACACTAGTGTGGTGAGCTCTCAGGGACACACCCAGGTGTGCTGGGGTCTCAGGGACACACCAAGTTGTGCTGGGTCTCAGGGACACACACAGGTGTGCTGGGGTCCCAGGGATGCACCCACATGTGTTGGGGTCTTAGGGACATATCCATGTGTATTGAGGTCTCAGGGACATACCTAGGTATGCCAGGGTCTCAAGGACATAATCAGGTGTGTGGGGGGCTCAGGGTCACATCCAGGTGTAGGGCTGCAGAAGGAGCTGGCCAACCCCCTGGGAGATCTTATCCACCCTGGATACCAGAAGTGGACTAGGCATTGCCAGATGAGGGAGAGAATGATGTGCTGATGGGTTTTCTTCTGATGAGGAACCTGCAGGCTTGACCTTAAGCTGGCCTCGGTGTGAACTTCCCACGCTCACCCAGGTGGAGCCGGACTGTGGAGCTGACACAGGGATCTGTCTCTACCGATTTGGAGCAAGGGTGCGGGAGTCTCACGGCAGCCACTCCAGGAAGGAAATTTCAGACGCAGCTTTTCTGAATGTGAATTTAGGACACATTAGCGATACTGAGCCGTTAGGGTGGCGGGTGTCCACCAAGGCCCCGAGGAAACAGTGCTCAGTGTGCTGCAGTCACTCGGTGAGCACCGCAGCAGAAGCCGGGTTTTTAAATAAGTGAATGACTAGATGAGGTCAATCTTGACTCTGCTTTTAAAAGGGAAGCTCTTGTCAAAATAGCTGGAAAAGATGCAGCCTGTGGAGGCCAAACAGGGAGGCTTCAAGGTTGTGAGGTCCTCATGGGTTCTCCTCTGTGGCAGGTGAGGCCTGACGCCTGAAGGCCCCTCAAGGCACGGTCCTCTCACCTGGCACCCATGGCCGATGATGGACCAAAAAGAGCACCATCCTCAGTCAGCGGCATCGGAGCTCTCTCCTCAAATGCACGTCTCCCGTCTGGACTGCCGAGGCTCTCTACCAACAATCCTACCCTCTCCATGTTCACCTGCAAACAGCAAGTCCTAGGTCTTCACGATCAATAGCCCACGACATCCAGAACTTGGGGGTGGTGGTTGAACCTCAGTGAAGATGAGCAAGTTCATAGTAAAAGAGAACATGGAGGAAAGAGAGCAAGACTGCAAGGAAGGGGGAGGATAAACGTGGGGAGTGGGGGAAGAGAGAGAGGGGGAGAAGATGGGGGAGAGAGAAAGGGAAAGAAGGAATGAGAGAGAGAGAGAGAAAAGGAGACAGGATAAGAGAGGGAGAATAGGAGGGAGAGAAAGGGAAAGAGAGAGAAAGGGAAAGAAGGAATGAGAGAGAGAGAGAGACAGAGAATAAGAGAGAGAAAGAATGAGAGGACACAGAGAATGAGAGAGACGGGGGAGAGACCTCTGCTCCCACACTCAGGTCCCTTCAGGAGTGGGCACAGGAACCTGGGCTGGACGCGAGGGCGCCATGGCTTACTTATACACGTCACCTGCCTCTGGGAACTGCCACCCTTAGGTCATCTGGGAGATGAGCTTGGGTTTTGTAATTTCCTGAGGGGAGGAGAAGAAAGCAGCTCACTTCAGCTCAGCAAGACCCTCATTCCAGCTCGGGCACCCTGGCACGCTAGACCCCCAGCACGGCAGAAGCCTCAGATCACCCAGGGCAGGGAGACCTGCATGTTTCTGGTAAATCTGCTTTCCTGCCAGGTGAGCAGGTGTATTTTCTGGCAGATTAATGGTGGCCTTGTGGCTTTCCAGCACCCACTGTCCCCTCACCCCACCCCACCCTATCAGAGGGAGAGCAAATCATGTTTTGGGAGACACTTGGTACTAAGAGGGTACCTGGTTAGGCACAGGTCCTAGGACAGGGCCCAGGGTCGCCTGCAGCCGAAAAGCCCACCATGGACCCCTCCTCTTCTTGGCCCCACTACACTCATCACAGGTCCTGACGTCCTGGGAGATGCAGACCCTGCTTTCCAGCCACGGCAGCACTCAGGCACTGTAGACATGATGGCCAGGGGACACGGTCACAGACATTCTTTTGGTGTGGTCCACTGGAGATGTGATCACGTGCCCAACCCTGAAGCAAGAGAAACAAACTGAGCAGAATCGGAGGCGGGAACGGGGAGAGGCTCAAAGATCCATCAGCTCACCTGTGGAGAGAGAACCAGGGAAAAACAGTATTGATTTTTTCACAAGCCAGTGCACAGATTTGTCAGACAAAAGAATAGAGATGTCAACCCCTGGACCGGCTCTCCAGCCTGCAGAGCCTCAGGCGTCCGGAGCCACAGCCGCACTCAGCGACTCCCACGCTGGCTGCCGAGGGGGTGGGCAGTTCGATTAAAGACGAAAAGCCAGCCGTCGCACGGACATGTGTGTCATTAACTCCCACCTGAGCAGAGCTTCCAGCACCGCCCGAGAGATGTGGCTCCCCGGTCTCAGCGTCTGCCGAGGTCACCTGTCTCCCCTGCAGGCTGTGGGAGGCACTTCTGCACGGGGTCACAGGAAGGTCTTGGATATTTTCCTGAAAGTTGGTTCTGTTAGAAAACTCCAAAACCGATGGACGATTTTAGATTTCAAAGAGAATCCAGTGCAGCATAATTTTCATACCCTAGCCTAACAAAAGGGAATCTGAGCTGATTATTAGAGCCTTACTGTTTTCAAACACCACATGTTCTCGTTCATAAGTGGGTGTCGAACAATGAGAGCACGTGGACACTGGGAGGGTATCATCACACACTGGGGCCTGTTGGGGGTAGTGGTCTAGGGGAGGGATAGCAGGCAGTGGAGAGATTGGGGAGGGACAGCATTAGGACGGATACCTAATGTAGATGACAGGGTGATAGATACAGTAAACCACCACGGCATGTGTATACCCACATAACAAACCACATGTTCTGCACATGTACTGCAGAACTTAAAGTATAATTTTAAAAAAGAGGTTTACTGTTTTACCTGTCAGCGGGGGAAGAGCAAAGACACTCCCAGGTCTCCAGGCATGCAGGTGGAGGAATTTGTTCCCTAATGCGCCCTCTGAACAAACACCTGAATACACGGTAGAACTCGGTGTATCTGGAGAAGGGGTGTTTGTTAATTGCATTTTTAAATATCTAGCTAAGCACAACACCCCTTCAGAGTCCACCTGTCCTTTAAGATTCTTTCCAAAATAAATCTAACAATTTTCTGGATCTACTATGCTGAGCAATTTGACGACATTGGTCATTTGGGGAAAGCATGGCTGTCAGAGACCATTCAGAACATAATCCTATGCAGATGAAGGGCTCCAGGTAAGGAGCCCCACAGAAGATTCGGAACTGCTCCATTTTGTGTTTATTCCTTTATTCAGGCTTGACAGTTTTCTCTAAGTTTTACCTTCCTCTTTGTAAGAAGGAATCTGCTGAATCACGTAATTTAAATTTCTCATTGGTCATTTCCAATTAATAAAAGGTTGCGAATGTTGAGTAGTAGTTGCGTGCCATAAAACATGAGCGGCCAATATCCTAACTCCTAAAATAACAGTTTCTGACAATACAATTGCTACATTTCTGAAAATTATCAGAGCTAGGTCGTCCTATTCGGCATATACTCAAACCTGGTTTTTTTTGTTGTTGTTCTGTTTTTGTTTCTGTTTTGAGACCGAGTTTCACTCTTGTTGCCCAAGCTGGAGTGCAATTCTCCTGCCTCAGCCTCCTGAGTAGCTGGAATGACAGGCATGCACCACCACACCTGGCTAATTTTATATTTTAGCAGAGATGGGGTTTGTCCATATTGGTCAGGCTGGTCTCGAACTCCCAACCTTAGGTGATCCACCCGCCTCAGCTTCCCAGAGTCCTGGGATTACAGGCCTGAGCCACCATGCCCGGCCAGGTATGTTTTTTTATGTACATTTCTTAAACATGCATGTGCCTCCCGGGATATTAAGAGAAACGTCTCTTCTTAAATGCAATATCTCAAACATTAGAAAGCACAACTGCCTAGATTAGATTCACGGAGCTCGCTCAGCGGGTTCCTGAGTGGGAGCCTGGGCAATCCCCACACCACTGTTTCTGGAAGACTCTGAGGACACACCCCCCGATGATGGGAAATGAGGTCAGCATCCCCCGTGGTTCAAAGATCCTGGGATCAGTGACCAGAAGTTACAGATTTGGGCATTGCTCAGTGTAATGGCTGTGAGACCCCAGGGCAGCGTCCTCTCTGAAAGCTCATCTGCTCAGACACAAAGTGCAGAAACTTGGGGTGAGTTGGGACACAGTGGGCTGCCCTGACCAGCCTTGAGCTTCGGTTTTCCAGGAAGCTGGGTCCCGGCTAGTGGAGCGGGCTGTGCTGTGGCCAGGGTGAGGGCTCGGTCAGTTCCCTCACCAGCCGTCTGGGGACCGGGCCACGACGCTGGGACCCCTCGAGTGCCCCTAGATCACGAGCCACCACCTGTGACGGGGAAACTAGGCAGGCGCAGCCAGGCCTTGAGCACACTGTGTCCTTCCCAGCCAGGGGACGCCAGCACTCCTGTGGCCTGGGCGGGGGTGGCCACCTCCTCCCGATCCTGTCTCCCCTGGTGAGATGTGTTCTCTTGGCAGTGGAACTCCCTGGAGAGTGGAAGACGCTGTGGACTGACAACGGAAACAAAGTACAGTGTTATCATACGGTAAATATTTTATGGCCAAGGGCAGAGTAAGGAATAATCTGAGTTAAAGCAGGGAATTGGATACGTCAAGGAGGTTCGTGTTATCGACCATTAGGAGGGCAGCAGCGGGGCCTCAGCAGCCTGCACAGACAGCCCTCCGTGTATACCTGTGCCTGCGAGCCCCCCCACACGCGTGGGGTACAGCAGCCTCGTGTCATAACCCCAGGTACCCACTCCTGGTGAATCCTCACACAGGCCTTTCCTCCGAAGAATGGGGCTTCCTTTTGGTTTTGTGTATCATGTGACACCCACTGTCACTCCTGAGTGGCTTCCGACCATCTGAAAAGGCGAGAACTCCTGGCCCACATCAGTGGCACGCCGTGCCAGGACGCTCTCCCATGGGAAAGCTGGCTAAAGCCCTCAGTCTGCAAGGCCACGAAAGAAAATTCTAGTGACTAATTCCCACCAAGTCATCATTTAAGAATTATTTTGAATTTCTACTAGAACACAGTGTGCGTGGGTTTATATTACATTTTTGTTAGCTTTGGAAGCGGTATATGAATCATGTTTGTTTTTTTAAATGGTTGCTCTGGAGTTGACAATACACAGCGTTAACTTATCCAGAATACCCAAGAACAACAAATAATACGGCATCGCTTCCCGTGTAATTTAATAATCTCACAACTGTCTGGTTCCATTTACCGCCTCCCGGCCCCAGACATTTTACTTCTACTTCTGTTATAAACCCCAAATGTAACATTATGACCGTTTAAAACAATGTTCAATTAAAGAGGTTTTAAAATATGGTAAGACACGCTTTGTGTTTGCCGATGGGTTTTACACCCAGTCCTGCTCCTCTGTGTAGACCCACGTTCGCATTTCCTATCCTTTCCCTCTGTCTGGGAGCCAGCTCTCGTGTCCTTTAGTGCCGTGGTCACGGCTGCTGATGGTGGAGTCTCTCCACGGTCGGGTGCCTGGGACAGCTTTCACTTGACTTTTATTTTTTAACAGCCTTATTGAGGCGGAATTTATGTAACAATTATACACTTGATATATACATTATACATATTTAAAATATGAAATTGGTTAGATTTTTAAAGATGTAGAAACCCATGTAAAACACTGAATCTCTCAAAATCAGGGTAACACACATCTCCTTGGGAGTTTGCTTTGTAATAATGTTTTGAAATTGCTCCTTCTCACTCCTCCCCTCTCCCCGCTCCGGCCCTCAGCAGTCACTGATTATCCTCTGTCTCTAGAGATTCGTTTGCAATTTCGGTAATTTTATAAAATAAGATTGTAATTATGTATTATTCTTTGCCTGGCTTTTGGGCTCAGCATAATTATTTTGAGATTTGGCCATGTTTTATGTCTCAATAGGTTTTTTTTTTAACCTTTGTATCACTAAGTATTACTCCACTGAATGGATGTCTTAGTATTTATCCATTCACTTACTGATGGACATTTGGGTTATTTCTGGTTGTTAGCCATTACTGGTAAAGCTTTCATGGACATTTGTGTTTAAGTCTTTATAAAAACGTATGTTTTCATTTCTCTTGGGTAAGCACATAGGGATGGAATTGCTGTGTCAGATGGTACTTATGTGTTTAACTTTTGAAAAAATTTGCATAACAATGTAGATATACGTAATGCCACTGAGCTATGCACTTAAAAAGTAGGTTAGATGGTAAATTTTGTATTGTGTGATTTTTACCACAATTTAAAAAGTGAAAGTAAAGTAAATAGATTTGGCTGAAAAAAGAATTAATGACAACAACATATCGCCTCTCAAACTAGTCATCGTGCCATAATATCCATTGTTTACATGTATTACTAATGCATTTAATACTTTTGAAGATCCATAAATGCTCTTAGGTAAATCAATTCAGCTATTTCACTTTTTAATCACGGTATGATTAAGCATTTAGATCAAAAGTAAAAACTGTCATCATTTGACTGTTCCACGTATTAATATATTATTACACATTATATATAATTTTAAAAAGGAAATATACTATATCAGACTTTCAGGGAAATTTCGCCTAGTTAATAGGAATCAAAAGGTAATATAATTGAAAATTCAACAAAAGCACACAATGCAAGATTCTGACCAACAAGCGTAGAGTATTCTGTTAAAATGTTCTTCACAGGAAGCTGAGAAGGGCTTTGTGTCTCTGGTTTCTGCTGCGGTCTCATCTCTGTCTGCCAGGCATATTGGAAGCCATTTACCACCTGCTACGGTTTGCTTCTCCTTCTGCAGTCCTTTCTGATCCGATGTGATTCACACTTTTCTTTCAAGGACGGGAGGCAGCTACCCTCTTTAAAAATGTGCTTTGGAGCAGGAGCGTCCAGGGCCACTGCTGCCTGATGGCCACTTAGGGCTCAGCCAAGCAGCTGTGCATGGCTTGTGTGAAAGACTGAGATGCCAGCTGCCAGGTGAGAAGGTCAGCAGGAAAAAGGAAAACTCGTGTTAAATACGTGTGAAATGTGTGTAGAGAAGAGAGGCAGAACAAAGCTGCCTTAGACATCCTGTGAAGTCTAACACTTGTGTAACACCCACACATTGAGTGTTACACAGTAGTGTTTTGTCATTTATTGTATGATCCAAACTTATTTACCTTTTTTGAAAATGTTTTTATACTTTTGCAGTAAACCCCTATACCATTAATAGGCTCAAAAATGGTATTAAGAGATGTTAAATAAGAAATGGAAAATACAAAACTAAAAAGATTACGAAAATTTTCCGAAGTGGTTGTAAGATTTAATATTTTAACCAGGGGTATGTGAGCACTCCACCTCCTCTACACCTCGCCAGCACCCAGCATCACTACTCTTTTTAATCTTGGTCATCTAATAACCGTGCAGTGATATGTCACTGAGGTTTTCATCTGCATTTCTCTAGGAGCTAACGATGTTGATCATCTTACCATGGGCTTATTTTCCATTCACACATTTTCTATGGTGAAGCGTGCATTCAAGCCTACAGTCCATTTTTAATCAAGCTGTCACTTTTCATTTTATAGAGTTTAACAGTTATCTACATATTCTAGATAAAAGCCCTTTGCCGTATAAAATAAGCAAATATTTTCTCCTAGCCAATAGCTTGTCTTTTCATCATCCTAGCGGTGTTTTTCAAAGAGTAGGCGTTTTAATTTTCATGAAGTCATATTTGTCAAATTTGCTTTTATAGACCATGCCTTTGTTGTCATGTTTAAGAAATCATTGCCTAACTCAGGGTCATGAAGAATTTCTCCTAAAAATTTTATGGTTTTAGCCTTTATAGATAAGGCAACAACCTATTTCTGTGAGTATGGATCAAAGTTTATTTTTTTCTATTTTTATTTTTCCCCATTTATTTATTTTATTGCATTTTAGGTTTTGGGGTACATGTGAAGAACATGCAAGATTGTTGCATAGCTACACACGTGGCAGTGTGACTTGCTGCCTTCCCCCCCCATCACCTACATCTGGCATCTCTCCCCTTGCTATCTCTCCCCAGCTCCCCACTCCCCACCGTCCCTCCCCTATTTCCCCCCAACTGACCCCAGTGTGTAGTGCTCCCCTCCCTGTGTCCATGTGTTCTCATTGTTCAACACCCGCCTATGAGTGATTCCTCAAGGACCTAGAAATAGAAATTCCATTTGACCCAGCAATCCCATTACTGGGTATATATCCAAAGGATTGTAAATCGTTCTACTATAAGGACACGTGTACACGAATGTTCATTGCAGCGCTGTTTACAATAGCAAAGACCTGGAACCAACCCAAATGCCCTTCGACGATAGACTGGATAGGGAAAATGTGGCACATATACACCATGGAATATTATGCAGCCATCAAAAACAATGAGTTTGTGTCCTTTGTAGGGACATGGATGAAGCTGGAAACCATCATTCTCAGCAAACTGACAGAAGAGCAGAAGATCAAACACCGCATGTTCTCACTCATAGGCGGGTGTTGAACAAAGTTTATTTTTTGCGTGTGGCTATTTAATTGTTGCAGCACCATTTCTGTAGAAGGCTACCTATTCTCTGCCAAAATACCTTTGCATTCCCTTTAGAAATCAGTTATTTCCATAGGCTGTTGTTTTCTGGACTCTCCATTCCACCCCGTTTATCTAGTTGTCTGGCTTGATCCTAGTATCACGCTTTCTTGGTTACTGTAGTTTTAAGTCTTAAAAGGAACTTGTGCTCATCCTTCAGCCTTATTCTTTACTTTCAAAGTTTTTTCACAATTAAAAACTCTTTGCAATTTCAAATTAATTTTAGAGTAAGTTCATCAATTTCTATAAAAATGAAAGCTTGCTAGTAGTCATTGAGATAACATTGAATATGTCGATTTGAGAAGAAATAAAACAAAACTAGATCTTTAAACCCATGAGCATGATAGATACCTCCCTTTGTTTAGATGTTCTTTAATTTCTCTTGGTGATGTTTTACGGATTTTCATACACAAGACTTGCACATTTTGGTCTGATGCTGTTGTAAATGGTAATTTTTAATTTTAATGTAAAATAATTCATTATAAGACTAAAACAGATTGCTACTTGTATATTGACATTGTATTCTGCGTCTGTTAAACTCATGAGTTTTTCTAACTTTTGTGTGTATTCCGTAAGTTTTCTTTTACAGATGATTATGTCATCTGAGAAGAAAAACAGTTTTACCTGTTCACTTCCAATCTGGATGACTTTTATCTGTTTTTATCTCTTTTTGTGTCATTTTGGGTCCATTCAATTGATTGATTGAATCATTTTTTTATTTACTACACTAGTTATAATGTCCAGTACAATGTAAAGAAGAAGTGACAAAATAAACATCCTTCTCTTGGGGAAAGGATTTAATGCTCCATCATTAAAAACGTTAATTACATTTTTGTGTTTGGGGTTTTTTTAATCTGTAAATTTTTTGTTGTTGTTATATGCTCTTTATCATATTGAGGAAGATTTCTTTTATTCATAGTTTGTTTAAACATAAATTAAAAATTGAAATTGATTTTGGTAAAAAAATGGTTTGGAATATTGAGATGATCATATGGGCTTTCTTTTCTAGTGTGTCAATATGATAACTTGCATCTACTTTTTATGTTAGACCAATCTTAAATTTCTGGAATAGGCACTACTTTGTTGGGATATATTATTCCTTTTATATATTGCTGCATTCAATTTGCTGAAATTATATTTAGAATTTTTGTATCTACCTTCATGAGAACTGCAGGTCTGTCATGTTCCTTACTTACAATGTCTTTCTCAGGTTTTTGTGTCAGGGTAATGCTGACCTCACAGGACACATTGAAAAATGTTCTCCTTCAGTTTTCTGAAAGATCTTTTGTAGGATTCGTATTATTTCCTGCTTAAATATTTAGTAGAATTTGAACTTATTTAAATTCATCTATTGTTTTTCTGTTTTCTATTACTTTGATACACTCTGTGATCATTATTTCTTTGCTTCTACCTACTTTTGGTTTAAAGTGTGTTCTCTAGTTCTTCTTCCTCTAGTTTTTTCTTTTTCCCCATAGAGGTTGAGTTCATTGATTTGAGACTATGTTTTTATCCTGCATTGGCATCTAATGCTATAAATAACCCTGTAACTTTCCATTTGCTTCATGCTACAAATTTTAACATGTTGTGATTTTACTTCTAATTTCCCTTTTGATTTTTTCTTTCACCCATGGGCTACATAGAAGTGTGCCATTTTCTAAATATTAGGGGATTTTCAAGAGTCACTTCTACCGTAGACTTCTAACTTCATTCCATTGTAGACAGAGAAGATACTTTGTATGACTTGAGTCATTTTTAAATTATTGAGACTTGTTTTAGGACCCAGAACATGGTCCACCTTGGTGAATTATTTGTGTGCTTGAGAAGAATGTATAGTCTGCTGTTGTTAGGTAGAATGCTCTATAAACATAAATTAGGTTATTTAAATGACATTAGCCGTCTTCTTTTACTATCAATCACATAGAGTCATTGAAATCTTTGACTATTTTTGTAGTTTCGTCTATTGATTCTTCTAGTTCTATTGGCTCTGCTTCATCTATTTTGAAACATTGATATTATAAGTACATGTTTAAGATGGTTTCATCCTTTGATAAGTTGGTGCTGATGTATTTATGAAATACTAATGTCCTTGGTTCTGAAGTCTATCTGATTAGCATAGTCACTATAGCACTGTTACATTTTTAAATTGTTATAATGCTATATCTCTTACACATGTTAAAGTTATAACTTTTAACTTACTTGTGTGTTTAAAGTAGTTTTTTGTAGAGAGGATGTGCTTGGATGTTTGTTTGTTTTCGTGTTGTTTTGTTTTGTTTTGTTTTGTTTGAGATAGGGTCTCGTTATGTTGACCTGGCTGGAGTCCAGTGGCATGATCCCAGCTCACTGGAACCTCCACCTTCTGGGCTCAAGCAATCTTCTCACCTCAGCCTTCCAAGTAGCTGAGACTACAGGTGTACACCACTACACCTAATTTTTGTATTTTTTGTAGAGATGGGTGTTTGCTGTGTTGCACAGGCTGGTCTCAAACTCCTGAGCTCAAGTGATCCACTTGCCTCAGCCTCCCAAAATGCTGGGATTACAGGCATGAGCCACCATGCCTGCCTGGGTCTTACTTTTCTTTCTTTCTTTTTTTTTAATTGCATTTTAGGTTTTGGGGTACATGTGAAGAACATGCAAGATTGTTGCATAGGTACGCACATTGCGGTGTGATTTGCTGCCTTCCTCCCCATCACCTATATCTGGCATTTCTCCCCATGCTATCTCTCCCCACCTTCCCACCCCCCCGTCCCTCCCCCATTTCCCCCCAACAGACCCCAGTGTGTAGTGCTCCCCTCCCTGTGTCCATGTGTTCTCATTGTTCAACACCTGCCTATGAGTGAGAACATGCGGTGTTTGATTTTCTGCTCTTGTGTCAGTTTGCTGAGAATGATGGTTTCCAGGTTCATCCATGACCCTACAAATGACCCAAACTCATCATTTTTGATGGCTGCATAATATTCCATGGTGTCTATGTGCCACATTTTCCCTGTCCAGTCTATCATCGATGGGCATTTGGGTTAGTTCCAGGTCTTTGCTATTGTAAACAGTGCTGCAATGAACATTCGCGTGCATGTGTCCTTATAGTAGAACGATTTACAATCCTTTGGATATATACCCAGTAATGGGATTGCTGGGTCAAATGGAATTTCTATTTCTAGGTCCTTGAGGAATCGCCACACTGTCTTCCACAATGGTTGAACTAATTTACACTCCCACTAACAGTGCAAAAGTGTTCCTATTTCTCCACATCCTCTCCAGCATCTGTTGTCTCCAGATTTTTTAATGATCGCCATTCTAACTGGAGTGAGATGGTATCTCAGTGTTGTTTTGATTTGCATTTCCCTGATGACCAGTGATGATGAGCATTTTTTCATATGTTTGTTGGCCTCACGT
The DNA here is from genome assembly GCF_009761245.1 of Sapajus apella. Taxonomy (NCBI): domain Eukaryota; kingdom Metazoa; phylum Chordata; class Mammalia; order Primates; family Cebidae; genus Sapajus; species Sapajus apella. Next base: position 40,430,578 of record NW_022436951.1, read on the forward strand.
ATGTCTTCTTTTGTAAAGTGTCTTTTCATATCCTTCACCCACTTTTGAATGGTCTTGTTTGTTTTTTTCTTGTAGACCTGTTTTAGTTCTTTGTAAATTCTGGATATCAGCCCTTTGTCAGATGGGTAGACTGCAAAAATTTTTTCCCATTCTTTTGGTTGCCAATTCACTCTAATGATTGTTTCTTTTGCTGTGCAGAAGCTGTGGAGTTTGATTAGGTCCCATTTGTCTATTTTGGCTTTTGTTGCCAATGCTTTTGGTGTTTTGGTCATGAAGTTCTTGCCTACACCTATGTCCTGAATGGTTTTGCCTGGATTTTCTTCTAGGGTTTTTATGGTGTTAGGTCTTATGTTTAAGTCTTTAATCCATCTGAAGTTAATTTTAGTGTAAAGCATCAGGAAGGGGTCCAGTTTCTGCTTTCTGCACAAGGCTAGCCAGTTTTCCCAACACCACTTATTAAACAGGGAATCCTTTCCCCATTGCTTGTTTTTGTCAGGTTTGTCAAAGATCGGATGGTTGTAGATATGTTGTGTTGCCTCCAAGGCCTCGGTCCTGTTCCATTGGTCTATATGTGTGTTTTGGTACCAGTACCATGCTGTTTTGATTACTGTAGCCCTGTAGTATAGTTTGAAGTCCGGTAGTGTGATGCCTCCTGCTTTGTTGTTTTTGCTTAGAATTGACTTGGTTATGTGGGCTCTCTTTTGGTTCCATATGAAATTTAAGGTGGTTTTTTCCAGTTCTGCGAAGAAGGTCATTGGTAGCTTGATGGGGATAGTGTTGAATCTGTAAATTACCTTGGGTAGTATGGACATTTTCACAATATTGATTCTTCCTAACAATGAACATGCAATGTTTCTCCATCTGTTTGTGTCCTCTCTTATTTCGTTGAGCAGAGGTTTTCTCCTTGAAGAGGTCCTTTACGTTCCTTGTTAGTTGTATTCCTAGGTATTTTATTCTCTTTGTGGCAATTGTGAATGGCAGTTCGTTCTTGATGTGGCTCTCTTTAAGTCTGTTATTGGTGTGTAGGAATGCTTGTGATTTTTGCATATTGATTTTGTATCCTGAGACTTTGCTGAAGTTGCTTATCAGTTTCAGGAGATTTGGGGCTGAGACGATGGGGTCTTCTAGATATACAATCATGTCGTCTGCAAATAGAGACAATTTGGCTTCCTCCTTTCCTATTTGAATGCCCTTTATTTCTTTTTCTTGCCTGATTGCTCTGGCTAGAACTTCTAATACTATATTGAATAGCAGTGGTGAGAGAGGGCATTCTTGTCTAGTGCCAGATTTCAAAGGGAATGCTTCCAGTTTTTGCCCATTCGGTATGATATTGGCTGTTCGTTTGTCATAAATAGCTTTTATTATTTTGAGATACGTTCCGTCAATACCTAGCTTATTGAGAATTTTTAGCATAAAGGGCCGTTGAATTTTGTCAAGGGCCTTCTCTGCATCAATTGAGATAATCGTGGTTTTTGTCTTTGGTTCTGTTTATGAGGTTAATTACATTTATAGACTTGCGTATGTTGAACCAGCCTTGCATCCCTGGGAAGCCTACTTGATCATGGTGGATAAGCTTTTTGATGTGCTGTTGCAATCGGTTTGCCAGTATTTTATTGAAGATTTTTGTATCTATGTTCATCATGGATATTGGCCTGAAGTTTTCTTTTCTTGATGAGTTTCTGCCAGGTTTTGGTATCAGGATGATGTTTGTCTCATAAAATGATTTGGGAAGGATTCCCTCTTTTTGGATTATCTGGAATAGTTTCAGAAGGAGTGGTACCAGCTCCTCTTTGTATGTCTGGTAGAATTCGGCTGTGAACCCATCTGGACCTGGGCTTTTTTTGGGTGGTAGGCTCTTAATGCTGCCTCAACTTCAGACCTTGTTATTGGTCTATTCAGGGTTTCAACTTCTTCCTGGTTTAGGCTTGGGAGGAGGCAAGTGTCAAGGAATTTATCCATTTCTTCCAGGTTTACTAGTTTATGTGCATAGAGTTGTTTGTAATAATCTCTGATGATGGTTTGAACTTCTGTGGAATCTGTGGTGATATCCCCTTCATAGTTTTTTATTGCATTAATTTGGTTATTCTCTCTTTTCTTTTTTATTAATCTGGCTAGTGGTCTGTCTATTTTGTTGCTCTTTTCGAAAAACCAGCCCCTGGATTTATTGCTTTTTTGAAGGGTTTTTTGTTTCTCTATCTCCTTCAGTTCTGCTCTGATCTTTGTTATTTCTTGTCTTCTGCTAGGTTTTGAGTTGTTTTGATCTTGCTCCTCTAGCTCTTTCAATTTTTATGCTAGGGTTTCAATTTTAGATCTCTCCTTGCTTCTCATGTGGTCACTTATTGCTATATGTTTTCCTCTAAAGACTGCTTTGAATGTGTCCCAGAGATTCTGGTATGTTGTGTCTTCATTCTCGTTGGTTTCGAAGAACATCTTTGTTTCTGCCTTCATTTCATTGTTTATCCAGTCAACATTCACAAGCAAGTTGTTCAGTTTCCATGAAGCTGTGCGGTTCTGAGTTAGTTTCTGCATTCTGAGTTCTAACTCGATTGCACTGTGGTCTGAGAGACTGTTTGTTACGATTTCCATCATTTTGCATTTGCTGAGGAGTGATTTATTTCCAATTATGTGGTCAATTTTAGAGTAGGTGTGATGTGGTGCTGAGAAGAATGTATATTCTGTGGATTTGGGGTGGAGAGTTCTGTAAATGTCTATTAGGTTTGCCTGTTCCAGGTCTGAGTTCAGGTCCTGGATATCCTTGTTAATTTTCTGTCTGGTTGATCTGTCTAATGTTGACAATGGGGTGTTAAAGTCTCCCACTATTATTGTGTGGGAGTCTACGTCTCTTTGTAAGTCATTAAGAACTTGCGTTATGTATCTGGGTGCTCCTGTATTGGGTGCGTATATATTTAGGATCATTAGCTCTTCTTGTTGCATTGATCCTTTTACCATTATGTAATGTCCCTCTTTGTCTCTTTTGATCTTTATTGCTTTAAAGTCTATTTTATCAGAGATCAGAATTGCAACTCCTGCTTTTTTTGCTCTCCATTTGCTTTGTAAATCTTCCTCCATCCCTTTATTTTGAGCCTTTGTGTATCCTTGCATGTGAGATGGGTTTCCTGGATACAGCACACTGATGGGTTTTGGCTTTTTAACCAATTTTCCAGTCTGTGTCTTTTGACTGGGGCATTTAGCCCATTTACATTTAGGGATAATATTGTTATGTGTGAATTTGATACTGCCATTTTGATGCTAGCTGGCTATTTTGTTCATTAGTTGATGCAGATTCTTGATTGCGTTGATGCTCTTTATCATTTAGTATGTTTTTGGAGTGGCTGGTACTGGTTGTTTCTTTTATATGTGTAGAGACTCTTTCAGGAGCTCTTGTAAAGCAGGTCTGGTGGTGATGAAATCTCTGAGTACTTGCTTGTTCGCAAAGGATTTTATTTTTCCTTCACTTATGAAGCTTAGTTTGGCTGGATAGGAGATTCTGGGTTGAAAATTCTTTTCTTTAAGGATGTTGAATATTGGCCCCCACTCTCTTCTGGCTTGTAGGGTTTCTGCTGAGAGAGCTGCTATGAGTCTGATGGGCTTCCCTTTGTGGGTAACCCGACCTTTCTTTCTGGCTGCCCTTAGCAATTTCTCCTTCATTTCAACCCTGGTGAATCTGACGATTATGTGCCTTGGGGTTGCTCTTCTTGAGGAATATCTTTGTGGTGTTCTCTGTATTTCCTGGTGTTCTTACTTTTCTTAATCCAATCATGGATCAGGAAAAATAACTGAATTAAGAAAAATTTGACCAAGAAAACTGATTGGATTAATCCAATCATAAAATGATTCCATTTTAATTAGAGCATCTAGACCACTTATGTTTAATATGATTATTAATATAATTAGGTTCAAATCTATCAACTTGCTGTGAGGGAACTTCAAAATGTTAGTGGAAAAGGAAAATTAAAAGATAAAAGTAAAAATACAAATATGTTCCTTTCTCAAAATTGTCTTACATAGCCAATCATTCTTTCAAAATATTTAAATAATATGAAAAGAGCTTACATACTTATCCATATAGTTCTCATTTCCAGCACTCTTCATTCCATCCATGTGGCCATCCAGTATCAGTTTCTACTGTCTGAATAATTACTTTAACATTTTTTGCATCTTAAGTCTAATGGTGGTAAATATTTTTAACTTTTGTATTTCTGAAATTTTATTTCCCCTTTGGGTTTTTGTTTGATTGTTCCATTGTTGATTTTTAGTAGAGATGAAGTCTCTCCATGTTCCTTGTGTTGGTCTCGAACTCCTGAGCTCAAGCAGTCCTCTACCTTGGCCTCCCAAAGGTCTGGCATTAGAGGAGTGAGCTGCTGCACCCAGCCTCACCTCTGTTTTTGAAAGATATCATTGTTTGGTATAGAATTCCAGATTGATGTATTCTTTTTTTAGAACTTCAAATATGTTGTTTCACCATCTTCTCATTGCATTGTTTCCAATGAGAAATTTGTAGTCATCCTTATCTTGACTTCTTTGTACAAAATGGATCTTTTTGTTGTTGTTGGAAGCTTCTAAAATTTTCTTTTTATCACTGCTACTGAACATTTTGATTTTGATGTGCCTTGTGTAGTTTTCATGTTTCTCATGATTGGTGTCTGTTGATCTTCTTAGAACTGTATGTTTATAATTTTACAAATGGAAGACTTTAGTGAATGATTTCTTAAATACTTCTTCTGTCCCCAGTTCCTTTCTTCTTCGTGAATTTCAATTACATGTATATTTGTCTGCGTGAATTTGTTCCACAATTCACAAGTGCTCTGTTCACTATTTTTTTTAGTTGACTTTGTTTTACTTCAGCTAGTTTCAATTACTATCTTCAAGCTCACTAATCTTTTCTTCTGAAATGTCTAGTCTTGCTGATCCCGTCCTAGTGTATTTTTCACCTTAGAAATTGTGTTTTTCAAGTCTAGAAGATTTATGTGGGTCTTTTTTTATATCATGTGTATTCCTACTCGACATATTGAACAAAAGGAATGCAGTTATAACTGCTTGACATCCTCATCTGCTAATCTAACTCTGGGTCAGTTCTGCGTTGGTTTCAAGTAATTAACCCTTCTCCTCTGAGTTATATTTTTCTGCTTCTTTGCATGCCCTGTCATTTTTTTTTATTAGATGTCAGACACTGTGAGTTTTAGCTTGTTGGGTGCTAAGTATTTCTGTATTACTATAAATACTCTTGGACATTGTTCTGAGGCCACATTACATTTATTTAAACGTTTTATCCTTTTGGGTCTTCTTTTAAGATTTGTTAGGCAGGATTGGAGCAGTGCTTAGTCTAAGTTTAACTATTTCCTGCTACAGGTGTGAGTGCATCACACTGAGGACCCTATTCAGTGTCCTGTGGAAAAGGTTTTTCTCTCTGCCTGGGGAGCAGGCACGGTCTGAGCTCTGAGAATCATTCCTCCACTCTCTGTGGGGGTTCCTTCCCCAGCCTTCACTCATGTTCTTACACATTCACTCATCGTTATCAGCTTCCTACTCAAGGGTGGCTCAGTGTCTCCTGGGTGTTTCCTCTCTTCTCTCTCCCCCTCTCTCTCTCCATGTGTGAACCTCATCTCTGCTACTCTGTCCTCCTATATCCAGCTGCTAAGCCCTCATCTCCACCTCTGCCAGGGTACCCCTCCCTGCACCACAGCGTGGGAACTCAGCCCCCCACAGGGCTCACTGCCTTTGTCTCCTGTCTGTCGGGGTCCATGGTCTTCATTCCCTGATGTTTGTTGAGATTTCTATTTTATATATTTTGTTGTTTTTTTTTTTTAAGTGTAAGAAAAAGTCTAGTCCATGTTACTTCTACTTGTCAGGAAGTTAAAATCTCCTTCATTTTTTAAAAAACAAATATTTTATCTGATGACAAATTTAGACTTACAGAAAACATTATGAAGACAGTGTAGAGAAATCTAATATACCTCACACCAGGCTTCTCATATTAGTAACATCTTACCTTGGTATGGCACATTTGTTATAGTTAATAAACAATATTGATGCTTATTATTATTAACTAAAGCCCACACTTTATTTAGATTTCCTTGGTTTTCACCTCACGCCTTTCTGCTATTTCAGGACCCTATTCAGGATATCATTTACGTTTAGTTATTATGTCTCCTTTGGTTTCTCTTGGCTGTGAAAATTTCCCAAACTCTATTGGCTTTTGATGACCTTGACAGTTCTGAGAAGCACTGGTCAGATATTCTATTTTGTTTTCATAATTAAACTGGGTTATGTGTTTTTGAAGGGACGTCCACAGAGGTAAATTGCCATTTCCATCACGCCATCTCCAGCACCCATACTATCCAGGTGACTTGTCACGTTCGAGCTGACCACCCTCACCTGGCTGAGACAGTGCTTATCACATTTCTCTGCTATAAAATTCATCTTTCTTCCCCCTTTCCATACCATAGTCTTTGGAAGTTGATCACTATACACAGCTCACACGTAGGCACCAGGAATTACACTTCACCTCTGTGAGGGGAAAGTAGCTGCTTAATTATTTGAATTCTGAAAGGGAGATATGTCTCTTTTCCCCTATTTACTTATTGATCCAGTATTTTACTGATATCAGTATAGCCTGAGGAAGTGGAGATGAGAGTTTCGCAGCAGGAAACTGGAGGACAGAGTAGCAGAGATGACATACACACACAGAAGCAAGAGAGAGAGAAGAGAGGAAACGCTGGATACACTGGGAGTTGCCCTTGAGTCGGAAGCCGAGTCAGGATCGGTGAAAGTGCAAGGACATGAGTGATGACCGCTACTTTGGGTTACAATCTAATTTGTTTCCTTGCTCTCAGAACGACCACGATATTCTTCCTTTCGCCCTTTGGTCTCCGGGAGCTCTTCCAGTTAGTTCCTGTGTCCTTTTGACATACAACCATCATTGCAGGTGGGTTTTGGTTTGTTTGCTTTTTTGTTGGTTTTGAGCATTTTTTTACTTTCTGGTATTAGACGATGCTCCAGGTTCATCCTGTATATTTTGTGCCCTGGTTCTCCAATCAGCCGTTTCTCCAAGAAGCCCTAGTTCCTTGTACTGGAGAATGGTGTTATAAATAAAGATCTGGGCTTAGGTGTGTTCATTGCCACTGGGTTGTCCCTGCTCCAGGGCCCTCCTACCTGACAGAGAAGGGAAATACTCATACAGATACCAACCCACTTACAGTCATATAACTATAAATATCGCTATACGTAACCATATTAATGCCAAGCTAAACATGAGTTTATATTGATGTCTGTAACTCTAACAGATGCCACTTGGTCATCTATTCCAGCCTCCTCCCCTGCCTATTTGTAAACACCCACTCCCACAGTAAGAAACCTGGCTCTGATCATCTGCCATCCATTAGCTGGATGGTTAAATTCTTGCATACATGGGTAGCAGCATCAGAATTGTTCACTTGTAATCCTCTTGGAGCAAACTTTATCAACTCGAGGACAGTGCTTATGTACAGTTTATTTTGCATTTAGCCTTACAGACATGACTACTTTCCAAAGTGGCTTAGGTCATCTCCTTTTTCTCCCAACCAGTTGTGCAGTGTTGTTTACACATTTGCAATCTACCACCTTCATTTTTTATATAAACTTTGCTTTAAAATTCTAGGTTGACAACTTATTTTTCTTTCAACACTGGAAAGTTGCTATCCCATTGTCTCCTGGCTTGTGTGTTTTGCAGGGTCGTTTTTACCATGGATTTTCTGTACATAATGCATCTCTTTCCTCTAGCTGCTTTAAAGACTATCTTTTCATCCCTTGTTCAGCAATTTGGTTATAATATGACTAAGTGTAGTTTTCTTTGTGTTTATTTTGTTTTAGGTTTACTGAGCTTCTGTCATCTGTGGGTTTATATTTTCTCCTCTCTGGAAAATGTGCAGCCATAATTTTTAAGTATTTTGTGATCCTCCCACAGCCTTACATGCACTTTAAGCTACAAAATGTTTTCCTGCAGTTCACTGATACTCCATTCACCCTTTCCTAGTAAAAATATTTTCTCCTGCTGTTCTAAAGTTCACTAACCTTTTCTTCTGCTAAGAATACTTGTTACTACTCTGCCATTAGCCCCAATCTATGTATTTTTTATGTCAGGTATTGTAATTTTTATTCCCAGATCATCTACTCAAAACATCTTATGTAAGTTTCGTATCTCGCTTGATGAGGTGCGGTGTATGTTACATGTTTTCCTCTAGCTTCTTGAACTGGTTTCCTCCTGTTTTCCTCTGATTTTGTGAATATTGGTAGCATATTTATTATTGTTATTTTAAGGTCCTTGTCCTTTATTTCCATCGTCTCTGTCATTTCTCAGTCTGTTTCTATCTACTTATTTATCTCTTAATTATAGCTTTTTTAATATATTTTCCTGTTCTTTCACATATTCAGTATCTTTTAATTAAACTCCAGGCATGGGACTTTTACACTGTTAGTGGTTGATTTTTTTTTAATTATTTTAATTATTTCTTTAAATTGTTTAGATTTAGCATTCTTTTTTTTATTCCTCTTAGGTGGAGGTCTCTAGAGTCAGTTTTATTCTCTGAGCCTTGGGTTAATGCTTGCTTGGCGTTGTCTAGAAGAGCCGTTACCATCAGGCTGACTTGCCCCTGCTGGGTCACACCCTTCCAAGGACTCTATCCAATGTCCCATCTATTAGAAGAACTTTCCACTGGCTCACAGAAACACACACTTTGCTGGTCCTGTGTGAATGTTGGGGGTTTCTCTGGATGCATGCTTTTGGTGATAGTTTTTCTCCAGCCTCATTCTCCAGAGTGTAATTATTTCCTCACATTCATGTGTGGGTCACACCTCAGCTAAAGACTCCAGGAGGCCCCCTGTGCCTGTGCAGGTCCTCCTTTCAAGTGTTCTGCCACACAGATTACAGCTGCCTCAGCATCCCAGAACCCTGGATTGACCACACTTGCGTTAGCATTTTATAACTAATAACTCAGAAAAACGCTCATGATTTAATTCCTAACAATTTCCTTCTCACCTTCAGTGGGCTTTTTACAAAGAAGTTTTGTTTCAGTTGAATTAATTGGGTTAGAGTTTTTAAAAATGCAAATAGCATGGTGGCGCATGCCTGTAATCCCAGCTACTCAGGAGGCTGAGGCAGGAGAATTGCCTGAACCCAGGAGGCGGAGGTTGCGGTGAGCCGAGATCGCGCCATTGCACTCCAGCCTGGGTAACAAAAGCGAAACTCCATCTCAAAAAAAAAAAAAATGCAAATAAATTAGCAGCTTAACTGTTTCATTTCTGTATCAATTACAAGATAGTAGTTGATGAAGCATGTATTAGTTCGCACACTGCCGTGAAGATACTACCTGAGACTGGGCAATTTATAAAGAAAAGAGTTTTAATTGAGTAGCAGTTTCCACATGGCTAGGGAGGCCTCAGGAAACTTACAATCATGACAGAAGGCAAAGGGGAAGCAGGCACCTTCTGTTTTCTGTTTTGTATTATTTTTAGACAGGGCCTTGCTCTGTTGCCCAGGCTGGAGTGCAAAGGTACAGTCTTGGCTCACTGTAACCTCTGCCTCCCAGGTTCAAGCAATTCTTCTGCCTCAGCCTCCCAGCTAGCTAGGATTATAGGCGTGCACCACCATGCCTGGTTAAGTTTTTGGATTTTGAGTAGAGATGGGTTTGAGACCATTTGGCCAGGCTGGTCTCAAACTCCTGACCTCAGGTGATTCGCCCACCTCAGCCTCCCAAAGTATGGGGATTGCAAGTGTGAACCTCCCTGCCCAGCACCTTCTTCACAAGGTGACAGGGGAGAGAGAGAGAGAGAGAGAGAGAGAGAGAGAGAGAGAGAGAGAAAGGGATAAGTGCTACTTTTAAAACCACCCGATCTCATAAGAACTCCCTCTGTCACAAGAACAGCATGAAGGAAACCACCCTCATGATCCCGTCACCTCCCACTAGGTCCCTCCCTGGACACATTGTGGGAAATTACCATTCAAGATGAGATGTGAGTGGAGACACAGAACCAAACCATAATCTCTGAGCCTTAAAAATTGCCAAAAATTGAAGAGCTTTCATCTCATTCCACAGCTTAGTAGCAGATTGAAATATATAACAAATCAATATTTTTAATACTTCTGGTTTTAACTAACATCATTTTCAGGGAAAGGAACAGAAAAAAATCACCATAAGACAGTGCTGTTATCCGCATTCTATTAATACACGATGTGAACAAGGACGTGCTCATCCTGGCTGCAAATTGGAGCCACCTGTGACAGTCTTTGTCTTCCTGATGCCACCAAAGCCTGCAGAATCCTTTCAGCTCCAGTGGCTGGAGATGAAAAGACTGACTCAGGCCCTCCCAAAACGCTGACATGGCAGTCATAATTTTCTTTGCCTATTATGATTTGTAGTCAAGGTTATATAAAAAACAGCCAATATGGACTTTATTCAATCACATTTAGAGCATTGTTGCAAAGATATTCAGACTTTTTGATGCATTTATCTTATTTAATGGCCATAAAATGCCATTGAACCCTGAATTCAGCAGATCCAACTGAAACACACTCAGTTCTGATATTTATCTAGTCCTGCATCAACAACAACCCAGAACTTTGAACTTGGATCAAAGCAAAGCAGTGTCTCCCACATGATTCAGGGAGTTTTCTGAGCCATTCTTCTGGCCTCTTTCAGGCTGCCTCACATGGTCAGGGAGGGGCATGTTAGCCAGGCTCCAGGGATGGCTGGACCCTGCACGGCAGCCCAGGCCACTTCAGAGGGCGAGGCCCAGGGTGCAGGGCCCAGCCAGCCTCTCCCTGTGCTCTCCTCACTGATCAACCTCTGTCCAAAGCGAGGCACCCACCAAACCCAGCGTCCAGAGGGAGGATCTCCAGAAGGGCCTGGACCCGGGGTGGAGGTGGAGGTTCGCTGGGACCACTGATGCAACAGGCACAGTCTCCTCCTGGCCTGGTGTGAGATGCAGGGAGATCCCCCGGTCCCCAAGTTTCATCAGTCACAGCATCAGGCTGGCAGCCCATGATCCTGTGATCTGCGTCCTGTCTGAGTGGAAGAGGGCTCCATAGTGCGGCTCCTTCTGACCCAGACAAACTGAAAGCACAGATTCCATCCCCACCTCCCACATACCAGGAAGACAGGGACAGACCCCGTGTAGGAGATCCCGTCAAAGCTTTGACCTTCGCTGACCCTGCCCATCAGTCTAGCAAGTAATTGCTTACTAGCATAGTTTCAACATTAGAGAACATATTTTTAATAGAAAATGGTAGACATTGCTTTTTTTTTAAGAAGTAATGTCTCTCATTGCAGATTAAATAATCCTTTATATTTGTAAGATATTCAGTAAAAATCTACTAGAACTAATAAATAAGTTCCATAATGCCACAAGATATAAGAATAACAAATAAAGCTTAATCATAGTTTTATATACTAGCAATGTGCAATCTGAAACTGAAATTTAAAACTCTACTGATAATAGAATTAAAAGAAAGAAACATTTAGAAATAAATTTTATAATAGAAGTCCAAATCTTTTACACTGAAATATCTATTTACATGGTTTTGTATTTACTACTTTTTTAGCTTTTATTTTCGGCTAAGGGTACATGTACGGGTTTGTTATAAATTGTGTGTCTCAGGGGTTAGGTGTACGGATTATTTCATATCCAGGTAGTTAGCATAGTACTCAACACATAGGTAGTTTTCCAGTCCTTGCCCTCTTCCCTCCCTCCGCCCTCCAAGAGACCCCAGTGTCTATCGTTCCCTCTTTGTGTGAATGTGTACTCCTTGTGTAGCTCTCACTGATAACTGATAACATGTGGAATTGGATCTTCTGTTCCTGTGTTAGTTCACTGAGCATGATGGCCTCCAGTTCCATCCATGGTGCTGCAGAGAACTTGATCTTATTCTTTTTTATGGCTGCATAGTCTTCCATGGCATATAGGTACACATTTTCTTTACCCAGTCTACCATTGATGGGCATTTAGATTGATTCCATGTCTTTGCTACTGTGAATAGTGCTGCAATGAACCTATGCACTTATGTGTCCTTATGGTGGAAGGATTTATATTCCTTTGGGCATATACCCAATAATAAGATTGCTGGGTCAAATGTTAATTCTGTTTTAAGTTCTTTTGGAATTTGCCTAACTGCCTTCTACAGTGAATTAAAAAGCAATAGGTACTGCTTTTTAAACACCTACAAATTCACAAATCAGGATTCATATAAAAATTAGTCATATTTCTCTGAAAAACTGGGAGGATGATATTCTAAAATAAGTAAGCCACCCAAAGTCCTTTCACCCCGATGAGAAGAGTGCACACTTAGTGGTCCATGCAAGAGTTCTAGTCATTTGGCCCACAGTGTTCCCATTTTGATAGACATTCAGCAGCAGATTGTTAAAATGCACCTCACAGAGAGCCAACTAAGGTTTGGGTATTGATCACCAAAATTTATGTGTGACTACATATTAATAAATGTAGTACAGTTTCACGTATTTATGATTAAGTGTAAATTGTGGAAATTCCTAAGTTGCAGAGTTATTATAATAACATTGTCTGAACTAGGGAGAGCTGGAGCTGCCTGAGCTGGGGCAGTGAAGACTCACTCTGCAGGCTGACCCCAAAGGAAGGGTCCCAGCGGCTCAGCAGGACCGCCCAGCCACTGGCATTCCTCGCTCAAGTGCCCAAGACGGTGCTGTGGGCTGTCCGCAAACAACAGCGGGATGAGCCCGTGAGATTGCATGGAGAATGTATCTGTCATGAGCCCTGCTCATGATGAATCTTTCTAGAAGCCAGAAGGGCTCAGGGTTTGCTGGACAAAGTCCTCACTCCAGACGCTGGCTCATGGGGCAGAAAAGTGTAGTGCCTGTGTGAGGCTGTTGGGAGAGAAGAGGTCACAGCCCCAGGCCCCATGCTGTGATGCATCCGATCTGAACACTGACAGGCAAAGGGACCAGGCTGCCAAGCCACCTCCTCCCAGGCCAGGGGCCTTGGGATGAGGAGTGGACGAGACCTCCACTGGTCACAAGCACACCAAGAGTGCCACTCTGACACCCGCCACCCCAGGCAGCTAGGGAGAGAGGAGCTTGGTGACCTTTACAGATGGTCCTGCAGCGGTTGGCACTGCTAAGAGCTGAGTGGAGGCAGGGCCAGGGCCATGCTCTGCTGACCCTGTGACCAGATCCTGTGCGGACCTGCCCTCAGAGCTCTCACCAAGGATGGGTGCTGGGATCCCATGGTGGGTGGGCGGGAGGGTGCTAAGCAAAGAAGGGGTCTCCTCCCCACCCCCACAGCCTTGGACCTGCCAGGAGAATGTGCCTGGAGTCCCGTCAGCACAGCTGCCCACAGCCGCTGCCTTCCTGCTCTCAGCAGCCCACCCTACCTGGAGCCAGGGCAGAAGCAAGGGTCATAGCTTCCTGCTTGGTGGCAGCAGGTGCCTGCAGGTGCCCTCAGCTCTAATAGAAGGCATGAAAAAGCGTCTAACACCACCAAAAATGAGGGATGTCTGTGGCTATGTTTCTCACAGAAATCCTCAGCCCAGCTCTGGAGACAGCTTTCCGTTGGCTGAGCCCTCAAAGCCTCACAAGGGCAGAATCAGGAAGATGCCCCTAATCCCAGCTCTGCCTTCTGCCAGCCTGGGCCCTGTCCTCTGGCTTCCCCGCACTCAGAGCCTTTTCCCAAACAGAAGGCTAAGGTGGCTTGGGAGGGCTCTTTCCCTCATGCCCATTTATCCCCACAGGACCCAACCCGTATTTCTTTGCTGAAGAGCATGACCAAAATGAAATTCACTCACACTCAGGTTCACTGACAGCCAAGACAACCAATGTGGACGTGCGTGGAGGGCAGCTTAACAGACAGAGAAGACGCTTAGGAGCAGCATGTGTCAAGAACCTTCAAGGAATTGCTTAAAAACTCAGAACAAACTTCAGATGCAATGGCCACACCTGCCCGGGCTGCCCCTCACCCATGGCACAGATGTCTGTGCCACCTTCACACAAGCAGACATTGCCATGGCGTGCCAGGGTGGGGGCCAGTCTTCGTGTCTGTTCCGTGAGCAAAGGTCCATCTTTACAACGCAAGCCTCACTTGGATAAATGAAGAAAGCTCGACCCAGCATGGAAGGCCCAGGAAGGACATCTCAGGGTAGTTTTTGAACGCTTCATTAGCCATGAACAAACGTAGCTTTATGGAGGGCCCTAAGTGTGTTTAATGGTGGGTCCCATGATCTCAACGAAGGAGCACAACCAGCATTCCCAGAAAGTGGCCCAAGCCCTGTGAGATGCTCCTTGCAGAGCGGGGGGGGTCCTTCCTCAGCAGCACTCAGAAAAGCCCCAGTTGGTAAAGGGACGGTTTCACATGGGGCCCAGCAGAAGCTTAGGGAGGTGAGCCGCAGGCTGGTGGCCTCGTGTGTCGGGGGTGAAGTTCTCTGCTGGGGAGGAGAGCAGGGGCTTCCGGCTCAGGTCACTGGTTTCTCTGAGGGTAAACGGTCGTCATGCAAAGTCTCTGCACACCGCGGTTGTGTCAGCCTCATGGCAAGAGCCGTATTTACATTGTTCAATCCCCACAGCCACCCTGTGGAGCAGGCAGCGTCACTGTCCCTGTGTTGCAGTTGGGATGGCAGGGACAGTGAGTTAATCCACCTCGCAGTGCTCTGAAGAAGTACCTGAGGCTGGGCGATTTATAAAGAAAACAGGTTTAATTGCCTCACGTTGCACATGGCTGTACAGGCATGACCCTGCTCTGCTCTGCTTCTGGAGAGGCCTCTGGGAGCTTCTACCCACGGAGCAGGTGGAGCCGGTGTGTTACACGTGAGAAAGGAACTGAGAGAGAGGGGCAAGGTCCCAGACTCTGTAGAAACCAAATCGCACCTGAACTCGCGACGTGAGGAGGGCACCGAGCCGTTCCTGAGCGTCTTCCCCGTGACCCAATCACCTCCCAGCGGGCACCATCCCCAATGCTGGAGATCACATTTCAACACGAGATTTGGAGGGACAAAACCCAAACCATATCATCATAGCTCTGGTCCCCCAAATCTCATATCCTTCTCACACTGCAAAACACAACCCCGCTTTCCCAGCAGCCCCCCAAAGCCTTAACTCATTCAGCTTCCACTCAGTCAAAGTCCAAATCCTCATCTGAGGCTCAAGGCAAGTTCATTCCTGACCTATGAGCTGTAAGATCAAAAGCAAGTTATTTACTTCCCAGGTACAATGGTGACACAGGCAGTGGTAAACATTCCCATTCCGAGGAGAAATGGGCCAAAAGAAAGGAGCAACAAACCCCACACAGGTCTGAAACCCAGCAAGGCAGACATGAAATCTTAAAGCTCCAGAACAATCCCTGACTGCATGGCTCACATCCAGGGCACAATGGTGCATGGGGTGGGCCTCCAAGGCCGTGGGCATCCCCATGCTATAGCTTTTCTTGACGCAGACTGTAAGGCTGCACGGGTTGAAGTCTGGTGCCCGTAGCTTTTCCAGGCTGAGCTTGCCAGCTGCCAGTGCCTCTGCCACCCTGGAATCTGGAGGGCAGTAGCCCTGTTCCCACAGCTCCACTAGGCCCTTCCTTGGTAGGGCCTGTATGTGGGGTTGTCACTCCACATGTCCCCTCTGTACTGCCCTAGCAGAGCCTTTCTGTGGGGCTCCACCCCTGCAGCACCTGGGCTTTCTCATGCGTCCTCTGAAATCTAGGCAGAGGCTGCCAAGCCTCAACTCCTTCACTCTATGTACCCTGCAGGCTTAACACCATGTGGAAGATGCCAGACTTCTTTTTTTTTTCCCCCTTTATTTATTTTATTGCATTTTAGGTTTTGGGGTACATGTGAAGAACATGCAAAATTGTTGCACAGGAACACACGTGGCAGTGTGATTTGCTGCCTTCCTCCCCATCACCTACATCTGGCATTTCTCCCCCTGCTATCCCTCCCCAGCTCCCCACCCCCCACCATCCCTCCCCTACTTCCCCCCAACTGACCCCAGTGTGTAGTGCTCCCCTCCCTGTGTCCATGTGCTCTCATCGTTCAACACCCACCTATGAGTGAGAACATGCAGTGTTTGATCTTCTGCTCCTCTGTCAGTTTGCTGAGAATGATGGTTTCCAGGTTCATCCATGTCCCCACAAAGGACCCAAACTCATCGTTTTTGATGGCTGCATAATATTCCATGGTGTATATGTGCCACATTTTCCCTATCCAGTCTATCGTCGATGGGCATTTGGGTTGGTTCCAGGTCCTTGCTATTGTAAAGTGCTGCAATGAACATTCGTGTACACGTGTCCTTATAGTAGAACGATTTGTAATCCTTTGGATATATACCCAGTAATGGGATTGCTGGGTCAAATGGAATTTCTATTTCTATGTCCTTCAGGAATCGCCACACTGTTTAACCTCTCCAGAGTGGCAGCCCAAGCTCTACCTGGGGACATTTGAGCCACAGCTAGAAGAAAAGCAGTGAGGACATGGGGAGCATCTGCTCAAGGTAGCAAAGGGCAGTGGTGGTCCAGGCCTGCCCCCAAAACCATTCTTTCTTCCCAGACCTCTGGGCCTGTGATGGGAGGGACTGTCCCAAAGCTTTGGAGACCTTTTTCCCATTGTCTTGAGTATTAGCACTTGGCTCCCTTTTAGTTATGCAAATTTCTCTAGTAAGTGGTTTTTCTGCAGCCAGCCTGCATTCCTCTCCTGAAAAAGTGTTTTCCTTCTCTACTGCAGGGCCAGGCCACAGCTTTTCCAAACTTCTGTGCTTTGCTTTCTTTTTAATTATACTTTCCAACGCAGGGACATTCCTTTGTTCCTGCGTCTGATTTAGACTATTAGAAGCAGCCAGGCCACATCTTGAAAGCTTTTTTGCTTAGAGATTTCTTCCACCAGATACCCTAGGTCATCAGTCTTAAGTTCAACCTTCCACGGATCCCTAGGACAGACACATAAGGCAGCCAGGCTCTTTGCTAGATCATAACATGCACCAGCTTTATTCCAGTTCTCAACAACGTCCTCATCTCCATCTGGGGCTTCATCAGCCTGGCCTTCCTTCATGGTCCATTTCTCCTGTGCATTTCCTACGGTCCTGTGCATTTTGGTCAGAACCACTTTATCAGTCTCTAAAAAGTTCTAAATGTTCCCCCATCTTCCTGTCTTCTTTTGAGCCCCCCAAACTCTTCCAACCTCTGCCTGTTACCCAGCTCCAAAGCCACTTCCACATCTTCAGGTATCTTTAGAGCAATGCCCCACTCCTCCATACCAATTTTCTGTGTTAGTTCATTTTTGCACGTGAGGCTGGGCTCCACTAGGCAGTGCCTCAGTCAGGACTCTGCGGAGGTTCCCACCCCACATTTCCCTTTCACACTGCCCTAGGAGAGGTTCTCCATGAGGGCCCCCTCCCACAAAACATTTTTGCCTGGGCATCCGGGCATTTCCACACATCTTCTGAAATTTAGGCAGAGGTTCCCAAACCTCAATTCCTGACTTCTGTGCACCTGCACGCTCAGCACCATGGGGAAACTGCCCAGGCTTGGGTGCTTCCACCCTCTGAAGGCACAGCACGAGCTGTACGTTGGTTCCTTTCAGCCACAACGGGGGTGGCTGGGACACAGGACACCAAGTCCCTAGGCTGCACACAGCACAGGGACCCTGGGCCGGGCCGATGAAAACACATTTTTCTCCTGGGCCTCCAGGCCTGTGATGGGAGGGACTGCCGTGAAGGTCTCTGACACGGCCTGGAGACATTTTCCCCATGGTCTTGGGGTTTAACATTAGGCTCCTTGCTGCTTATGC
Organism: Sapajus apella; assembly: GCF_009761245.1. Classification (NCBI taxonomy): domain Eukaryota; kingdom Metazoa; phylum Chordata; class Mammalia; order Primates; family Cebidae; genus Sapajus; species Sapajus apella. The sequence continues at coordinate 40,448,339 of NW_022436951.1, forward strand.
AAATTTCTGCAGCAATCTTGGGTTTCTCCCCCGAAAATGGGTTTTACTTTCGTATCACATACACTACAAATTTTCCAAATGTTTATGTTCTGTTTCCTCTATAAAACGCATGCCTTTAATCACACCCGAGTCACCTCTTGAATGGTTTGCTGCTCAGAAACTTCTTCCATCAGATACTCAGAATCATCTCTCTCAAAGTTCAAAGTTCCACGAATCTCTAGGGCAGGGGCAAAATGTCTTTGCTAAAACACAGAAAGAGTCACCTTTTCTCCAGTTCCCATCAAGTTCCTCATCTCCATCTGAGACCACCTCAGCCTGGACCTGATTGTGCATATCACTGCCAGCATTTGAGGGAAAGCCATTGGACGAGTCTCCAGGAAGTTCCAAACTTTCCCACATTTTCCTCTCATCTTCTGAGCCCTCCACACTGTTCCAACCTCTGCCTGTGACCCAGTTCCAAAGTCGCTTCCACATTTTCCAGAATCTGTTCAGCAGCTCCGTATTCTACTGGTACCAATGTACTGTATCTGTTTTCACGTTGCAATAAAGACATACCTGAGACTTGGGGAAACCAAGAGGTTTAATTGGACTGACAGTTCCATGTGGCTGGGGAGGCCTCAGAATGATGGCGGGAGGCGAGAGAAAATGAGAAAGAAGAAAAGTCGAAAACCCCTGATAAACCCATCAGAGCTCATGAGACTTATTCACTATCAAAAGAATAGCACGGGAAAGACTGACCCCCACAATTCAATTACCTCCCCTGGGTCCCTCCCACAACACATGGGAATTCTGGGAGATGCAAGTCAAGCGGAGATTTGGGTGGGGACACAGCCAATCCAGATCAGAGTGGGTGTGAGCCGGAGGACCTGGACCCAGAGTCTCTGCTTTTGACTGAGGTCCTTCTGCTGCCTTTGCTGAAATTGAGAAGCAGCATCTCTCTCTTTTTGGAAGAAAGTTCGTACCTGGACTTCAGTAAGATACGCTCAGAGAGTCCATGAAATAGCCCAGCCGGCTGCGCTGTCATCATCCTCTGGTGTCTGGTGACGGCCAAGCTTATTGTCCTCAGAGCAGCAGGAGTGACCCACACAGGAATACAGCAACCAACTGAGCCCACAGCTCCCTCCTAGGCCCCTCTGGACATGGCTGTCATGGCCTCTGTGATCTGAAAAGCAGTGTCATCTTAGACAGGGGACTGGTATGAGAACTAGGAGGGGCCCTGCACCCCTGCAGCAGAGGACAAGCCTGAAGCAGGGGACTGGTTTGAGAAGCAGAAGGGAGCCCTGCACCCCTGCAGCAGAGGACAAGCCTGAAGCAGGGAACAAGCTAGAACAGGGGACAAGCCAGAAGCAGGGGACAGGCTGGAAGCAGATGACAAGCCAGAAGCAGGGACAGGCTGGAAGCAGGAGACAGGCCAGAAGCAGGGGACAGGGCAGAAGTAGAAGACTAGCCGGAAGCAAGGGAAAAGCTGGAAGCTGGGGACAAGCTGGAAGCAGGGGACAAGCTGGAAGCAGGGGACAGGCCAGAACAGGGGACAGGCCAGAAGCAGAGCACAGGCTGGAAGCAGGGGACAAGCTGCAAGCAGGTCCCATTGCCCACAGAGCAGAGCCGGGAGTGACAGGCTCACAAAGCCACGGTCAGAACAGCTGACCTGAGGCTTTCGGTGACATGAGGCTGTGCCGCAGGAGATGGGGGTGTATACCACTCTATCTGAAGAAGTCAGGACATTCAGTCATCATAAAATACTAGTCCAAGCATTATTCCAAATACAAATATCTGATTCTAAGCAGTAAATCAGCAGATACTAAATTCTAAGCTTAATCAGCAGATACTGTGAGCAGCGTGGCAGGCTAAATACACTAAGCCAAGGCAGGCAGGGGTGAGGGGCTCCGTGCAGCAGGGACACATGGGTAACTCTCCCACCAGAGACGGCGTGAAGGACCCTCGCTTTCAACCTCCTTACACACAAGGGGCTACATGGATATTGTTGACGCCACAGAAAGTAGATGACAGGTCCAGGTCTTGAGAGATAAATTGGGGGCAGTTGTCACTGGTGACCCCTGGGACAGCTCCCATCTGGCAGTAAATGCTCTCTGCAAGGCACTGCAACTCAGAAGGTGATCGTCCTAACACGAATGACCTCGGGGCATCCGGACTGGAGGCCATAAATCACAGGCAGGTAACAGCACCCAGAGGGAGCTGAGTGGGCTCCCCAAAGTCTGATCCAGAGGCGGAGTCAGAGCAGCCTCCACTGATGCTGAGTGGAGCGGCCACTCCAGCCTGCGAACATGAGCTTCCTGCTTGGGGGCTGATGTTCCTGAACAGCAGAGAGCAGCATGGCTACCTTGACTTAGGGGCCCGTTTGTTTCACCATCGTGCTGCTGATCTGAGGAAGCAACTCACCCTCCTCCCAGCATCCTCACGGGTCCTCCAGGGTTTCTCATGCAAGGGCACAGCCAGCAGAGCCTGCAAGGAATGGAGGGACCCCCTTCGCTGTTTTCTGAGCACTGGCAGGAGTGGCTGGCAGGCTGACACCTCACGGCGAGCGACAAGAACATCTGTGAAGAACTTCCGTAAAACGAAGATGGTCAGTGAGTGAAACAGAGGGTCCTAGGACCCCTTTTCCGAGAAAGTTTCTTAATGGAAATAGTTAAGATGCAGAACATTTGATACGATCTTGAGGGAGTTTTACTGAAGGCCTTTCTGCATCTATTGACGTAACCATGTGGTTTTTTCACTGGTTCTGTTTATGCGGTGGATTATGTTTGTTGATTTGTGTATGTTGAACCAGTCTTGCATCCCAGGGATGAAGCCAACTTGCTCATGGTGGATAAGCCCTTTGATGTGTTGCTGGATTCAGTTTGCCAGTATTTTATTGAGGATTTTCTCATCGATGTTCATCAGGGATAGTGGCCTGAAATTTTCTTTTTTTGTTGTGTCTTTGCCAGGTTTTGGTGTCAGGATGATGCTGGCCTCATAAAATGAGTCAGGGAGGAGTCCCTCTTTTTCTATTGTTTGGAGTAGTTTCAGATGGAACGGTACCAGCTCCTCTTTGCACCTCTGGTAGAATTGGGCTGTGAATCTGTCTGGTCCTGGACTTTTTCTGCTTGGTAGGCTATTAGTTACTGCCTCAATTTCAGAAGTTGTTATTTGGGCATTTAGTGCTATAAATTTCCCTCTAAACACTCCTGTAAGCTGTGTCCCAGAGATTCTGGTACATTGTGTCTTTTCTCTCATTGGTTTCAAATAACTGGCTTAATTTCGTTATTTACCCAGTAGTCATTCAGGAGCAGGTTGTTCCGTTTCCATGTAGCTGTATGGTTTTGAATGAGTTTCTCAATCCTGAGTTCTAATTTGGTTGCACTGTGGTCTGAGAGACTGTTATGATTTCTGTTCTTTTGCATTTGCTGAGGAGTGTTTTACTTCCAATCATGTGGTCAATTTTAGAGTAAGTGCTATGTCGTTCTGAGAAGAACATATATTCTGTTGATTTGGGGTAGAGAGTTCTGTAGGTGTCCATTAAGTCTGCTTTGTCCAGAGCTGAGTTCAAGTCCTGGATATCCTTGTTAATTTTCTGTCTCATTGATCTGTCTAATATTCACAGAGGGGTATTAAAGTTTCCAACTATTGTTGTGTGGGAGTCTAAGTCTCTTTGTAGGTCTCTAAGAACTTGCTTTATGAATCTTGGTGCTCCTGTATTGGGTGCAAATATATTTAGGATAGTTAGCTCTTCTTGTTGCATTGATCCCTTTATCGTTATTTAATGCCCTTCTTTGTCTTCTTTTTATCTTCATTGGTTTAAAGTTTGTTTTATCAGAGACTAGTATGGCAACCTCTCCTTTTTTTTGCTTTCCATTTGCTTGGTAAATCTTCCTCCATCCCTTTATTTTGAGCCTATGTGTGTCTTTGCACATGAGATGGGTATCCTGAATACATCACACCAATGGGTCTTGACTCTTTATCTGCCAGCCTGTGTCTTTTAACTGGGGTACCAAAACAGGTATATAGACCAATGAAACAGAAGAAAGGCCTCAGAAATAACACCACACATCTACAACCACCTGATATTTGATAAACCTGACAAAAACAAGTAATGGGGAAAGGATTCCCTATTTAATACATGGTGTTGGGAAAACTAGTTGGCCATATGTTGAAAACTGACACTGGACCCCTTTCTTACACCTTATGCAAAAATTAACTCAAGGTGGATTAAAGACGTCGATGTAAGACCTAAAACCATAAAAAAACCTAGAAAAAAAACTAGGCAATACCATTTGGGACATAGGCACGGGCAAAGACTTCATGACTAAAACACCAAAGCAATTGCAACAAAAGCCAAAATTGACAAATGGGATCTAACTGAACTAAAGAACTTCTTCACAGCAAAAGAAACTATTATCAGAGTGAACAGCAACCTACAGAATGGGAGAAAATTTTTGCAGTCTATCCATCTGACAAAGTGCTAATATCCAGAATCTACAAGGAACTCAAACAAATTTACAAGAAAAAAAAAACCTCCATCAAAAAGTAGGCAAAGGATATGAACAGACACTTTTCAAAAAAAAGACATTTATGTGGCCAAGAAGCATAGGAAAAAAAGCTCATCATCACTGCTCATTAGAGAAATGCAAATCAAAACCACAGTGAGATACCATTTTACGCCAGTTAGAATGGTGATCATTAGCAAGTCAGGAAACAATAGATGCTGGAGAGGATGTGGAGAAATAGGAACACTTGTACGTGGTTGGTGGTAGTGTAAATTAGTTCAAACATTGTGGAAGACAGTGTGGCAATTCTTCAAGGATCTAGAACTACAAATACCACTTGACCCCGCAATCCCATTACTGGGTATATACCCAAAGGATTATAAATTATTCTGCTATAAAGACACACGCACACATATGTTTACTGCATCACTGTTCACAATAGCAAAGACTTGGAACCAACCCAGATGCCTATCAATGATGGACTGGATAAAGAAAATGTGGCACATATACACCATGGAATACTATGCAGCCATAAAAAAGAATGAGTTCATGTCCCTTGCTGGGACATAGATAAAGCTGGAAACCATCATTCTCGGCAAACTAACCTAGGAAAAGAAAATCAAACAGTGCATGTTTTCACTCATAAGTAGGAGTTGAACAATAAGAACATATGAGCACAGGGAAGGGAACATCACACACCGGGGCCTGTCGGGGGTGGTGGGCTAGGGAAGGGATAGCATTAGGAGAAATACCTAATGTAGATGATGGGTTGGTGGGTGCAGCAAACCACCATGGCACGTGTACACCTATGTAACAAACCTGCACGTTCTGCACATGTATCTCAAAATAATAATAAAAAAAATAAGGTCTTGAAGGAGAACAAAATACATAAATAAAACCCTTGTCTGAAGTAAATGTTCCTGATGACCTCCTCCAATCCTGTCATAAACGCCCTTCCCCTGTAGTTAATGTTTCCCGTTTCTCCTCTGGGACTGGGAAGAGAAGCTGGGAACCTCTCTGGAGGTACTGAGAGCCTCTGGGAAGTGAGCGGGGCAGGAAATGGGATTGTGCGTCCTGTTGGGTTGGCTTAGGGGATAGAAGGTCCAAGAAGGAAAGAAGTGAGAGTTCAAAGTGACATCCCTGACTGCATGAGGTCAGTATCCACCTGGCATCACGGTGAACCCACCCAGGCTTGTGAGGTGTCATCAGAGCCCACAGACACTTGCCCCCGCTCCTGGTTTCCCCAATGGTAGCATCTTGTACAGCTGTGGTGTGCACCTTTTCTGAAGTAGCTGAACCATTTTATATGCCAACCAGCAATGGATGGGAGTTGCCATTGCTCTGTCTTACCTGCACCCGACGCTCTTGGTCGGGTTCATTCTTCGATTAGACGTGTGATCCTTGCATGTGTGTCTGCAAACAGCCTGCTAATTAGACCAAGTTGGGTAATAGTGTCGTTCACGTATGCTGTATTCTCACTGATTCTCTGTCTACCAACTGAAACGTTAAACTATCCAAACTTAACTGCGGACCTGCCTGTCTCACCTTCAACTCAGTCAGTTTGGGGCCATGCATTTATGGCTTTGTTGTTAGATGTGTGCATTTAGGATTTGATGTGGTTTGGCTGTGTCCCCACCCAAATCTCATCTTGAATTTTTGTAGCGCCCATAATTCCCTCATGTTGTGGGAGAGACCCAGTGGGAGATAATGGAATCACGGGGGAGGTTCCCCCAGACTGTTCTCGTGGTCGTGAACAGGTCTCAGGAGATCCGGCGGTTTCATCGGGAAACCCCTCTCATTCAGCTCTCATGCTCACTCCTCTCGCCACCATGTGAGACGTGCCTTTCGCCGTCCGCCATGATTGTGAGGCCTCCCAGCCACCTTGAACAGCGAGGCATTAAATTCTTTCTGCTATAAATTCCCCAGGCTCAAGCACGTCTTCATCCGCAGCATGAAAACAGACTAATAAGGGGTTTCCTGCATGAACCATGGCAGGCCTTCATTTACCTTCCCAAATGGTGGGAAGGTCCCTGAGGGGAGTGGCCTTGGCTTTTGGTTTTGAGGACGCTGCTGAGGGGGACGCAGACCCTGGAGGCTCAGTGAGCACTCAGGAGAGACTTCATCCATGTTTGAAATGCATCACTAGCTTCTCATTTATTTCACACTAAAATACTTGAATGTTTCTGATCAAAATCCCTGCCAGGGACTCTCCCCTCCTAACAACTGGTTTAGAAAAATGACTTTGTCTTCCATTGGATGAATAAAACAATCAGTAATACAATGTTACAAGTTAGACATTTCATAACAAAAGGATTCACTTTAACTCAGACTCTAGAAAACTGGAGGATTGCATGTCAAGAGAGTCAGGAAAAGCAATTTGGATGTGGACACTCCCTGCCTCCCACATACACCCAGCCTCAGTCCCAGGCACTGCTTCCAGCCCTGGCAAAGCTGGCCTGTGCCAGGCGATAAGCGTGTAACCCCCACCCAGAGCACCCTCCCTCCTGGGGACAGACAGGTGATGGTGGAAAGGACAGGGTCCATCTCTGCTCCCGAATCTCTCAGTACAGCGCTGTGTAGTGGCCAGCAGGGAAACAGAGGCAGAGCCGTGGTGGGGCATCAGCCTTGGAATCTACGTCTTTAACAAAAAAATCAGGTGCTCTGATGCTACAGGGTCCAAGGCGGGTGGTCAGCGGCCTCACACTAAGAAACCTTGGTCCAGGCACTGAGTTTGCCTAGTGTGGGATTTAAAACAAAAATTATTTCCAAAGGAAATAATGCAGAGGTAAGGAAAAGATGCTGCATTTAATTCAGTGAGTGTATTCGCATAATTTTTAGAAATAATAAGGGTGGGGCAAGCTACGTGACCCATGGAAAAAAATGTATTAAACTAAAAATTTCACATAGAAGGTTTTTCTTTTTTAAAAAAGAAAAAATGATAATAAAGAATGACACATTCAGACGGGAGAGATGTTCACTTGGAGGAAACACCTACAGAACGAATCCTCCTGAAATCGCTGCGACCTGTGAGTCTGGATCCACTGCCTTCACACGTCACCTGCTGCGGGTCTTGTCACTGCGCCTTGTTAACGCCTCTCCCCACAGGCGGACACACCTAGACACGGGGGGTCGTTCTTTCCTCCTGGGGAGCAGCGCACGTGCTGCCTGGAGACAGTGAAGGTAAGAGGACACGCGTGTGGAATGCGGCCGCACCGCCCGCTTTGAGCTCCACAATTTGCCAGATCACGACTCTGTTCTTTATGAACATTATTGTAAAGAACGCGTCCACATTAGATGGAGACAGACACGCAAGAGGGAACTGGGAGAGCATCACACCCTCTCAGGCCTCAATGCCCACAACAGCGCTGGGTGCGGCTTGTAGTTTGAGGAGGTGAGATACAAAAACAAACCCCATGGGCAAAGCAGATGGAAGCAGGGTAAGACCTGGAGCCCCGGCCCCACGCCACCGCAGGGGGTGAGTGAGGTCAGCCTCTGCCCAGAGAGCCGCGGGTATCTGCAGGGGCAGAGAGTGATGTGACCAGGGGCTGTGCCAGGGGAGACGGCATTAAAATTAGTCATGGTAGTTAAAAAAAAATACTTTCCTTTACAGACAACAGAATGCAACTTGAGGCAAACCAGTCTATACACACGCTCTCAGAAATGATTCCAGATTTCTTACCTGTGTGTTTTGTTTGTTTCTTTGTTTATGTTAAGACTTTACAACTTAGCATGAATCAAAACACAAATGGAGCTGAGGGGATAGAAAGAAGTATTCAGGAAGGGTCTGAGTGGAATTTGGATCAGGGTGGGTGTTGTGTGACTACAAGTCCTGTGCTGAAGTGACAGCTGCTGTGCTCTAATGACGTATCAGAGTACAATACCTAGATATAGACAGATAGGCAGTAGACAATCTGGGTGGCTGCCTAAAGACGCTGATTATCTAAACTCGTCAGCCTGCCTCATCAAAGCCACCTCACCAGGTTAAGTTTTCGCTCTTACCTCATCGGCCCTCCAGAAACCATGTTAAGCAGGTCCTGATGGCATTCACATTTTACTCCTCCGAGCCCTTGAGGCTCTCCCCTCCCACTTCAGGCTGCACAGGGTCACAGAGCCCGTGACTCCAGCACTGGTCTCTCAGCCAGCACTGGGGCTGCCAGGCTTCCTCTCCCCATCAGCGGCTCTGCCCGGAACAGATGCAGCGCCGCCCCTGGGGCCCTGTGGGGCTCAGTGAAGCCGTATTTGCAGATTCACTTACGCATTTTTAATTCCGCAAATATTTGCCACTGCTGCCTGACCTGGAGCCCGTGTGTCCAGATCCTTTGATCACAAGCCGCCTGTGTGTGGCTCAGATCCCTGGTCAGTGGCACTGCAAGGCAGTGGTGACAGCCGGGGTGTGGAGGCCGATCCCCCTGCGGGGCCGCTGGGGAAGGCTCTGTGCGGCCATAGGGTCTGAGCAATATACTAAGACCTAGTTACAGATTCCCTGCTAGAGAATCCATGAAACACGGGGGCTGTGGGGGGCCCAGTTAGGACCCTGGATTCCACATCCTGTCCCCCAGAACAGGCAGCCGCTGCCTTCTGTGGAAAAGAGGCTTTGCAGATGTGATGGAGCTGAGGCTCCTGATAAGGGTGATTTTCTGGGTGATCCTGGTGGGCCAATGAAATCACAGAGTGCTTCTGAGAGGGAGGGGGACAGCAGAGGCAGCGGTGAAGGAAGGGTCTGCCAGCCCAGGGGTCCAGGAGCCACCGGAAGCAGGAAAGGCAGAGACACTGGACCTCCCCACACCTAGCCCTGCAGGGACCCCGACTTCAGCCCAGAGCCACTGATTTGGGGGTGTGGCCTCCAGAACTGTGAGAGAACAGGTCTCTGTTGTTTTAAACCAAGAAATGCATGGTGCCTGTTATGGTAGCCACACAGCAGAGGTGAGGTAGCTGGAGAAGGGACTGAAGATGGGGTGTGGCTGGGACCATCCTGCTGGGCTAAGGCCAGTCCTGGAAAGAGACTGGACAGCTGTCCCTCAGACGCAGGGAGGGAGGAACCCGGGAGCCAGTGGAGGAGGGGAGGAAACGTGGTGGGGGGGACCACTGACATCCTAGAAATGCAGGGTTACCAAGGTGGGAACTGGCCTGCGCGGAGAAGCAGGCTCTTCCGTCCGGGAAGAGGAACCTCGTGGAGAATCACACAACTACCCGCAGATGTGCAGGGGTCCTGTGCCCCGTCTCCTCTCATTTTCTCCTCTCGGTGAATGAAAAGAGAAGAAAAAGCCAGGAGCAGAAGATCAAAGGGAAGCATCAAAAGAAAGAGCATGAACTGACACCTCTGGCTATTTGGAGGGAAATCAGGTGGGGAAAAAGCCCACTGTGAGACTCTGCTTTACAATCTCACACCCGACCCTGCTCCAGGCTCGTCCTCTGCTGCAGGGGTGTAACCGCCCCCGCCCCACTGGTTCTCACAGGCATCCCCTGCCTCGGGCTTGTCCTCTGCTGCAGGGGTGCAGGGCCCCTCCCAGTTCTCATACCAGTCCCCTGTCTAAGATGACACTGCCTTTCTCTGGAATTTTCAGACCACAGAGGCCATGACAGCCATGTCCAGACGGGCCTAGGAGGGAGCTGTGGGCTCAGCTGGTTGCTGTATTCCTGTGTGGGTCACTCCTGCTGCTCTGAGGACAATAAGCTTGGCCATCACCAGGCACCAGAGGATGATGATGGCACAGCCGGCTGGGCTATTTCATGGACTCTCTGAGCGTGTCTTACTGAAGTTCAGGTACAAACTTTCCTCCAGAAACAGAGAGCGATGCTGCTTCCCAGTTTCAGCAAAGGCAGCGAAGGACCCCGGTCAAAAGCAGAGACTCTGGGTCCAGGCCCTCGGCTCACACCCACCCATGCTATTCTTGTGATAGTGAATAAGTCTCATGAGATCTGATGGGTTTATCAGGGGTTTCTGCTTTTGCTTCTTCCTCATTTTCTCTTGCTGTCACCATGCGAGAAGTGCCTTTCGCCTCCCGCCATGACTCTGAGGCCCCCCCAGCCATGTGGAACTGTAAGTCCAATCAAACCTCTTTTTCTTCCCAGTCTCAGATATGTCTTTATCAGCAGCGTGGACAGACTAATACAGTACGTTGGTACCGGCAGAGTGGAGCGCTGCTGAAAAGATGCCTGAAAATGTGGAAGCGACTTTGGAACTGGGACACAGGCAGAGACTGGGACAGTGTGGAGGGCTCAGAGGGAAATTTGGAACTTCCTAGAGACTCGTCCAATGGCTTTCCCCCAAATGCTGGCAGTGATAGGGACAATCAGGTCCAGGTGAGGTGGTCTCAGATGGAGATGAGGAACTTGATGGGAACTGGAGAAAAGGTGACTCTTGTTATGTTTTTCAAAGAGACTGGTGGCATTTTGCCCCTGCCCTAGAGATTTGTGGAACTCCGAACTTGAGGGAGAGGATTTAGAGTATCTGGCAGAAGAAATTTCTAAGCAGCAAAGCATTCAAGACGTGACTTGGGTGCTGTTAAAGGCATTCAGGTTATAAGGGAAGCAGGGCATACAAGTTTGGAAAATTTGCAGCCTGACAATGTGATAGAAAAGAAAAACCCATTTTCTGCATAGAAATTCAAGATGGCTGCAGAAATTTGCATAAGTAGCAAGGAACCTAAGAATTAGCTTCTAGCTATGAGCCTACCTTGAAATCTCACAGTTACACTCTCGCGATTGGACTACCTTGCAGTCTCAGTTAGAGTCTAGCTATGGGACTGCCTTGCAGTTCCACAGTTAGATTCTAGCTGTTAGACTTTGGGTGGCAACGTTCGCTAAGGTTTCCCAGTCACATGCGTGGGTCCTGGGACCTTGCTAGCCTGTCCGCAGAGCTTTAGCTGAGCTGGAGGCAGGGCTGAGGCTGACGAAGCCCCCGTTGAAGAAGTCGGTGACCAGCAAGGAGGCCCCTTCACATAGGCGCTCTGCATCCTGTTCCCAAAGGCACACTGCATTTAGTGACTGATTTTCGTCCTACACCCGTCGAGGCATGCACCCTTGGTTTGTTTACCACCATTCCCAATTCTCTCTTCTCTCTTCCATGCCTCAAATTAAAGAGAAATCTTAAAGGCAAGTACTCTGTTTTCCAGGATTTCTTGTGGCTGTGATTCTCCATGAGAGAAGTTCTAGCCAAATTATGGAAGAGGAAATCTGTTGGGGCTTTCCAGGAACCCCATTATTTCTTAGATAAGAGACAGGCACGTGCTTGCTGGCACGTCTCTACCCCTCCCTCTTCCTTGAGCACAGATGTGCAGTCTGTAACCCTGGCTCCCCCGGTCTAGTGAGCGCGGGTCAGCCAGCACGAGCACAAAACCCCTGGGGCCTCGGTGGGTGGCTCAGCTTACACCAGTGGCTGGTGCTCACTCAGTCCATCCTTACGTGAGTAAGAGAAAGTCCTGTGTTTTAAACCACTGTAAATCCATTTCCTGGTTTTTGAAAAGTAAGATTATAAGGCAGTGCATGTATTACTTTGCAATAAACCATTGCCAAAGCACCTCCCAGCTGGTAACTAATTACAGTCCTAAGAGAGCCCTCAGATGAGAACCTGCCAGCCTAGCAGGCAGCCTGCAGAATTGTAAGCAACCATAATAACTTGTTACATCAGGTAACTAAGTTTTGAGATGGTTGTTACAAAGTAATACATGACTGAAGCAGTTCTCCTAAGACCTGGGGCAATTTCTTACTTTCTGGCAAAGCAGGATGCCCTGGGCTTTCTCTGCCTCTGCCTGGAATCAGCCTCTTCTTTGGGAGCTCTGTTTCCCTTCAGGGGAAAAAGGTAATTAGAAACCACGATCTGGGCACCAGGTGTGTTCATTGCTACTGATGTGACTCGGCTTCTGTGCTCTCTCAGCAGACGGAATTGGGAGAAAGGTAGATATGGATATGGACATAAATGTGCACACAAATATATGTCTAAATGTCTGCATTGTGAAAATAAAACTGTGAGTTTACTGATATCTTTAATTCCTAACCAAAAACACGGGGAAGGAATAGTTTAGTCTTTTCTTTTTCCATATGTGAAATTCCTTTCTCCAACCCTGAGAAACACTGGCACTTGCTTGCTGAGGCCTAGAATACGCAAATAAGAGTTTCAGAGATGCTACCATGAAAGTGTTAAAAGCAAGCCTGTAACTCGATTTCAATATTTGCAGAGTTGTTTTTTTTTGTTACAATTTACATACAGTAAAATGCACAAGCCTTAAGTGTACAATTTGATGAGGTTTGACAGATGCATGCATCCATGTAACCCATAAAAATATTGAACCTTCACGTCACCTCCAAAAAGTCCCTTGTACGCCTTTGCAGGCAACCCCCACCACCACAAAGCAAGCCCTTTTTGTCACCACAGATTAACTTTACCTGTTCCAGAACTTGGTGTAATGGATTCGTGAAGCCTGCGCTCCCCGCCTCTGACTTCCTGTGTTCAGCACAATGCCTGTCCCATTCATCCAGGTTATCACTCCCGTACACAGTTAGTCACATTTTTACTGTGATACCATTGTCGGAATACACACAATTTGTTTAATCCACTCTTCTCTTTATTAGCATTTGGAATACTTCTGCATAAAGCTGATGTGAAACACGTTTTGAATATTTGAAATGTTCCTTCACACACTGAACATTTTGTACAAGTTCTTTTTGCAAAATAAACTTTTATTTCTGGCGGGTAAATATCTAGCAGAACAGTTGCTGCATCACAGGTAACTGTGTGGTTAGTTTTATAAGGAACTGCCAAAACTTTTCCCAAAGAGCAGTGCACTTCAGCCCTCCTGGGCTGTAGTGTGAGAGTCCTCATTGCTCCAAATCTTTCCCTTTATTGGTGTTATCTTTTTACATTTTCTTTCAATTTTAGCTATTCTAATGTCTCTGTGTTGTTTTCTTATTTTCCAATTTGCATATCCCTGATAAATTGTGATATTGAGCATTTTTACACGCAACTATTTGCCAGGTGACTGTTGAAAAGTATCATTTCAAGTGCATTACTCTTCTTACTGTGTTGTTTGTCCATTATTGTAATGTTATATGCATTCTTTGTATAATGTAGACAGATACTAGTTTGTGGTCAGATATGTGTTGTGTGAATATTTTCTCTCAGTCTCTGGCCTGCCTGTTGACTTTCTTTATATCTTTTGATGACCTAACATTACTAATTTTTATGAACAATGATCTAGTATAATTTTATCTTAAGGTTTTTGCATTTAGTGTTCTTTCTAAGAAACATCTACATCCTCCCAGGTTATGAATATATTCTCCTAAGTTCAACCCTAGAAATTATGTAGCTTTTAAGTTTAGGTCTACAATCAATGTCAAATTAATATTTAAGTATGACATGGAATGGAATTCAGGCTTCATTTGTCTCCATGTGGATATCCCATTAGTCTAATGCCATTGAATTTCTGTAGCACTTTTGTCAAAAATAAGTAGACTATGGGTATGTTTCTGGACTCTGTAGTCTATCCAATTGATAACCTGTTCCTATGAGTCCATCCTTCCCGATCCCTGCACTTCATTCGACTTGGAATCAAGCAGTGTAGGGGACAATGTCACCCATTTCCAGCCTTGGGGGCAAGTGTTGGGGCTCCACTATCAAATGTAAGCAGAATGTCTGTCTATTTCACAGACGCCCTGCCTCAGGTGGAAGAAATTCCTCTCTATTCCCAGCTGGCTTATAACATACATAGGCACAGAATTTTGCAAAATGCTCCTTCTGCATCTATTGAAAAGATCATATGTAGCTTCTCCTTTACCTTGTTAAGATGATTAATGACTTTAATTGATTTTTACGTGAAAATTGGCTTTGCGTTATTGGGTTAAACCCCACCTGGTCATCTTATATTATGTTTTCCACATATTCTTGACTTACTTTGCTCATATTTTGAGGAGGCTATTCCAGACCAAGTGAGAAAAGAGAATCCACAGATGCCAACACTGAGACGGCAGAGATGTTAGAATTACCTCAGGTTTTGAAGCAGCTAACGTAAAGGTGATTCCACGAGCAATTACAGACACATGCCGAAGAAAGGCTCAGCAAAAAAGACATATTTTTTAAAAACAGAAAAATGTGTACTTAAAGTAAAAGAAAGTAGCCTTTTAAAATTATTTTTAACACCTTCCTCTCTGTTCTCTGTCAATCTATGTTTAAGCCAAGCAGCTCCTCAGTTGCTGTTAAAACTATCCAGTGATTTTTAAAATTTTAGCTATTATATATTTCTGATGTGGTGTTTGCTTTATTCTTCCTTTATATTCCTTTTCTGTCTGGATGACCTTCTATAGCCATTCATTCATTATGACCGCATCTTCCTGGAAGTCCCGGAAACCATTTTTGGTGGTGGTTTGGAGCCACTGTTAATTCTGCTGTCTGGGTCTCCCCATGTCTAGTCTCTATAACCTGATTTCTTTATTGAGCACGGGCCCCACGTCCTGTGTCTCTGCGTGCTCAGCACGTGTACCGAACAGTGGACATGTGAGCTGCGTGCTCAGCATGTGTACCGAACAGTGGACATGTGAGTTCTGCACGGCAGAGACGCTGGGCTCTGCTGCTTCTCTGGTGGTTGAGGCCATTTTTATGCCAGGTGCTTTATGTGGCCGGGCTCACATCCCAAACTCTGTCTCCCTTTCAGTGGACAAAAGCCAGAGTGTCCACCCAGCTCCTCCAGCCTCACAGCTGCTCTCACAATTGTCGCTGTCATTGCTGACTTGTTTGTTTTGCTGGAAACCTCAATGGCTCCCCATAGGTGTGAGTTCAAGGGTCAACCACACGCTTTTGCATATACTAGGTGCAGATTTGGGGGTTCTTTATTCCATTTGCCCTTTTAGGACATTTCCTCTTCTCATTTTACGACTCTAGGATCCTGGAACATTGTCCTCCAGCTCCCAAGACTGTCAGACTGTCGCTTTCTGCTTGAGTTATTAGGACCCCACCCCTGGGCAACAAGGGAGTTCCCTCAGGTAAAAAGCCAGATATCTGCCAGTCGAGTGCAGAGTGGTTCCTTCTCATAAGGATTCAGCACATTATGTATTTTTTCCCAGGTTCATTCACTCTCCAATGCCTTCAAATTGTTGAAAGTTTAAAAATTACTTGTGCAGGATAAAAAACTGTTACCTGCAGAAGAATGCATCTGACAGGCTTCTCCCCGACGACTTTATTTCGTGTGTACCCCACAATTATCTTTCTTTCATTCAGTATTGCTCACCCATCACCAGGCCTACCCTCAGCACCTGGGAAGTAAAATCACTGCTAATGGGCACAGTGGTAGAAATTGTATTTCATGAACACCTGAAATAAACACAGTCAAATCACGGGTCTGTCTTTCCACACAGCCTGAAGATTCTGAACATAAGCGTCCATGCCTGGATTCTGAGAATGCCCCTGAGTTCTACAGGGCTTTGCTCCCCTGTACTCAATTCTAGCTTGGCTGATAGACAGAGGAGGGAGAGGAGAGTGCTCACCAGGTGTGGTCCAAGGCCAGCCCAGGGTGACGGGCTGCTGGGATGATGTCATCTGTTAGGTATTTCTCCTAATGTTAGCCCTACCCAATCCCCCACCCCCTGCTATCCCTCCCCTAGCCCCTCAACCCCCCAACAGGCCCCAGTGTGTAATGTTCTTTTCCCTGTGTCCATGTGTTCTCATTGTTCAACACCCATTTATGAGTGAGAACATGCAGTGTTTGATTTTCTGTTCTTGTGTCAGTTTGCTGAGAATGATGGTTTCCAGATTCATCCATGTCCCTGCAAAGGACATGAACTCATCCTTTTTCATGGCTGCATAGTATTCCATGGTGTATATGTACCACATTTTCTTTATCTAGTCTATCATTGATGGGCATTTGAGTTGGTTCCAAGTATTTCCTATTGTAAGCAGTGCCACGGTAAACATACATGTGCAGGTATCTTTATAATTGAATGATTTATAACTGAATGATTTATTATCCTTTGGGTATATACCCAGTAATGGGATTGCTGGATCAAATGGTATTTCTAGTTCTAGGTCCTTGAGGAATCACCACACTGTCTTCCACAATAGTTGAACTAATTTACAGTCCCGCCCACAGTGTAAAAGTGTTCCTATTTCTCCTCATCCTCTCCAACATCTGTTGTCTCCTGCCTTTTTAATGATCACCATTCTAACTGGCAAGAGATGGTATCTCATTGTGGATTTGATTTGCATTCCTCTAACGACCAGTGGTAATGAGCGTTTTTTTCATATGTTTGTTGGCTGCATGAATGTCTTCTTTTGAGAAGTGTCTGTTCATATCCTTTGCCCAATTTTTGATGGGGTTGTTTTTTTCTTGTAAATTTGTTTAAGCTCTTTGTAGATTCTGGTTATTAGCCCTTTGTCAGATGGGTAGATTGCAAATGTTTTTCCCCATTCTGTTGGTTGCCGCCGGTTCATTCTAATGATAGTTTCTTTTGCTGTGCAGAAGCTCTTAAGTTTAATTAGATCCCTTTTGGCTATTTTGGCTTTTGTTGCCATTGCTTTTGGTGTTTTAGTCATGAAGTCCTTGGTCTTGCCTAGGTTTTCTTATACAAAAATTAACTCCAGGTGGCTTAAAGATTTAAACATAAGACCTAACACCATAAAAACCCTAGAAGAAAACCTAGACATCTCATTTTTAAAAATCCACATCGCGGCTAAAACTGATTTGTGTCACCTAAACCAGCAAACACTTCCAGCATCGATGCTTGAGCCAGCTGCATGGGCAAACAGGCCACTGGGGGAGCACCAGGACAGAAAAGATGATGGCGGGAGGAGGTGTGGGGAGCAGCTGGGCACAGCAACGACCTGGTGGCAGGCAGTCCGAGGCACCAGCTCCCCAGAGTGCTGTCCCGAGCAGCGGACGAGGTGGACCCCTGAGCAGCATAGCTCTTCCTGCAGCCACCACAGGACACTCGTGTCCTTTCATCTCAGCTACATCTGTGCCTAAAACAGGGTAACATCATCTGTCCTCATCTGAATAGAGAAGATTGAAAACACATGAAAAGAATAAGGAAAATAGAAACAAAATCTAATGCGTAAAAAACCGTAACTATTTGATTGCCCTGCAGATAATACTTTAAAGGAAAGAACTGGAGGCTTAAATTGGGATTCTATGCCCTCTCCTGGGTATACTTACAGTGAAAATTCACTCCATGTATATGTACCACATTTTCTTTATCCAGTCTATCATGGATGGGCATTTGGGTTGATTCCACATCTTTGAAATTGTGATTTGTGCTGTAATAAACATATGTGTGCATGTATCTATAATAGAATGATTTATACACCCTGAAATACTATACAGCCATAAAAAGAAATGAGATAATTTCCTTTGCAGGGACATGGATGATGCTGGAAGCCATTATCCTCAGCAAACTAATGCAGGAACAGAAAACCAAATACTGCATGTTCTCACTTATAAATGGGGGCTGAACAATGAGAACACATGGACACAGGGAGGGGAAAAATACCTACTGGAGCCTATCAGGGGAGGGCAGGGGAGGGATAGAGTATGCGGGGCTGGGGAAAAGAGCTGACGCATGCTGGGCTCAATACCTCGGTGAGGACAGGTTGAAAGGTGCGGCAACCACCATGGCACCCATTTACCTGCGGATCAAACCTGCACATCTGCACATGTACCCCAAGAATTCACTTGAGACACATTTGAGTGAATAAATCTATTCCTCACAGTCCTGCTCATGCCCTTCAGAGTTTCACGCATCCGAGCCAATGCTGTTGTTTTCATTTTAACTTCAGAAGGGGAGCATATGTGCTAGAAAAACAGATCATTTAAGATCATCTTACTGTTGAATCTCTTGAACTTGACACAGGACTGCAAAACTCACAAGTGATTTGGACAACCATGGGTTAAGTTTTTCCAAGACAGTTTTCCCAGTTAGCACTTACCACATACTGCAGGTTAGACTATTTGACAAAAGCTATTTCACGCTTATGGCCTTCCTTTTTGAGTTGTTTGATGGAATCATTAAGGGATAGTAGATAGAATTCAGTTCATGGACTTGAATGTCCGCCCTGCTTAGAACAGAAACTGAGAACCCTGGTGCCCAGGAATACGAGGTGCTGACTGAGGCTTTGCTGATGGAAGTCTCCAGAAATACACACTTCCAGGTTCCACCTCCTCCAATTTCTAATTCCCATCTCTCTTGGAAACAAGTTACTTGCTACATTGTATTAAAATCAAACTCCACAGAGAAATATGTGCAGCAAGGAAGGCTATTTAGCAAGTTAACAAGGGCTTTGTTTAGATTATTTACACTAATCATTTCATCATTCGAACAAAATACTGTATTTTCTTGCATTAATTAATGCTTATCCCGAATAAGAGATTCATACAAAAATTTTACAAACATGCAACCTCCCTGTCTTATGTACTTGAAACTGAAGGCCAGGATTTGTCAATATTTTTGCATAGTTTTATTAAAAAGAAAGCCCTTATTTTAAAAAAAGAAAAAAACTTACTCCTCCTTGAAACAGTCACAGCACGCTAATTATTCTTCCCTCTTCTATGTCCCATGCTTGACTAAGACATATCTCCTTTAATATGTTCTTTTATACTATTGGTTTTTAGAAAACAAATCTGTTAGCGATTATTACTTTGGTATCACTGTCTGAATTTGATTATGTTATTGCAATCTCGTATTTGTCACTGACTTTTGCTAGGAACTAGTAATTCATCCATGTCTGTAGAAGTTGTTCCTCTCAGCTCTCTCTAGAGTCAAAGGGAATTCTTGATAAGCATTCGGGGGAAATTGTTCAAAGAAGCAGAAGTGAGGTTGTGAAACTGATACGGTTTGGCTGTGTCTTCACTCCAGTCTCATCTTGAATTCCCATGTGTTGTGGGAGGGGCCCAGAGGGCAGGTCTTTCCCATGTTGTTCTCCTGATAGCGAATATGTCTCATGAGATCTGATGGTTTTATAAGGCAGAGTTTCCCTGCACAAGCTCTCTCTCTCTTTGCCTGCTGCCATCTACGTAAGATGTGACTTGCTCCTCCTTGCCCTCCGCCATGACTGTGAGGCCTCCCAGCCACATGGAACTGTAAGTTCAGTTAAACCTCTTTCTTTTGTAAATTGCCCAGTCTCAGGTATGTTTTTATCTGCAGCATGAAAACAGACTAATACAGACACCAAAGCTGATTATGGGGTGCAGGGCGGGGCTCGGTGGGACTCTCTGCATAGTGGGTGGATTCCCGCCCTGGGGAAAGATGGAGACCTTCCTTTGAAAGTAGACACACTGCACGTACTTCCCAGGACTTATGAAGACTCAAACCATAATAAAATAATAAAGGTCAGCATTTGGGGAAGAAACACAACCAAACCTACATGAATGAATCATTCGCCTGTCACCAGACAAATACTGAAAAATAGGTGGAATGAAAGTAATTTAGTTTGGTGTTAGGAATTAAAAATAATAAACTTCTAAATTGTTTTCAGATGAAAATGACCCTTGAAGTGTGCCTTAAACTCATATATTTTGGCAGATTATTGCTCTTGCTTTATAGCCATGCAATAAGTAAGGCCATAAGTTTAACCTACAAATAACCCTTTGGGATACACTATGAACCTTCCTTCCAGGGATTTTAAGTTGCACTCAGATATGTTCTGTGTGGTGATCTTGATGCTGAGCCTGAATGGATGACAGATCAATAACTCTGAGCAGTCGTCCTCAATCACAAAATTAGAAAAGAAATTGACAAATACAAAGTATCAGAGAAACAAGGAAAGAAGACAAGGTGGTTCCTTTAGATGGCTTATCTCCAATAATTCACCTGCCCAAAATTCCAAATTTTGTTGGTAAAAATTAAATACATTCCATCCTGGAATCAGCCACTCACCTAACTCAAAGCCTGGTGGGAGGATAGGATTTCCCTGCCGGGACCTGGGAACTAACTGCTAATAACTTTCACGCTGGAGAAACATGAAGAGCTCTTCCCATGTTGAACAGTGTTTATCTCAATTGGCAGAAGGCACCGGCCCCCACGTTGCCTAGGATGCCTGGGTCTGCAGGCCCACACTCCTGCTGTTCGCAGCTACAGTAGAAAGAGGTGCCTTCTCCAGAGTCCAGGTGCAGAAGCTGCAGGCTCCTGGGAGCTTAGCAAACTCCACTCCCCTGTGCAATGGAATCCACTGCTCAGAAAGCAAGGAGCCCAGCAGCCCAGCTGCAGAACCTCCTCCCTGCCCTCCCAGGCCCAGCCAGGTATGAGCCCCATCCCCAAGGCCCTGGCTTCCCGTCCCCTGGGTCGCAGCTGTGGAGCCCTGGGGCCAAAGCGCTGGGGCCTGTGAGCCCAGCCCTGCCTTTCTGCTCAGCGTCCCTCTGTCTACCTGTCTATTCCCTCCTGTGAGACCTAGTGTGCTCCCTCGAAGAGAGTCTTAATCTCTCGCCTTTAAAAATGTCACATTGGGAATGGGAGTCACGGGAGGGGCCCCACGGGCAGCACAGGGAAGGCGTTCTCTTTCCCGGCTGCTTTGTAGCTACTCTGCGTGTGTGGGAGGCTGGCCATGACTGGATGCTGACTCATCTTCAAGTCATTACTCCAAAAGTGCCTTCATTGGGTTCTGGGGGAAGGCAGAGCTGGGAACCCAGTTTCTCACAGAGCCCCACGCACAGAGCCAGTCTGAGGTGGGCAAAGCAGCAGGCCTGCCCTTCCCTCACCCACATCCTTCTAGCCTATTCCAGGAAGCTACTGGGCCTCTGCGCTTGCCGGAATGGAATAGAATTGGCTCCAGCCACAGCACCGACCTGGTGCCAGGTGTGAGTCTCCACGCGCCCATCTCTGACGCTGGTGTCTCACCTGCTCAATGACTCCATCCTAGGAGTGTCTTCAGGAGAGCACCTGGCCAGCGAGAACCTAGCATCTGGGGCCGCACATCATCTGAAGCCTGGCGGTTCCTACGCTCGGCTTCCCCAGGCAGCCACGGTCTGGGTGAACACCACACCCACATGGGCAGCCCGGTGCTGAGTGCTTTTTTTCTCTAGGTGACACACGTGGAATCTCCAATATTCAGCAGCCGCTTGGGGGTCTCCCATTACCTTCAGAACTCCACAGGAACACCTTACAGCATCATCTGATTTCATCCTCACAGCAAGGCCACGAGGCAAGGCTCAAGACATCCACACCTGCCAAAGCCAGTATTGGTCAGGGGTGGATCTGACATGCAGGCCTCAGTGTCCTGACTTGGCTACATTCATCAATCCAAAAATGTGTTCTCTGGCATCCTCGTAGTTCCAATGTGCTGCTCCCTGCTTTTCTCCAAAGCACATGTCACAGGACAAAAACTCCTTTGCAGCATTTAAGTCACTGAACAGCTTGAAAGAGCATCATTTAAAGACATGAACTGGTTTCGTGTGCCTAGTCTGACTCTATAACGATCCAACGTTTAAACAAGCAATGAAATTTGGAGCAGCTGCAGTGGCACGGCGCAAACCCCTCGGCCTGCAGTCCTGGGAGGGTTCGGAACAGAGTTATTCCGCCTCTGTGGGCCTCGAAAGCCTCAACTCAGAAATGAGGCAGCGGGACGAAAGCAACTCGAGTTACTCCAGAGCTGTTCTGTGACTTCACAAACACTTCCCCCTGGTGAGTTTTAAAAAATGGTTATTTCTGCCCGATTTCCTCAGAGGCCGCACTAACTCAAACTGCAGAGTTATCTTGGTGTTAGTCGTTGAGGTTCATACCACAATATTGAAAGTGCGTGGCTTTTCTCGATGACAATTCCTAACCTCTGTTTCTGGAATGATTCGTGACAGTGTCTTTTATTTGTCCATTTCTGCAGTTTGGGAGAAACGCTTCATTTGTTAGAAGCCAAAAATAGAACTGAACCTGCTTGTCACCACCGGATTCTGGGGAACCGGGTCGCTGAGATGTCATGGGGAGCTGTGCTGTAACGAGGGTAAGTCTGGTCAAGTTTAATTAGGCAAAGTTTCTGCTTGAAGAGGCTGGGCCCACACATCAGGTAGGCTGCAGCACAGGGGCCTGTGGGGACATCCAAGGAGGTGGGGCATGCCGTCACGTCAGCCACTTCCTCCCTTTGAAATACCTCGTTGTCATTGAAAAGCAGGTGTCAAGGGATGTGCCACTGTGAAGGCATTTGGTATTGCGAGTTTGTTATCTAGACCTGATGATGTGCCATTCCCTAGTACTGCAGCTATTTTTAAGCTCTCTTTTCCTTAACAGAGTCAGTTCTCAATTATCCGTCACAAGAGAGGGTCAGTGGCAGGAATGAACTCGATTGACAGGTAATTAAAACCATGCACATTTAGCTGTAAAATGAACTGCACGGGAAAAAGCTACCTTGCAGGTTACTAAATTACAAAGCATTTTGAATTGTGTTCTTTAGCTGTTACAAAAACAACATATTGGAATGTTGACTTTTAAATCAAATACAAAAAAGGAACAGAGCTCTCACTCCGCACCCCAACCACACATTCAATATTTTAATTATTTCCATTATTAGTGGTTCTGGTTATTTTTACCTCCATATGTCTTCATATGTTATAGCACTCTTTATTTATTTATCAATTTTTGGTATTACCTACTGGCTGTCTAGAGTGGGAGATTTCAGCTCATTTACATTAGTTCTCCCTCTCCACATGTGACCAATATACCCGTTGGTCTGTGCTATTTTTGGTCCCCATGTTGGTTACTTTTATCACATCATTGGAATTCTACTTCTTGTTTTGTTGACTATAGTGTGAATGGTTTCCTAGTTGACAAGATGAAGTTGTTACATCCTCTGTATTTCCATTTATTCATCACCTCTCCCTTCCACCTTTTCCAATTCTTCTTCCAGAGTCTCTCTATATTTTACTTCATATTGTCAAGTTTGATAGCATTTGCCTTCTGTCCCATACTCATGAATTCTGTCTAGATTGGTTCTAAAGCTTAGAAAATCAATGCACAATATTTATATGATGGTCTTGGTAAATTATTTGCAGCAAAGTAGAATCATATGCTGTAATTGTATTCCCTTCCTTTCATAGCTTTTTGACTTTCCTGGAGTTTCTAATTGCCTTGTTTTTCTGCATTAATTGCTTTTACCATGTTCTTAAGATTTGATATTTTTAAAACACTATCAAGTCAATGAAATCACTTGCTGTCATTAATTTTTTCTTCCCAGGGACTTCCCGTTTGGAGACCTTGAATCTCCTGGACTCATTGCTCTGTGCACCAATTTTCCCTACGTCCTGAGTTGCATCCACTGCTCTCTCAGATCCATGTCTTCTGTCTTCTTGATTTTCTCCATTACTTTGTTGCAATACATCATCATGTAATAGCTTAAGAGAGGATTGGGGCATGAATCTTCGCACATTCACAGTCTATTTATGCTGTTTGCATAGTTAATAATAAATAGTTTGACTTGCATCTAAGGCTGGGTTCCCCCAAAGAATACCCTGGGACAAGGAAGTAAGTGAAAGCCATTTGCATGGCAGGGACTCCCAAGCATCTCTGGCAGGTGAGTGCAAAAGTGGGAAGAGAAAACAAACTCCTGTGATGTGCCTGACAATGAAGGTTCCCACTCTGAGCAGCAAGACCTCTGGCAGACTGTGTGGTAGGTGTGTTCTCCAAGGCATCTCGTTCAAGGGTGGGAGGAAACCAGACTGGCAAGATCCCCATCCCCGGCATGAGGTCTGCTCCCAGGAGTGCTGACTGCCTGAACTGTCTCACCTGCAGTTTGGCTCCCTTGACCAGAGAAAGTCCTTCTGCAAAGCTCTGCAAAGGTCATGGTAGGATGCAGCCACCCTCAGGACCAGCCTCGCAGAGCACGCCAAGGGCATCTGTCTCCAGCCCCTATCATTCTAGACAGGAAGTCACTTTCTTTCCAAAGTCCGAAGCCCATAATTACTGTCTTTTGGGATAAATCCGCTGTTTCTTGATTACCTAAAAGATGCGCTTATTTAAAAGATACAACATCTTCTTGCATTTTCTCTGAGAATATTAGAGTTGGTTCAATAATTTATTTTGCTCCCCAAACTGTCTGTGTCCTTCAGAGCCAGGTTTTTCTATTTTGTGGATTTCTGTACCCATGGGCAGTGCTTCCCAGTGAACAAGGGCTTCACACTGGAATGAGCAGGCTGGGAAGCAGCCATTACCACAGGAAACACCCCAGTGCCAGCATCAGCGTGTTCTACTGCAGGACCAGCCTCCACACAGGTGAGTTCTGGCTCCCATTCTCCCCCACATACCTTCGTTTTCTGGAAGAATGGGTTTTGGGGAGAAAATTCCTATTAGAACATCAAGCAAGGTCGCCAAGAGGCAATTGACCATATAGGTCTGGATTTGGGGAGAGAGGTCGGAGCTGGGGACATAAATCTCTGGGTCACTGGCTTATGGATGTTATTTAAGCCACGGACCTGAATGAGACCTGAGAGACAGAGGACAGACAGAGAGAGAAGGCCAAGACCTGAGGTCTGAGGACGAAAGAGGAACCTGTGAAACTGTGGAGCCGGGAGGTGGCAGGCGGTGGGCTTGGTGAGCAGTCACTGCCCGTCTCACAGAGCTCCAGTGCAGATGTCCACGCTGAGGGTGTCAGCAGGGTTTGTCCCTCCTAGGCTGTGAGGGAGAATCCGCTGCACGTCTCTCTCTCTTAGTGTCTGCTGGTTTACCACGATTTTGAGGGTTCCGGCCTTGCAGACGCATTGCCCCGACCCCTTCATTACACAGCCGCCTCCCCCCATGTCTCTTCACATCACCTTCCCTGCGTGCATGTCTGTCTCTGTGTCCGCACTTCCCCCTTTGCAAGGCCTCCAGTTACGATGGACGGGGGCCCACCTTAGTGACCTCAGTAAGACCACTCCCGAGGTGCTGCAGGTAAGGACTTCAACATATCCTCTTGGGGACACAATTAGACCCCTAATGTCCTCTTGGCTCATTTCCTCCCATGCAGGTCTCAGGGTGGACACCCCATGCCCTCCATCTTCTCTATACAACGTCCCCCCAGACTGCCGCAGTGCAGAGGCTACCACCACCCATACCCATCACCAGCTCCCTCTCACTCATGTGCTTTCCAAAGGTCACAGTTTTTTTTTAAATGTGCTTATGCCAGTCATATTTCTGTTGTAAATATGCACAGTAATTAAATGTTACACCATGTGACAAATGTGAACCAGGGCTTTTTCATGGAAACCAAGTCAAGTACTTGGGAAACATTTGCCCGTAAGAAAAGTGACTCACAACAGTTACTGTGAAATTAAGATGGGATAAAGTCGCCAAAAAAGACTGGGAAAATCTCTCAGAAATTTAAAAGGAGTCTTCACTCAGATTCTGTTGTAAGCAATGTATGTTCTTGACCTACTTGAAAGAAATCCGACCTGTAAATTGAAGTTAATATACTATGTGTGTGGTTTACAAAAAGAAAAGAAAAGAGAAATACTGCAGTCAATAACTGATGCTCGGAGAAAAGACCTGGCCTCCACATGAAAAGACTGGCAGATTGGTGCCATGTGTTTGTTTAAAATGGGAAGGAAACATTTAAGGTATTGATTGTTGGTTTTCTAATTCAGCTTCTTGGCTGTATCACAAAAAAGATGGATCCCACGTTAACATCACACTTCCCAGCTGAGGCTCAGAGTCCCTGAATATTGCACGTGCTGCAGGAAGTGGAGGCAGGGCTGGACCAAGCAGTGGAATTGCAGAGCTTCCCTGGAGCTTGTCCCTCCAGCACATGCAGCAGACCAGCTCACGGAGGGGCCCAGAGCTGGCCCAGGGAGGACTTAGG
The DNA here is from genome assembly GCF_009761245.1 of Sapajus apella. Classification (NCBI taxonomy): domain Eukaryota; kingdom Metazoa; phylum Chordata; class Mammalia; order Primates; family Cebidae; genus Sapajus; species Sapajus apella. The sequence continues at coordinate 40,474,556 of NW_022436951.1, forward strand.
AGTCGTGTCTAGTAGACACAATCTACCGGCAGGGTTCCATCTTTTAACTAAGTCTCAATTTCGTTTCCAAGCCCCGTGCTTGTTTTCCCTATCCCAGCTTTCCCATACTTCAAATGTTCAGGCTGGGTGTGGTGGCCCACGCCTGTAATCCCAGCACTTTGGGAGGCCTAGATGGGCGGATCACTTGAGGTCAGGAGTTCGAGACCAACCTGGGCAACATGGTAAAACCCTGTCACTACTAAAATACAAAAATTAGCCGAGCGTGGTGGTGCACACCTGTAATCCCAGCTACTTGGAGGCTGAGGCAGGAGAATCACTTGAACTCAAAGGTGGAGGTTGCAATGGACCCAGATGGCACCACGGCACTCCAGCCTGGGCAACAGAGCGAGATTCCATCTCAAGAAAAAAAAAATCAAATTTGTATATGATCACAAAGGAAATCCCAGTCGTTGTGGACAGGAGACTGAACGCTGCACCCAAGCTTTTACCTGTCTACGGAGGAGGCGGCGGACAGAGCGGAGCACCTGCCTGTGCCTGGAACTTTCCCAGATCCGTGGACTCCACGCATTCAAAAGCAAGTGAGATGGAGAAAGTCCTTCCCCCGCCCCCCACCGCCCCACTGGCTGTCAGCAAACGGGGCTCCTGCTCCATCTGTGAGACATTGTGCTACCAAGTGGGAAGCACAGACAGGGAAGGAAGGGTGCTGCATCAGCGGGACTCTGGCCAGGCGTCGGGCTCCATCCCAGGGGCACGCTCCCTCGTTCAGTGCTCACACCAGCTCCAGGGACGGGCGTTATCCTCAGCTTGCAGGTGAAGAAGCTCAGGACATGTCGAGGGAGTTGAGACACCTGCACGGTTCCAGGGGAGACACCCCTCCATGCCCGCCTGCTTCCGTCCTTCTCCATGAGCATCCGAAAGGAATTGAACTGCAGCAGCGATCCTGCAAGGGTCCTCGTCTGTGGCCCTGTATGTCCGTGGCTGCTTCTTTCCTGTTTCAGGGCCAGAAGTCTCACTGTACTGCCTTGATTTACACACATGAGCAGCAGAACACCCAACAAGCAGGTCTATGACCTCTGACATACTTTGAAATTGGGCTGCTCCGGTGAGTCAGCTGAGAACGTTTGCCTGTCTGGAGGAGACCTCTTGGCCAATGTTTCAGCACAAGCAACCCAGCTGTGGCCAGTCCCCCGGCCGTGATTTTCATGCTCGCCTTTTGAATTCCGGCCGTGCCAAAGTGTTAACCACAGGCTGTGACTCTGCGATTGATTCGGTTGATTTTCAGGGGCTCCTGCCCTTAAAGAGGCAGGATTGGCACCATCATCAGCTGGCAGGGACCTTTACATCCTGGCCCTGAATGCGTCCCGGGAAAGCCCGCAGTGGCTCAGGAGCCCTCTAGGTGCAGAGCGATCCTGGGAGCTGCCTGTTGGGGGAGGACCGGGCGTGCATTGTCTAGAATGCTTAATGAACTGCACCCTTAAAAGAACCTCGTAATAATACTGTCAAGCCACAGGTACAAAATCGGTGGGCAAATTGCTTCTTGGGGAAAGACCTTTATTGTTTTCTGAAATGATGAAAGAAGAACATATCTTAAGAAATTTGGAACATATAATACCTCTTTTAAAATTACCCATTAAACCTCCTCACCAAGGGATTGCTGCTACCATCCCATCTGATTTTCCTTCCAGAATAGACATAGGTCATGTTCATCTAAGTGTATTTTGGATATACACAAAATATTTAGTGTATAATATATAGGTATATGTGATTTCTGTGGATTCGCGAGTGCTCTGTTTCTGTAGCTTTCCATCTCGTCTTTCCCAGTTAGCACCGCAGCGCTGGGCTCCGCGTCTCTCAAACGCCGCTCATCTACAGCCTGGATCTCTGTATCTGCTTTAGCATCTCTGCTCCTACAAAAGTGGGTTGTTTCCAGGTTTTTCCTTGTCATAAATTATGCTGTGATGAGAGTTACATAAATGTGGCTTTCTGGTTTCCTTGTGATATTTTTCTTTTTCTAGAAGGGGAATTATTGGGTCAAAGCAAAAGAAGAGAGTGTCCTTGTTAAGCATGGCCAAATTGCTTTCCACTGATGCGGAGCGGACCCACACCTCCACCAGCAACCCACGGACAGCTGCGCCACTGCACCGTCACCAACACTGACGCGGAGCTGACCCACACCTCCCTCCGCCAGCCACCCGCAGAGCTGCACCGTCACCAACACTAAATGCCATCACAGAAGGGGGCATGCGACGATTTGATGGCGAAAGCGGGCACCGTCATTTTTCTGTTTTGTTAATTTGTGCATCTGGGCTCACCCCGAGGCTCCACGCGCCCCTGAAGTGTTCTGGGTGCTCCAGATTTCTTTTCTTGCTTTGACTGCTTACATCCTTTCTATTTGGTTTTCACGTTTTTCTTATGAATTTCTATGAAAATAATTGGCAATTAATGTTCCAGCCCTTGCATGAATTTTTAAGGGGTATCAATTAAAGAGAAAACATATTTGACTGTCTGCTTTCCCAAAGCACCAGACCTTGCATCTCACAGGGACTTTTAAAAGGTCAGTGCTACCTGAAAGCAGACTTCCATCTGGAGGGACTGCCACCAGAAGGAGCAAGGCTTTAGACATGTTGCAGTGTTTGAAATGAGCTAAAATTTTGACTTCTTAAAATGTCAACCTCATAAATTCACTCTGCCAGGCAAAGTCAGGTGCATTCATTGTTCCACAGATATTCGCTTAGCTACTGTGACGTTTTAGACCTTGTCCTTAAATGGCCTGAAATTTAGATGCAAAGATGGAATTTCAAACCCTTTATCTTTGGCCTCTTTCAATCCCGTTTAATCCATTCTTTCCAAATTCAGTCATTTGGGTTAAAACCCGTAAAGCACTTACGATGCTAGTGCAGAGGAAATCTAGAATCCTTTTTTAGTCTCTGGTGGTTTATTTACTGGATGCTTAGAATAGCTATTTCACACAAAATGACTATGTCTGCGTCCCCTGCCTTGAGACCCCTGCTCCGTCCTGAGGGCCCTCCCCATGCTGAGACCTGGTCTGGCTTGGACAAGAAGGAGATGGGCATCAGAGATAAAGCAGTAGCAGCCCTGGAGGTCCGTTGGAGATAATGAGGGTTTATTTCTGGCAACAGAACAGGATTTAAGAGACCTGAGCCCCATGTATCCTGAGGCCACAAGGGCTGACCCCTCCCCCTGCCTCTGTTACAGCAGAGCCCATGGAGCTCCCCTTCTCCATGGGGCAAGTAGAGCCTGTCACAGGCCGAGGCTCTAGGCGAACCTGGTGGCTTCGCTCAGCTGCAGGAAAGCTAGCCATCTTAAGCCTCAGTTTCCTGATCTGCAAATTGTAAACAATAGAACTGTACTGTGCTGTAGGAAGCACTGAACGATACGTGGAAACATAGCTTAGCGCACGGTACAGGACAGGCCCCGGTAAAGGCGTCTGCATCTGCTCAGCGCCTCTCCGTGGGGCCACGGCAAGGCTTGCCGCCCACGAGCAGAATGAGGGTGCCACGGTCTCCTGGAGACAAATCTGTTCTGGCCTTAACAGCCGGAAAGCTAACCAGGTCAGAAATGAGGTCCCACAATATCCCCTTTCCGGTGTGGGCTTGGGGCTAAGGGTACAAGACAGGGGGGTCTTCGGAAAGGGCTACAGGGAGCGCCCTTCTCACGCACCCAGGTGTGGGGTGAACCAGGGGAGGGGCCTCGGAAGTTGTAAGGTGCCCCCAAAGGCAGGGCGCCACTAACAGCGATCGAGGCAGGCGTGAGCTTCACAGAGAGACTTCCTAAGTGACAAATTGTGGGCCGGGCCATGCGGGGTGGAAGCAGGCCCGTCACTCTGGCAGGCAGAGGACAAAGGTCTGTGCTGCAGCCCCCTGGAGAGCCCGTGGGGGGCTGTGGCCCCTTCACACCTTCTTGCTGGGAAGTGCCTTTGCGATTTGACACATTAAAAACAAGTTCAGGAGAGGCTGCTCTCCAGTGAGTTGGAACCTCCGAGTGACAGGCCATGCTTCCCAGCTGTGGCCCCTCCCGCCTGCACTGGCTCAGACAGGAGCCTTCCAGAAGGAAAGGGGTGGAGAGGCAGGTGCCAGCTGCCCGGCTGCGGGTTCCTCATCTCCCTGCATTGTGGGAAGGGACTGGGCAAGGTGTTTAAATGAAGCATTTGATGCTCCTCAAATAGTGATGGTAATAATAATAATGAAGCCTTTCTACTCTGGATTCTCATTCATCCTGGGACCAGCCAGGACCACCGCCCCCACCCAAACCTCTGTCCAGCTCCTCTTTGCCTCTTGCCCAGCTCTGCCCAGGCCCAGCCCAGCTCTGCCCAGGCCCAGCCCAGCTCTGCCCAGGTCCAACCCAGCCCAGCTCTGCCCAGGCCCAGCCCTGCCCAGCTCTGCCCAGCCCTGCCCAGGTCCAACCCAGCCCAGCTCTGCCCTGCCCTGCCCAGCTCTGCGCAGCCCTGTCCAGCTCAGCTCAGTCCTGCCCACACCCCTGCCCGGCCCAAAGCGCTCTCCAGCCCAGCCTACCCTGCCAAGACCCTGCCCAGCCCTGCCCTGCACAGCCCAAACCTCCGTCCAGCCCCTGCCCAGCCCCTACCCAGCTCAACAGAGCCCTGCCCTGTCCAGGCAGCCGATCCCTGCCCAAACGCCTGCCCAGCTCTGCCCAGCCCCTGCCCCGCCCCTCTCTAGCCCTGCCCAGCCCCTGCCCAGCCCCTGCCCAGCCCCTGCCCGACGTGCGGCACCGGCTGGAGCCAGCGTGTGCGCGAGTAGCCAGCAGAGGGCGCACCGCCCGCCGCCCGCCCTGGCTTGACCCCGCCCGGGGTCACACCCCGCCCGGCCAGGCCGCGGAGACAGAGCACTGCGCCTGCGCGGCGGCGGACGCGGCCCCAAGTCAGAGGCGTTTGTGCCACCTGTTGGCTCGGGGCCGCACTGCACGCGCCGGGGGTGGCCGCGGTCCCCGGACTCCCAGGGGCGGGGGGGGGGTCGGGGCCCGGACGGAGGGGGCGGGGCCGCGATGAAGAGCCGCCCACGGCGAACACGCGCCCGCTGTGCGGGGAGCGCGGGGCAGGTGCGGACGGCCTTCATCTCACCTGGTGAGAGAGCCGACAGATTCGTTTTTGGGATTTTTTCCAAGTTCAGGATCTGACCGACGTGCATCATTTTCACTAGGGTGAAAGTTACTGTCAGAAACGCCGAGCCTCCTTTTTCTACATTTATTTTTATTTTCTTTTAAGTGAGTGCATCTTTGTAAAGCGCGTGCACACTGCAAGGTGTGCGTTTAGGCCACAGACGATGGAAGTAAAGAAATGCATGGCGTTGAGACTGACTATACTTTTGGCCTGGCGCGGCGGTCCATGCCTGTCATCCCAGCGCTTTGGAGGCCGAGGCGGGCGGATCACGGGGTCAGGAATTGGAGGCCCGCCTGACCAACATGGTGAAACCCCATCTCCAGTAAAACACAAAAACTAGCCGGGCGTGGTGGTGCGCACCTGTCATCCCAGCTAATGGGGAGGCTGAGGCAGGAGAATGCCTTGAACCTGGGTGGTGCGCACCTGTCATCCCAGCTGCTGGGGAGGCTGAGGCAGGAGAATGCCTTGAACCTGGGTGGTGCACACCTGTGATCCCAGCGGCTGGGGAGGCTGAGACAAAAGAATGCCTTGAACCTGGGTGGTGCGCACCTGTCATCCCAGCTGCTGGGGAGGCTGAGGCAGCAGAATGCCTTGAACCTGGGTGGTGCGCACCTGTGATCCCACCGGCTGGGGAGGCTGAGGCAGCAGAATGCCTTGAACCTGGGAGGCGGAGGTTGCAGTGAGCCGAGACTGCGCCACTGCACTCCAGCCTGCAAGGCAGAGAGACTGACTCAAAAAAAAAGAAAGAAAAGAAGAAAAAGAAAAAAGATTTACAAAAGTATTTAAAACCGATTGGACCAGATGTCATATTTTCCACAGATATTTTGTGGTTTGGCTTGTCTTAGACAAGGTACAGTTTGTGAGTACACAGAATTTGGTCGCTTCTGGGCCTCTTGAAGACCTGGAAAGGTGACTGGGAAACACGTGGCTGTGTTCACACGTCAGCGCATGCATTCCGATCAAAACAGGAAGCTGGGCTCGAGGGAGGATGCAATGAAACAAGCTGGGTATTACCTGTTCCATTTCACAGCAGTGTCAGGTATGACCTATGCAACTTGGGCGTTTTGGCATTCATTTCTTCAAGAAGCAAATACTTTATCATGAAATGTATCCACCACAAAACATGAAAAAGGCTCTACTTAGAGCTGTTGACATCCTATTAATAGAAAAGAAAGGCGTATACTTTTAAACGTATAAATATAAAAAAAAATAAATAAATAAAAAGCAGGCGGAGTTTGATGCTAAAGTGCGCCCTTTGCTGTCCCGGAAAATCGGCACCCTCAGGATCCGCCCTGCTCGTCCGTCTTCCCTCAGTGGGAACCATTTCCTCACCTTGCCATCTGTAAATGAAAGAAGATTTGCGTTGTAGAGGGTCCTATATTTTGTCACGGTCAGCAAATATTATCCAGTCAGGTTCATGCTTATTGGTATACATTTTGTTTACACAATGTTATATGCGTAAGTTAAATACATTTAGCCCCTTCCTTTAATATGAATTCAGTTATAACTTACAATAATCTAGCAAGAGAGGCCTTCCATAAATGTGAGTAGTGGAGAAAAGCAAGAGGAATCCTGCTGTTTGCGTGAATGTGTCCATGAAATACACATAACGTGCACGCAAGTGTGCATATATATGGTGCACATGTACATATACATACATATGTGTAATGTGTATGTACTATAACTAAGGCTGTTATAAGAATGTATATTCTATTAATGTATCTTGCACATTTATAAATAATATGTATACAAAATTAAGGTACAGGAGTAGCTGGAGTGTGGCACTGAATGAGACAGAGAGTAAGGAAATGGAAATGTTCGTTTTTTATTAACAGGACCTCCACATGAGATCCAAATTCAGCGACTTAAGTAGATCCTAAAGATTATATCAGGTTTTAAATATCAAGAATAATAAATAGACATGGCATTTTTAATAGCAACCCCCACCCCACTAACCGAAGAAGGGGATAAGGCGTTTTCTAGTCATCCTAATGGAGCAGCTCTCATCAGCAGTGGCTACTATTGTTATTGCCTGAAAAGACAGTTTCCTAGAACAGTGTGGGGAGGGCAGATGAAAATTTCATCCCACAGCCTGGGGTTTTTCACATTAGGAATAGAGACACTTTAAAAAACAGCATGTTTCTGGACGGAAGGAAAGCAAGATGACCATGCGAAGTGGACTGTCCACAGCGCCACGGCTTCGGGGGTCTGTTCTGTTCTGTTCCGTTCTGTTGTTTCGTAGCACTGTGGGTCACAGCAGTGCAGCTCACGGGAAGGACAGAGCAAGACAGTCACTTACCCTAAGGCAACCAGAGAAGCTCCTTTCTCTACCACAGCCCAAAGACTGTGCAAAGCAAGAGCATTATTCTTTAGGGAAGGCTCTACATATTAAATTGTGTAAGAAGGTATCATATCATACAGTCACTTTTTCCATTATTAATTCATTGTTTGTTGAAAGTTTCAGGCACAGTAGGTACTGGGCACTAGAAGAACAAAGATGACAGCGACATGGATCTGTGACGGAAATGAGTATGCGAACTGGTACGCTAGAAAGTGGCTACAGGGACATGAGTCAAGGATAGAGAAACAGAAGCCTGGGCGAGATGAAACATCACAAAGAAGATCTTAGAACTCTTTTAAAGAACTTTCAAACATGTACATGAATTCCTTAACACGTGTTCATCAAATGTTTAACATTTACTGAAATGATTCTAGGAGCTGAGATCACAAGTGTTGTGGGGAATTACAGGCTGAAACCTTCAAGAAATTAGAATCTGGTGGGGAAACTGACACTATCACTCAGTCACACAAATAAATGTAAAATTCCACCTGTGTGCCTCAGTTACGCAGTAAAATAACCTATAGCACCGGGCAAATCACGGCATATTTCACCTGCTAGGGGAGGTCAGGGAAACCTTTCCTGAGAAAAGCACCATCGAGCTGAGCTATATAGGTAAGTAGGCGATGATGATGAATTAAAACTGACCACAAATTCTAGCGAGAGTTGTGACCTGTTCTCCCTTTGATTGGAAGCTAGTGCTAGGGTCCCACTATAAACAAAAATACGGGGGAGAGGCAGGAAGGCACGGCTTCCAAGGCTAGGGGAGAAGAGACTGCAGCTCTTGCCTTGGTCTCTAGGTTCATCTGCTCCCAGATGCTTCCACCGAGGTTACTCCCTTTCAGAATTCAGCCATGGTGTTGTGAGTCTCCCAAGCCACATGGAGCCACTGCAGTGTGAGCACGCCATGGGAGAGACTACCTTAGCTCCCAGACAGCAGTCAGCACAAACTCAGCTGTGAATGAGCCCCCTGAATATCCAGCCCACCAGAGTTTTAAATGACTGCAGCCCAGCCTGCATCTGACTGCAGTCTCCAAAGCAACCCCCACTGAGAGGCACTTGGCCAAGCCCCTCCAGCAATGCTGGCCTACAGAATCTGAGGCCATAATAAAGAGTTGTTTGTCTATGTCACCAAATGTTGAAACGATTTGTTATAGATCCACAGAGAACTCAAACAGAATGTGATACCTAGAAGTGGGATGCTGGCAAAATCATGCGTAAAGCCTGCGACATCGATTTTGAGCTCAGGGGCCAGTCACTGAACGTCAGCACTGAATATCCTCAATGAAGTGGTTGGAAGGGCTTGAAGGGGAGTGAGAAAAACGCTGTTGGAAGCTGGAGGTAAGAAACCCTTGTTATACAGAAGCAGAAACTTGACCACATGTGTGTTACAGTGACACGGGAGTGCGGCTAACCACCATGACCTCACTGAGGACATTGCCAGGCAGAATATTGATAGCACTACCTGCCTTCTTCTTGCTGCCTGGAATAAAATACGGGAGGAGAGACAGGAACTAAAGAACATCTCTTCAGTTTTTGAGTAGAGTGTGGGTGAAACGGCAAGAGTCAAGAATGTTTTTTTCCAGTGAGTAAAATGCTTGTGAATGAAGAGATGACCTCAGAGCTAAAATCAAATTAAGGTCACTTCCAGTAACACAGAGCTTCGCAGACTTCAGGGAATGGTCATAAGAGCCCTCAATAAGATATCAGAAAGGTCTAGGGCACTGAATCCTGTATACTCTCCGTTAAGCAAAATTCCCTCTAAGCATTTTAGGGCGTAGCTGATAGATCCCCTCAGCTAGACGACAGTCCAGCTTCAAAGACCTTCAAGGGCTTTGTCCCTGTGGTAGCCTCACAGGAGGTCTAAGGTAGAGAAGGGTTTGTCTTGAGAAGATTTATGAATGTGGCTTTTGAGTAATGGAGTGAATTATAAATTGATGTATAAAAATTCATGTAGTTTTTAAAGGAATTAATGTACTTAACTGAAGAAGGCAGAGATGGTCAAAATGAGAAGAGGCCTTTAGAGTTCCCCAAATGTCTGGGCAGAAAGCAGCCCTAGAAAGCTGTCCAGCTGCAACCACAGTCCACTTCTTATAGACAAGGCAGAACCAGGAGCCCAGACAGAAGAGACGTGACCCATGGAGACTCATTCCCAAGCAGCAGGACTGGGCCCTCACTGAAGGGGCAAACACCTGAGCCTGGCAGGATTTCAGAAATGCTATGAACCAGTGACGGCTGTTGTCCGTCATCATCCCCTTTCTGAATGGACGTGTTCATTACAGTCTTCCTTAGTCGATGTCACTGTTGCACGTTGGGTGTGAGAGAAGAGATCTATTTACACCAGAGACCTGTGGACTGAGACAGGTGCACTGGAAATGTGGGTTCTAAACTGGGGCCCTGGGGGAAATGGAAAAACAATCAGTAAACAAGCAGTCATGGAAGGCTAACATTGAGAGAGATGATCTTGAAAATTAAATTGTAAAACCACCCTGGGGTGGGGGGAATGTCATAAAAGAGAAAGTCAGCAAATGGAAGAATTCACTCCCAAGGAAATGGAAATAATAAAGCAATCTAAAGAGAACTTTAAAATTAGTCTGTTTAATACCAGAAAGAAAAAAAGGGAGGAGGAGAAGGAAGAAAAAGAGTAGAAAACGTAACAGAAAGTTTATAACATAAAAAGGGCCACCATAAATCATGGACATCTGGGCTTAAAAATAACTGGTTTAAAATGTTCAAAGTGAAAACAGAGGTAGCTCACTGGAGAAGTAAATTACGAGAAAAGAGAAATAATTTTGCATAATTAGAAATTTCTAAATTTTAGAGAGAATTTAGTGTAAGCATTTAAAAATTTTCTGTGAAAGGAAGAAAAATGGGATAGAAAAAAAGGTGGGCGGACGGTGGATCTAAGAATCATTCCCTCAACTACCACCACGGGACAGACGGGAGCGTGACGGGAAAGACACCATTGGGTGAGGCTCCTGAATAAATGAGGGTGGGATCCGAAACTAGGTGGAGAGAATGGAAGGGACAGCTCGTCTCTGGAAACTGGCGAAGCAGGGGTGGTGCAATTGTCCTCTGGGGCTAAGGATGCGGCTCCCAGCTGGTGGCCTCCGTAATCTCTGGCAGCTGGAGATGCATGAGTGCTGTCGGGAGGAGGTTTGAAGAGGGTAAAGCTGGAAATAGCCATTGCTGTAAGGGGAGCCAGGAATCACGAGAACAGGGTGGCAGGGAACAAGCGGTCAGCGTCAGCATTTTGGGAAATACACATGACACGTGAAATTGAAGATGTCTGCCAAAGGGACTATACACTACTTTTTTTTAATGCAAATGTAAGAACTATTCAATCTTTACTGGTTACCTTGCTTTCAGTGCCTGGTAATACTATATCAAAACGAATTGTAGGACCATCATTTTGCTATCAGACAGCAAGGATAAAAGACGCAAACAACCCAAGTGCATGTTTGTGAAGACCCCTTTTTAGAAATCAATAATGCCATTCATTTTGCTTTCACTAATGAAAGAGCAGCAAACCACAAAGATATGAGGAACGAAGGAGCTGTGACCCTCACAGGGGAGGCATCTGGAAACAAAACTGCAAGGTGTCTTCAGGTTCACTCACAGGCCTTCTCTCATTCAGGGAATTAATTGTACAGTAAGGCAGGAAACAAGGCAAGTGCTGGAGACAAAGGGTCCCACCTGTCAGTGATTACAAGCACACATAACACAAGCCCAACCTTCACCTCCTTCAGAAAAGGGGCTGCATCTCAGCGGTGAGGCAGCTCTCCCAGGGCCACAAGCTGCCACCTGCAGAGCAAGGCTCCTGTCCTGATGCCGTGGGCTCAGGCTGTCTCCCCTGGCTCTATGCACTGCCCACCAGGCTTCTCCAGGGCTGGTCCCGTCACCCCAAACCCAGCCCCACCAGAGGAGAGATTCACACATACCACCACCACAGACCCAAACACCAGCGAGCTGGAAGCCCCGGCCTGTGTGCTGCCTCAGGTGCCAGCGGCCATCAGACCTCTTATCAGTGCGGCAATGGTGTTCTGAAGACACACAAATGGGATTTTTCCCAAAACTTTTCTTGTACTTTTCTTCACCTGTTGATGATATTTTATCCCATCCTTCAAGACACGGTGTAGAGTTAAGCTAAGACATGCTGGCTAAATGTGCTGTGGCATCTTGGACAGGATCTTGAATCAGAAGAAGGACAGTAAGTAAATAATATCTGAATAAAATATAGACCTGAGTTAATAATAATGTGTCACCATTCATTGAGTATAATAGGGGTATTGTTCTAATGGAAAATAGGCCTCACTGTACTGCTACCATAATTTTCTCTATAAATCTAAAGTGTTTTAAAGAGTAGTTTATTTTATAAACAATAATAGCCAATTATGGAACTATACACAAAAAGACAGCTTGGAAGTAGAGATGGAAGAGATGGGACTTTCCTGGGACAGTAATTAGACAAAACTTACCTGAATTCTTGGTTATATTCCCGTCTTTGAACAACAACAACAAAAATCATTTTTTAGGTACCTAGTCTAAGAAATGTTCAGAAGTCCTGAAAACTTTTAGGACAAAGTTGGTATTGAAAAATAATTTATAGTAGTAAAAAAAATGCAAAGAGTAGGAGATTGTGATGGATCCTTAAGAGGAAACACAATGTTATGAATTAGGCATAAGATGAATCTGAATAACGGAAAAACACATTGACCATTTGCTCACAGCACCTCAAGGAAATGCATCAGCATAGTGGCAGGAGTTACCTCTGGACAGTGAGGACAGTAAGGTAGGTTTTAAGTTTCCTCTTTGTTTCCAAATGTTTTATATTGTGGAGATATTGCTTCTGAAATAAGGGAAACATACACATATGGGAAAAGAATTCATTTGAAAATGAAAACATTAACACTTGTTCTATCTGTAAGTATTAAAAATAATGATAAAATAATGTTGATTTTCAACAATTTTTAAAATTCAGGTGCAAAATAAATAAGAAGACTAATATTTTTATATACACTTCTGTTTTAAAATAGTTTCTCCTATAACTCTGTGTGACAATAGAAAGAGGGCCAAGGCTTGATTGCTGAATAATCTGAACAGAAATGACCCTTCTGGTGCAAACTAGAGACTTCAGATTTTACCCTGATGAGATGAACAGTTGATTCAGCTCCCTCAGTTCTCCACCTGTGGATCTGGAGAATGTACTTGTGCATAACTTTGAATGCAACAATAAATTATGCATCCAGCACTCAGATGATTAAGTGACAGGAGTGTGTCATCTGTTGGCAGAGCCAGCAGTCACAGGGCACGCAATAGCAGCTCTTTTGAGCAGGAATATTCTCAGGAACACTGAGGTCATCCTGTGTCTAAAACACGCCATGGGATTCTTCGCCGGTGCCTTGAGGCTGCCGGAGATGAATGATAAGAACTTCAGCTTGATGACTTGTTTCCAGGGCAACACTTCTAGTCATGCCACATTCTCTGAGAAATGAGAGCGATGGCTGAAGAGTTCTGAGACACCGACAGAACTGTGCATGCTCTGTCTTGGCTTTTTAAAACATTGCACCACATTTCCAGAAGAAGTCTTCAATAAAATGGGACTCCCTAGATAAATATTGTCAAAAAGTTATAAAATGCTTCTAAGTAAACAATAATGCATCAGTGTTTCTCCCCAACTGTCTACTCCGGTGGTAATATTAACCAAGAAATACTAACACAGACTTTTTAACTCAATTTCTATTCTAAGTTAATGGGTTTCCTAGAATGGTGGAGGAAGACACTTGATAAATTTCATTCTAAAACAATAACTAAACTGGACAAAATTGTCAAATTCAATATTGCGGAAGTCTGGAAATCAAATAGAAGCATTCTAATAATTGGGAAGCATGTATCTATCAAACACCAAAAAAAAAAAAAAAAAAAAAAAATCTACTAAACGTCAGGTAAAAGCACCGTAGACTAGTGTTTTTATAGAAGCTGTTTTTCTCTGCCCACCCAGATTCAGCCATGTGGTGGTTCTCCCTAGGCTGGGCAGGCAGTGCAAACCAGCCGCTTGGCTGCCAGGCTGATTTGATGTGATGTGAGGTGTGGTGTTTAATATAATAACCGTTCCTATGGCAAAAAAAAAAAAAAAAATCCCCAAAGGCAAGCATTGCAGCAAGTTATGTTAACTGACTGGTTTTAAAATGCATTACCCAACCCACACACAGATGTATTGGCAAAAGGCAGAAGCTTTATTAGCTCAAGATGTTTTAGCACAACCATTGGTCAAACATTGTATAACTAAGCTGTGCTGACCAAAAGTGGTCCTGCAAAGCCAAGCTTAAATATAAATGCAAGAATAAAAAGGGCGTGGGGGGAACTGAACAGAGACAGTGATCATTTACTGCAGGGGAAAAGGAATTTACAAAATTAGCCCAGGCAAGTCATTAAACACGCAATAAGCAAAACCTGCAACCACAGCCCCACAGGGAGAGGGAGTTGTGATCTACAGTTGCTACAGTGTATGACCTAAAATGTCAACATTTAAAGAAACATCACAAGACGTGCAATGAAACAGGATAGTGTGTTTCTCACGTGAGAAAAAAACAGTAAATAGACACTCTCTGAGAAGACCCAGTGTTGAGCCTAACAGACAAAAACCTCAAAAAAACTATTATCAATATGTTCAAAGAATTGAGAAAAGCATGTTTGAAGAATTTTTTTAAATATAGTGATAATGACTCATCAACCTGAGAATATCAACAAAGAGATAGAAATTATTTTTTTAGATTCAGTGGAAATTTTGTAGTTAATAAGCACAATAACCAAAATGAAAAATCAACAAGGTTTGGACTGACCAAATAAGGAATCAGGGAACTCGAAGACAGACTGAAAGGAAGTATTTAATTTGGAAAAGCAAAAGAGAGAAAGAAGAAATAAAAATAAACAGAGCCTTAGAGACCCATTGAATACCAGGAAGTATCAAATTTCTGTTTAATGGGAATATCAAAAAAGCTAGAGATCATGTGGCAAAAGGATATTTGAAGGAATAACTGAAAATTTCCAACTTCGATGAAGAATCTGCACACTCAAGAAGCTTAACAAATCCTAAAGAGAAACAGAAAGAGATACATAATTAGACACATTCTAGTCAAATTGCTGAAAAACAAATAACGTGAGAAAATCTTGGAGGCAGCCAAAGAAACAAGAAAAGCACCCACCACATGTATTAGGCCATTCCTGAATGGCTATAAAGACATGACTGAGACACGATCATTTATAAAGACGAGGTTTAATTGGCCACCGTTCTGCAGGCTGTACCGGAAGCATGGTGCTGGCATCTGCTTGGCTTCCGGGGAGGCCTCAGGAAGCTTCCAATCATGGCAGAAGGCAAAGGGGGAACAGATGGGTCACAGGGCAAAAGCAGGAGCAAGTGAGAGAGAGTGGAGGAAGCTGCTACACTCCTTCAAATGACCAGATCTCGTGAAAACTCACTCACTATTGCGAAGTCAGCACCAAGCCAAGAGGGATCCGCCCTCATGACCCAAACACTTCCCATCAGGCCCCACCTCTAACATGAGGGATTACAATTTAACATGAGACTTGGGCAGGGACAGATATCCAAACTCTATCACCATATATAAGGGAACCAGAACGAGATTAATAGCAGACATCTCATAACAAAGAATGTATACAAGAAGATATTGGGATGGCATACTAAAAGGTCCAAAAAGAATGAAAACTATCAGTAAAGAATTCTGTAGCCAGCAAAAATATCTTTCAAAGATGACAGCAAACATTTAAAAAAAAAGACTTTTCCCGATAAACAAATATTGAGATAATTTACTGATAGCATACCTATCCTACAAGAAATACTAAAGAAAATCCTTAAGATAGAAAGAGAACAACACCAAATGGTAACCCAAATGCCCATGAAGAAACAATGAGCAATGTTAAAGTTCTTATGCAGGTAAACGTAAAGACAGTATAAACATATTTTTGCATTGTTCTTTGAAGTTACTTAAAATGCAATATAAACGCTTAGATATACATGTAATAATGTAATATTCATGACGATGACAGCACAAAGGAGGGAAAGGATGGAGCTGTATTGGAGCAAAGTGTTTTGTTTTGCCAGAACTAAGTTAGTACTAACATAAAATAGACTGGGATGAGTAAATGTGTACATTGTAATTCCTAGAACATTATTTCCCAACGGAATAACATTTAACAGGAATGAAATGGTCCATTAGAAAAGTGCTACTGAACATAAAAGGAAGTAGTAAATGGCCAGGTGCAGTGGCTTACGCCTGTATTCCCAGCACTTTGGGAGGCCAAGTTGGGCCGATCATGACGTCAGGAGTTCGAGACCAGTGTGACCAACATGGCAAAACCCAGTCTACTAAAAATACAAAAATTCACTGGGGTGGTGGCAAGTGCCTGTAATCCCAGCTACGCCTGAGGCTAAAGCAGAAGAATCACCTGAACCTGGAAGACAGAGGTTGCAGTGAGCTCAGACTACACCACTGCACTCCAGCTTGGGAGACAGAGTGAGACTCCATCTCAGAAAACAAACAAACAAAAAACAGAAGAAAGTAGTAAAGAAAGAATGGCAGACAAAAAAAAATAAAACTAGCAGCAAGATGGTAGAAATAAATTCAGCCATCTTATGGTGGAAATAAATTCAGCCATTACTTATATTAATAAGTCCACTAACTATAAATAGATTAAAAACTTCAATCCAAAATTAAAGATGGTTTAAATGAATTAAAAACAAAACAAGATCAAATGTTATGCTTTCTACAAGAAACACACTTTACTTTCAAAGACAAAAAAGTGTTTAAAAGCAAATAATGAAAAAACATATACCATGCAAGCAGTAACTGTACAAGAACTACACTAGCCATACTGAGATCAGACAAAATAAATTTCAAGACAAAACATATTACTAAAAATGAAGAAGGATTTTTATAATTATGAAAAAGTCAATTAACCAACAAAATAATTATAAACATATATACACCTAATAACAGAGTGTCAAAGTACATGAAATATTTTACAATGAAGAAAAACTAATGAAACTGGAGAAATAGACAATTGTACAATGATAGTTGGGCACTTGAATATCTGACTCTGAATAACTGATGGAAAACTAGATGAAAAAGTAGCCAGGATACAGAAGACTTGAACAACATTATTAGCCAGCTTGACCCAACTAATATCTAGGGGCCATTCACCACGACAGCAGAATATATTATCTTTTCAAGCGCATGTAGACTGTCCTTCTATATAACCATGTGCAAAACCACAAAACAACACACCAGTTAAGTCAACAGTCAACTGAGGAGACATTTATGCACTGGATTATATTTGTGACAACGGTCTAAGGATTTAAACTAAAATGAAACCAGAAAAATCTCAAGCTTGCCAGCTTTTAATTCCTCAAATTTGTTCTATTCATTTAAAATGAATAAATTCAAAACAGGAAAAAAGTTTTTGAATGTTATAAAAAGTACTATTAACAACTGAATTGCCAATTCAACTATGATTTCTGATTAAACCACTTTATGCCAAAATGCATTACAGCTTATGATGAAATAGAGAGCAAATGTAAATTAAGATTATGGTCAACAGTTTCAACAATTAAAGGCTGCCTTCTAGTGCCAGTAAGCAAGAAAAAGAAAGAAGGGAAGGAAATAACACAAGACAGTTTCACAATATTCTTTCTGTAAATATTAAATGGCTGGACAATGTTGGACTTGCTACCCAGGAGGGTGCCGTTAGGCTCTGCCACATGTTTAAAAGATTGTTCGTTTTCAAATAACGTGTTAATACCACCACCAACAAAAACAAACCACTGTTCCAGATTTGTGTTTCCAGTGTTGTTTTTAGCACACTGATGGCTTCCTGTGAGTAAGCACTGCTGTAAAAAGCCATCTCCTCCTGGTTACGGGAAGCGTTGCCCTTCAGCAGGCCTTTAAGCCTTGCCTAAGATGACACAGCCTCAGATGAACTGACAGGTGTCTAGATAGTCCCCAATTGTTCCCTAATATTTAAATTCCCAAAAGAAGACAAACAAAACCTACTAATAAAAAGGTGATTGCAAAACCAAGTCAAAAGCATCCTTTGTAAAACTCCCCCTGGATCCCGCTATGCTCTATGACCTCATTATCAGGAAGGCACAAGCATCCTCTGAAGCTTCCTCTGTTTTGGCCTCGGACCCAGGACCACTCTGCTCCTATCCACATCCACAATGACTCTCACCCACCTTTTCCCAGGGCACCAATTTATCAAGTTCAGACTCCAGCTTGATGAGAGCACCCACCTGTCATAAACATCAATAGTTATCACATATCCAATTCCCTCTTGCTGATTACACCATTGATTCCCAGGCATTGTAATGCCTGAATCAGTGGACATCTGCTCTAGGACACCTTTATGGGGAGAATTAAGGTTTATCTTAAAGTACGGTTTAACTTAGAGTCATGTTTGGACCCCTTATTTTTCATGAACATGCTTATAAAGAAGTCCATGAAGGTTGGAATAATTCACAAATGTCATGTTTTTAAAGATTTATATGTAGTTTTTTAGACTGCGTGCATAATCTCTCTGTGTAGTGTTGTGTTGCTGAAATCTTACATTAATTAGGAGTACTAACTGTCTAGTTAAAGGCATAGTACTATGAGCCTTTCTTTAATAAAAAGTAATTTTGAAAAGTAGACAATTACACTTTGAAGGATACTGTATTTGTTTAATTTGAGGTAATCTAACCAAAATTAGTATGTTTTATCTTCATGTTTCAGTATAATTGGATAGAAGAAAAAAAAGAAAATCAAGGTTAAAGTCCAGATTGTGTTATTATACAATTATTAACCCAATCCCATTTTTAATTTCTATATATTTTCAGAAGTTCTACAGAAAATACTGGGATAATCTGCTAAGAGCTAGGTTATTGTAATGTATATTTAAGCAGTTTTCTGCACAGTGGCATTAAAATAATTAGCAATTTCATTCTTTTATAGCATTCATTAAATTATTTAACTTTACTCAGTTTGTTTTCTCATTTTACAAAATCAGATGAATCTGCCTAAAACATAGTGTGTCTTACAAAGTAGGATGCATGTTTTGAAATTCCAAATCTATCTGTAATTAAAATAAATGTAAATGGATCAAATTCAGCAGCTTGAAGACTCAGCAATGTCTTGTTTACAACAGATGCATATAAAATACAAAATTGCAGAAAAATAAAAAGGAAAAAATAGCAAAGTTTTATCAAGCAAATACTAACAAAAAAAATAGTGTAGCTATATTTATATCAGGCAAAGCATAATTTAAACCAAAAGGCACTATGAAGGATAAAGAGTGATACAACATAATGATGAAGATAGCAATTAATCAAGAAAATATAATAGTCATAACCTTATATGTACCTAATAATATAGTCCCAAAATAAAGAAACAAAAATTAATAGAATTTAAAGAGAAAGAAGTCTACAGTTCTCCTGGGAGATTTAAATATGCACCCTTAATGTCATATTTCAAACAGACAAGACTATACTGTCTCTCATAAAAACAGCTTCAGAGAGGAAAACACTATAAATGTAAAGTACTTTTATTACCATTAATAATGGCATGTAAGAGGTGAAACCTTAATTACCCTCCTAGAATTAACAGTCCAGGTTTCATGTTGATATATTCCAATGAAGTAGATTCCACTTGTGTTCTGTGACATTTGTAATATCCAGGATGGTTTTGACCGCTTATTTCAGGTGAGTGGGTCTCTTAAATCACTACCACAGCAGAGGTGTCACCGGCTTACCTGGAAACAGGTAAAACTGAGGCAGCTGCAAATGCCAGCTGCTCTTAGTCTGACTCATTTTCCTTTGCATTTACAAATTTGGAAGCTGCTCAAGCAAACATTTTTAGTTCATTTAAAAATACATAACTTGTTTCTCACTGTCAAGGAATGTTTGTTTCTGGCCAACGTCTGCTTCCATCCTTGCAGTTAATAACGTCTCTACCCTGGCCGGGTCCAGGTGAGACTGAGGAATTTCCTCTCCTAGGGAGATAAAGGTGTAGCTGGCATTCAGATCAGGACACTTGCTGAAGAGAAAGTACAAATCCTCTGGAGACTCTAAGATTCCGAGGGGCCTGGACTAGACATAAATTTCTCTGAAAACTAAGAAAAATACAGATTTGCTTCCTTTGAGAAACAGCAAGGATTTGCTAAAGGTCGGGGAGCAAAGGACCATTTGGATACAAAGAGGTGGGAGGAAGGAGGCTGAAATCTGACTGCAGATACACAGCACCAGCTGCTCTGCAGGACAAGCATCTGAAAAAGACAGTGAGGGCCACAAAATCACACTACCTGTCTTCATCAATATTACCATAGCAACAAGGCCCAGATTCAGCAGACCCACAGTAATGGGGGCACCAGCTCAACAGTCCCACAGCAACAGAACCAGCACCTCCACAGTCCCACGGCAACGGGGCCACCGCCTCCACAGTCCCACGGCAATGCAGCCGGCACCTCCACAGTCCCACAGCAATGCAGCCGGCACCTCCACAGTCCCACGGCAATGGAGCCACCACCTCAAGTCCCACAGCAATGACATCCATGCCTCAGCAGTCCCACAGTAGGAACCAGGGCATCAACATTTCCTCAGCTATGGAGCCAGCGCAGTCATTGCCTTTCCAAGTGTTGATGCTTAGTAAACCTGGCTAAAGTCAGGTCAGTTAACCCCTCGATTAACCTGTCGTGCTCATGGCAACAAAATATGCTGACAGGTGTGCACAGCAATACCACGGCAGGAGGTAAGAAGCTACAAGGAGAAACGCTGGCATTTCCCAAAGGCAGACATTATCCTAGCATTTCCTGAAGGTGGGATTAAATGAAGAAAGTGTCAGGAATATCCCAAGGGAGCCGGGTTGGGAGGGTTTACCTCTGGAGATGCTGAGGTTCAGCAGAACAGGTTTGGGTTTGGGCTCTGTCTTCTACGTAAGCACGAGTCAACACCTGTGTCAGAGGGGAGAAGGGTGGGGATGCCTCAGGACAGGAGGGTCCACAGGCACCCATCGAGACGAAGGTGTTGGTCCTTCTTCATCAAGGCAGCAACTGGAGGTGCACTCTGCAGGGAGCCCCCTTTCAGCCGAGCTGCCTGGGCCTGTTGCATCCTCACAGACCTGTAAGAGGAGCGACATCCCTCAGCAAAAGACGCTGCGTGGATCACATGTCCACATTTTAGACACAGGAGGTGCCCAGCAAGTGGACCCGGTACAGCTGCTGCCTCCGGATTCAGGGGTGCTAGTTTAGAGGACCAGCCACCAGCAAGGAGGGCCTAGGGAGAGCCACAGTGGGCTCGGTGCCTGCCTGGTTGAGGCGCCAGCCTGCGGGCTGTGTGGTGATGGTGACCAGTTGTGGGGACGTGGGCTTGGAGCCATGGCAGAGGTCAGCCCTGCTGTGGGGATGTGGGGGCCTCAGGGCATCCCCACAGAGCCCAGAGGTCCACACAGACTGAGGAGCATCTGAGGAAGAGTCAAGGCCAGGAACCCCAGAAATGCCAACCCTTCGGGGCAGTAGAAGAGCAGGACAAGTGAAGAGCCCTGGAGGGGTGGGAGCAGCCCCCAGAGAAGCAGGTGCTGCAGGGATCTCGAGGCAGAGAGCAGCCAGCTTGCTAAGACGCAGAAACACGGGCAGAGCCATGCGGGCACAGAGGCCAGGAGGCCGCCAGTTTCCAGAGGAGACAGTCACTGGGGCTTCAGTGACTGAGGGCGGGAAAAGGCAGAGGGCAGAGGGCACCTGGGAGGTGGAGGCCCAGAGCGTGTGCTTCGTTTTTACAGCTGTGCATAAAAGAGGCTGCAAAGAGACTCAGCAAAGCATTATCAGCACACAAGGTGGGGTAGAGATTTGTTGTACTTCTCTGTGTTTTGAAAAAAAATTTAGGGGGTACACTTAAGTTTAGAATCAATAAAATAATGTTGTTTATTGTTTAAGTGCACAATGGAGTTAGCTTTGAACAAGCAGAAGGATGTGGAGAACACGTGTTCAGGTGGGTGCCGAGGGCAGCTTCGGATCTGGAGGGAGCTCCTGAGGTGCAGGTGCCCCGTGGACGGTTCGGCTCCCCATCTTCAAGGGCCCACCTTTCTCTCTGTCAACCACCAGATAAGCGCATTCTCTGACATTTCTAGTGACTGACTTGTGAAAAAAAGTTGGTTTTTTTTTTTGGTAAATCCAAATGCCTTTACAAAGCACAAATTCTGTAGATTGTTTTCATGATTGCTTAAACTGGAGAAAGTTGTATAAAAGTCATCTGCCAGAAAGCAGCAGGTTCCCCAGTGACCTGCCAACCCAGGCCGAAGCTCACACAGGGACTGATTCCTGAGGCACCACGAGCAGTCATGCATTTGTCTGTTTTTATTCTTTTTTTAAGATAGCATATTCAAAGTACTTTCGGGACATGTTGCTGATTACCAATGTATGCTTTGGTATTACTTTTGCAATATGTTTTAGTCTGTTCTCACGCTACTAATAAAAACATACCCGAGACTGGGTAATTTATAAAGGAAAGAGGTTTAATGAACTCACAGTTCCGCAGGGCTGGGGACACTCACAGTCATGGTGGAAGGTGAAAGGGGAGCAAAGGCACATCTTACATGGCGGCAGGCAGGAGAGTGTGTGCGGGCGACCTGCTTTTACAAAACCATCAGATCTCATGAGACTTTCACTATCATGAGAACAGCATAGGAAAGACCCACCCCGTGATTCAATTACCTCCCACTGAGTACCTCCCACAACATCTGGGAATTATGGGAGCTACAACTCAAGGTGAGATTTCGGTGGGGACACAGCCATAGCAGATCAGTGTGTATACCATGAACATGGACACCATGCTTATCATGAAAGCAACCTAGAGAGAACCAAATTTGTTTGATAGGAAATACAGCAAGCCAGGATAAAGTGAATAGAAAGCATCTCCTTGAATTGTTACCAAGTGGTTGTCTGATCTTGAGGGGATGCTTGCAGGGAGTGCCACAGCCACTCGAAGGCTGAGGTGCCATGCCCAGCTGCTCCCCCCTCTCCCCACACTGCACTCTCCCTCCTGTGTGAGGCTGGCAGCAACCACACATGAGGGGCTGCCAGGGCTCCTTGTCTGTGCTCAGTGTGTGCAGCCTGGGGGAGCAGGGAACTACCTGGGCCACAGAAGGACAGGCTGCAGCAGGAGAGGGCCCATCACTGCTGCTCTGAGCCAGAGATGCGACTGCAGGTGGAGGCCCTGCTGACCCATCAAAGCACCCAGGCGGCCCCACGTTCTCCCCAAGTCCCCAGGTCTCTGCCTGCATGTTCCAAACAGTTGCTGATGCAGTTGGACATGCAGACCGGGGACTCATGTGTCATGCCGGGCACCATGGTTTGTCCAGCAGGACGGTGATCCTAACCCGTGCAGAGCCCCGGTGAAGGGGTGGGAGTGCTTTCGGAGAGACACGTAGGGGAGATTGTCTGAGTGTGTCTAACCCCGCCCCAGAGAGGATGCCTGAGGATCGTGGCCCTGAAATCGATGTGAAATCGGCTGACTGTGTCCCCACCCGACCCAAGCACAGGGCACCAGGCAGAGCCCACACTTTGGTGCTAATTCCAGCCCTGCTCAGTCCCCAGAGTCCAAAGCCCCAGATGGATCAGTGCAGCCCTAGGCCTCTCTCCTCTTTTCTGCTGACTTCCAGAGATGCAGTTGGAAGCCAGAGATGGGCAGACAGAGTGGCCAGCGTCCTGTAGCCCAGCTGTGAAATTCTACCACCCAGTGAAGCCAGTAATCAGTCCTCAGGCCAGTTGCACCAGTGGTCTCCACGCCCTCGCCATTCTCTTCTTGGCTTCGTTCCAAATTTGGTTATAAATTTTTGTGGTACTCCTTCACCCCCAAAGACATTCCTAGGCCTGATTTCCATGGCACCTGACACCACAGAAAACACAGGATTCTGTTCGTCTCTCCAAACAAATTCAGAGTTTGATTTGCATCAGAGGAAGCAAATCTCTGCTTCCCGTCCAGAGCGGCGTTTAAGGAAAGGCGCGAGACAGCACACAGCGTGGACCCCAGGCCTGGAGTCTGCTCTGAGAGCGACTCCATTCCTTGTTGGAGAAGGATGAATAGCAACGGAGGTGAGAGGACTGAGGCTCTGGCAAACACGCAGTAGGTGTGTCAGATGACTGATGGGTGTCAGGTGGAGGCCTTTTACTTCAAAGTGATGTCTAGGCAATATTCAGAAAGCAAAACCTACTCAAGAAGAATTACATTTTGATGTTTCGTAATCACTTCTACAGGGATTGAAGTCACCTTGTCCAAGCACTGTTACCCAAGGATCCCTCTGGACTGCCTGCAGTTCCACGGATTTGGGACAATGTGCCTCCAAATTCACCAGGAGAGGTTTCCTTTGATGTCGAGAAAACCTTGTAAGAATTTCACGTCTCCTAAGCATCACTCAGGTGATTTGGGGACTCATGTATCATGAGTCAGCTCCCTGTGAAGGGCCCAGTTACAAGGTACCAAACCTGCAGTGTGTGCAATGTAAAGGCAGGGGGCAGTGGAGATGCCATCTTTGCATTTCAGGTCTCCAGGATGAAGCTGGGACAAAGATCTTCAATGTGCCCATTACACAGGTTAAAAAAAAAAAAACAGAGGCACAAAAAAACTTAAGTGAATGCGTCCAAGTCAGAAACCAGTGGAGTTGGAATTCAAATTTGCCATATGTATCAGTCTGTTCTCACACTGCCATAAAGACATACCCCAACCTGGGTAATTTATAAAGGAAAGAGGTTTACTTGCCTCACAGTTCAGCATGGCTGCGGAGGCCTCAGGAAACTTACAATCATGGCAGAAGGCAAAGGGGAAGCAGGCACCCTCTTCTCAAGGCGGCAGGAAGGAGAAGTGTCGAACGAAGGGGGAATAACCCCTTACAAAACCATCAGATCTTGTGAGAACTTCCTATCACGAGAATACCGTAGGGAAATCCCCCACCATGATCCAGTCACCTCCATCTGGCCTCACCATTGACCTGTCGGGATGACGGAGATCATAATTCAAGGTGAGATTTGGGCGGGGACGCAAAGCCGAACCATGTCATCATATAATCGCAATCCCCTTTGCAAGATCCCTAACCTGGGTCTGATACTGGAGCCTTCATCTCCCCTGAACTGTGACTTCCTGAACCTCCTCGTGCAGGACACTCACTGTCTGTGCAGGTTTGAGCAGGTGACATCGGCAAGGAGCAGCCGTGGCAGCGTTGGACCACTCAAAGTATGGGCATGCGCAAGAAGCTCTCCATCGTCTGCAAATCACCAGTCCTGAGGACCGCCCAGCTGCACGCCAGGTGCTGCTCCACTGATGGATGCCTTTAAGGGCATCTGGGAAGAAAAAGGCTGGTGCTCAAGATCATCTTCTACAGAACCTAAAGCTATGTTTTTACGCACCTCATGCCTTTGACCTTAGCTTACCTCTACACTTCAGGCTATGATGTACTTCTCTTAACACTGTTTGTGGTCCAGGTCATGTCCTGCAATATTATTGGGCTCTTTTACTATTAATATAGGTTCTGGTTGTGTTCACAGGAGCTGAGAGTTTGCTATCTAGTTTCATGCCATATATTTTGCTGTTTTTAATACCGTTTAACATATGTAACATCAAAGCAAACATACTACAGACATCATTCCTATTTCCACAGACCATGCTTTAATTAATTTTTGTATGAACTTTGAGGTTCTCAGAAAAGAAATCTCCCACGTGTGAAATTCTGCATATTTGGTTTTTTCACCATCAGACTCTCCTGCTAGTGCCTTCCTCCTGGGCACTGTCGGCAGCTCCCCGATGCCCTGGAACCCACGGCAGGGCTGGGGCCAGACACACGCTGGCTTCACAGAAGTGTGAGGACAGGTGTCTCTCCCGAGGTGCCATGAGCCGTGAGCCCGCGGCTCCCGTGTGAGCGCCGATTCCCCGGACTCTTAGGTGGCCACACAACCAGAAAAGCCTTGGGAGACCTCATTATGTGGGAAGGGCATATATTGAGAAGCTGAGATTTTTTTTTATTTTCATAAAAGATGAATATTGTCCAGTCATTAACATTTTACAAAACTGAGAATTAAAAAAATCCTGCAATCTTAGCCAGATATAAGCACTGACAACTTGTATTTCCACGTGGGTTTGTTGTTCTTAACTCTTCTCTACATAGCAGCCTCTCATAGCAATCAAAGATCATCTCTACTTTACAGAAGGAGAAACTGAGGCACTGGCAGGTGGCGTAACTGGCCAGAGCCCTCTTCAGTGGGTGGCAGCCCTGGCTGTGGGCTCCCCTGCAGATGGAGCGGTGGTCTCCGCTGCAGGATCTGAATTATCTCTGGGACTTGCACACATGCACTGAGGCTGCCCCAGTCGGGACAGACCAAGGGACTGCATGTGAGCGGGTGACGCTAACAGTCACCCACTAATTCAGCACTCGCTGAGCCACAGTGCTGATGCGCTTCCAGATCCAGGCCTTCGTGGGTTAATTTCATGTTGAAAACGTTCCCCATGCAGGAAAAATGGTGCAAACGTGTCTCCTGTCCTTCACATGCTCCAGAACTGATTGGCCATTGATTTAATCGGGTCCAGGTTTGCTCTGCTGGAGGTCACCCTATTGAAATATCTTTCATGTCTGGAATTACTTTCTCAGGAAAGACTCCACGATCAGCTGACAGCGCTCCCTGGGGAATCCACCCAGAGGCCCGTCCGGGAACTTCTGCAGTGAAACCCTCTTACGGAAGAAGGAGTGTCCCCTTCACCCAACCCCATCAAACTTTGAGTATGACCACTTGCCTCATTTACTGGAAAACAACTACTGTATTTGCATTCCTGACCTTGCTGAAGCATTTGAGTGTTTCGTTGGTGTTTGCTTTCTCTTTCTCTCCTGCGTGAGGATGGCTGGCTCTGCCGTTAGGATCTCCGTCTCCCTTCTTGATTCGTACACTTCCAGCACATGCAAACTTCCTCTTCCAAATTCGCTACACACATTTTTGCTCTCGGCATTTGTCTTTGCGAAGAAAAGTCTGGCATTTTTTTTTTCTTGCTTTCAGAATAATACATATACAATGTGAAATTTGGAGAAATGAAGATAAACCAAAAGTTCACATAAATAGCCACAGTCTGCATCACAGGCGAGAACAAGGTGTGAGCACTGCCGGGCGCCTCTCCAGTCATTTTTCTCTGTGAAAAAGCACATATTTTCTTTTTCAAAAATGGAATCGTACAGGACATGCTGTTTGCAATTGGCTTCTTCTTTTAAATTCACTGCAGCACAAGTGTTTTCCTGTGCCACCAAGCGTTATTTTCAGGGCATTACTTTTTAATGGATGAACACAGTCTATTGTGAAAGTAACACAGTCTCTGTCCTGGTTTTCTAGGACTGCACCACACACTGGGCTGCTTTAAACCGCAGAAACTTCTTCTGGAAGTCACCGGAAGCTGTCCGCAGGGTCCTGTGCCCTCTGAAATCCGGGCTAACACCTTCCTCGCCGGCCCTGGCATCCCGGGGCCACAGCCACCCCACGTGTGCCGAGGCTCGTACGTTCGTCTCTGCCCCGTCATCACCGGCCGTCCTCTGCGCGTCTGTCTCGGCATCATTTTGCGGGAGCCCCTCGGCCATGGACGCATGTTAACCCGTCCTGAGGACCGTGCAGCTCCACTCTGCTCCACTCACCCACGTGTTTGAGGTCATCTGGGAAGAAAAAGATCGGCTCCTACGATCATTTTCTACGTAACTTAAAATTAGTCTTCTTTTACATACGTCACGTCTCTGGCCCTTGCTTGCCTCTGCGCTCCTGGCTGTGATGTCCTTCTCTCCCTGATGCTGGCTGCGCCATCCTGCTCCAGTGGGACCTCGACTTAGCAAATCACGTCTGCAAGGCCCTATTTCTAAGTGAGGGCCCATTCTGAAGTACTGGGGGTTTGAACTTCAACCTATCTTTTGGGGATCGCAATTCAAGCTGTAACAATTTCCGTCACCTGCTGCCTCTTATTCCACAGAGAAACTGCTCTCACTTTTCTTCTTTGATCAGCGTTTCCATTTCTGATCACCTGCGCGCTTCTGTGACCATTTTCTCGGGATTAATTATTGGAAGTGAGATGGATCTAATGTGTGCCGTCTCCTGACCCTGTGGAGTGGGCAAGGACAGGACTCCGGGTGCAGCCTCTGTCTCAGCCTGCCGTGGCCACTCACTATGTCAGGACAACTTGCAAGGACCCACGGAGGGAGAAGTTTGCCTTGGAGCTTGTCCTGAGCCGGAGCCTGAAGCCCCCAGCGTGGATCACGCAGGTCACACGGTAGAGAAGAAGAGGAAACAGAAACCAGAGCTGCCACCGCTTCCCTCCCCACCTAGTGCTGAACGAGGAGCCCCTGGCTTCTCTTGTCGCAATGGCCTGATGACAGGGTCAACTCCTGGACCCTCCGTAAGCCCCTGGGGCCTTCACTGAGAGCTCAGAAGTGCAGGTCAAGCCTGCAGTTGGAAGGACCATTAGGCACAGAAGTGGCTCCCAGTGTGTTGTCTGTGACATGTTGCCGACGTTCCCTGCCTCCCAGCTCAGGGCTCCCTCCCCCTGGGCCCCACAGGATGTATATGCACACCGAGCTCCATGGCCACACAGAGAGAAGACACGTGGTGTTGCCTGGCCCTATTCTCCTTCAAGGCCCGGCAAATCTCAACCCAGCCCCGCACAGTCCTGGGCAGCTCCGACAGAACCTGCTCTCTCCTGACTCTCCCTGTTGAAGACTCAAGAAGTTTTTAACTGCACTGAGCACCGCATTTCATTTTGAACCTAGCAGCAGCCTCTGTCAAACGACTGTGCCTTGCTTATCACTCGCACAAGCAAACCAAGATAACCGCAGGGTTGCAGGAGGCGGCTCCGCCCCCCCCCCTCGCCGAAGGC
The DNA here is from genome assembly GCF_009761245.1 of Sapajus apella. Lineage (NCBI taxonomy): Eukaryota > Metazoa > Chordata > Mammalia > Primates > Cebidae > Sapajus > Sapajus apella. The sequence continues at coordinate 40,502,954 of NW_022436951.1, forward strand.
AACTCGCTGTGTCGTGAGGGCACGCCCAGGGTGGCTGGCACTCCTGGTGCACACTTCTCATTGTAACAAAATTCAGAGGCGTACTAGCAGCTCCTCTCATCCGCCGCGTTCCAGGCAGGTGATAAACCACCCTTCATCAAACCCAATAGATATATTTTTTGTAACACCTGTGAATTTCTCCATTTGATGAGATATATTAATCAATGGACTACAATGTGATAAAGTCAGAATATCATAAAATCTATTGATATTAATTTACATCTCCCCACGTAGAGGTGAAAATTCCGTATGGGGATGCAATCTAGTGTGACAGACACGAGCAGGGTGGCCGGTGTCTGCAGGCCCATTGCTTGGATCTAAATCTGGGCTCTGCCACTGGCCAACCTTGGGTGGCCTTGGCCAGGTGACCTAATCTTTCAGTGACACGGTCCCCGCATCTGTTAAATGGGGGTGATGACGGGAGCTCCCGAGAAAGAGAGTCAGACGATCACCCGGATAACTGTCTGGTAACACGCGTGCTTGGAACATTGCCCCCAGTGTGGTCAGCGGAAGGATGGTGATTTGGATCTAGAGCTGTACTCGCTGCAGGGCCATGTCCCCCAACTCCCTCTGAGGGATTATGACATGGATGAAGAAGGTGGTGCATGAGGGTTCTCCAGGGGAAGGCACCAGCAGAATGTGCATATCTCCATGGAAAGAGGGGTTATTTTAAGGAACTGGTTCAAGCAATGCTGCAGGCTTGGCAAGTCCACCATCTGCGGGGCTGGCCGTCAGCGGGAGACCCAGGGGGGAGCCGATGGTCTCCAGGACTTACCCGCATGCTTGGAAGGTGGTCAGCTCCTCCCTCTGATCATGAAGAGGGGGCGTGAGGGGGTCTCCTGGGAGGCTAAGGCTGCACGCCTGAGGCACAAAGCTGTGAGCAGTGTCTGAGTTTCCAGGGAGCAGGTCTGCACTGCAGACAGCAGGTGAGCCGCGGAGACAAGGCCAAGTTCAGCTCGAGCCCACAGGCGTCTGCTGGCAGAACCCCTTCCTGCTGGAGGAAGGTCATCCTTTGTCCTGTGCAGGCCTTCAACTGACTGGATGAAGCCCCACACTAAGAAGGATCGTCTACTTTACGCAGAGTCCACCGCCGAACTGCTAATCTCATCCAAAAACACCTGCACAGAATTATCACTAATAATACTTGGCCAAGCATCTGGGCACCAGGGCCCAGCCAGGCAGACACGTGGGTGCAGCCGTCACGGGGACTTTGCCCCAGAATCTGTAGGCCCCCCACTCCCTCCGGAGGTGCTCAGGTAAACCCAAATAGCAGCCCCTGCAGCTACAGCAGCAGGGCTGTGGAGTCTGCAGACTAGCCGGTCGGAGCATGTCATGACTGTGGATGCAGTGGTTCAGGCACACAGTGGACGATGGGCGTTAGTGCCAGCCACTTGGAGAAGCACCGGCGCCCGCGCTGCAGAACCTCCCGCGCTGCAGAGCTTCCCGCACGGCCTCTGTCCGGCAGCCCCTGGGCCATCCTCCCACAAGTAGGCCCGTAGCTCCTAGAAAGGAGGATCTGCGTGTCCCCAGCGCTGGGCTGGACAGGGAGGCCTGTCAGAACCACTCGGTCCCCCACCCCCTGAGCCACCGGGACCTGACACTGGGGGACTGGAAATAATGTTGCCCGAAAGCCACATGGCATTAAATGGCACCAGGAAGACCCCAAGGCAGCAAATGCCACTTTACGTGCAGTTTAAACGTTAGAAACATCACTTTTCTCGGATTTTCTTGAAGTCACAGAGGAGGGCTGAAAATGAATCATTCAGCAAAACATGGGTGCCTTCTCGGTATTCACTGACGCCTTTATTCACACTCCTGCAAGGCTAGAAGAGGCTTTCAAGAGTTAAATTACAGAAAATGTACACAATGGAAAGCTTATTGGCTTTGTTTTCTTCCGTGACTACAGCCAGAATCACAAACCAGGCTCAGGAGGAATCTTGTTCCTTCTAAAGATGGCTGGAGCGAGGATGTGCACCTCCCGCCCACCCGTGAGGCTAACTGCGTGCAGCTGTTAGGTAAATAACTTCCAGGGTAACTGAGAGCACAGAGATTCAACCACAGCGAAGGCCCCTGGCAAACACAACCGCACATGCACACCTGCGCAGCCTCCCTCTGCACATCGGATGCGGGACGAGCGGCTGCCTCTGCTCTGCTCTCACAACTGACGCAAACGCCCACAGAACAGGTGCCACTGTCCGACCACGCCCAGGCACACTCGCCCATCCTCATCCAGATACAAAGCCATGGCGTTTCCCAAATAATCAACTTCCTGTTCCTACAAGCTCTCTCAAGGTGTCCATGAGCCTCAATCCCGAGGATTTGCATGACTTACCCCATGCTTAGAGGTGGTCCCTGCCAACCTCTCATCACGGTGGGAAAGGGCTCTCCTGGGAGGCTAAGGCTGCACCCACCAGGCACAAAGCTATGAAAAGTGTCTGAGCGTCCAGGGGAAGCCAGTCTGCATTGCAGGCAGCAGGTGAGCAGTGCAGAGGGCAAGTCCAGGACCCCGAGGGCTGGCCGGATGTCCCACACAGCACAGCCCTGGAGGTCTTCAGAGCATCATCTGTTGCAATCCTCAATCCCCATAAAAGAAAAAAAAAAATCAGGAAGCCACAGTGGTGGCCCATTTGTCAAGGTCTCTGCTTGCTGTGGAGAAAGATAATTTGCTACATAAATAATGAATTAGACGCATGTCCCTGGGACCAGCTCCTGGAATGCTTGGCAGAGCCATTGTGGGATTCCAGGTCGCCTCGGGCCGCCGTTCTCAGAAATGCTGGGACAGATCTGTTTAAGGTTCTCGCAATTATCCAGCATCGATGGAATGTCTTCTCGGGGTCTCACTGATTCTATCTGGATGTGGCTGAGAGTCAAAGTGTCAAGATGTGAAACATCCTTTTCCAATCATAAAGAAATACACAGGATTCAGCCCATGTTCCATGGCTCCGGGCTCCTACAAATAGTATTTATGTGATTATTTTCGCTGGGATTTCAAGGGTTCAAAGCCATCCATGTAGAAAGAATTCCTTTTTCTCCCTCTCTTTCCTGAAAGCCCATTCCATCTGCCTGTCTAGGCAAGCTGGGAATTTAAAGGGGCAGGCAGGGCCTGTGGCCAGAGTGCTGAGCGGGGTGCACGGCCCCCAGTGAGCTCTGGAGGGATCCATGCCCCGTGTATCTGCTCCCTCCTGCCAGCAAGGAGGGCCTGGGAAGGAAACTGCGGGGGGGCCTGGCAGAGCTGAGACGCTTTCACAGCCGCATGACAGGAAGCAAGTTCACGCAATGGCTCTCATCCCACTCAGCAGCCAGGCCAAGAGGGACACTTAACCCTCCTCAAAACCCAGCCAAGAAGACAGTGTCCCGGAAACAGGGGCTACGTGGGGTTCCTCCCTCCTCCCCTGGCCTCTGCAATCTCCAGCCCTGGCCAGGAGACATTCCCCAGCACCCGCTCTGGGGGACCTGTTCACACTGAGGCCTGTTGCTGATGGCTGCATGCAGCTGGACAGAATCCTGAGTCACTGCCATGCTCCAGTTCCAGATGCCCCTCTTTCCCCACGTCTGGCGCCCCGCCTCCTCCTCCTCCTCCCAGCAGCTCAGGTTCCCTCGGGCCCTCCGTGGACTCCCTCCCACCCGTGGCCTCTCTCCCACTGGCTCCTGGCACGTCCCGGGTCCTCCTGGCTTCTCAGGTCTTAACGGTGATTTTATGAGCTTAGCAGGACCTCTGGTGCCAGCTGCTTTCCCTCCCTCTGGGCACCGTGGCATGTAGCGGAGGGGTCTTTGCACTGAGAGCTGCCGATGCTGTGGACAAGCGAGAGGCACCCAGGGTCAGGCTGGGGCTGCAGGACCCATCTGCAGGACAGGCTTCAAATATTCACTGTCATCCCTCGCTCTAAACAAGAGACAGACAAAAAAATGGACTGCATGACAGTAACTGTAAAAGCTTTTAAAAGGAAAATCCCAAGACGGCCATGGAGTCAGAGGCTGCGTGTTGTTCAGTTTAGTGGCAACAAGACCCCCTCCCACACCCAGAGTTCACCTAGAGGCACCAGGGCTGTGAAGCGGGAAATTCAGACACTCCGGGCACAGCCCTGGTCCTCCTCCAACACAGCGGACGGGCTTGCCCCAAGGGCACTCTGTGGTCACGCAGCAGACGCGAAGCCCCGTGGATCCTCCCTGCCCAATCAGCAAGGAGCAACCCTGCTCCCCAGAATCTCCTAGGAGACAGACGTGTGGGAGCCTGGCCTGTCTGTCCATCATCCCCCCCAGACCCCGAGATTCTGAGGGCAACCCCAGCTCTGTTCTCCGGCAGGCTCCCACAAGCTCCTTCACGGCTGCCCCACGGCTGCGAGGTGGTTGAGGGAGACATCGGGGTCTGCTCTAGCGAGACTGCAGTGCTACTGCATGAACTCACATAGCTGAGCCCATGTTCCCTTTTGTCCCTGTCACACATATCCAAGGCTCATCAGCCTGGCTCCCTACACCCATGTGGAGACGGCGTTATGCAGGGCCAGTGGTGGCCGGAGTCCCAGACATCCTCCGCCTCACAGCGGCCCCCCTTGGGTGCAGCAGGCGTGGTGAAGACCATGGCACGTGGCTCCTGTGACTGTGGATTAAGTTAAGTGGCAAAGATAACATTAAGGTCCCTCATCAGCTGATCCTGAGTTGATCAAAACCATAAGCTTTTTCGGGGAGGGCCTGGCCCAACCACGTGAGCCCTTTGAACCTGGATCTCGAGGTCAGGGAGCGGGGGCTGGAATCTGCAGCAGGTACTCCCCGTTCCCTCCAGCAGTTCCACACAGTGAGGAAAGGGACCTGCCAGCGAGCATGGGCTGGGAGGGGACCCCGGGCCTCCCGTGAGGCTTGCTGACTTCAGCCTGCCAGAGCCCGAGCAGAGAGCTCCTGAAACCGTGCCCAGACTTCTGGCCCAGCCTTTTTGGCTGAGAGACCGTGTTTGCGCTGGTCGGTTATGCACAACAGATAACTAAGACCAGGGAAGCAGTCACCTGAGGTGGACATCTGAGGCGGGGCGAGTGCATACGGTGTGGATGCTGGTTTGTTGTGGCCCAAATCCTGGTTTGTTCCCTGCTCAACCTGAGCTTGGGTAAAATTTCCGGTAAATTCCATAGCATGTCAAGTCACTTCATACTAAAAAAAATAAATATGTAGAGTCCCTGGGTCACAAGTCAGCATGGTCTGAGTCGTTCAGACCCTGACCAGCTGGGGAAATCCATCGCGGCTGCAGCTCAGGCGAGCAGCAATGTTGGAAGTCCTCCCGAGGCAGGTGCGTGGACTCCCCACCTCCCACCCCTGCCCCCTCGGTCACTTCTGGCTCGTGGCTCCTGCAGGTGTCAGCGAGAAGGCAGAGAAGGATCCCAAAGAAAGGCACAGAGGTGAGCCAGCGGTCATGCTACTAATCTTCAGCTTGGCGGCTTCTGGGCGATTCCTTCACTGAACCTCACTCCTGGAACGCGTCCCACGTCCGTCGGGCTATCCCCTGCCCCCCAGATGGCAACCCACAGTCCCTCCCAGATAGCCCCAGCCCAGCTCCCCCAGAGTGTCCCTGGCCTTCCAGGAAGCAGGACCCTGAACTTCGCCTTGAGCATGTCCCAGTGCCATCAGCGGTCTCCCAGTGAGAGGCACTCAGCACGGCTGTGCCCCATGCTCCAGACCCACACAGCTACCCGGGGGGCACTTCATCTTCTAACTCCGCTTCAGCTAAGGGTAAAGCCCCCACCCCATGGGGAAAGTGGGGCAGAAATGCCAGCAGCCCTCCAGTCCTCTAGGAAAGCACCTCTCAATTCTCTTCCCCACCCCTTCACATGGCCCCTGCTGTGCCCTGGGAGAGCCGGGAGATGTCTCTCCTGCCCGCACCAGGGCTCCAGCACCTGCTTTGGAATATGGACCTTGGCATGTTCCCTCCACTTTTGGGACCTCAACCCTCAGTGTCATTTTGATGCTGTGCTCAAGTCGCCCTGGTCCTCCTCCAACGCCAGTGGACGGGCTTACCCTGAGATCACTCTGTCGTCGCCATGGGAAGGGAATGTCTGTGTCGCCGTGGAAGGCGTGTTAGGGTTACCGTGGAATGGCCAGCATGCCTTCCCTCCACACCGTGCCCACACCCTGGACCCTGTGACTTTCCATCACTGCCCAGGGAGAGCTGGGTTCTGTCTTCCATCGGGGCGGCCTTGCAACCTGCTTTGGTCAGCAGAATGCCGCTGAGAATCCATGTGCTCTGCAGTCCGTGAACAAGACCAGAAGAGAAGGAGGATGAGCCATGACACAGCAGACAGGCCAACGCCGCTGAGGCCAGCCAGTCCCAGACTACCTGCGGCTGCTCACGACGAATGAGAGTCCAGAGTCCAGAAGAACCACTTGGCCAGATTCAAAGCAAGTTACTGACCCTACCACAGCACTGCACACTCAATAAATGCTTGTTGTTTTAAAATGCCAAGTTTGGGCTGACCGGCGTGTGGCAGGGACTGACTGATGCGCAGGTCACAGAGCCCTCGATATGAGGTCAGACCCAGCACCTCACCTGGGGCCCATCTCCTCCCACCGAGTTAGCACCGCCAGATCCCCCCTCCTTCCTCCCACTACTCATGTGCCATGTTCTCTTCCGAAGGCTGCTCTCCCATTCAGGTAGACACCTCATTTCTATCTTGACTGTCCGACTCTTCCTCCAGACGCCTCTAGGCACCTGCCAGTTCTACCCACAAAGCCAGAGCTAACGCTGCTCTTACAAGGAGGGTCACCTTTGGATCACTCACTCACACACGTCGGTAACCACCAAGACGTGAACGGAAACACTAGTCTTCAGTGTCCGTAGGACATCAGCCTGGCTCAGTGCCGTCCAGGAGAGACGGGAGACAATTTCCCCGCTGTACCCCCCATCCTCACCCTACTCTAAGAAGGGCCTGGGTTTCTTTATCATCAGGGAGAGATGAGAAAACGGGGACCCTGCCCAGGAGCTGGGCTCCGCAGATGGCAGAGAACAGCAGGGGAAGAAGAGGCCCACCCAGGAGAGCGTTTCCGGCACAGCGGGGCTCTGGTGAGTGAGCTCCTGAGTTGGTCCAGGGGGGCTCGTCTCCAGCCAACACCTTCACATTCACTTGAGCTGGTTCGATCCACGTGCTCATGACCACAAATGGAGTCCAGTGTTTACAGCATGATTCTACAATGCGTTTCTCACCTCCATAAAGTATGGGTGTCGCTGTTTTCATTATGGACTCAGAATCAATCAACATTCCTAATACTTACTTTCCTTCACACTGTCTTGAAAGCATAAATGGTATATTTTTTGGTAACGTTTCACCGGATTTTGTGGAAGATTTGATAGTCTTTGCCCATATTCTTGGAGGCACTTTTTGGCTGCACTTGTCATTGATTTAGGACAGCAGGCGTCTGTCTGGGGAACGCCCACCTTCTTTCTGTTTTGTTTTTGTTGTTTTTATTGCTGTCTTCTTTGTTTGTTTGCTTTTGGTTGTTGAGACAGAGTCTCACTCTGTTGCACAGGCTGGAGTGCAGTGTCGTGATCTCAGCTCACTGCAACCTCCAGCTCCTGGGTTTGAGCTGGTGACCTACCTCAGCCTCTTGAGTAGCTGGGACTACAGGCACGCACCACCACACCCAGATAACTTTTGTATTTTTAGTAGAGATGGGGTTTCACCGTGTTGGCCAGGCTGGTCTCAAACCCCTGACCTCAGGTGATCTGCCCACCTCAGCCTCCCAAAGCACTGGGATTACAGGCATGAGCCACTGCACCCGGCCCACCTTCTAAGGCTTGGCGGACACAGAGCCCAGCTCACCCTGGAGAGGCAGAGCTGGTTCTCACTCTCCCACTGTCCTGAGGCTGCTGCATCACCCTGCCCCAGGCCCCTCCAAGCCCTGCCCTGGGCTTTGAGTCCGGAGCTGACATCACAAAGATGCCAGAGACAGCGGCTACAGTGGCTCTGGAAGCAGGCAGGGAGTCTGTGGCCAAGACAGCTGCAGCTTCGCCATCCACATAGGTCCCGTGGCCGAGGTCCTGGCAGCCCCCTGCAGCTGCCACTCCCACCCACCGACCCCCCCACGACTCCCCTCCTGCCGCAGTCCCAACTCAAAGAACCCCTCACAGTTCTTTAAGCCACTCCCTTGCCTTTGTTATGGATTTGTGTCCCCCAAAATTCATACGCTGAAGTCCTAACCCCAGGGACTTTGGATTGTGACTGCATTTGGAGGTGGGGTCTTTAGGGAGGTGATCAGGATTCAGTTCGGTCATTAAGGCGAGTCCCGTGGCAGACTCCACTAGGACGAGTGTCCTTACAGGAGGAGGTGAGGACTCAGGCACGGAGGACGACCCTGTGAGGACACAGGGGGAAGATGCCGGCGACACGCCAGGAGGAACCAACCCTGCCCACACCTTGAGGTCACTTCTGACTCCAGGAACCACATTTCTGTTGTGTGAAAGCTGAGGAGCTCTGTCATGGCAGCGGGGCTGGCCAGGAAGCCTTCAGGTAGAGCCCTGCTGCATGCTGGCCCCCGGCCTCAGGCCCCCTGCTTGCCGCTGCGCACCCCGCGCTCTGTTGGCCACAGACCACGGCTGGTGCCTCCTCTCCCCAGCAGTGTCCTCCCCTCCACTGCAGGTACCAAGCCCTCACACCCAGCGCTTGCCGCCCCTCGCCCGGCCGTATTTATCGGCCTCCTGGGGTGGCCGCACACCTCCACGCTGTGGCTCCAAGAGTCCCGCCCTGAATTCCAACACTCTTCCCCGACCGCCTCTTTAATACGCCTTAAGTTTAATTTTTTCTCTAAGTTTTATATTTTCTCTCCAAAAAAATCACCTTCCACAGAGTTTTCTGCATCCTCCTTCCACTCCCTGCTCCATCCCAGGAACCACCCCACCCCATTTCCGAATCAGCAGGCTGGCTTCAGCAGGACCCTGGTTACCCGTGAGGCTGCGCCCCGCACCCACACGGGCTCTGTGAGGTCTTCAACCCAGACACAGTGTGGTCCTGTGGGTCCTAACAAGTCCGACAACATGCCCCTTCATCTGTCCTGGGTCAGTCCTGCTTTGCTGCAGGCTGTGCTGTGAGTAACGCCCCCAGGTAGAGTCAGGCCTGATGTCCAGGTGCGAGCCCCGTGCTCTCGGAGCCGGTGGGAGCCGGAAGAATGGAAAATAGTTAATAGTTGGGAGAGTATCTGCTCAACGCGGGCCTTCCCCTCTGGACAGGATTTTGGAAGGTGGTTGCTTGCCGATGACAGGTGGCCAACACCTTTGTGGGGCACAACTTCCCACAAGTGAAGGAGAGGATGTAGCCAGCCTCAGGAAAGCTGGGGAGAAGAGTCTTTCTCCATGTCCGTGGGGGTCCACACCCTTGAGGGGTTGGCTTAGACTCTTGGTGTGAGCACACCCAAGGGACCTGCCACCCTGAACATTGCACTGAGAGGTGGCACGCAGGGCCAGGAAGAGTTGAGATCTGCCCCAAGGCTCCCAACCATTGAAGCCTGCTCCTCAGCCACCCATGGCTGCTGTGACCCGCTCACCAGCCACCCGCCATTAAACTGAGTTTGCCATCTTTTTAGTAGGTCACCTCTGCCCCACATGACACAAGATCAAAACTTAGACCTGTGAAATATAGAGATGGAGGAATCTCCTCAGGCGCCATCCACATTCGAGCCGAGAGTCTATCTCAACATCACATCAAATGAGAGCTATCACCTGAGTACATCGTTTGTAATTTAGAAATATTGTCTTAAGGAAATGCCCCTTCTGCTATTGATCTGCTTAATTTTATTTTTGCTTCTCTAAATTTAACTTTTTAGGCTGAACATTGGATCGCATGTGTCTGGTTTCCAGTCCAGCGGATTCCATCTATTGGCTCACGCACATCGTGTTGTCAAAACCCGTCTGAAGTTCTCTGCTGAACACAGTTTTTGCTTGTCTCCTCCACTTGGGTTTCAGGTCAGTGGGAAGCGCACCAGCTGTGAAATTAGCCTGTGTGCCCGCCCACGCACTGGCACACTCCGAGTAGGAGGGGCAGACGTGGGTGCAGGACCAGGTGCCATCGCTCTTCCCGGCACACCCTCCTTCTCTAAAGCTCATACGTGAGACTGAAATTTTCCCATAGTTACCTCACCACAATGTTGAGTTTGTTTAGAAAGTTTCACCAAAGCCTGCTTGTCTGTCTTGCCATTGTGCAAGACTGAAAAAGGACAACAGAGATGAAGAAAATGTGTGTGCATGGATAACTGGCAGGGCCCTTCCTTTAGGTCAAAACTGCACAGGGGTGCAGAATTCAGAGAGAACAATATGGACAAATTAACTTATTAAAACCACAGGAAATGTGCTTCCATTTTATGCTCTGATTAAGGCCTTTACCGAAACATTTCAAGCCAATTAAAAATATAATTTTCACTCTACTGCCCCAAAGGATGGGTGGTGAGCTGAGCTCTGAAGGATTTCACAGGAGGCACCTCTCAGCCTCCGCATGTTCTCATGTAAGATCTGAAAATAATTGCCAGATGGAATGTTTACAAAGAAAATCTCATGAAGGGGTTAAGCTGGGTTTCTATGGAAGGGTACTGCCTTTATTTTCATTGTTCTTGGAGAGCTTCCTGGCGAGATGAGACGAGGTTTTAGCGATGGTGCTGTTTCTACTCCAAAGTCTCGTCATGGTTAGAAAAGTAAAGGAAGAGTCCAGTGGCCACAGCCAGCTCCTGCCTGTCACCCGACACTCTTCCATGAAGAAGACCTGGCCGCACTTCCCTAGTCCTTTCCCAAGTGTCATCCTCTCCTCCATGTTTAGACGCTTATTCTAGGTCAATGACAGGGATGATTATTTTGCATGTTCCTGAACTTCCTCCGGTTCTGTCTCCCAGAGTTTCATCATGAAAATCACAAAAGCAATACAATAAACTTTCACATCTGCATCCAAAATACTTTTCTGGATTTAACACACTGACATGTTAACTGTCCTCTTTGTTCTTCTTTCCTGACGTGCTGATTCATGTCTCCATGAGATACACAGTTCCCTTCAAGTCACTTGGTCTCACACATCCCCCTTAAAATGATGTCTGCCATGCTTGTCCTGCTGAACCACTCCTGGAGGGAACCAAAGATCTGTGCAAGACCCAGACAACCGTGCTCCTCATTTTCCAAAAGCAGCACATTTTCACCAAGGGATCTTCATGACCTTTGCCCATGAGCATTCTACAACCATCATCATGCCCTTCATTTATGGCCATCACCCATGACCACTGCCCATGACAATTGCCTATGACCTTTGCTTACAGCCATTCTCCAGAACCATCACCAGGACTTTCACCCCAGACCTTCTTCGTGACTTTCTCCTGTGACCATCACCGTGGCTGTCACCCATGACCGTCACCAGTCACCATTGCCCAAGGTCACCATCCATGAACTTCACCATGACCCTCACTGTGACCTTCTTTCACAACCATCACTATGACCTTCACCCGTGGTCATCACCAATCACCACTGCCCAAATCCACTATCCATGAACTTCCCCATGACCCTCACTGTGACTTCCCACACCTGTCACCATGACATTTACCCATGACTATCACCAATTACCATTGCCCATAGCCATCATCTATGACCATCACTGTGACCTTCTCCCACCTACGGCCCTCATCCATGGACATCACAGATAACCAGCATCCATGACCCTAGCTCATGACTCACCCTCTTGCCCATGAACCATTGTCCATGATCACTGCTGCGACTTTCACTCATGACTGTCACCTGATACTACTGTTCATAACCATTGACCATGACCATCTTGCATGAAGATGGGCCGTGACGGAAGAAGTATCCTTTGTGTCACTGAGCTTCCTCCATTTGACGGACACAATCTATGACAACAAGATATATCTGGAATCTAGGACAAATCATTCTGAGAATGAAAATTGATGAAAACACTTCAACTGAAAGAGAAGGACAGCTCAGCTATGACACAGGAAGTGAAGCAACTACCTACATAGCCGCCCCCTCTTTCTGTGCTCCCCAGCTCTTGGGCACCTGCTGAAAACCCCAGGCAGAGGATGTGCCAGCCTCAAATGGGCTGCTGCCATGTCGATGCACACCTGCCTCCTGCCCAGAGCATCTAGCCAATAGCAACAGGAGCCTGCATACAACAAGCCCCACGGCGCAGGAGTCTGGAAGATTTGCTTCTGTTTACCATAAAATTCAGACACCCGCTTGAACATTTCACCTGAAGAGAATTTGTTTTAATTCATAACATATGAATTTTCAAAGAAACACCATTTATTAACTTGCAGCTATCACTGACCAAGAACCGTGAAGAAATTTAAGACCACATATCCAAATCCCTACCTTGTTCATAAATAATTGACAATGGTCATGATAAAAATTTGTGTGTATTTTCTTTTCTTTTAAATAGAGACTCAGTTTTCATTAGCTCAATACTGCCGCGATTTGTCACAACTTGAAAATCTTAATCTTGGTTTTCGGACTTCAACAATCCTCCCAGTTGAGCTGCGTACCATAGCTGCTGTCTTTCTAACGGCTTAGTCCTCATTTTCTCAAACCTTTTCATTTGTCCTGGGATGTCTGGTTTTTAACCCTTAAAATATAGTACTTCCCTTTCTCTTCCACCCATGAGGGCAGGTGAGTAAATTGAAAAAGCACACCCTGGTGAAGCTCCTCACTTTCACTTACTCTATTTATTGATTATTTTTTATTGTTTCTCTTTGGAGTCTGATTACTTCCTGCAGAAGAAACGCGACTTTTTGACCTGAAACATGAGACAGGGAGGTGATGAGCTGGGTGTCAACGCCGGCTTGCCTCTTCTTCCTTCCCACTGTTCTCAAAGGTAGACGGTGAGATGCAGATGTTGAAATGGATTCTAGAAGTCACGCGTGACGTTAGTATATTAATAAGTATCTTAGCATGCATGTATAAACATATGCATGTGTGTGTATGTGTATGGCTGTGTCTACATAGATATGCTAATCATGTATATATGTGTATGAGTGTGACAGATACGTTTTGTTTTGTGTCTAGACGTATCCTGGATGTAAAAACTTTGTCTGCCAAGTAGGACAAAAGAAGTTATGATTGCTTAGGTACTGAAGGTTTCATAAAAGGAACAGTATTTTGTGACTTTTTCTTTACTATGATGAAACATATAACACACGAATATTAAAGTTACAAGCTTTAATATTTAACCGGTGGCCGGCCTACTGAGCTGTGCGGCTCATTTCCACAAGGGCTCTAGTACAAGCAGTGACTTGTTTTAATAGACATCACGCATTAAAAAGGGGAGGACTGTTAAGTCACGACTCAGCCAAGAGCCACGGGGCACAATATGTTCTGTGGGTCAGAAGCACACGTCCTCAAGGAACAGGTGCACCAGAACAGTGTCTTTGTTATTAATCCGGAAATTGCATTTTTAGAACTGATATTGTCGACTACATAAGTCCCTATTTCTCCCCCTGTGGAATTTTTTTTCCCTAGAAAATCAAACAACTTCCCTTTGTTCCCTCTGAGGTGGACAGCCAGCCCCCGCTGCGCTGACTTTGGGCAGTGTCCTTCTGCGACCGCACTCTTGTGGAGACGCTTGGCTGTTTGGTGTGTCCTCCCCTTAGCAAGGGCCTGCACAGATGGCCTCTTTAGGAAGGCCGGGCAGCTTGGCTGGCTGTACCTCCAGAAGACAGATTACCCAGTCAAAGGGTAATGGAGAAGGTGTGGGGCGCACATGACTGCTGAGACAGCGGTGGCCGTCACGGAGTCCTTCCCCACCGTAAAGGTTGAGGGTGGTCCTGAACACCAGATGAGGCAGGAGCAATGTACCCAAGGATATGCATCACTTGGGTCTGGTTTATTTTCTACACAGAAAACATAATGTGTGCCTGGGACAGGTGTCCTTGAATGCTGCCCTACCCTCTAAGTCCAGCAAGATTTTTCCAAAATCCTGTGCACTTGCAGAGAGAAAGCAGGGGCCTCAGGAACCCCCAACCATGTCTGACACATCTCTACCAGACCCACCCCTCTCTGCAGCTGGGGGTCTAGTGGGGTTATCAGGGGGCGGATGTAAGGACAGGTCTTGATCTTGAAGGATCCACAGGTGCACGGCCCTGGGCTCTGGGGACAAGGCTCCTGGTCCTGGCCAGTCACTCACTGTGTGAGGCCACACCCAGCACGACCACCCCAGTCAGGCCAGCATCTCATGCCTGTGGCACACGGTGAACAGTCAGCACCGTGACCACCAACAGCAGCTGCTTCTGTGGGGAGAGTGGCTAGAAATGAATGAGGGGGAAGAATGAGAAGCCATTCAGGGAAAAGGGAGGGTGTATGGAGGTCCCCACCAGCACACGTGGCTTCCGGGAATCTGTGACTGCATGAGTGCTCTTCAACTAATACTGCCTTAAACACTTCCCATTCATTTTCAGCAGAGTCATTAGCCCATTGGTGAGCCGGAGCCTGCTCCGGGATCACAGATAACGCAGACAATTACTGCACCTCCGTGTGTTCCGGCGTTCCTTCAGGCGCCTGTGTATGGTAGTTCTGCAACAGTGAAACAGTTTCCTGTCATGATTTAAATGAGTCCAACCCATGTTCAAAACATGGAAAAGATTTCTATAATGCTGGGAAACAATTTGCTTGTCCATGACCTTGTTGCTCTGGAGAAACAATATTGTTTAAATTTCCTCCAGCTGGATACTTCAAAAATTTGTTCGGACTCCAGATATCATACAGGGGAATGGGCTTGTAAAAAGTCACACAGTCCTTAACTAACACTCTGACTTACTAAAACATCACCTTGTCCTAATTCCGCCTTCTTGACTATATACTTGTCGGAATCCCCGCTTTGTTAGCTATTCATTTGTCTGAATCCCTGCCTTCTTGGCTACATACCTGTCCGAACCCCCACCTTCTTGGCTACATACCTGTCCTAATTCCCACCATCTTGGCTATATACTTGTGCAAATCCCCACCTTCTTGGCAACATACTTCAAGTAGATGCAGAGTCAGGTGCTTTTGCAACAATCCTGATACTCGGACTCCTCAGAGGACTGAGATCTGCTGGATTTCTAGGAAGCTGGTAATTGGCAATCTTTGGAATAACTTAGCAGCCACTGGAATCACTTCCCACTGGCTTCCCAGAGCCTGTATCTTCTATGCTCTAAAATAATGAGAAGACTCAACTCAAGGCTCAGTGTGGCGCCTAGACCACACTCCCAGTTAATTCAGTCACGGTCATTTGCATAAGGAGCTAACGGTGCTGGGGTAGGATGGACTTGTTCCTGCGGCCGGGAGACTCTGAGACAGACATCAGGCTGGGGAAGGAAGCCTGCAGGTCCTCGGAAAGCCCTGCCCCAATAAACACATTGTGTCTTTAAATGGCACAAGCTGCTACAAAGTCAGCAACACAAGGAGAGCAAAACAGAACAAAAGAATGTGGTCCAACACAATGGTTTCCAAAACGAATTCTTCTACTACAAGCATCTCCTAGATTTTTACAATAAAATTTCCTAATATGCGTTTTACAAGCTAAATGATAAAATAAAAAGGCAAAATAAAGATATGGGGAAAACACATAAGGCAAATGCAAATAAGAAATGTAGACAAGCTACTATTAATATTAAATAAAGTAGAAATTAAGATAAAACCATAAAATGGGAAAAGATAATACTTCATAAGGATAAAGAATGTTTGAGCCACAAATTTTGATTCCCTTGCCAACAGGTTGAAATACAACAAAACCTGTTAAAAATGCAAGGACAAATAAATACACAATAATTAAAGGAACCATTGATACAACTTTAGAAACTGACCAATCATACAACATATGAAAAAAATGAGACTTTGAATACACAACTGAAAAGCTTGGCCAAATCGGCACACAAAAAATAAATTTCCTAACAGAGCATAAAAATCATTTTAAACACCCATCTATGGGACATTTAAAAATAGAGCATGTATTAGGCCGCAAAGACAGCTTCAATGAATTTCCACAGCCTACTACCATGGCACTGCCTTGAAGATTAAATACATTACACCCACACTGTCATTAACACACAAACATCGTGTGGAGTGCGGACACTAGAGGCACTGCCTTTAAAGTCGGGCTCAGGACAAGGATACAGGCCACCACTGCTCCCATGACGCTGGTCCCAGACAATGCAGTAAGACAAGAATAAAATCAGAGTCACTGAGTGCAAACTGTTGATCAGAGTGACGTTTCTTATATGAACGTTAGGCAGTTTAGGCAAAAATGCATGTAAATAACTTAGGAAGAACTGTGGTGGTGAGTCCAAACCTGTGAAGGGAGAGAATAAATCAAAGAGAAAAAGGAAGAACAATGGAAAGGTTTGCATTTCTTAACCCAGGAGGGAGGGCTGTCAAATATATAATGGGACTCAGTAGAGTTAAAACCCTCAGTCAGGTCTGGTGCACTGGCTCACGCCTCTAATCCCAGCACTTTGGGAGGCCAAGGCAGGCGGATCACCTGAGGTCAGGAGTTCGAGACCAGCCTGGTCAATATGGTGAAACCCCGTCTCTACTAAAAATACAAAAATTAGCTGGGTGTGGTGATGCACACCTCTAATCCCAGCTACTCGGGAGGCTGAGGCAGGAGAATCACTTGAACCTGGGAGGCGGAAGGGTGAGCTGAGATGGTGCCACTGCACTCCAGCCTGGGCAGCAGAGCGAGACTCCGTCTCAAAACAAACAAACAAACAACAAAAAAACTCTCAAACCGATACTGCACATACTTTCTTTTGGGCTAATGAGACATCCCCCACCTGTTTACCGTAACAGCATTATAGAGGTTAAAAACAAATTTAAATTAAAGAAAGTATATTTAGGCATGGGGTCCCACATAATCTGGTTTGCTCTAATGTGAATGGCCAGAAGCTGGGAGGGGGTGTGTGTGATATGCGCAGGGTTCTGCTGAGGGAGGCATCCCTTCCATATGCGATCTTGAGCCTGCACGCCAGGAAAGCTCCTGGTTTACTTACCCTCTGCTCAGAGGAGTGTCCCAACCAAAGGACGAGGAATAGGCAGGGCAGCAGCAAGAGAACAAATACAACAGTACTAAGGGTCTCTGTGAGACGGGGCTACAAACCTCCCCGAAGCCAACGCTCCCTGTGTTCCTCGGGCCCTCTGACGCGGTGCCCACCCCAGAATCCCACATCAAGCATGAGCTGTTGTCTTCCTCTACTTTTCTACCTTCAGTATTTTTCTGAAGCTGAGCTATCCATTTGCCCATCTTTTTATTGGGTGGGTTTTTTATATTATTATTGACATTTGTGAGTTCTTTATCTATTTTATGCACAAGTGCTTTATCAAATATGTGATTTGCGAATATTTTCTTCCAGTCTGTGGTCAGTCTCTCCATTCACTTCTCAGTGAATTATTAATTCTATGAAGTTGAAGGTATCCATTTTTCCTCATATAGATCATGCGTTTCACGTTGTATCTAAGATATATTTGACTAACCTGAAGTCCCAAGATTTGCTCCAATGTTTTCTTTGTGGTTCTCAGTTTTTCATTTGTGTTTCTAATCCATTTTGAGCACATTTTGCATATGATACAATGAATTGGTCAATGTCCTTTTTCTTCATATGGATCATCAATAGTTTCACAAAGGATAGGAAGACTGTCCTTTCTCCATCAAATTGTCTCTACGCATTTACAAAAACCAATCGACAAACACGTAGTTCTATTTCTGGATTCTTTATCTTACTCTATCCTCTATTTCTGTGTCTTTATGCCAATACCATCCTGTCACGATTACTGTAGCTTTATAAGTCCTGACATTAGGTAGCAAAATTTCTCCAAATTTGTACTTCCTCATCAAAGTTTTAAAATATTCAATGTAGAAATTGTGCACATCTTTTGTCAGGTTTACCCCTAAGTATTTCATGTTTTGGTAATATTCTAAGTGGTATTTCTTTCCCTTTAAATTTCTAGTTGTTGCCAGTATATAAAAACACAATTGATTTTTGTATATTGATCTAGTAGCCTGTCACTTTGCTAAGCTTTCTTATTAGTTCTAATAGTTGTTTTATAGATTTCATGGGATTTTCTTCATAGATAAGCATGTTGTCTGAAAATTAAGACACGCTTACGCCCTCTCCAATCTAGACACTTTCTATTAATTTTCCTGCGTAATTCATGGGCCTGGTGGCACAATGTCGAATGGAATGGCCGAGAATGGCTGTCCTTGCCTGGTCCTGGGCCTGTAGGGGAAGCGTTCCGTTTTCACCACTAAGTGTAGCATTGTCTGTAAGTGTTTCTTCTCAGGGTGTTCGGTAGGGTTCAGCAGTGAAGCCACCTGGGCCTGGAGTTTTCTTTGTGGGAAGGTTTTTACTACATAGTTTAAATAGATTTAAGGCTATTCAGCTTCTCTTTTTTTTCTTGAGTGAATCTTGGTAGTTTCTGGCTTTTAAGGAATTTGTCCATTTCATCTAAGTTTTCAAACTTATTGCTTTTGCTTTTTTCAAAATATCTTCTAAGTACCTAAAGACTCTGTAGTGATGTTATTTCTCTCATTTCTGATATTGGTAATTTACATTTTTTATCATTTGTTCCCTGACCAATCTGACTTGAGGTTTATTAATTTTATTGATTGTTTCAAAGAATCAGCTCTGGGTTTCATTGTTTTATTCTAACGTTTTCTGCTTTTTCTAATTTATTGATTTCTGTTCTGATGCTATTTTCTTTCTTCTCTTACTTTGAATTTCTTTTGCTCTTATTTTTCTGCTTTACTAATGTAGAATTTGAGATTCTTTTATTGATTTTCTTCCTTTCTTTTTTTAAATTATTTCTCTGCTACTTGGAACAGCATATTTCCTTCTTTTCTAATATGATCATTTAGTGCTATAATATTTCCTGAAAGCACTGCTTTAGCTGCACCTTACAGATTGTGATATGCTATGCTTTTGTGTCCCCACATTTCTAATATTATCTAATTTCTTTTGATTTCTTATTTTACTGATGGATGATCTAGAAGTATGCTATGTAGTTTCTAAGTATTTTGAGATATTCCAGACATTTTGTTGATTTCTTGGTGACTTTCATTGCAGTGAGGATATATACTTTGTCTTATGTAAATCCACTGAAGTTGAGGCTTGTTTAATCAAACACTAATTGATTCTATCTTGGTATATGCTTTATGGGCAATTAAAAAGCATGTTTATCTTACTGGGTGAATTGATCTACAGCTGTAAATTAGGTCATGTTGGTTTACAGTGTTGCACGTCTTTGATATCCTTACTGATTTTGTCTTATTATTATATTTATTCCTGAGAGAGGAATGTTAAAATTGATTATAATTAAAAAATGTCACCTTTTCCTCAGTTTTGGCTTCATGTATTTGAAGCTCTGATTTTAGTTTCATAAATATTTAGGATTTTTATGTTCTTTTGATTGATACCTTCATCCCTAGTAATAGCCTTTGCTCTGAAAAATACTTTGCAGCATCATATTAATACAGCCAGTCTAGCTATCTGTTGATTTTCATACATCTTTTTATGTCATTTTACTTTTAATCTATTTTTGACTTCGTATTTAAATTGAATTTTCTAAATTTAGCAAATAGGTTTAACCAATCTGATAATCCATTTTATCCAATCTGACAATCTCTGCCTTTCAATGAGGGAGTTGCTTTGACATTTACATTTAGTATAATTGTGGCTATGTTTGGCTTTAAGTCTGTCATCTTGCCATTTGCTTTCCATTTGTTCCATTCGTTCTTTATTCACTGTCCTTTTTCTCTGTCTTCTTTTGGATTGAGTAGTTTTATGATTGTATTTATGTCTTTTGTTATCTTATTAGTTATTATTTTTTGTACTGTTCAGGAAGTTGCATTAGAGTGTATAGTACACATATTTAACCTATCTCAGTCTACCTTCAAATAATATCATACCAGTTCATATATACTATAAGAAGCTTGCAATCACATACTTCATTTCTCCCTTCCTGATCTTTGTACTATTGTTGTAATAAAGTTTACTTCCACATGTTGTAACCCCAAATTACATTATTTTTATTTTTATATAGTTTCAAAGAGTCACTTATCTTTCAAAGAAATTTAAATAATAGAAACTTTTCTTTTCCTTCATGGAAATCCAGACTTCCATCTAGTATCAGTTTCTCTTTGCCTTTTTTATTGTACAGGCTTGCTAAAGATAAATTCCTTCAGTGACCAGCCTGGCCTACATGGTGAAACCCCATCTCTACTAAAAAAATACAAAAATTAGCTGGGTGTGTGGTGTGCACCTGTAATCTCAGCTACTCAAGAGGCTGAGGCAGGAGAATTGCTGGAACCTGGGAGGCCAAGGCTGCAGTGAGCTGAGATCGTGCCACTGCACTCCAGCCCGGGCAACAGAGCAAGACTCTGTCTCAAAAAAAAACAAAAAAATTCCTTCAGCTTTTGAACTCTAAAAAAATCTTTATTTTGCCTTTATTGTTAAAGATAGTTTCACTAGGTAAACAATTCTAGGTTGACAGTTTTGTTTTTATTTTTTAGTATTTTAAATGTTACTATGGTGTCTTCTCACCTGCATTGTTGATGACAATAAACTTGCTCTCATCCCTATCTTTATCTTCTGTATATGTCTTTTTTTTCAAAAGCTTTTAAAGTTTTCTCTTTATATAATTTAATTATGGAGTATATTGATGTAGATTTATGTTTCTTGTTCATGTGTTTTGTTAAAATTCTTGGATCTGTGAGTTTACAATTTTCACAAAATTGGGAAATGCTTCGACCATTATTTATTCAAATATTTTGGCACCTCTCACTTTCTGCTTCTTTCCCTGCCTATTAGTTGTTGACTGGCTGCCAGATGTTGTGAATTTCACTGTTTCGGGTATTGGATAATTTTTATCCTCATAAATATTTTTGAATTTCATTCCAGGATGTATTTAAGTTACTTAGAAATGGCTTGTTCTTTTAGAGTCTTGCTTCTAAGCTTTGTTTAGTGAAACCAGAGCAGCTGCTAGACCATGGCTAAAATTGCCCCATTACTAAAGTTAAACCCTCTGATTGCTGTGCTCAATGCCCTACACAGTGTGAGGTTTTGCACTCTGGCTGACAGGAAGCAGCAGCATCCTCAGTCCTGGCTGGTACCTCAGAATTGCTCCCTCTACTCCTTTGGGGCAGCTTTCTCACATGCAAGCACTGGTCAGAGCTCCAATGAACCCCTGAAGGTGACCCTCTGCAGCCCCGACCCAACCTGTCCCCTGGCTATCTGCCTCCTTGGACTCCCATCTCCTCACCTCAGGCATCTTCCACCTGTCTTTACCCTCTGTATTACTTAACTTGGGCTTTCATAACAAAATATTACATAGGTGGTGGCTCAAGCAACAGAAATTTATGCTGTGGAGTCCAGAGGGCTGAGATTATATCAGTTATTTTTCACACTGCTGTAAAAACCTACCTGATACTGGGTAATTTATGAAGAAAAGAGGTTTAATTGACTCAGTTCTGCAGGCTTAACAGAAAGCATGGCTGGGAGGCCTAAGGAAACTTACAATCATGGCAAAAGATGAAAGGCAAGCAAGCACATCTTTACATGGTGGCAGGAGAGAGAGAGAGCAAACAGGGAAGTGCCACACTTTTAAGCCATCAGATCTCGTGAGAACTCACTCACTATCACAAGAACAGCAAGGGGGAAATCTTCCCCCATGATCCAGTCATGACCTGGGCCCCTCCTCTGACATGGGGGGATTACAAAGCGAGATGAGATTTGGGTGGGGACACAGAGCCCAACCATACCACGGGTATATGTGACATCTGGAGCAATTTTAAGACCCTCTTTTCTACACAACAAATTATTTCAGTAATAAAAATGCAACAATTGGTAGTAGTAATAATTTTCTTTATGTGTCCTTTAGATTTTCAAAAACAATTTTAAAGGAATATAATTTAATTCTAAAGATCATATGCAAATTTATTAAACTATTTCACTTCTGAAGTTTGCGCTTAAATTCGCACTCAACCACAACAAAACATCTCACAAACTGCAGCTCTGCCTTCCTATTTCAAACTTTAAATACAAAGAACAACTCCAAAAGGTCGCTGGGATGACAGAACTGTCTTGAGTTCTACGTCTCTGTACCTAAAATCACTATGCTATCATTCTCTATTCCAACTCTGCTATCTAAATGCAGGCATGCGTACTGCACAGCCCAGGTGACATGAACTGTCAGCGAATGAGCCAATTCTGAACTATTAGCTAAATGCTTTGTAAAGAAACATGTGGGGGCCAACTTTACAACTGGGAGTCCTCCAAATTAATCTTCATATGGGATGTAAATATTTTATTAACATACAGCAACAGAAATGAACGCAGTAGTAGCTTAAATACATATTATTATGCAGATCGCTGTAGCAATTTCTTAGAATGAAAACCAGCATTTTTTTCAGGGAGGAGGATGTGACGATGGTTACGTGGTGTTCGCATTGAGTGGGTGCTATTTGGTGGGGGGGGTCAGGGACAATTTAATCCCTAACAGCAGGGCTGCATTAGAGCAGTTTCAATTAATGTATGTATTTCAACACAACTTGTTTTATTAAAACCTTCAGATTGACCACCCATTCTAATCATATAAATGGGTCAGGGTTTCGTTTTTGTTTTTGTTCTGTAAAAATGCCTTTTTCTAGAAGGGCATTTCTCTGACAAAAGTTCAGGAAAAGCTCCTTGGAAGGATTTGGTCCAGGAGGGAGGCCAGTGCCTGGGCCGTGGAAGGAGCCCAGCCGTCCAGCAGGGAGGGAGCCGCTGAGCAGCAGATGCTGCGGGCTCTGGCATGGCTGCTGGAGGTCACCCCACAAGGACAAGAGGAAGGACACGGCAAATGTGCGCTGCCTCCCCACTGTGTTGTCATTAAACAACCCGAAACACCCACCCAGCAGCCCAGAGAGCAGCTCAGGGCCAGGACGGCGTCGATGGATAAAGTCCACCCGGAGTGTCTGCCGGCCCGGGTGGAGGCAGGAGACAAATCACAGCTCCTCTGATCCCTGTCGTCCAAGAGTTTAGGCGAAGGGTGGGCCTGATGGCGTGCCCAGGTGCACCATGGCATCAGCAGCACAAACTCATGACTTTTCACATCAGAACACTATGTCAATTCAAGACACCTCCTACACCAAGCCTATTGTAAGCTCACATTTGGGGAATGAAGAAAAAATAAAGAATCATGTAGTGCCAACCTGTACCAGTTTAGGTGAAATTAGTAAATACACAAACGGCATCCCTTTTTTGACTATGGCTAGACATGGATCAGTCTCATCAAGATGATGCACAGTGGAGTGGGGTTTGTTTGGATCATTGCCTCGTGTTTGTGAGAGGAATGCTTTGATAGAAAGTGTGGTTTGCGTCGGTTCAAGTCATGTGTGCCAGTTAACCAGCTGAGACAGAAGGACTGGCCTGGCACCCCTGCAGTGGGTTCTGCACTGGCTGTGTGATCACTAAGATAATAAGAGGTCACCTTGGCACGCGTGATTTCTATTATTACCCACGGTGTGTGCGATACACTAGGATCGTCTCCCTCTTCTTTGCCCCCGGCTTTATTTTCACAAAATAATAAGGGCAACAATTTAATTACTGATCCAACAACTTTATCTCCTCCACTGGACAAAACTTGCCTCATGGACAAAATGCTGACTAGACCATCTCCAGTCACGACAAGAGGCAATTAGACTCCTGCTTCTCCTTTTTTTTTTTTTTTTTTTGAAATGGAGTCTCACTCTGTCACCCAGGCTGGAGTGCAGTGGCGCCGTCTCTAATCACTGCAACCTCCACCCGCTGCAGATTCAATCACTTGAACCTGCAGGGTTGAAGCGATTCTCCTGCCTCAGCCTCCCAAGTAGCTGGGATTACAGGTGCCCACCATTGCACCCGGCTAATTTTTGTATTTTTAGGAGAGATGGTGTTTCACCATATTGGTCAGGCTAGTGTCGAACTCCTGACCTTGTGATCCACCTGCCTTGGCCTCCCAAAGTGCTGGGATTACAGGCATGAGCCACCGCACCTGGCCCTGCCTGTTAAGTACTACAGGAAAGTATATATTTCACTTACTAGATGGATTCTAAGATTTTAATCTATAATGACAAAATTCAGATTGTCGATGGAATATATGGAAAGTCAGGAAACCTAGTTTCCCACAGCCTTTTTCTTCTCAAACAATATGACCCCTGGAAGATCTGTAAATATAACTACAACCCACATTGTCACATTATTATTATAATAAAAAGAAATGGCCAGGCTCGGCAGCTCACGCCTGTAATCCAGCACTTTGGGAGGCCAAAGCAGGTGCATCACGAGGTCAAGAGATCGAGACCATCTTGGCCAACATGGTGAAACCCCATCTCTACTAAAATACAAAAATTAGTTGGGCATGGTGGTGTGTGCCTGTAGTCCCAGCTACCTGGGAGGCTGAGGCAGGAGAATTGCTTGAACACAGGAGACAGAGGCTGCAGTGAACCGAGATTGTGCCACTGCACTCCAGCCTGGTGCCTGGCGACAGAGCAAGACTCTGTCTCAAAAAAAAAAAAAAAAAAAAAAAGGAAAAACTCAAAGATCAAAGCACGAGAAGCAGCTCTGCCTTTAAGAGTCCTTTTATTTTCATAAGAACAGTGAAGCCTTCTTCGCTCTGAGGTTTCTTCCCATCAAATTCCTATCAAAACACTGGTCCCCAGGTTTATTTGGTCCCATCGTCCTGGCTAAAGGATTATTAGGATTATTGATAAAGCTTCAACAAGGGCTCAGGGCTGAAACACACGAGGATCCCAAATGTCTAACAGACAACTCCACTGCAGAAAACAATAACAAAATGTGATTCTTGTCACTACACGGCAAATGTAGACCAAAAAAATGAGTCGACCATGACCATCTTCATCCAGTCCAAAGGTGGGTTCACGGATCCTGCCCCTGCCCCGGTGAACAGACACGGACCCTGGCCACTGCACGTGCCTCCCTCTGATGTTCTCTGTGGTGGGCTCAAGAGTCAGTCGGTAGATGCTGACCTCGGCCACCACGTTCCTGCCTCCAGCGGCATCTTGTTACCTAGGGGACATTACCGAGTACCACACCCCACTGCCTAAAGGAAAGTTACTGAAAAATCGCAAAACCGCCACGTGTGTATGCGGACAGTTTTCACACACGTTTAGAGTGCCTTTTAGAATGACAATATCACTTAGTAATTATCTTTTTCACAGAAGAACTCTTATTATCCCACAGGACAATGAAGAGACTGCAGGACCCAGGATGGGAACTGTGGGCTGCCTTGGTGGCCGGTAGGACCTTTGGAATACTGAATGCGAGAGGGGACGGTGGCACTGGTATTTGCTCAGGAATGACAAAGGCAAGAAGCACATTGCCTTATTTGGTCAAAGACTCAGGACTGGGAAGACACAAGGAAGTCAGGAGGTTTCCATCCAAATGAGATTGGAAGTTGGTACCTTAAGACATGAGACTTTTGAGAATTATTAGGTTCGTGAAAGCATAATTGCTATTTTTGACATTAAAAGTCAATGGTGGTTTTTGCCATTAAGAGTAATGGCAAAGAGTAAATGCCATTACTCTTAATGGCAAAAACTGCAATTACTTTTGTGCCAATTTAATACAAGGAATAGGAAAAAAATTACGATGTGTACTGAATGAGTTTTATCAAAATTATCTCTATGGTATAGAGGAAAATTATATAGAAGAGGAAAGTTTTAAGAAAGTTCAATACAAACCAGAGATGATGTTCTGTAAGTCAACACGGTTTTTTCACTGGTAAATGGGAGGAATTCTGCAGGTCCACCTGTGAGCGTGTGCCTGGGACGGGAGGAACTCTGCAGGTCCACCTGTGAGCGTGTGCCTTGGGT
>NW_022436951.1:40528834-40543823 GCF_009761245.1 Sapajus apella
AGGTCCACCTGTGAGCGTGTGCCTTGGACGGGAGGAACTCTGCAGGTGCACTTGTGAGCGTGTGCCTTGGATTCTGTGCACCTCCCCGGAGGGATGAGTTCCGCGCACCCTGGGTTGTCCTGGGCTGACTCAGACAGCGGAATTCCTCTGGTTCCCTCAGCAGACGGCTCCTCTTCCATCCACCACAGCTAAAGACTCCACCAAGAGCCAACGAGAAAGAACATTTGCAGCTAAAATTGCCTTGGATATTGGAAACTTGAAAACAGCCATTAGGAGGAACAGAAAATGAAGACAACACAGAAAAGTGAAGCTTATTAGAACACGTGCACAGCTGTGTTTATATTAAGCGTATCTGGGGTGTCCCCATGTTTCCCTCTATCTCCTAAATTGAGAGATTTCTACATCCGTTTCATCATATTAAAACATTAATTACAGAAAACCTTATTTCCTTTATTTGCCTACAATACTTCTATAATTTTTTTTTTTTATATTCTAAAATACTGGTAAAAAAACTGGACTTGGATACCATATATCTTAAATTTTAAATTGAAATTCCATTAGTTAATTTTTAATTTTACTAGAATGCAGAATATATTTTCTTTAAGCAACCAATCAAAATCACATTAAGAAATATACCAAATTGCATATACATTCTTGGGTTTAATAAACTGAAACAGATCTGAAATCTCAAAGGTACCTCACAATTTAAAGGTCTTTGTTTTCCTGCAAATTTGTTGCAGCTGGTTGGTATTTTCTAGTAGCAGCACAATTGCTTTTCTGCTCTGGTCTTCACATCTCTACGAAGTGCAGACTGTCACCCTCACAGCCGCCAAGTGCTGGTAAGAAATTTAGGATTCCTGGGCATGGGAAGGAGTCTCTGGGGCTTGGTGGGGGATGCACCGCCCTGAGTCTACTCTGTATCATGGACCCTGTTGTAATCCCTGCACTTTGGGAGGCCTAGGCGGGCAGATCACTTAAGGCCAGGAGTTCAAGACCAGCCTGACCAACATAGTGAAACCCTGTCTCTACTAAAAATACAAAAAATTATCCAGGCATGGTGGTGGGCACCTGCAATCCCAGCTACTCAGGAGGCTGAGGCAGGAGAATCTCTGCAGCCCAGGGATCAGACGTTGTAGTGAGGCTAAGTCCTGCCACTGCCCTCCAGCCCGGGCAACAAGACTAAAACTCTGTCTCAAACAAACAAAAGCGCTGCCACTACAGTTTCATTAGTGTTTGCAATCCTTTTTGCAAAAACTAAAAGCAAGAATTAGGACCAAGAAATAGAGAGCTCTGATAAGCATAATGAGAGAAAAGGAAGTTTGTCTCATCACAGAATGCAGGGGCCACCTTGGTGACGCACACGCACACGAATGTTGCATTGCATCTACCGCTGTGGGCATCCACTTCTGAGAGTTTTCTGATGGTCGGTCTAATGTTCAATATGCAATGAGGAACTCTTCCTAATTTCTGCAAAGATTGTGCTAAATAACTATTTAAATAAAACTAATATACTCAGTTGAACAGTAAAGTTATCAAGTGGCACCTTATTAAAATGAGGATTGGCAGAATTTTGGTGAAGGATAAGGTTTAATTATAGCAACTAGGAAAAAAATCCATGAATATAACTCCATTTTCTATAATGTACTTGTTCCCTGCATTAGTGTTGAAATTCAAATGAAACATTTATTTTAAAGACCTGGCTTTCTGTACGTGCTTTCTCCTTTATTAAATCAAAAGTTTTGCAGGAAAATTTACATTTTGCTTTACCTTACTGTCCAACAGTGTCTAATATATTTTTGATAAATGAATATTTTATGAATAGGCAAAATAATCAACAATTGAATGAATGGAGACATTGGTCTCCTTAAATATCGTGTTATATTACTGCTGAGGAACTTCAAAAATTTCAAGATAAATTAGAATAAATAAGTCTCTTTTCTTTAACAAAATAGTCAATAGAATGAAAAATTTTGAAATCCACTGTGACTGCTGGCCCCAAAGAAATCAAAGGCTTATTCTGCACTTGGCATCAATTCAAAATGTGCACTGCTAAAGGTTTTATGTAGAGAGATTATTCTATTGTTTGTTTTTTCTATGTGTGTGTATGTATGTATATATATATATATATATATACACACATATACATACACACACACACAGTTACATATATTACTATGTGTATATGTATATACACATAACAGAAAAAACAGACAAAACTCTCTCTCTCTCTCTCTCTCTCTATATATATATATATATACACACACACACACACTCTGTTAAAGAGTTGCTATTACAGAATATATGTAATGCTGTAATCTGTTTTTCCCCAAAAACATAATTGTGACATTTTGCTACAGCATATATAATAATATGTAAAACAGCTATGGAATACTAATTGAGTATACATTCCACAGTATTTTAGCCAAATATCATTATTGGGTATCTAGATTATTTCTAATTGTTCATTGTTAAAAATAACATTCTATGCCGATTATTAAAAGATCAGGAGACAACAGATGCTGGAGAGGATGTGGAGAAATAGGAACTTTTACACTGTTGGTGAGAGTATAGATTAGTTCAACCATTGTGCAAGACAGTGTGGCGATTCCTCAAGGACCTAGAAATAGAAATTCCATTTGACCCAGCAATCCCATTACTGAATATATACCCAAAAGATTATAAAACATTCTATTATAAAGACACATGCACATGTACGTTTATTGTGCCACTGTTTACAATAGCAAAGACCTGGAACCAGCCCAAATACCCATCAATGATAGACTGGATAAAGAAAATGTGGCACATATACACCATGGAATACTATGCAGCCATAAAAAAGGATGAGTTCATGTCCTTTGCAGGGACATGGATGAAGCTGGAAACCATCATTCTCAACAAACTGACACAAGAACAGAAAACCAAACACTGCATGTTCTCACTCATAAGTGGGTGCTGAACAATGACAATACATGGACACAGGGAGGGGAACATCACACACCGGGTCCTGTCGGGGGATGGGGAGGCTAGGGGGGAGGGATAGCAGGGGGTGGGGGAATTGGGAAGGGTTAACATTAGGAGAAATACCTAATGTAGATGACGGGGTGATGGATGCAGCAAACCACCATGGCACACGTATACCTATGTAACAAACCTGCACAATCTGCACATGTACCCCAGAACTTAAAGTATAATAAAAATATTAACATTCTAGTTAAAATCTCTGTACATATGAAGTTTGTTACACAGGTCTTTGTATTAGTCAGGGTTCTCAGAGGGACAGAACTAATAGGGTAGACGTATCTATGAAGGGGAGTTTATGAAGGAGGACTGACTCACACAATCACAAGATGAAGTCTCACAACAGGCTGTCTGCAAGCTGACGACCAGGGAAACCAGTCTGAGCCCCAAAACCTCGAAAGCAGGGAAGCCAGCAGTGCAGCCTTCAGTCTGTGACCGAAGGCCGGAGATCCCCTGGCAAACCGCTGGTATAAGTCCAAGAGTCCAAAAGCTGAAGAACTTGGAGTCGGATGTTCAAGAGAAGGAGGCACCCAGCACAGGAGAAAGATGAAGGCCAGAAGACTCGGCCAGTCTACCTTCTCCATCCGCTTTCTTCTAGCCGCATCAGCAGCTGATTAGATGGTTCCCACCCAGATTAGGGGTGGGTCTGCCTCTCCCAGTCCACCGACTCAAATGTCAATCTCCTTTGGCAGCTCCCTCACAGACACACCCAGGAACAATACTTTGCATCCTTCAATCCAATCACATTGACACTCGATATTAACCATCACAGTCTTTTTCCTTCTTTTCTTATTGACATGAAATTATTTTATTCTTTTTAAGTGTACAATTTAGTGGCTTTTATGCATTCACAATATTATGCAAGCAACATCACAAATTCCAGAACATTTACAACACCTCAGAAAGGCATCCCAAATCCATTAAGCTGTCACTCCTCACCTCCCCTACCCCCAAGCTTGGGCAACCACTAATCTGCTTTCTGAGTCATGGATTTGCCTTCTCTGGGCTTTTCTATAAGTAGAATCATGCACTGTGTGGTCTTGGGTGTCTGGCTTCCTTCATGTAGCATCATATTTTCAAGATTTGTGGTGCTGTAGCATCATCCGTGCTTTCTTTCTTCTTTGTGGCTAAGTAATATTCCAAAGCATGCATATATCACAGTTGGTGCATCCATTCATTCACCCACTAACGGATATTCAGGTTCTTCCTACTTTTGGCTATTGTAAATTGGGCTGTGATGAACATTCCTGAACAAGTTTTTGTTTGAACATAGGTTCTCAGTTCCTCTGAGCAGACAGGAGTGGGGTCGTTAGATCAAACAGTGATTCCATGTTTAACATTTGGAGGAGCAGCCCGACCATGCTCTGAAGGGCTCCCGCCACTTATAGTCCCAGCTGCAGCACCATACGAGGGCTCCAATACCAACATCTATTTCCTTACTATTAGTATATCCATTCTGTTGAGTCTGACGTGGTATCTCACTATGATTTTGATTTGCATTTCCCTAATGACTAATGACACTGAGTGCTTGTTGGCCATTTTTATACCTCCTTTGGAGAACTATCTATGCAAGTTCTTTGCCTGTTTTTAAATTGGGCTTTTGGTCTTTTTGTTGTTTTGTTTTGTGTATATTCTGGATAATAAATCCATATATATATATATATATATGATTATATGATTTGATTTTTGTGCCCACCCTGGCTGGGGCCAGGTGGAGATAATGACTGAATCGTGGGGGCGGTTTCCCCCCTACTGGTCTCATGGTAGTAAATAAGTCTCAGGAGAGCTGATGGTTTTATGAACAGGAGCGCCCCTGAACATGCTCTCTCTTCCTTGCTGCTGTGTAAGATATCTTTGCTCTTCCTTCATCTTCCACCATGATTGTGAGGCCTCCCCAGCCATGTGGGACTGCGAGTCCATTAAACATCTTTCCTTTTATAAATTACCCGGTCTCAGCTATGTCATCTCTAGCAGTGTGAGAATGGACTAATACATATGAATTACAAATATCTTCTCCCATTTGGTAGGTTGTTTTCACCTTCCTAATAGTGTCCTTTGGTTTTTTTATTTTGTTGAAGTCCAAATTATCCATTGTTTTGTGGTTTTGACTATGCTTTCAGTGTCACTTTTAAGAAACTGTAGTCTGATCCAAGGTCACAAAAATACACGCATGTTTTCCTGTAACAATTTCATATCTTTAGCACTTACTTTTAGGTCTTTATTTTAAGTTGACTTTTTATCTGGTGTGAGGAAGGCATATACAACTGTTGTTTTGCATATGGATATCCGCTTATTCAGTACCGTATTATCATTATTATTATGAGCCTCCATCTGCTTTGTTCCAGCACTATTTGTTAAAAAGTCTATTTTCCCCAGTTAATGGTCTTAGTGCCATTGTTAGAAATCAATTGGTCATACATGTATGAGGTAATTTCTAGAATCTCAATTCCATTTCCTTGCTCTCTATGTCTATCTTATGGCAGTACCATACTGTTTTGATAACTGTAGCTATGTAGTAAGCTTTGAAATTGGAAAGTGTTAGTCCTCCAATTTTGTTCTCCTTTTACATGCTTAGCTATTCATGGTTCCTTGCAATTCCATACACATTTTGGAGTTAGTTTACCATTTCTGAAAAAAACAAAAACAAATCCCATTGAAATTTTAATAGTGATCAATCGATCACTTTGGGGAATATTGTCATCTTTACAATATCAAGTTTCCAATCCATGAACATAGGATGTCTTTCCACTTATTTCTGTTTTAATTTCTTTCAACAATATTTTATAGTTTTGGGTGTATGGGCCTTATATCTCCTAGGTTGAATTTATTACTGAGCACTTTATTTTTTGATGTTACTGTAAATAGAATCATTTTAATAATTTCCTTTCTGGATTGTTCATTGCTAATGAGTAGAAATAAAACTGATTTGAGTATGTTGATCATACAACTTTTCTAAACTCATTTATTGTTTCTAATAGCTTTTTATAGATTTCTTTAGGGGTTTCTACATGGAAGATTATGGGATCTGTGAGTAGAAATAGTTTTATTTCTTCCTTTCCATCTGGATGCCTCTTATTTCTTTTTCTTGCCTAACTTCCCTGGCAAGAATTTCAGGGCAACGTTGAGTAGAAGCGGTAAGAACAAACACTCTTACTTTTTCCTGACCTTAGAAGTTACATTTTCAGGCTTCCACCACTGAGTGTGATGTTAGCTGTAGATTTTTCATATGCTGCTTTTATTACATTGAAGTAATAACGGGAAAAATGACACCTTGGTCTTAGGTCTCTGGTATACAATTGTCTAAACTCTTAAAAAGCAGATTTTTTTAAATTGTCAACACATCATTAACTGTGAAAAAGTTCCTGTGCTAGATTTAGATAATTTAAGTGTTTAAACATTTATCACTTGACCTCCAGAAATGTCCCCTCCAAAAGATGTGTCCACAGCAGGACTAACTCTGCTGCCCCACCACACTGATGCACCATTTTAAGAGCCCTTCTGGCAAATGAGGCCCTAAGAAGAAACAGGTCATCTCAGGAGCCAAGAAGCATTCACAGAATACCTTAGAAGGACTGTTTTAGAAAGCAATCTAGACTCCAGTCTTCTCAATCCCTATCCTTAAATGCAGACGGATAACTCATGGCTTCATTCATTTACTCGTTCACCCAACAAACATTTGTCAATCTCCAAGTATAGTATCCGAGGCACTTCAGATTCAAGGGAAATGAACAGGCCCCCACTCCAAGGTGCCCAGTGCTCTCGGGTGCGAGATTGAGGCGCACTGAGATGTGACCTGAAATGAGTGACAGAAACAGCAACAATGCGGCTTATGGCACTAACAGATTCCAGAAGGAGTGTGCAGCCAGCCCTTCACTCACTCACTCAGCAAGTACTGCTGGGGCCAGCATAATAAAGTCCAACATGCTGCTGTCAACCAACGGGGTGCACGGACCAATGAACAGGTGGCCATGCGGCGTGAGGAAGCAACGGCAGGGCACAAGGAGCCCCATTTTTTTATTTTTGGAGATCAGGGAAAGTGAATTGGAGGAATCACCAGAAATAAATGTGAAGGCCATTGAGGGAACTGAGAACACACGAACTAGTAGGGCACTGGCAAACCAACGGTCAGGACATCTCTAGGATAAAATTCCATTACAGGCCACTTAAGAAAAGATAAGGGTTTAAATACCAAGCATGAGACATGTTCTCACAAGGCCCAGAGCAGCCTGTTGAGATGGGGGCCGGGAGGGATCATCTCTACTTCGCAAATGAGAACCAGAAATCAGAAAATAAATCCAAGGGAATCTGCCCAGCTCTTGGCTGCATCAACACCAATTTTACCTTCACCACGCATAGCTTCCCTCCAGAAAGCACTTGTCTGAAAGGTGGCCATTGCAGTGGTAAGAACTGGGCAGTGCAGGATCCTGACACGATTCACCCAATTTCCTCCTCACTCTATCTCCCAGCCAGGAGCAGAGGAGAAACACAAGTCACCACCCTACTCGACCATCACCAGCGATTCTTGGGGATAGTGGTTGATCTCTCGGCTTGAAGTACATGGTGGGTTCCGTGAACAAGACAATTTCTTTTGTCCTTTGCTGGTTGCGTTTCAACTGTCTAATTTATTTTAGTACCACTTTAATTTCTTTCAGGTCTTGGGCCTGTGCTAATGTGCATTTCCAAAGTTAGAAGACACTTATTTATAAATTGACAACTTGTTATTATTCTTTTTCTTTCTCTTGGGTTCTTAAAGAGCCGTCATTAGAGGCAGAAGTTAGTCTGAAGAGCATATTCCCAGAGCACCCCCTGCTGTCAAAGAAACAAATTCAGCAGACACCTGTGGGCCAGGAGCCAGGTCTTGAGGCACGGAGCGAGCAATAGACCTTCGGAAAATTAGCTTGCATTCAAGAGCCAAGAGAAGAAGATGTTATCACAACAAGCGTGTTATTTATATGAAGACTTAACCTTAAACCTTAATCCTCCACTGTTTTACTGTCGGATCGATAACCTGATAAACTTGCTCAATGTATTTATCTAGTCTTTGCTAATAAAGTATTGTTACATGCACTTTAAATAAGACAACTTTTCCCATGCTTGCCTATCCTTTGTGCTGGTAACAGTAGGTGAACTGCTACAACAAGCAGACGCAATACGGTAGTGATTTAACATGCAAAACGTTACTTCTCTCCCAGTTCCCAGAGCATCATGTAGGAAGGGATGAGGGTCTCTGCTCCATGCCCGGTTCTGTGGCACTGCCATCTTTAATGTATGACATCTAATCTACCATGGACTAGGACAGTAAAAAGAACAGACTACTTAAACTGGAAGTAGCCTCCATCTCACCCGCCAACACAGGCTTGGGCAGAACTCACAGGTGCAAGGAGACCTTGGGCTGTAATTTGGCTGTGTGCCCAGGAAAAGGAGAAACACCGTATTAGTGAGCAACAGCATTCTCTGCCAGTTTCCTGTTGTAAAACTTGAAAGAGGCAGATTCTATGCCTTCTCTTAGGTGATCTAATCCAAATCTGAACTGGCCCACTTGTCCATAAACACAGCAAAAACGTAGAAGCTGCTGAGCACTGCCCACCCAGCTCCTCTTCTTCCACTACCGAGAAGCTAAAGAGACGCAGGTCTGAGGGTGGAAACACAGTGACCGATGGCTTTGGTGGTCATCTCTGAGAGGGGTTCTTCTCCAAGGCTCAGGGCACCTTCCCCTTCCTGATTCTGGCACTGGGGTGCACGCCTCGCCTAGGACGCTTGATAGGAGTCCCAGCAGGAAAGCACATTGCTGCCACGCGTTCTGACTGGTGCGCCTGAGGCCAGGGCTTCCTGGTGCTCTTTGGGAAAGAAGCTTCCAGCAAAGAAGTTCCAGGTCCCAAGTTTATGGGGATGATTGGATCCCACTCCTCTCACTGAAGCCCACTGGACTGTAAGCTGTTGGAAGGCAGGTGCCAGTCTCCTGGGCTTCCGTGTGTGGGGCCGCACGGCAGCTGAGCCATCTGGAGCGGACTTCATGGCTAATGGGTGAAGTTGGCGCGTACTCCAGGGCGCCCCGGAGAGCCCATTAAGCTGCTTCATTGGCTGCTTTCACTTGGATATGTCAGGTCTCATCCATCTATTCCACCCTGCTCACCCCGTCCAGGGGCTGAGAGGCCGCTCCCTCGCAGGGCGTCTTGCGTCGCTCATTCTTGCACTATTTGCCCCATGACTGTTTCTAGCGATGCAAGTAGCCGAGCTCTGAGACGGGGAAGTTCTGAATGCGGTCGAGGGTGCTGGATTGGGCTCTCCGCCTCTTTTAAATTTATTGTTTTTATGGAGATTTTATGAAAACATTAGAACGTAATTAAAGAGACAGGACCACTAAAACAACTGGTAAGCAGGGAGATAGCAATGTTTTTTGACCTTCAAACTGTTGTCACAAAATATTTTAGATTTACCTTTCCTAAAAATCTGCGTGGACTTAAAAGCTCATGAAGAGGTTGTTTTAGTAAAAGACTATTATGAGGAAAGCCAGACCCTGACCTGAAGAGTTAAAACTAAGGCTGTGTGAAACATCTCATAGACAGCAAGGCCCTGCCACCCTATCCAACACCCCAAGAATACAAAGGAAGAATTCTACCTTTATTTGGGTGAGTTTTTTTCTAATGTCCTAAGGATACTTCATTAGGTACTTTGTAGTATCTGATAGGGCAGATACCACGTTTTTTCTTGCTGTCTTTCCAGAATCCCCTGGAGATATCGTGAAGTTAATTACAAACGTAATTTCAAAAATTACATGATCTGGGGGCGGCCCCTCCCCTCAGCTGAAAGCCAGGGTGGACCAGCCTTCTTTGGCTGGTGTAGACGGTGTTCAAGTCACAACTAAATCGCACCTTCCTCCTCCGCCCCTGCTCTCCTTCCCTCCTTGGTTAATTGCGCCATGGCTGCCAAGCCGCTTTTGAAATATTCCTCCACTCTCAGCATGTCCCAGATGAAGCAGGCTTAATGAATTGGTTTGCAGGGAGACTTGAGTGACTCACCTGCACCTGGGGCCCCGGGGATGCTGCATCAGATAATCACTCATTGTTGCTTTCTGATGCCAGAAAGAAACCAAGAAAACAGTTCACATTCAGAAGAAAGGATGGCTCAGCAGATGCAGACAGGCACTGGCAGAGCTGCCGGCCACTCACAATGGGCAGAGCCCAGCCCGCGGGAGCTGGACGGGAGTCAGGTGTTAGACATCTGTGTGGGTGCTGCTTTCTTCCGCCAAAGAGGCGAGACCAAGATGGGCCAGAAAAATATCGATTACCTCTCCATGTCTAAAGCCAGTTAACGGCTGCATTCACACAATGAGCCTCTGGACCCGCCTAAAGCCAGCAGCTGCTGATTGAATGGAGTCACTGGTGACCTTGTCTCTTGCCAGCTTATAGCAAGAACACAGAAGTAGGAAGAGGGTGGCTCTATTTAACACAAAAACAGAACCATCAACACACCTCAAGAAATACGTTTTGAGGGGAAAATTTTCAATCAGCTGTCCAGCAAGGGACAGAGGATATAAACGCGTCCTTGCTATTTTGTTCTTTCAATGGGACTAAAGGGCTGACTTTTAATGCCCCTCACACGGATGGCTACCTGTGCTGAAAAAATAACAATGCCAAAATAAAGGCAAGACAACGGAAGGAAAGACAGAGAGAAGAAAGGACAGGAAGGAAGGAGGAAGAACGGAGGGAGGGAAAGAGAAAGGAAGGAAGAACAGAAGGAGGAAGGGGGAAAGGGGGAAGGAAGGAAGGAAGGAGAAAAAAAAAAACACCACAAACTCTTTGCCCCCCAGAATATATTTTACCCTCTCTGACAATAAGAACAATTTCCTCCCTCAATGGTCATGAAGCCTGGAGAGTTTTCAAGGCTAATCCACATAGTTCAGCCACTGCGCCTCCTTCCTGAACTATCAGCAACCATCCCTGCCCTTCTCCTTAGCCCCTTGAAGGCAATGTCATGCTTGGCCAAGGTGAGAACCCAGGAGCTGTCCCCACAGTCTGTGCCACGAGACTAGGGTTGTTTTCAAGGACTCTTGGCCTTTGCAGTCCTACAAGGCCCCAGCACAGATGGGGCTCCCACCTGGTTTAATACCCTGTCACTGCCATCTTCCAACTCTTAACGACTTTTGAACAAGGGAGGAGCCCCTCTTTTATCCTCTGGGTTCCCCCAATACATAGCCGGTCCTGGGTCGGCACCACCTCCCCACAAGCTCTGAGCCCCTCAAGTTCACACACGCTGCTGAGCCATGCCCTGGAGTTCCGACTCTATAGGTCTGGGAGGAGGCTGGAGAGTTTGCATCTCAGCAGCTCCCAGGAGGGACAGTGCTGCTGGCCGGGGCTGCTTTGAGAACCCTGCTTCAGGCTAGAGCAGGAACAACGCCACAGAATGTGCCCTCGTGCAGTCAGGCCAGCGTGTGTCTGCACCAGCCAGTCCCTGGACGTGTGCGCAGGGGCGCCTGAACCCCACCCCCCAGTCCCAGCAGCACCAGCTCCGTCGCACACCCTCTTCTTCCTCCACCAGCAGCAGCACCGACTCCAGGCTGGCCTGTGCTCAGCACGCCTCCGGAGCCCCTGAGCAGGCAGACCCAGATGGCGAGGCCCCCCACCATGCCATTGCTATCTGGAGGGTCCTGGGTCGCCTCATGGTCATCTGAACCCCCTTCAGGTTTAGTGATATTGTGACATATAGTATTTCAGGGCAGCTACAAGGATTTCATGAACCACAAAAATAGAAAACTCTTCCAAAATGTTGTTTCACTGAGCCTTGCGGCTTATGGATGATGCAACCTTATTAGACTGTGGTTTCAGATTTGCTTTGTGTTTTAAGACGGAATCTTGCACTGTCACCCAGGCTGGCATGCAGTGGCACGATCTCAGCTCACTGCAGCCTCCACCTCCCGGGTTCAAGTGATCCTCCTGCCTCAGCCTCCTGAATAGCTGGGACTACAGGCACCTGCCACCACACCTGGCTGATTTTTGTATTTTTAGTAGAGACAAGGTTTCACCATGTTGGCCAGGCTGCTCTCGAACTCCTGACCTTAAGTGATCCGCCTGCTTCGACCTCCCAAAGTGCTGGCATGACAGGCGTGAGCCACCACACTGGGCCTCAGGTTCCCTTTGGCCTCCAAATCACATCATTTGCCTAAATGCTTCACCCATGGTGCAGCTGCCAGATGGCTTTGCTTTTACACGGGAAAAAAAATCGCAATTGGCCTAATGAAAGGAACCAAGGCTGCGACCCCATGGAGCAGAATTTAAGGAATAAAGTTTACCTGCAATTTACTCAAAGGACTTTACGCGGAGTACGGCAACCAGCTGTTCTGCCTCCGTCTTCTGGAAAGGTCCGGAGGAAAGCATTGACACCGAAAATGTGAGGACGTTTCCTGACAACAGCCACCATGGTCTCACAATGATTTACCCACATGAAACCGTGCGACTTCCTCCTACAG
This sequence comes from Sapajus apella, assembly GCF_009761245.1. NCBI lineage: Eukaryota > Metazoa > Chordata > Mammalia > Primates > Cebidae > Sapajus > Sapajus apella. Next base: position 40,541,319 of record NW_022436951.1, read on the forward strand.
AGATCCCCACGGTTCCGGGCACAGCAGACAGTTCCCAGGCTGCATTTTGCAGATGTGGGTTTAAAAATTGCCATGACTTACAAACTTCATCATCTGTGATAGCACCGCAGCCAGCATCACAGGACAGGGCAAGGCAGGCTGGGCGAGAAGTGGGGAGCCCCACTTCAGAACCTGCCTTCTCACCCGTGGCCCCGTGCTCAGGAAGGGCCATTTGGGCGTTGTTTGGTTTGGATCTGAATCTCCGCCAGCTCACCATCTTCACAGCAGACACATTGCCACGTCCTTCACTGCAGACTGCCACTGCTCTTAGCCCCTCTCAGCCAGCACTGGGCAAAAGATAAAGAGCATGAGCCACATGTGTATTCTTTAATTTTCTAAAGCCACAAGAAAAAGAAGCAGGTGGAATGGGCATGGTGGCTCACACCTATAATCCCAGCCTTTGAGAGGCCAAGGCAGGAGGATCACTTGAGGCCAGAAGGTGGAAACCAGCCTGGATTACACAGCGAGACCCCATCTCTACAAAAGATACAAAATTTAGCAGGGCATGGTGGTGTGTGCCTGTGGTCCCAGCTACTCAGAACACTGAGGCTGGAGGATGGCTTGAGCCTAGGAGGTCAAGACTGCATTAGCCAAGATCACACCACTCCACTCCAGCCCAGGTGACCCAGCAAGATCGTCTCAAAACAAAAACAAAAACAAAAATAAAAACAAAAACAAGTAAAAGAAATTTTAATATCATTTTATTTAACCCAATATGTCCAAGATATCATGATTTCAGCCCGCAGTGATGAGTAAAATCCTCTGTGGTTCTGCTCTTGCACTAAGTCTCCAGCACCTGTGTGTGGATTCTTGGTCCAGGGCAGGGCTCGCGCAGTGCCCGACGGCCCTGTGTGGCCAGACACTGCCCATCTGCCAGCGTGACTCGAGACAGAACTAAATGCCTGGCATGGTCCTATGTTAAATATAAAAATGTTATTTACAGTATATGAAAACATTTCTCAATAAACAGATTTATTTCCTTCTGTTTTCTTCCTTTGTCTTCACTGAATGTGTAAAGGAGAAAAGGGGAAACAGCACAGCAGGAGCCCAGCCTGCGTGCTGAGTGCACCAGAAACGAAGGTCAAATTGGAGATGCATTAACAACCCCCACAGTGCACTTTGCCCTGCCTTTCCCTGGGTTTTCTTGGACTCTCTGTGGCTTAAAAGATATAGGTGTGGGCTGGGGGAGGTAAGGGGAGAAATTAAGCAGCTTTGGATCTAACTTGGAGATACCTGAGGTGGTGAGCAGAAAGCCCCTTGGTTCCCAGACACAGACCCCCAGGGCCAGGTGTTTGTCCAAGAGACAGCCGGAGCTGGTGCTCTTGGGGGAGCAGGGAGAGAAGCTGGGGTGGAGGCAAAGCTAAGCCAGGAGGTGTCTCTGCTGCAGACCAGAGCGCTCCAGACGCCATGGGACACTCAGAGCTGTGTGCCCCAATTTGAGCTGCATCTGAACTCCATGCAGGGCTTGTTAAACACATGCTGCTGGGCCATGCCCTGGAGCTCCGACTCTATAGGTCTGGAAGGAGGCCTGGAGAATTTGCATCTCCCACAACTCCCAGGAGGGACAGTGCTGCTGGCCAGGGTTGCCTCGAGAACCCTGCTCCAGTCTAGAGCAGAAGCAATGCCACAGAATCAGCCCTTGTGCAGTCAAGGGGGGTGTGCAGTCAAGCCAGTGTGTGTCTGCACCAGCCAGTCCCTGGATGTGTGTGCAGGGCACTTGACCCCCACCCCCAGTCCCGGCAGCACCTGTTAGCCCAGCAGAATTCGTAATTCCCCTGGAAGTGGACAGGTGCACAGTCATTAGGGCACTCCTAGCCCCAGGGATGGGGCATCCCAGCAGGTGAGCACATCTGGGTGGGACACCAGTTCCCCCACAGCCCTGCCAGCTGTCAGTGGAGGCAGCAACTGGCGAATCTGCTATCACCAGGTAGCTGTGGCCGACGGGATGCAACCTCCCTGTGGCAGATTCCACCTGCCCTCCTCTTCACTGCAGATTTCTTCACGGCTAGCTGAGCGACCGACACCCAAACAGGGAAAATGTTGCTGAAGCAAAATGCCCCATTGCCAGTGTTTCCAAATCATCACTTTTAACTTTTGCAGACTAATAACTACAGTCACGAGTGCATAGGACCGTTTTGGTCAACCGTGGACCATGTATATGGTGGTGCGCTCATAAGATTGTAACAGAGCTGAGAATCTCCTGTGGCCTGGCTGCAGAGACGTGGTCACGTTGCAGGGTGGCACCCTCCTTCTGTGTCTGTGGAGACGCTGCTGTGGCCGCGCTGCAGGATGAGGCCCTCCTTCTGTGTCTGTGGAAATGCTGTGTGGCCGCGTTGCGGGGTGAGGCCCTCCTGTGTCTGCGGAGATGCTGCTGTGGCCACGCTGCAGGGTGAGGCCCTCCTTCTGTGGCTGAGGAGACGCTGGTGTGGCCGCGCTGCAGGGTGGCGCCCTCCTTCTGTGGCTGAG
>NW_022436951.1:40543833-40552163 GCF_009761245.1 Sapajus apella
TGCAGGGTGGCGCCCTCCTTCTGTGGCTGAGGAGATGCTGCTGTGGCCGCGCTGCAGGGTGAGGCCCTCCTTCTGTGGCTGAGGAGATGCTGCTGTGGTCGTGCTGCAGGGTGGCGCCCTCCTTCTGTGGCTGAGCAGATGCTGGTTTTGATGAGCCTCCTGCACTTCCAGACATGTGAAACGTACCGTACACGCCGATTCCAAACGGCTGCCACTGGCTTATGCATTTACTGAACTATACTTTGCGCTGTTTTGCTGTACTTCTGCTTGTATTTTTAAAAGCTAACTGTAAACAGCTGCAGACACGTCTTTCAGGAGGTGTCCCAAAGAAACCAGCATCATCCCGGAGATGGCAGATGCATGCCTGTTATCGCCCCTGAAGACCTTCCAGCGGGACACGGAGGGGGTGGGGGTGAAGTCAGTGGTATGCCTGATCCTGACCCTGCACAGCCCTAGGCTAAGGTGTGGCTCTGGCTCTTAATTTTTAATGAAAAATATTTAAAAAGTAAAACCGAAGAATTGAAAGTTTTATGAACAGGAAAAGCTTATAGAATTAAGATATAAAGAAAAAAATTTGTTCAAATGTACAACGTGCTTGTCTTTTAAACTGTGTTATTACAAAGAAGTCAAAAAGTCATGAAGTTTATAAAGTAAAAAAGTTACAGTAAGATGATTAACATATGACTGAAGAACGAAGATGTTGTAAATAAATTTGGTGTAGCCTAAGTGTCCGGTGTTCCTAAAGTCTCCGGTGGTGTCCAGCCACGTCCTCGGCCTTCACTTTCACCGTCCACCCGCTCACCAACTTGCCCAGAGCCACTGCCTCTCCACAAGCACCACGATGGTCGTGCCCTATGCGGTGCACCATCTTTTACCTTTGATACCGTATTTCCACCCTCGCTTTCCCACATGTAGACGTGTGTAGACACGCACCCTCCCACCACTGTGTAACGGCTGCCTGCAGTTCCAGCACAGTCCCTGCCTGCACAGACGTGTGGCCTGGGAGTTAGGGCGGCACTGCACAGCCCAGGCGTGGAGGAGGCCGTGCCGCCCAGGTCTGTGTAAAGAACACGCTGCAATGTTCACACGACAAAGCCACATTTCTTAGAACGCATTCTGGTCCTTAAGGGGCCTGTGGCTGCACCAGGAAGATGCACCCCACAAACAAAGTCTTCCCAAGCTCCCTGAGGTGCAGCCGTGGCCTGAGCCGGGAAGCCCTCCAGACATGTGGGTACTGAACCAGGGCATGCAAGGCTCTGATGCCCCAGTAGAGTCAGGAGATGCCAGGGACCTCCCGGGGGTCCATGTGTGGCTGACGGCAGGGATGCAGCAGCCTGTGCTCTGAGCTCCTGTGCATCTGCAGGTCTTTCAGGGTCAGCCAGTGGGATACGGAAGTGATGGAGGAGCCAGAAGTGGCCTCCCAGGACAGCAGGGTCAGGAGGCCCCTTCAGTCTGCGGTTCTTGGGGTAGACCCCTGTGGCCTGCGGTGGGAAAGCCCTTCAGACTGAAACCTGCTTTGTCAGCCAAGGGCAGCCAGAGGGAGAGCACGGCGTGGCTGCCTGGTCTGCCTTCCTGCCATAGGCTGGGCACACCTTTCTATATGCTTTCTGCTGAGTTTAGAAGGAAATGGATTATGTTTGCAATTAAGTCACCTGAGACATAAGTGGTAACAACAGGCAATCCTGTCAAATACAAGGTAAGACAATGGCTCTGTTCACACCTGCCGCGGGGATCCCTTCACCACACAAGGCGAGAAATGGCTCTGTTCACACCTGCCGTGGGGATCCCTTCACCATACAAGGCGAGAAATGGCTCTGTTCACACCTGCCGTGGGGATCCCTTTACCATCCGCGTCCATGAGCCATACCTCACAACTCTTCGTCAGAAGGCAGTGCAGCACCATGGGGAATGCAGGGACTTCAGGTGACATGGGGCCGGGTGACATAGGCTGAGGCCACCTGCCTCTCAGCTGCTAGGCGCCTCCCTCATTAGGCGGCCACCTTGCCTAGGTTCAGACCAGACCCACGGTTCTCAGGTCCCCAGAGAGCTTCTGTTTATGGGGGCTCTTCTATCTACATTTTCTGCCATTAAAACTGAAAATAAACTTGTGTCTTTAATGAGTCACCTGAAAATCACTGTGATAAGCCTGAACATCCTACCTATGGCTTCTATCACATACCTTTTTCTCCCATTTATCACTCTAACCATCATTCTCAGCTTGTGGATCGGACATAAGCAGGCTGAGGGTCACGGCTCGCCAACCCCTGCCCTCAGGCTGTGCTGTCCAGTGTGGTGACCACTGGCTTTGTGTGACAGCAGGGCACCCAAATTGTGGCCTGTTCAAATTTAGATGTGCAGTAAGTGTACAATACACTCTGGATCCCCAAGAATTAGTACAAAAGGACTGTGAACTATCTCACCACACGTTTATCATAGTAACATTTTGAAATGAGCGTATTTTAGATACACTGGGTTAAAAAAAATTGTGTTTCACATAATTTCATATAACCAACTTCCCCGTTTGTTCTTGCTTTTTTGAGGTGACTGCTCTAACACTGTTCACTTATCCACGTGGCTCCCGTGGTATTTCCACGAGACAGGGCTGGACTGCCGCGCCTTCATATTGGCCCAGAGGCCCCACACTTCTCTAGGACAGAATGTACAGCCATAGAAACCGACTTGAGAAACAAAGGTGCACAACACATCACTCAGAAAACACTAGAAAAACAACCTCGGTCTGTAAGCCTGCACCCGTTACACAAAGTCACCTCTCAAGAACCAAGATATTTTCCACTTACCAGGTAAAATTCCTAAAACCTTAGATATTTTATTGTAAGGAAAGGTGGGATATGTTTCACTGTAAAGGAAAAGGAGAGGGAAGGAAGAAAGAGGAGGGGAGGGGCACACCGCCGTGTGGGGGCCGCTGCTGCACCTGTGGCTGTGGTTGGCTGGCGCTCACCCTGGGCCTGCATCAACTGTAGGGGATGGGAAGTCTTTGGCAGTCGGCAGAGAAATGATCTTAATTCTACTGCATGTTTGAGCAAATTGCCAAAATGTAACATTGGTTTTCATGCATTACCCTTTGGTGGCCTGGCAGGATGACAGATTTCAGCCCCTAAAACGCCATTGACAGCAGCTGTGTCTCTCTGCCAGGTGGGTGCCTTCGAGGAAACTAACACTTTGTGAAACTAAAGTTTTCAACTTCTCTTTCCTTCACCAGTGTCTACCACGATGCCATGGCCACCACCATGACACGAGTCTCCAGAAACGAGCCCCTGCTATAACGCCGCTCACGCTTGGTGGGAGACACAGACAGGAAGCGAACAAACATGGAAACAAATGGTGCTGCCTTGGATGGTGACACATATGGCGGGAAACAGCCCTGGGTCAGGACACAGAGGTGCAGCACGTGGTGCTTTGCAAAGGCCTGGTGAGGAGGGGGCATCTGAGCCTCAATCATGTAATGGGGCATGAAGATGGACCACATAGCTGTCCAGGGCCAAGGCAGCCTTGAAAATGTTGTCTACTGAGGGTAATGGGTCTAGGGATGGGCACAGGTCCAGGGGGCATTGTGGGGAGGAGAGGGAAGGCAGGGCCTTACCATGAGCCTTAAAAGCTCACCCTTGGGGCTGGAGCTGGCATCTAAGGAAGATCAAGCCATAAGTTTAACCAACAGAGATGACAGGATGCTGGCCTCTCCCACATGCTGAGAGGAGGTGTCGCTACCCCAAGGCTGTTTAAGAGGTGCAGGCTGCTGCCCAGGTCCCAAATCCACATGACCAGGACAGGGCTCCACCTGGGGGTCTCCAGAGGCCCTGGGCTGTGGCCTGAAGAAGGCTCTCAGTTTCCTCCCACTGAAGAATCACTCACATCGGTGCTTCAGGCTCCTGTCATCTGCCAAGGCCCTCGAGGCCAGGTGTCACTTCTGGTGACTCTAGAACCATCCATGCCAGCCCAGAGTGGGAAGCTCAGCCCCACCAGCCCGTGCATCACCTCTCTACCTCCTACAGCTGCTTCTGCCTCCAGCGAGCGCTTCTCAGTGGAGTCTCCAAGCACCAAGACCCTCTCCCATCAGGGAAGAGAAATGTTCTGGACATGGTGAGAGTGTGTGGTGTGTGTCTGTGCATGTGCGTGTTCAGGTATGTGTGCGCATGTGCTTCAGTATGTGTGTGTGCTTGTGAGTGTGGTGTGTGCCTGTGTGCACTCCTCGTGTTCGTGTGGTGTGCCTGTGTGTGTTCCGGTGTATGTATGTGTGTGCACTAGTGTGTGTGCTTGTGCGTATTCAGGTGTGTGTGTGCTTGTGGATGTGTGTGGTGTGTGTCCATCTGTATGTTCAGGGGTGTGTACGTGTGGTGTGTGCGCACGTGTTTGTGTACCACATGCCCTGGCAGCTGGCTTCCCTGCACCTCCATGTGGAGTGGTGGCTGCCCCACGGAGGTTTGTTGGCAGCATCTGGGTGGACACCTCCCACTGGCCCTGAGGTGCTGGGGGCACTTCCCAACAGGCACCATTTCCTGGGAAACCCAACACACAACCCCGTTCCCTTTGGGAAAGGCCAAACTCAGGACACGTAAAGCTAAGTCGCAGGCTTTTAGCCAAGCACTGGTGAGAAGCGCAGTCGTCCCCATCACTCAGGGTGGCTATGTGCTGGAGTCTGCAGACGGCGAGCCGACAGACACCCCTGCTCCTTGGGAAGCACAGGGCTCAGCTCTGGTCACAGCATTTCAACTGTGGATCAGCACACAGCCTTGTATCATGTGTTTCTGTTTAGACACCTTGTTCACTATGCGGTGTTGATTCATCACTGGTCCCAGAGGGAGCTTCTCAGGCACACGTTCTCTGTGAGGCACACCACAGACCCTCGTGCTTGAGAACAATCTGGCACTTCCACTCTATGCTCGAGGGCCCTCTTACACAGTGAGATCGCCAAGACACAAAGTCAAAAACATGGCACTCAATAGGCCACAGAAAGAACACCATTTACAGATAAGCTGGAACAGGAAGGCAGAGTTGGGCTTTGTTCAGCCCCAGCCAGGGCCGTGTATACCAGGCGACTCTGATTTCTTAGCACTCTGTGCGCATCTACAAATTCTAAGAAAGTGCATGAGTGCTGATTTTGAGGTTACAAATAAATGTTAGTAAGTAGGAGAATTTGTAAACATAGAATCTATGAATGAAGAGGACTGACTCATTTGAGCATGTCAGGGTGAGAGGGAGCATATGGGTGGGATGCCGGGATGAAACCTAGGGCTGAGCCACTCTCAGCAGAATGCAGACAACAGCAGCTTCATTGGGGCTTGGGGAAGGATGCTCTTCCAGACCAAGCAGCATCCCAGGGCCTCACAAGAGAGGAGCTTGGAGAGAACACAGCCTCCAACAACCTTGCTTCTGAGCCATCAGTGCCGTGGCTCCCAGCCCAGGAGGGTCAGAACCCTCAACAGCAGCTGGGATGCAGGCATGACTTCCAATAGTTAAAAGGCTTATGAGAGAACTGCACACCCACCAGGACACAGCGGCATAACCAAGTCATCTGAAACTCTGTGGATGACATGTCGCCTATGGTCACCCAGATGCTGAGAAACAAGTTTTATAAATAATTAGGTATTTCTCTTACTATAATTTGTAAATAATTTGTTCTTAAATAAAGACCAATTTCAGAATGCGAACTCCTACTACAGAACACACGTGGGCAAGTGCCATCATCGCAGGGGGCAACAAAGAGGAAAACATTGGGAATCTCTGATGTCACTCCCAGGTTCACTGTTACTAGTTGATTTGGGGCAGCTGGTTTTTAGGATCTGCGTCACATGGCTCTAAGGAAACAGACTCTCCCTGCAGTCTTTCTGTAAGAAGGCATTTGCTGAGCAGAAAGCAAGCTCCCTCCCAGGCACCGCCACACCTTTGTTAGGTGCATGTGACCCCAGGCTTCCCTCCGAGGGAACACGCCCAGCTGAGCAAGGTGATAGTCTATATCTGTTTCTGTAAGGTAACCTGCCAAGGACAATCTAATTAGATTTTAACTAGAAAATGTGCTCCTTCTAGTGAAGACAGCACCCTTCCTTTAGCAAGGTCCATGCAGATGGAACCTCCAAGGAGTCCTTGCGCATGGCTGGCAGCGTTGCTCCAGGTCTGCAGCATAGCCAGAGGGGGATGGACACACTGGTCCACGGAGAGGTGTGTGTATCACCAAGCTGTATCCCTCTCCTCATCCCTTTGGGCTGCTATAAAGGAATACACAGACTGTGTGGCTTGTCAACATTGATTCATAGTTCTGAAGGCTGGAAGTTCAAGACCAAGTTGCCAGCAGACTGGATGTTCTGGTGAGGACCCGTGTCCTGGTCACAGATGGAATCTGCTTGCTGCATCCTCACCAAGCAGAGAGACAGCAGAGCACCCATTGGAGCCTCCATCTCGAGGGCACCAATCCCCTCTTAAGGCCCCACGCTCATGACCCAGTCACCTCCAAAGGCCCCACCTCACACCATCACCCTGGGGCTGAGGAGTTAAACATATACATGTTGGGGGACATGGCAATCCTGATGACCACCCCACTCCAATCAACTCAGTTTAAAGGGATCCAGGAGTGTGCCAGCCCCTGAGAGCTGGGCAGTGACCGCTCTGCCTTTGCCACCTTCACAGAGGCTGCTGAGCCCTGCCAGAGGGGTCCCTGTCCCATGGGTGTGTAACAAACTTACCTGTGTCCTTGGGTCTCAAATCCTTTTCTAGGCACTGAGGCAGCTTTGTCCTCAAAAACATCTAAATCCACCTCTCACTCTCCTCCTTTACACCAGCCTCACCCACTCCCTCCATCTCGGAATCTGGAAGCCCACTTTTTCTCTGGACACCAGCATGATGAGGCTGATCGAGACAGATTGAGGGTTACCCACAGAACACAGTCATGGAGAAATGGCCTGGGAGCCAGGAGGAACATTTCGGGATTGTCAAAAACCAAATGTTATAAAAGATCAGTTCTTCCCAGATTATTGTACAGATCCCACAAAGTCCTTATAAGTAACTCAGTGCGGTGGGTGTGTGTGTGTGTGTGTGTATGTAAATTGACAAGCTGTTCCTAAAATTTATATGGAATGCAAAAATATAGCCAAGACAAACATGAGGGAAGAGGAAAAAATTTAGACTACCAGCGATCAAGAATGTTTATAAAGCTACAGTAATGTACGCCGTGAGTGTTCCTGCAGGGTCCACAGAAACCTATGAAACAGAATAGTGTGTCCAAAACCCAAATCGCCTATATATGGACCCTTAAGTTATGAAAAAGACAGTATGTGTTGAGGGAAATGGCATTTTCAACCAATGGGCTGTGTAAATTTGATACCCATAAAGAAATTATTGACTCTGAGAATCTCACACCTTGCAAAAACCCAATTCCAGATGGAATGTTGACCTACACATAAAAAGTAAAAATAAATAAAAATAATTATGTCTCCCAGAGAATAACATAAGGAAAATAAGTGCAATTACTTGGGGACTGTGAAAAGGCCACTTACAGAGAACTCAAAGACACTAAACCACTGACAAAAAGATTCAAAGTTAAGAGCTTGCTGTCATCCAAGGACACCGTTAAGAAAGTGCAAAGGCCACAGAGAATGTGTTTGCTACATACATATAATCAACAAGTACAAGATAAAAAGCAACGTAGATTATATGTTTAAAATGCTTTTATGAACCAACAAGAAAAGGACACCCACGTGGCAGAACCGGCAAATGACTGAGCAGGCCGTTAATAAACGATGCTCCCTAATAGGGCCAATAAATAGACAAAAAGGTGTACAGCCTCATTAGTCTTTGTGGATGTGCTAATTAAAACCGCAGTGTTGAACAATGAGAACACACGGACACAGGGAGGGGGGCATCACACACTGGGGTCTATTGGCGGGAAACAGGGGAGAGACGGGGGGTAGGGAGCTGGGGAGAGATAGCATGGGGAGAAATGCCAGATATAGGTGAAGGGGAGGAAGGCAGCAAATCACACTGCCATGTGTGTACCTATGCAACAATCGTGCATGTTCTTCACATGTACCCCAAAACCTAAAATGCAATTAAAAAAAAAAAACACAAATAGGACCTGTTGCACGCCCACCACTGATGAGGCTCAAGAAAAACACAAACCAATAAAAGATGCCCCAATCAAGGCCTTGGGAGGCATGACTGGGACCAGCACCTATGAACAACGAGAGATAAATTTTCATGACCACCGTAGAAAACTGAACCTGAATGTGCATGCATCAAATGACCCTGCAGCTCCCATCTCAGTGCATGCCCCACAGAGATCCATCCACCAAATGACCTGGAAGCTCCCATCTCAGTGCACA
>NW_022436951.1:40552173-40560798 GCF_009761245.1 Sapajus apella
CAGAGATCCACCCACCAAATGACCCTGCAGCTCCCTATCTTGGTACACGCCTGACAAAGATGGAGACTATGGGAACTATCATGTGGATCTTAAAGATTGAATACATGATAAATAAATGGAATGATACAATAAATAAAGTAATAATGGGAAGAGAGATAGATAGATATAGGTAAATGGCAGCTGAAGACGGGGAGAGAAGACTTTTCAGGTGGGGGAATCTTGCTTACAAAGACAGGAAGGTTGAGCCAGGCTTGCTGGGGATACTGGGAGATAGCTGTTTGGTGGACACAAATGTGAAGGTAGATGGTTCTGTCCAACAGTAGACCCATACATGTACTCCAGTTATTTCAATGACGGCCCAGAGCGAAACTGCCACTGGGGAAACAAGGGCTTTCTGGTGGCTGCACTCTTCACCACTTACCGTCTGATGAGCCTCACCCTGGCTTTCCTGTGCGCCGGGCCCCACGCCTCCTTGCACACCTCTCCCTGCCCATCCGTCCTGGGTATCCCACTCACAGCACCCAACCTGGGTTGGGAGATGAGGGAAGCTCATGTCTCTCAGGCTCTCCCTTTGGGGGGTAAAACTAACATACCTCCATCTCACTTTCAGTAAGGCAGGGATGTTCAGAGAAGAATTCCAGTGTACTGTGTTAAGAAGCTCTGGGGGAAAATCAGCAGACTCGGGGAAATTCATTTGTTATGAAAACAGTCATATTTGTTAGGAAATGTTGCATTACAAATTAGAAATAATTCCCGCAAAATATACTTTTTACATCTTACTTTATACTTAGGTCCCCCTTCATGTTACATTACGGTCTTTTTTTTTTTCCTTTTTGTGGAGAATGGGGTCTCGCTATATTGCCCAGGCAGGTCTTGAACTCCTGGGCTCAAGCTACCCTCCCTCTGCCTCTCTAAGAGCTGGGATTATAGGCATGAGCCATGAGAAGACGCACAGCAAGATCCGGCCGTTTCCTTGCTGAGTTTTGACCTTTCTAGTAAGAGCCCATCCTGCAGCACCCCATCGAGACTGGGGGTGCACGGCGGACCCCGGCCAGGGACCCTCCCTGCCACTGGGGACCTCGGCGCCTCCCCGCCAGTCCCAGTGCATGCCCCAGGGCCCCAGTCACCTCCTACCGTGTCAGGAAATTATGAAAGCAAAATTAATTTCCATCCTCTTCAGCTTAAAGAAAGAAAAGACGCGACACGGTTAACAGGACACAGGGAGCCCACGCCGACCTCAGACAGGACGGCGCAGCCCTCGCTGGGCTGGGACTCAGGGCCGCCCACCCCCGCCGCACAGGCGCCGACAGCACAACCCCACGGCCGGGTGCGCAGGCGGTGACCACCCAAGCAGGACGCCTCTCCCGGGACAAAGGGTGCTGGGCGGGGAGCAGCGACCGCCACACCCGGTCTCACCGGACACACAGGAGACGAGGAAGCCAGTGCAGGCGGACATTCAGCAGCCCTTGGGGGGAAGCGTACTCACGCGCACAGCAGATGACGCAGGCACGCAAGCAGACGACGCACGCACCGCAGATGACTCACGCACCGCAGATGACGCAGCACACACAGCAGACGACACACGCACAGCAGACGACGCACAACTGATGACGCAGCACGCAAGCAGACGACGCACGCACAGCAGACGACACACGCACGCAAGCAGACGCGCGTACAGCAGACGACGCATGCACGAAAGCAGATACCGCACGCACAGCGGACGATGCACGCACAGCAGGTGATGCGCACACGCACAGCAGACAAGGCACGCACCGCAAATGACACAGGCACGCAAGCAGACGATGCACGCACAGCGATGACGCAAGCAGATGCACGCACAGTGATGACGCAAGCACGCAAGCAGATGACGCAGGCACAGCAGGCGACACAAGCAGAGGAAATGATGCAGGCGCGCCGCAGATGACGCACGCACAACAGAAGATGCAGACGCAGCAGACGACACGTGCACGCACAGCAGACGGTGCCTGCTCCGCGCAGCACCGGGTGTGAGGGTAGAGTACGCGGTCTTTGCCTCTCCCAAGAACATTTAATGTGTGGCCATAATCACATCTCTCGTGAAAGTGGCGGGCACTTGGTGATGTCGTGAAGCTGCCAAGGGGCTGTTTGGGGGCGTGTGGGGACTCCACCATCCCCGGGCAGGAGGCCAGGGCGGGTGAATGCCAGGTGGTGACAGGAGGAAGGAGCTGCCCTTTCCAGGCCGCCTGGCAGGGACAGAGAGATCGACCACAGTGGCTCTGGGACAGGGGCATCTCCCAGTGGATGTGGGATGTTTCCTGCCAGTTAACGCAAAACAGCACAGGGAGCCCTCGGGCCCAGAAGTCAGGGCGTCCCCGAGAGCAGAACCTGAAATGCTCTCATCTCCCTTTACGTCCCAGCGACTTGGGATGTGGCGAAGGAGAAATTTCATCATGCTCACACTCACGGGACTGTCCCGGGAGTCCCTCGTGGGCTGGTCAGGGGCTGCCTGCCGCACTTCCAGGACCCACTGGGCTGGCCATCTCTCTGCCCTCCATGCCGAGAGGCCCTGGTGGCCCGTTGGCTCCCCCAGACTCAGCTTGGGGCTGTCCCATTCTTGTCTTCTGCATCCCTGGAGCCCCACCAAGGACCTGGCACATGACGGGATGCTCAACAATGAAGCGAGTGTGTGGTTCCATGAACGTGGACAGGACAGGTGTGAGCCACGTGGGGGCACTTCCCAACCTGCGCCTAACCCCAGCACCCTAAAGATTTGCGAGTTATGTTTGTAGTGTGTGAAGAAACCCAAGTATCTGCCCCTCAAAAACTGACGAAGACCAGGTCTATACGATCTGTGTAATCAATAGTGTTTGATTATTGAATTAAAAGGGCCATAAGAGTCTACTTGTGTGCTAAAGCAGAGAAACAAAGTTATTCTCTCCCACAGGAAGTCTACAAGGACCACACTGTGTTGAAAATTTTAGCTCCAGTTCTCCCAAAACATTTTCAAAGGGCACACAATATAAAATAAAAGAAAAAAATCATTCAATTCCACCCCAGCTCTTTTCCAGGCATCATGTTACACACGATAACAGGTCAGCTTAAGTAGCGTTTCCTGTGTGTCGTCCACTAGAGACACAAAGATGAACAGGACCAGGATGTGGGGCTGCCCTGAAGGCCCTGATACCCCAAGGAGGGAGAGCTGCCTGAAGGCCAAAGCCCACGGGAGATGTCTGCAGGGGTCTTTCCTCACACACTCCACCGTGCACCTGGAAAGCACTGACAGCCGGGGTCATGGAGCGGGTGCCCTGGGCACAGCAGGATCATGGACAGCACTGTCCTGGTCGGGCACCCCCATCTCGGGGTGTGGTTTCAGATTGCCCCACACCGCAGAGAGGGTACTGAGGCCCACGGTCATCATCTAGCTGGGGCCAGAACTGATGCTCCAGTCCAGCCGATCTGAACCCAGCCCAGGATGCTACAGCCCTCAGGCAGCTCTTCAGAACTTGTGATGCTGAGAGCCCTGGCCAGGGTAGTACACCCAGGAGCACCCAGCTCACCTGTGACTCTCAGAACTTCCAAGGCAGCACCCCAGGCACAGGACAAGGGCTTGGGAACTCAGCCTGGAAACACAGAAGGAAGCACCACAGACCAACCGGAAAGGGTTGGCTGCACATCATTCGGGGCTTGGCTGTGGCAGCGCTCTGTGTCCATGGCTGAGCAGGCAGCCCAGGGGCTCCAGAGGCCACGGCCACAGGGAGGACCCCGCATGGCTTCAGTGGGGGCACACAGGACGGCAGACCTGGGCACAATTTGTCACCTGATGCCAAACGCTTGCCATGGCTAAGCCAGACCTGTGTGACTCCCAGGAAAGCAGCATTCCTTCCCTGGCTCACTGAGCAGGCGCTGGGCTGAGAGCCCGCCACGGGCCCAGGAATTCTTCAGTCACATGTTCAGTAGCACCCAGTATTTTTTTGGACCACTTAGCTTGGTAACATCTGTCCTGTTAGAGAGTTATCCATGACAAGTGTGAATGCGGCAGGGGTATTGCAATCACATTTCTGAAAGAGTGGAAAATGCTCTGTGTTAGGATAATCTGACCCTGATTAATTCTCACAGAGGCTAAACTCTTGAGGCAAAAGCTGAGGATGAGAAATGAATATGTATCTTTAAACACGACCCAACAGAGAGGTCTCATGGCTATGCCTACGCTCTCCTAAGCACCTTACAGAAAATGAAATTATGGGTTGCTTTTTACACTAAATGAACGGAAATCGTAAAATGACCTGTGAGAATATAAATTTAACAGCATGCTGTTTCCTCTGGGGGTTATTAGACTGAAAGGCCTGTAACTTACTCAGGAGAATCAGACAGAGTTCTGAGGAACCACCCAGCATCACAGAACACAAATTCCTACTCAAAACGGGAAAGCCAGCAGAACTGGCCCTCCTGGATTGCTCCAGACCCTCGGGAATAAACCTCCTATTCTGAGTGTGTTCTGAAGTGTTGCAGTGACAAAAGATTTTCCCCAAGGGCATTTTAGGTTAAAATAGATGAGATCATGGGAGAAACATCTAGATCTTGATTACGGAGACTTCAGAGGGCTGCAAATCACAGGCACTGATGGTCTGGGTCAGGTTTTGCCCCAAAAAATAACCATCGCAGAGGAAACTGCTTTAAAGTAAGCACATTTTGTAGCTGGGCATGGCGGCTCACACCTATAATCCCAGCACTGAGCGGCCAAAATGAGCAAATCAGTTGATACCGGGAGTTCAAGACCAGCCTGGGCAACATGGTGGAAACTCATCTCTACAAAAAACACAAAAATTAGGTGGGCATGGTGGCACACGCCTGTGGTCGCAGCTACTTGGGAGTCTGAGGTGGGAAGACCATTTTAGCCCAGGAGGTTGAGGCTGCAGTGAGCTGAGATTGCACCACTGAACTCCAGCCTGGGTGACAGAGTGAGACCCTGTCTCAAAAAGGATAATAAAAAAAGTAAGGGTATTCTGCAACTACACATTTCTCAGAAAAAGAAAACATATTGTAAAAGTTTGGTCGTGAACACGATGTCTTGGACAATCATTGCTGCTGAGTGTGAGGGGACAGTCGTGGTCATTGCTCTCTAAGGGCTGCAAGGAAGAACAGGGTCTACATAAAGCAAAGAAAAAACCTACTAAATTAGCATTAGCTGGGGCCATACAGTCCCTTTGAGAAATATAGATGTGAACGCCTTTCACTCTGTGATCTTGATGACTGGCTAATGTTTAAAAAAGAAATCATGTCCAGTTCCACAGTGGGCCGTGGGGAAACGGGACCACACACCCTTTGCGGGAGGGAGGTGAGGCTGATTCCCTGCTGCAGTTCTTGTTCAGACAATTGAGTGTGCCCAGGAGCCAAGGAGTAAGGGGGTTTCTTCAAGAGCCCCAGGGAGGAGGCAGTGTCAGGGAGGAAGAAGGTAGGTGGGGGCGATGAGGGCTGGTCAGCTTGAACAATAGGGGCAGTGCAGGCTCCAGTGAGAAGCATGGGCAGCTGCAGCAGTGATGACAGATGAGAAGCAGGGGAGCAAAGCCCTGTGGTCATAAGTGATGCCACAGGTGTCAGTGATGTGTGGGGCAGGCAGGCAGAGGCCTCCGGAGGCTGCCTTTGGAAAACCCCAGAAACTAGTGTCCAGAGGGCGGGGCTGTCTCTGCAGGCGCTCTGCCAATACCCCTAAGGGAGCCCCTCAAGCTCTCTCTGTAGGAGGCCCTTTCGGGACATAATGGGCTCCCCAGCTTGTAAAAGAAGGACTATTCTAAGGGAAGGAGGGATCGTATGCAAATATTCAGGGAGGCTTGGAGCTTTGGTGAGTTGTGCCTGCTGCCAGCAGAAGGCACCTGGCCAAGAGGCAGGCTTTGTAAAGAACCCATGAGTCATTTGTTTTGGTCTTTACACCTTAAAAAGTAAATAGCAACAATACAAGCAGGGCACGTATTCCACAGACGCGATTCACATTGTTCTAAAAGTGGTGCTGGGTTGGAGTTGTAGAGTACGGGCTCTTTACACGTTTGAGAGCTTCTCTGCACGTGCCGGCAGTGACGTTGCCAAGGGCTCTGTGGCTAGTCCATTGTCCGTTGAGACATTTCACACTAGCTGCACTCTGGATTTGACTGACAGAAAAGGAAGTTACTCGGCTGAGATGATCCAATGATCATGGCTTCAGCCGTGGCTGGGAAGATGGTCTGGACCCGAGACACGGGGCGCTGAGTATTAACTGCCTGTCGTGGAAGTAGCCAGAACAAGAATGCTGCCCTTGGCCCTGGGCTGAGAATCCAAGAGTCACAGGCATGAGCCCCTGTGGTTTTGGGGGCTCCCGTGCACACTGACTCATTACATTGCCCCTTCCTACCCTCTGCCCTTCAAGGCTCTGTCTGTCTCCTGGGACCCACACCACTCATGCAGCCACTCAGAAAACAAGTGTGGATGTCACCTCTTCAGGGAAGACTTTTCTTATTTTTCTTTAAAGCAAATTTAAAATGAAATCGTTGGCAGGAAAGTTAAAACTTCTTGGAAGCAACGGATGGCGACCCGCAGGAAGTGTTAATGAAGCCAGCCCCACACTCTGCTTCTTCTTCTATGACCAGGTGGCGGGTCCTGACGCCACTGACCCATCTCTCTGCAGGGCATGTCCTGAGGGTGGATGGGAGCCCAGCCCCCCACTGGAGCTGTGAGCACACCTGCTGTGGGAGCAAAAGCTGCGGGCCATGATGGGGAGCAAAGAGCCAAGGCAGCAAGAGCATCAGAGCAGGGGGTGCCCAGGAAACTCAGTCTGAGAAGTCGGGGCTCTGCTAGGGATTCCCCCTTGCACTGTGTTCCCCACAGCCTGTCTCCACCACCCTGCTCATTATGATGGGTTCTCTACCAGCACCTGCACAGCCCCTCCTCCTGTGCCCCTGGCGGATGTGCTCCCGGAGGAGGGGAGACAGAGGCTGTGGGGCAGCCTGGCAGATGTGCTCCCGGAGGAGGGGAGACAGAGGCTGTGGGGCAGCCTGGCGGATGTGCTCCCCTCCACCTGTGCCAGCCAGGCTCCACTAGTAAGAGGTACCGACTGATTTTCTGCAATATCCACTGCTAGGAATTGGCTCATGCACTTGTGGGGTCTGGCTGTGCAGATCTGAAACCCACAGGGCCAGGCACCAGGAAGGGCAGGCTGAATCTCTGAAGCACAGCTGAGGCTGCGCTCCACACGCAAACCTGCCTCTTATTCAGCCAAACCTCCCCTTTTCTCCTTCGGCCAACTGGCCCAGGCCCATCAGGATTAATCCGGCCTTTCCTCCTTTAGTGAAAGTTGCTTGCTGATGGACTTAATCTTACCTGCAGAGCACCTTCTCAGGGTGCCTGATGAGTGGCTAAGTGCCTGGAGCTGTAGCCTGCCAAGCTTGACACAGAACCTGACCTCCACTTCATCCCGTTGGGGTAGGGGTCAGGGTCCCACTGTGGGGAATGAGTCATGGCCATCACGAGGAAATGGGGGACCCCTTCATCAAAATACCAGCAAAACCAAAGTGTCCCTCTGGGCCTTCCCAAGCCCCTTGGCAACCTGGGTTTCCAGAGATGAGACGTAAGTTACAGATAAGGGATCCCAGAGCTTGGGGGGCTGCGTTTGAGAACACAGGACTCCTTCACGGGAACAACAGGCCAGCCCTGAAGAGTCACCGGATGTGTGGCCTGAACCACTCACTTTTGTTCTCTGCCTCGGTTTCCCTGTTTGTCAAGGGGAATGGAATAATCGCTCTGTGGGACACTGAGAACTACTGAAAGGATCAGGATTCACATGAACGTGATTTTTCGCATCAAGGTGAAAGAAGGAATAGACTGAACTCATGGCAAGAATCGGGTTCAGGGAAAAACAGGGTGCCCTCTCCTTCCCCATGCTCCCACCCCTACCGTGGTTCTAATCTCACGTAGAGCTCCTGCCTGTTGAAGGCTGGAAATCCGTGTTTGTAGAAGAAGCAGAAGAGAACCCAGCTGGGCTCTTCCTGCGGCCTCCTGCTGCGCTGCTCAGGGAGCCCAGAGCCTCCCTCTCTTGGCCCCAGGGTCTCTGCACCGGCTCGGCTCACAGCAGAGCACGGCTAGCACTCAGAGCAACCTGCAAGGCTGCGGGGAAAAGATCCTATGTGAAGGCATCAGAGACAATCTAAGGCCAAGAGGTCTAACATCCAGGAGAGAGAGAGCTGTGGAGAGCAAAGCGAATCTGTTGGACAATAGAGTCGCATCTTAAAGGGGGAAAGGGCAGCCTGAACTAAGACAGAAAAATACCCTTCAAACGTGAAGGAAAACAGGCTTGTAGAGAAGTGTCTAGAAAGAGTGCATCTGCAGAAGACTGCAATAAATAACACAAGAAACAACCTTCTGGGCAGAGGAAACCATCCCCATGAGATCCTGGAAGTGAAGAAAGGAGCGTTGGGCACGGGGCAGCCGACGTGGGTAAATAAATGCAGGTGTTCACTGCAAGCACCTTCAGGCCAAGGCCTGCTGAGATTTAAATGACCTGGGCCTAAAATGCAGGAGGAGGATAGCACAGGGAGGAGGCTGTGCACTCATGGAGGAGGAGGGTTACTGAGGGAGGAGGGGGGCACTGAGGGAGGAGGAGGGGCACTGAGGGAGGAGGGG
>NW_022436951.1:40560808-40564261 GCF_009761245.1 Sapajus apella
GAGGGAGGAGGGGGTCACTGAGGGAGGAGGAGGGGCACTGAGTGAGGTGCTGTGAGCTCAAGCCTGTCTGGGACGTGGTAAAGGGAATGTCATGCACTGGACTCTAGTGAGTCACACACATGGTGGCTCCAAGCTCATTGTGTGGCCACTAACATAATATCAGAAGAACGCATCAATCACAAGCTGATAACGGAGGGGAGGCAAAAGAAAAATATGTTTGATTCGAAGGAAAGCAAGAAAGGGGACAGAAGAGGACATACATCAGGGAGACGAGCAGAATACACGTGAAGGAGGATTCAAGCGCGCACACAGCACCCAAGGCATCGTCTGCACTTCATGAGATACTTCAGCTCCAAACAAAGATTCACTGGGACACGCCCCATCAGAGTGACCGAAACCCAGAACACGGACACCACGGAGTGCCGGTGAGGACGCTGAGGAACAGGGACCCTGCTCGTCACTCCTGGGAATGCAGAGTGCTGCAGCCACAGTGAAGACAGTTTGCTCGTCTCACAAAACTAAACGTGACCTTATGTAGGCTGGAGCAACCGTGCTCCTCGGTATTTCACCAAATGAGTTGAAAACACACATCCGCATAGAATTGTTATTCACGATTGTCGGAACTCGGAGGCAGCCAAGGTGCCCGTCTGCAGGCGAATGGATAAATAAACCATGGCACATCCAGACAATGGAATATTCTTCAGCACTAAAAAGAAATTGAGATACCATCTCATGCCAGTTAGAATGGTGATCATTAAAAAATCTGGAGACAACAGATGCTGGAGAGGATGTGGAGAAATAGGAACACTTTTACACTGTTGGGGGGAGTGTAAATTAGTTCAGCCATTGTGGAAGACAGTGTGGCGATTCCTCAAGGACCTAGAAATAGAACTTCCATTTGACCCAGCAATTCCATTACTGGGTATATATCCAAAGGATTATAAATCATTCTACTATAAGGACACGTGCCCTCAAATGTTCATTGCAGCACTGTTTACAATAGCAAAGACCTGGAACCAACCCAAATGCCCATCCATGATAGACTGGACAGGGAAAATGTGGCACATATACACCATGGAATATTATGCAGCCATCAAAAATGATGAGTTCATGTCCTTTGTAGGAACACGGATGAACCTGGAAACCATCATTCTCAGCAAACTGACGCAGGAACAGAAAATCAAACACTGCATGTTCTCATAGGCGGATGTTGAACAATGAGAACACATGGACACAGGGAGGGGAGCACTACACACTGGGGTCAGTTGGGGGGAAATAGGGGAGGGACGGTAGGGGGTGGGGAGTTGGGGAGAGATAGCAAGGGGAGAAATGCCAGATGTAGGTGATGGGGAGGAAGGCAGCAAATCACACTGCCACGTGTGTACCTATGCAACAATCTTGCATGTTCTTCACATGTACCCCAAAACCTAAAATGCAATTAAAAAAAAAAAGAAAGAAAAAGAAACGGACTGTCAAGCCAGGAAAAGGCACAGAGGGGCCTCCAACGAGTGTGACGAGGTAGCAGGAGCCAGCTGAAAAGGCCGCATGCCGCTCAGCTCCAGCCACACGGCCGTGGATCTGGTGATGCTTTCTTGGATGTGACGCCAAAGGTACAGGCAACAAAAGAAAAAATACACACTGGACATGATGACAGTTTTAAAACTTTGTGCATCAAAGACACTCTCGACAGAGAACAAATGTAACCCACAGGTTCGGAGGAAATATTTGCAAATCATATATCTGATAAGGAATTAATATTCATAATATATACAGAGAGAACTTCTAATATATAATAACTATAACCTATAATGTCATATACAGAGAACTCCTTACACTCAACAATAAGAAGGCAACCTGATTCAAAAATGGTCAAAGGACTGGAATCAGCGCTTCTCCAGAGATACACAAATAGCCAATAAGCACATGAAAAGGGGTTCAAATCACTCATTATTAGGGAAATGCAAATCACAACTGCAGTGAGATACCATCTCACACCCATTAGGATGGCTACTATTTAAAACACAGAAAGTGACAAGTGCTGACAAGGATCTGGAGAAATTAGGGCTCTTGTGCACTGCTGCTCAGATCCTAACGTGGTGCAGCCACTGTGGAAAACAGTATGGCAGTCCCTCAGAAATTCGAATAAAATTGCCATATGACCCAGCATTTCACTCCTGCGCATATATCCCGAAGAACTGAAAGCAAGGTCTCAAAGAAATATTTGCACACCCGTGTTCATAGCAGCGTGATCCACCACAGCCACAAGCTGAAAGCAACCCAGGTGTCCCTCATAGGTAAACAGATACGCAAAATGTGCTCCACCCAGACGGCGGAATACCATTCAGCCCCAAACAGGAAGGAAATTCTGGCAGACACTGCAATGTGGAAGAATCTTGAGGACATTATGCCCAGTGAAATGAGCCCATCACAGAGGGACAAATACCGCATGATTTCACTTCAATAAAGTGCTTAGAGTACATTAAATTATGTAAACAGACAGTTGATGGTATGTGGCCGGCGCTGGGGAGTGGGGGAAGGAACGGGGAATGAATGTTGAATGGGGACAGGGTTTCTGGCGGGGAAGATGAACAATTGTAGGATGAATGGTCCTGATGGGTGTACAACAATGTGAATGCATTTAGTGCCACTGAACTGTACACTTAAAAACAATTACAATCGTAAATTTTATGGTATGTGTATTTTATCATAATAAATTTTTTTTAAAAATAAGATATAAATTCCTTTATGCAAATAAATTTGAAAACTTAGTTAAAATTGAAAATAAAAATTATGATTACAAGAGTATCAGCCCTTTGTCAGGCGTTGATGCTGACAGCCAGACTTTCCTGCATGATATACATTTATTTATCCTAAAAATGGGCTTTCTGCCCAAAGCAAACCAGCTGGTGAAAGGTTGGAGCCTGCTGGTGGTAGAAGGTAGTTTAATTACTATTTGAAACCTCTTTCTACAATAGCAATAATAAAGATACTGAATGCTTGCTTTAGAAACTCTGAAACATTTCAAAAGAAAAAAAAGTTTTTTAAAAAAGTAAAGAAAACTCTTTCAAATGCCCTGTGCAGCCACTGGTAAGAAGGCATCATTGTCTGAGCATTTATCCCATTCCCAAATGCTCTGAATTAACAACGTTGCAAACAGCATCATCATCCTGTGTTAAAGTTCTACAACTATCCTTTGTGTTTACAAACTCATTCACATGCACTGTCAGGTGTGGAAAACACCCATCAGTATCATGTAGCTCCAGAGTATGTAAGGAACTCAAACCACTCCACAGTATAAGACAGCCTGATTACATGGGCAAAGAACCTGAATAGATTTTTTCCAGAGAAAACAGACAAATGGCCAAAGGTTAGATGAAAAAGTACTCGCCTTAGATAATCATCAAGGAAATGAAAATCAAAACCACCATGAGAGCTCGCCTTGTTAGAATGGCT
>NW_022436951.1:40569261-40575458 GCF_009761245.1 Sapajus apella
GTATCCTTAGTGTGGAGCAAACGTGCAGCGTCCGCTGAGCCATCGTAAAGGTCGACTCCCTGACAAGAAAAGCTCCAGTTACTATGCAAAGTAAGCTGAGCTGGCAGGACAGCCAACAGGCACGCAACTTATGAAACATCATCCCCTCAATGCAAATACGTGTCCCAGCATGAGAGGAAGGGACATTCTTAGGAGCCAGAAGCAAAGACAGGACTCAAAACAACAACCCAGACAGCTGCAGCCCTGAGGCCTACAAAGGCAGGTGACAGGGACGCCAGATGGCACAAGCTCCCTGTCAGGAGAGGCCCTGAGGCCCCTGCACAGAGCCAGGTGCTGGTGGGAAGTATCAGGGAATCCCACCACCATATGAGTCTCTCCATGGGAAATGCATCCCCCCCATAACCTGCAGGAGCCCAAATCTGGCCACGTGTGGGTGTGGCATCTGAATTAATACCACCCACCTTGTTTAGAACATAAATGAAAAATGAAAACAAAAAGGGTCTGAAACCAGTGAAACTGCAAACATCCGGCCAACTTAAATGTGAAATTGTAAGGAGGAGGATTTCCAGGCTAGAGCAGACAGAGCTCCTGCAGAAAACCCTTCTCCAAAGGTAAGTCCCCAAGCAAAAACGAATAGGAGAGATGTGGGGCGGGGGTAGAGAACAGGGGAGGATGCATGCCTCGGAAGTGGAGATGACTGAGCTGCCTGACAAAGACTATAAAATCAGCACTATGCCGCTCTCTTCAGTAACCCCACTAAAGCCCAGAACCGACTCACACACGCTCCCCATCCTACCCCAAGGTGTGCTGATGGGCAGTTGCAGAGCATCAGCACCCACACGTGCTGGCTGTACCTCTGGAGGCCTGCACTAATCTGCCCCATGTGCTGGGTGTTCCTGAATGAGGTCAACTGGGTGTATTTCCAGACCTGTGTACTGCTATTTATTTATTTATTGTGTGATTTAATTAAGTGCCATGAAAAACAAGAAAATAGGATATGAAATGAAAAACTGAGCTCAAATGCCTTTGAAACAATGAGAGGGAATAGCGACAGAAGAATCTCTTGTTGCTGCTTTGTGAAGAATAACAGTGAGGAAAGGAACATCATCTACTGCACAATACCAGCCAGCCTGACTGCAAACTCCTAGCTAACACCATGGGTACCAGAACACCGGTGGGATATCTTACAGTGCCAAGGGAAAATTACCTGTCAATTCAGAATTCAGTTATCATTCCAGACAGAAGGAAAACAGTGGCACATTCAAACACCTGAGAGAAAGTGAGACTCAGGAAACCTCACTGAAAAATCCTGAAAGAATTCAACCTCATTGAGAGGATACACCTGAGCGAGAAAATATTGAACCCATGAGTCAGAGGTCAGAGGCAAAAGACCAACGGCCAGTGAAGACGTTGTAAATGCCTGGGAGACCCTGGGGAGGACGTCATAGCAAGGAGACCCCAGGAGGCCAAGCAGTGTGGCTTATTGGATTGTGTGGTGGAGAGAAAATTGGGATTGAAGATTCCCAGGGTCCCTGTATGATCAGAAGATTAATAGACATATTGACTACCTTTGGCCAACTTATGGTTAGATCTCACATGAAAACCAGTAGTGAAAAAAAAGGAAGTAAATTAAATTCTATTAATTTAATAGAAGACAGAAAAAGTTGGGGGGAGTGAAAGAAGGCGTGGCAAACAGACAACAAAGGAAAGTCACAGCATTATTCAGGGTTGGGCGAAGGTTTCTTAGGGCACACACAGTAATAACTATTTAAAATAGATAAATTGGACATAATTAAAATGTAAAACTTACGCTTATTAAAACACATCATTCATAAATAGGTAAGCCATAGACAAAGAAAGAATATCTGAAAGGCATGTATCTAATGAAGCACTAGTTTCCAGGATATATAGAATATTGAATGTTTGCAATCAGACCTTGGTGATCACCTTGAACAGCAGGATATAAATTCCACATGCCTAGCGTTCCAAGAATGGAACGCTAGGCATAAATGGATTAAGACCAAGTATATTACCCATCCAAATACAAGGAGATGTTAAGTCTCTGTAGGAAGTGACACAGACACAATGACCTCCCATCTCCTGCCATGTCCTGTCCACCAGAGGCCATCACTGGGCCCGCCCACACCCAGGGCAGGGAGCCCCCAAGGGCAGGCTCGCAGGGTCATTGGGGCCGTTTTGGAAGCTGCCTACCATGCCCATTCTGACTTGGCTGATCCCTCCACAAACCTCCCCTGGTTCTTTGTCTCGCCATGCACACCATCCGGGGCACGTGCTTGTCTTAATTCTCCAAGCTGTTTGGCATTCCCTCCACACTTCCTCCGAGGTGGCCACCGGAAGAGCTTAGGTGACCATCCCAGGCCTTTCTGTTCTAATTACGTGTGTACTTGGGCACACATACAGATCACCGGCCTGTGGAGTTGCGTTTTTGTTGTTTTAATAAGGCCACTGATACTCCACGTGATGATCTGACGGCCTCACTGGGTGTCCTTGAGAGGCCGCTGTGGCAGACGGAGGCCGCTCCTGCACTCCGCCGCTTCAAACCGTGCCTGTGAGCTTGTGGCCTCTGTGGAGGAAGTCTGCACGTTTAAAGACGTCAAGGTGTTTTAAAACAAACCACTTTTGCACCTACGACGTTTGGAGCATTTATAAACTTTTTCTCCACCACCTGGGTACACCGTCGTAACTCACAGTACATAACTTAGGGGGGAGCTTGAGGTCTGATAAGGCTCCAGTCTTCTCAAGGGAGAGATGAAAGATAAAAGGGAAAATCTGAGTCATCCACCCAGGCTGATGTCATGGGATCCCACCTGCATCCAAATTGTCCCACGGGGATGAAGGCGTTCTTTGGTGTCAAAGAGAAAAATCTAGCCAGAGCGGGCCTTCAGAAGAGGATCAAAGCCCCAGGCAGGTATTTCTGCGGGAGTTCACAGAAAGCGTTCTAGTTTTTTTGTTTCGTTTTGTTATAAGGACAGTTGAGCAAAGGTATTAATGTCACAAGGAACCTACGACCAAGAATTCTCCTGGCCAGAGACTACATGTGAACGAAACTGGGAAATATTCTAGTAGGCAGACACAGTGGCGGGAATGCCAGCCAATGGAGATGGATTTTATTCGAACCAGGTGAAGGGACATATCACAACCAATAAGCAGACTGTTGGCATAAGTTAAATCCTGGGTCTCCAATTAAAATACATATATTCGTGAGAGTGCCTGTTCCTCTGCCTCTGAGGAATGATCGTCACTGTGTTCCTTTAGAGACCAATAATCCCAATAAATTGTCTAGTTGTCAATTGCGTTGATACCTCCACCATGCACTTCAGGGTTCTGGGATTCTCACAGCGTTCTCAGAGTGTAAGCTCCACCATCATAGCAGTTAGACATTAGCATATTAACTGTGTCTTTGTTTTAGACGCTTTCTAAAAATTCAGTATCCACAAATAAGAAGTCAGATTGTCAAATCATGCATCTACTTGTGAGTTCAGGGCTGATGCCACCAACTCCCGCAGATGGGAAGTGGGGTCACATTCTTTGACACCCCTCACATGAAGAAAACTTCCAACTACACTTGTTTAACACCTGACAAAAAGAAGATCTATGGAAGCAATATTTTAAAAGTTGGGAGTGTGAGTATTTGAACTTTCTTACCTGAGTCCAACAGTCTTATTCGATGAGGATCCTGGAGCCCACCTGCAGTCCAGAAAAGTATTTGTTAGTTTGCTTATTTACATAAAAATTGCCCCCCAGTCAGCAAGTTTTCTATAAACTAGATCTGTGGTGAGTCCTACCATGGCGTTATTGTGAGGGTTCATGCTTTCTCATATTAATTTTGATATCACTCTTAAACACAAGGAAATAGGTAACTAATCTAAAATTCGTTATTTTTAGTCTTTTCATGCTAAGGGAAGATGTGTAAATTCAGCCCTTTCTAAAAATGATCATTCTATTCATTAAATTATCATGTACTAGAAGAGCACACCATAAAAAGACAGATTTATTTGTCAACTCAAACTTTTGGAATGAAAAAAAGTATTTTCTATATGACCTATGCTAGATATGTATTTTTGGAACCCATGAAAGTAAAATTACTTTTAAAATAATGCAAGCTTTGAGTGTCTTCGGCTTCTGCTTCCAAGATTTGAAAATTTGAACAGCGTCTTCAGCTTTAACTCGTCTGAACTGCTGAAGTTCTACACCCCCAGTTGATTAGAGTTTTATTCTCAGTGAACAACAATTCTGAGAAATGGAAAGATCTATTTGCCAGGCGTTTCATGTATTCATTTCATTGAACAACACAGCCCGGGAGATTTGAGACATTTTAAAAGGAATTTTCCTGTTTTCTCTCCCCTGTAATTGATTTCCCACAGAATAGAAACTTGGCCACGACGGCTGTGGACACCCCCAGCCGGCTGCGGGGACACCTGGCCGGCACCTGGGTTCTCAGGGTACCCCCAGGCCGGGGCTGGACTTGGGCCCTGTGGAGAGGGCAGGTCTGAGCGGGTTGGCATGTTCTACCCGCCTCACCCTGCACCTGGGCATCTCAGCCTCCGACGGCTCCGGCTCCCAGCCTGGTCCTCATCTCCACCCTTGCGGTTCTGCAGAGGGCTGATCTGTCCCCAAGTTTCTGGTAAGGCCATTGGGGATCCCAGCTCTGTGGAGACCAAAGCCCCCACGTCCTCAGCAGAGCCCCAGCGAGTCCCCCGCGGGTGGCCGTGGCTGTGGGGTCATCTGGGATACTCCGCGGCACTGACCCTGAACCTCGGTGTCCAGGCTGCACCCCAACACTCGGCCAGTGGGGAAAAGGCAGCCTGCAGGGATCCAAACAGCCATGACAGCCGCAAATCCACAGCGACCACAGCCGTGAGCGGACCACGGTGGGAGCCCTCAGAGGCCAGCAGACTGTGGAGACCCGGGAGAAGCTGAAGGCCACGCCACGGAGACCAAGCGCAGACACCAAGGCCACGGGGGAGGGACAGGCAGGGTCCAGGGGACAGACGGCCGCCCAGGAAGCTGAAATGCCAGCTGCGGGCCTGGGCGGGGGCAGTGGGGCGAGTCCACCTCCAGCACCGCCGACCGCCCCCCGGCCCCCAAGCCGCGCTCACACACGGCCGCGTGGCTCCCCCAGGGTCCCACCCCACACTGTCCCCACGGAGAGTGAAGAGGCTCGCGGGAAGGCAGCCCAGCGAGAAACCCAAACCCACCCTCACACCGCGCAGGGTCCGACTTCCGGGGCTGCGCCCATGTCCCCAGGAGCCGCCCAGCCCAGCCCCCCAAGAGTACAGGGCCCCCCAGTCCCGCCCTGCACACCTGCACCTGCATCTGTACTGCGGGGCCCGCAGCGGGGAAGCCCAGCCGCCTGAAGACAGAGAACTGCGGTATGCACAACACACATGACACACACTACACACACCACACACAAAACACACAACACACATGCCGCACAGCACACAACGCACAACAAGCACACAAACACAACATACAACACAACACACACACAACCTGCACCGCAGGGCCAGCAGGAGGGAAGCCCAGCCACCTGAAGACAGAGAACTGCGGCATGCACAACACACATGACACACACTACACACACAAAACACACAACACACATGCTGCACAGCACACACCACACAACAAGCACACAAACACAGCATACAACACAACACACACACAACCTGCACCACCAGGCCAGCACAGGGGCAGCCCAGCCGCCTGAAGACAGAGAACTGCAGCATGCACAACACACATGACATACACTACACACACCACACACAAAACACACAACACACATGCCGCACACCACACACCACACAACAAGCACACAAACACAGCATACAACACAACACACACACAGCCTGCACCGTGGGGCCAGCAGAGGGGTAGCCCAGCCGCCTGAAGACAGAGAACTGCGGCATGCACAACAAACATGACACACAATACACACACCACACACAAAACACACAACACTCATGCCACACAACACACACCTCACAACATAAACACACACAAAACACACAACACACATGCTGCACAGCATACAACACCACAAAACACAAACACACAAAACACACACACAACACGCAACACACACAACATGCACAGCACACACCACACACACCACACCAACACACACAGAGCACACAAACACAACACACACAACCTGCACCACATGGCCAGCACAG
>NW_022436951.1:40575468-40584118 GCF_009761245.1 Sapajus apella
ACAAACCACAACACAATACACAACAGGCATACCACACACAACTCAAATGCCACACATACACACAATACGCACACCACACAGTACACATGCCACACACAACACACATGCCACACATCACACACAACACATATACAACACGCATGCCAAACACACCGCACATACGACACACATACAACACACATGCCACACGTACACACACACACCACTCAGTACACAGCACTCGCACACTCACACTCACAAGGACAGATACTAATCCTGAAACGTTCTCTTCAAAGCCCACGGGGAAGAATGGGCTTAGGCGACGGCGGGTGCCTCTTCCCTTCAGAGTCAGGTTGAGAAGCGCTAAGCTTTCAGCTGAAACCCAGGTTTTGGGTGCCGCAGGAAAAGGCGGGAAAAGCCTGGCATCCAAAATTCAAAAACCACAGGGAAGCAGTGGGCAAGTGCAGGCGCAGGGGTGGGGCGGGGGCGGGGGCGGGCAGGGCGGGGGCAGGCGCAGGGGTGGGGCAGAGAGGCAAGTACAGCGAGTCACAAAGACCGCCATGCGACAATGGCCACTGCCCCAGGAGGAAGGACGTGCTTCCGCCTCCAGAAGGTGTTGAGTGACATCAATGCGCCCAAGTCATGAGTGACAGTTTTAGTTCTTCCCCATGTGGCTACTCATCTACTGATGAAATTAAATTAATCACAGCTTACATAGATACTCAGTTTCACCAGAGACAAGATAATTTTTTATTTAACACGTTATGTCCATACAAACACATTACAATATGTGTGCACATATGTATGTATCCTGACATACACACATGTGCACGGTATAATGTGTGTGTATTTAAATAGTTTGACACATAATCATATCTGTAGCTTATCTGCGTATCTCCCTAGGTCTAAAGCAATGCCTCTCAAAGTATCTCTGCACTGGAAAATGTCAGATATTTCATAATCACAATAGTATCTCATTATACATAAAAAATGTGAATATATAGATTATTAGCATTTATTTATTAGATGATTGTTGTTTTCTCTTTTTTTTTCCTGAAACCCCTGGCAGTTACTTGTCTATAATATGAACCTGCAGAGGGAAATTTTTAAAATCTCAGGATTTTGGCAAACTTCTCATGCACAGGGAAGGTCACCATAGCCCCCTCTTCCAAATGAATCGCTGTTACTAACTTCCTGCCCCAGCCAGATTCCCGTGGACAGGTAAAGGCCTCATGTGTCTGGGAAGGGCTGCCCCACAGATCAATCACGAGCAGATTCTCTCTGGGATCCCATAAACAGGGTGCTCAGTGGTGACTCCAGCTCTACAGTCTACATCCAGGGCCTGAAGCTGGAGTGTGTAGACTCCACCTTGATCGTGCCCACTACACGCTCACGTTCCCTGGCACAGAACGGAGACTCCTTCCTCCACCTACCGAGAGGCGCCCGCATAACAGTCTCTTCCCTGACTCCCTTTTCCTCTCCGGTCACTCACCTTACCTTATGGAAAGTGTAGATTGAGCTCTAAGGAAAGTCTCACGGGAATGCAGCCATCGGCCTTCCTGCCTTCCAGCCCCTCTTCCTACCTGCACCCAGCCCCACTTAAGAAAATGTGTCAGCACAAGGCCTTCTGAAAAGCTCTTCGAAGAAAGTGCTGCAGATGTGTCTGTAGCTTGTGTTTCTCCCATACGCGCCGCAAAGTTGGCTTTAAAAACCTCGATGAGCCGGGCACGGGGGCTCACACCTGTAAGCCCAGTGCTTTGGAGACAGGTGGATCACCTGAGATCAGGAGTTCGAGACCAGCCTGGCCAACGTGATGAAACTCGGTCTCTACTAAAAATACAAAAGTGAGCCAGGCGTGGTAGTGCACGCCTGTAATCCCAGTTAGTCAAGAGGCTGAGGCGGAAGACTCGATTGAACCCAAGAGGTGGAGGTTGCAGTGAGCTGAGATCATCCCACTGCACTCCAGCCTGGGCGACAGAGTAAGACTCCGTCTCAAAGAAAGAGAAGCCTTGCTGATTGAGACTTAGGCCTCAGTCACTTATTTCAGTTGTCAGGCCCATAGTCATATCTTCTGATTTATGACAAACTTACACCCAAGAGACCAGTGGCTCCTGCAGACGCCGCGTCTCAAGGAACCTGGCCAGTGCGGATGCCGTGTTTGCAGAGGCGCAGGTTCTAGTCCAGTGTCCGCTCAAGCCCTTCCGTGCAAAGTGAGCCCTCCGGGCGGCCCCGTTGGCTGTTCCAGGCCAACATCTCACCCTGGCCTTGTCTACACTGTCCTTCCTCTTCTCAACTTGCATCTCCCAAAAGGATGAAAACACTGCTTCTTTCTGAGAGCTCTCTTGTGAGAGGAAAAATGCTGTTGAAAGGGGAATGGAGGCTGGGCGCGGTGGCTCACGCCTGTAATCCCAGCACTTTGGGAGGCCAAGGTGAGTGGATCACCTGAGGTCTGGAGTTCAAGACCAGCCTGGCCATCATGGTTTTATTTACCTTTATAAAAAATAAAAATAAAATAAAATAAAAAAAGAAAGGGGAATGGATGTGTGACTGGCACGACCAGTGTTCACCCAGCACGGGACTCCAGTGCATCGCTGCGGCTGGCGACGTGGATAGCCCCATGCTCCTCTGGGAGAACTGAGTGAGAATGAGAACCCCATGGGGTGGCCAGAGCTCAGACCCCTCGCCATGGGGGAGCAGGGAAGGAGGCTCACACTTGAAATGCCCTGAGGCTGCAAGAGAGGCAGGCCTGGGGTGTGGAACCAGGGCTGCGGTGAAGAAAGGGGAAACGCCTGCCATCCAAAATTCAAAAACCACAGGGAAGCAGTGGGCAAGCGCAGGCGCAGGGGTGGGGTGGGGGCAGGGGCGGGTCAGGGGCAGGTGCAGGGGTGGGG
The DNA here is from genome assembly GCF_009761245.1 of Sapajus apella. NCBI lineage: Eukaryota > Metazoa > Chordata > Mammalia > Primates > Cebidae > Sapajus > Sapajus apella. The sequence goes on from NW_022436951.1 coordinate 40,578,339, forward strand.
CAGGCAAAGGGGCTGGTGCAGGGGCTGCGGTGGGGGCGGCACAGGGGCGGGGGCGGGGCAGGAGCGGGGCAGGGGCAGGGCAGGTGCAGGGATAGGGGCAGGTGCAGGGACAGGTGCAGGGGCGGGCTCAGGGGCAGAGGCAGGGGTGGGCACAGGGGCGGGGGCAGGGGTGGGCACAGGGGCGGGGGCAGGGGCAGGGGCAGGCTCAGGCGCAGTGATACGGGCGGGGGGATGGCAGGCTGCCTCAGCACGGGAGGTTCAGGGACAGGAGAGAAGCTGGGGGTCAGCAGAGCCGGACGGCAGGGCTGGCTCTGGGTGGTTGAGAGTGGGCGGGTCTAGCAGGCTATGAACATCAAGGCCTCTGGGTTCCCGGTGTCCGGGGCTGCTCAGCACCCAGGCCCTAAGGAAACAAATGTGTCAAGGACTTATCCGCTCCTGCAACTTCCCAGCGACCTTGCAGAGTCATGTGTGCCCTGCACTTTAGAAAGTCCTCACTTCCTGGGGAAGGGGACCAGGCCACACAGCCACACACTCCGATCCAGAGTCACTGGGAGGCAGGGAGCTCGGGGGACCCACGGCTCCGCTGTGCTTAGGGGCTTGCGATTCCAACAGAGAGGACCCCATGCTCTGTAGAGAGGCCCTGACTTCCAGGGACTCTGCTCGTTGACGTCTCAGGCTCCCTGACCTGAAAACCACTCCCAGGTCTTAGGAATGACAGGAGAGGAGGAGCCCCCTGTGCTGTGCGACTTTGCAACAACCCCGGGTTCCCTCCGTCAGCCTCGCTAACATTCAGCCCACCAGGAGCTCCGGGCGCCTCACGACTGGGTTGGGGGTCTGGAGAGACAACCCCTCACTGTCCAAAAGATGGCAGCTTAGGACCCCCAAGGAGCAGGGGCTCTGCCTCCAAGAGGCGCCACCCCCGAGGTGCAATGCGTCCCCTCCTGATACCAGAACAGCACTGAGGCCACGGAGGAGCGGTGTGAATATTCCATCTGTGTAACTAAGCTGCATGCACATAGCCCAGAGAGTCTGTGGCCGAAGTCCCAGCAGGGCCGTTCTAGGAAGTCCCGGAGGAGCCTAACTCTGGAATTTTAGGCCTGGGCTGCACAGGATGCTCCTCTGAGACCACCTGGAAATCTGAGCCCCACCACTGGGGGACTCAGCCCCGGGGGTCAGACCTGCCGCCTCCCACAGTGGAAGGCAAGGTCCGATCACACCACAGATGCACACTCTTGAGGAAGGAACGCCGCGGCAGGGTGCTGCATCTGGGACTGAACGTTCCCAGGTTGCAGAAAGGACCCATCCTCTCTGCCCATCTGAACCTCCAGCTTTCCCGACGCCAGCGGTCTTTGTGAGTCCCGTGTGGGGGCATCATGTGTTGAACTGGCCTAACCAATCATTTGTTTCTTGGATTACTTTCCCCAGCTCCAGAGCCTGATGCCACCAAGCTGCTCTTCAGTGATTTATCAGTCTCAGTGGAAAAGTAAAAACAGTGGCGCCCACTTGGAAGAAAACCATTCGTGATAGCTGTTCACAGGCAGCCCCCGCAGTGTCTGCCGGCAGCCCCCCATCAAACCCAGAGCGTTCACAGCCACCTTGGCACCAGTAACTGTGGCGTCACCACTGAATTCACTAGGTAATAATACAAATCTTTTTAAAACACTCCACATTTAAGTAAACCGTTGACCTTGATGATGACTTTGTACTTCTCAATCACGAATTCCAGAAAGGATGATCAGTCATAAAACAAACGTAAGGCGGCGGCATCGTTCGTTATGAAGATGGGAGGAGTTTGCGGGTTTGGGGGTGCTTGCTCCTTCCAGGCTGTGGCGGGCTTGTTCCTCCCCGTGGGTCCCAGCTTCGCTGTGAGGGGGCCACACCATGGGCATTTGGCTAAACACCGGCTGTTCCGGCCCAAACGCCCCTCCAGATGGAAAGGATATCACTAATTAGCAAGAAAAATGCTTACATCCTGGAAGTGAAATGGGAAAGTCAATGGCATGAGAAGATCCTAAAAGGCTTTGCAGTTCCCCGAGAAGGCACCGGGCTCCGGGTCTCAGGCATGGTTCCCCTCCTCTGCTGTCTCAGGTCAGGTGCAGTTTTATAAGCCGGGAACTGCAGGTCTGACATGCCATCCTTTCTTCCACGCTAAAGCGCCGTGAATGCACGCAGCTTTGTTCCCTAAGTCTGTATATCTGCATCATGAAATCCCCAGTTCTGAATACTCAAGGCCCTACAGTCTCATCAGGGCCAGTCTACACTGACACTCTCACGTGTCCCAGGCTGCAGGGCGAGCCCCTGAAGCTGCTGGCTGAAGCCACTGTGCCAAGCGGAGAGGACGCAGCATGTCAGAGGAACGCGATCGTTGGCTGGGTGTCCTCATTTTCACCAGAGACCCACCGGCCTGCAGAGTGGAGGGCTCCCGTGTCTCGCTCCAGCTTCCGGAAAAATGTGGGCGTGCAGTTCTCACTCACTGGGCAGCCACGCCTTTGCTCAGAAGCAGGAGGGGTCCCCGTCTGAGCAGAGACCCGAACCGTGGAAATGCCCCGGGAGCCGGGGAGTGGGGTCTTGGTGTTCAGCCGAGTTGGTGAGGCCTCCTCCCCTCAGCCCCTGTCCCAGAGCAGCAGTAGAATGAGGATGACAAGGAAGAAAGACGTCTTCCGAAACATCAACAAAGCCCTACCTACAAAGACAGGGGTCTTCACCGTGAAACCCAGGGAAGGGAAGAGGGAGGGAGGGAAGAAGTGGCCCGACCTTTGTGTCTTGTAAACTTCATGCAAATCCAGCAGTGACAAGGCGACTCAAAAGCTGAGGAAGCAAGTCCTGGGTGAAGCCTTCTTCACACACGGCAGGCCCGCGAGCAGGCCGCGGCTGGACAGCAGACGGGCATGAGGTGTCTTGATACGGGCGCTGCAGGGAAAAGGTTTCCAGCTGCACAGCATGTTTAAGTTTATAGAAATATACGAAACTAAACCACCAAGTAAAACATCAAGTCCAAGATGGCCCGTTCAGTGTGAATGCATTTTTGCTAAAATAATTTAGCTGCAAAGATGGAAGCACCTGGACAGGTAGATGCCAGGACAGGTCATCTCTGGAGACTGCGTTGAGGCGACTTTCATTATATTTACAGTAATATTGTTACTGCTATTTGCTTCTCTGTGCCCTGACATGTCTTCCGCAAAGATAAAAGGTCACAGGTCCGTAAGTCCTGCAGGGAAAAGCCTCTGTGCCCCCAACATCCAGACAGGGGCTGGGGTACGCATGGGCAGAGCTGGCAGAGGAGAGCAATTCAGGTCATTCTCATTTTTCACCGTTATCATTTAATTTATGCCAAGTACTTGCGTAGGCCAAAGGAAAAGCGCCCCCCACTCCAGTCTCTGCGGAGAAGAGACAAAGAGGCCATGGGAAGGGGAGGAGGCGGCTGCTTTCTCGGAGGCTCCAGCGGCAGGCAGGCCACCCTGGCAGGAGCGCAGAGCAGGCGCGGACGCTGCATTCACTGGAGCCCCTGCTCCACCGAGTGGAAGGAGAAGGCGCCTCGTGATGCCTGGCTGCCCAGACCCCTTCCAGTCATTTGCTGAATTCCCACTGGCTCCGGAGAGAAAGTCTGGAAGTGCAGTGGCTGGAAACCGGAGCCCATGGTAATTGCCCCGAGGTCTGCTGACGTTTCGTGGATGGTTTCCAGAATGGAAGGAGGGGTCCCCGAGCAGCAGCAGTGAGTCCTCAGAGGGCCGTGGCCAGGCACTCGCTCAGCTGGAAGTAACACAGGTTTTATCACCTGGCGCTGAGGACCAGGTGTGCTAATGGAGGCCACGTGTGCCCACAGTCCCTCTAGGTTGGAAACTTCCTGAGCGACTTTTCTTCTTCCAAACTCTGGTCTTCAAAATTACAGGTGCAAATCTAAGCACATTTTCCACTGGATTCTTTTTTTTCAGAGTCTCACCCTGTTGCTCTGGCTGCAGTGCAGTGGCAGGATCTTGGCTCACTGCAACCACTGCCTCCTGGACTCAAGTGATTCTCCTGCGTCGGCCTCCAGAGTAGCTGGGATTACAGGCACGAACCACACCTGGCTGATTTTTTGTATTTTAGTAGAGATGGGGTTTCACCGTGTTGGCCAGGCTGGTCTCAAACTTTTGACCTCAAGCAATCCACCCGCCTCGGCCTCCCAAAGTGCAGGGATGACAGGTGAGAGCCACTGTGCCCGCCTTCCAATGGATTCTTGATTTCATTTCAGCAGTGGGGCCTGATCTCAGCTACATTGACCCACCAAACTTCCACAAAAAAATACTCAAAGCACACAAGGAGGAATGTCAGGAGGCTCTGAAGCCTCTTTGGCCGGTGGTGTTTCTTCTTTGTGAATGTTGAGCCCTCCGCAAGTGAAGGTGCATGCTCCTCAGTGCTCTTCTGGGTGCCAAAGCTGAGGAAAAGGTGCCTCACACAGATCGGCACGCAAGTGCGCACGGCAGAGTTATTCACAACAGACAGAAACGGGAAGCCAACCCAACACCCACCAACTGGGGGATGAGGAAACAGCGTCTAGCCCGTCCACACCACGGAACACCACGGAACACCACCCAGCGGGAAAGAGGAAGCAACTCTGATTCAGGCCATGTGTTGATGAATCTCAAAACATGATGTTGAGTGAGAAGTCAGGTCCGTAAGAGGCCATGCTGAATAACTCCAACTACGTAAAATTTCTAGAAAAAGAAAAATTGTACAGGCAGAAAACTATAGCAGCAGATCAGTGGCTGCCCGGAGCGAGGAGCCTGGAGAGCAGACTTGTGAGTGAACAAGAGAGGGTTTGCCGGGGAGCGAAATCGAGTGTTTTGAAACTACATCGTGATAAATGGATTAAAACCCATCAAACGGATCCCTGGAAACTGTGTGGCATATGAATTAAACCTCAATGAGACTCAAAACTATACTGAGGGACGATTTACAAACAGAAATTCTATCTCCAAACTTTCCATCAAGCATAAAAAAGTTATTTTCAGACAGCCGAGATTAAAAAAAAAAAACAAAATGGCACCCATAACCCGTTTCGTAGGCAGCTACCGAGAGACACGCTTTAGAAAAACATGAAAGAAAGAGACAGTAAACAACGAAACACAATATGAAATTGAGCATGACCGGAGAGCCAGCACAGAGCAGAAACTCCCACGGCGGGCGCTCCAGGGAGCTCCCGAGGCAGCTCTGCCGGAGGCCGATGGTGTTCCGGGGGGTTAGGAAGCTATTCGATAATTCCGTACGTGTGGACATTTAGAATCATTACTGCCCCAGCAATTATCGGGACAGATAATAAAAATGTGTGAAAGACACGGCAGCAGTTCCAGAGAACATGGAGTAATGAAAACAATCACGCAAATATTAACTCCAGGAAAAATGAAAAGTTATGTTATAACAGAAGAAAAAAGAATCACAGTGCGTAACTGAGTTTAGCAGTGAATAAAAGTCATTTAACCAAAACTAGTGATAGAAGTATGAGGAACAGGGAAAGTCATGATGTCGCATGTCAGAGACTCAAACTTTACCACAGGAGGAAGTCCACAGGGCTCAAAACAAGAAATCAGTAAGTAGTAGGATATTATGTTGTTAGAAATATAGAGACAAGTAGCTGAAGAAATAAGTAACAGAAAAGAGAGCTGCCCGGAGCCAGACTCGAGGGAATGCGGCTGGGAGGAGGGGCTGGACTGGATTTTGTTTTAAACCTTTGAGCAGTGTTTGACTTTTTAACTATGCTCAGATTATTTTTTCGAATCATAAAACTATTTTGAGAAACAATG
>NW_022436951.1:40584218-40588001 GCF_009761245.1 Sapajus apella
AATGTAAAGAAACACCCACTCATTTTTTTCTCATTTGCCTCATTTTGCTGCAGATGAATGAGCTCTTCTTCAGGGACTGGTGGCCATGCCCAGTCAGTGCCATCCTCAAAGAAATCGGCCGACTTGAGGGAAGAAGCCACTCTGGGGTGAGGCTTTTAACAAGGGCCTTTTTTATCTTCCTCCCACTTTTCCCCCCTCTTGCCTGGAATGCAGATGTGGTGGCTGCAGCCTCAGCAACCACACTAGGACTGTGAAGCACACTTAGGTGGAAGGATGGGAGGACCCCAGTCCCGGAGGAGGTTGTAGCTCCCATGTAGCCCCAGGCCATCCACCTGCAGCCTCCTTGGACATGGGAGAAGCTGTGTGCTGTTCAATCAAAGCTACTGTCATTTCCACACTTTCTTCTTTGTGGGCGTGGCTTTGTGGACATCTGTTCTCATCAGCTGGCTCATTCCAGACCGTGCTGCCTGGTGGCCTCGCGTGGCTCACAGCCTTATTCTGGCTCCTGGAACAGGGAGGGCTGTGGGTGTGGGCTTGCTCGCCTCCTCTTTGGAACCCCCCTCCAAAACCCCACACCTGCAGAGCCCTAGCCCAGCCCCTTGGACGTCCCACCAGTGTCTCCTCTCAGCAGGCTGCAGGTGGTACGGGCACAAGAGTGCATACCCCGCAGGTTGTCTGTGCACACAGTAGGTGTGGATGGGCGACAGCTTTGCTTGTCCCCAGTGAGCAGGCAGGGTGGTCCTGCAGCCTGAGAGATGCCAGGTGCCTGCCATGTCCCCCAGCCCTGATGGAGACGTGAAGGGCCAGGCCAGGTGACGGCCACCCCACCCTCAGTACCTTGGCACTCTGGAGGGCCAGGATGTCGCCCTACAGCAACATCTTGGGGGAAGTTCTGGGCTGAGTCTTGGGCACCTCCCTCCTGGGGCGGCTCTGAGGCTGCTGTGGACTAACCCCCCACCCCCACTGGATTGATCAAGGGCAGAGACGAAAGCTCTTACTCCATCAAAACTCAACTGTACCTCTGGGACCTGGAGCCATCGCACTCCTCGCTGGAGACTTCGTGCAGCGGGGAAGCTCCGTGCAGCATGTGCCGTCAAAACCTTCCAGCCCAAAGACCTCCAGCTAGAAGAAGCCTCAGCACGCAGGGGCAGGAGGGCTGCACCCCAGATGCAGGATGGCCCCCTGCAGCTCCTGCTCCTGTGTGGCCTGTCGTACCCCATCCCCTGCTGTCCTGACTACTTTGGGGCAGCAGTGGGAGTGGGGATGGATTCTGTCCAGCGTTCAGCCTGTGGGGACTGGGAGGGGTGGACCAGAGGCTTCACACACTGTGTGTCAGACAGGGGTTCCAGGAACAGTGGCGTGTGGCCACGACTCTGCTTCCAGGCCAGCTCTGGAAAGAGAAGAACATATAGCAGGACTGCAAGACCCCTGGGGGGGGGGCAGTGATGGGAGGACCCGGGGGCAGTGAGAGTAATGCAGGAACCCAGAACAGAGAAAACCCTATTCCGACACGTGGTGTGTGACACCTCTGGTTCACCACTCTCCAGGGAGAGCAATGCAGGAAGCTGGGGGAGGTGAGTAAAGTGGGGACCTGGGGGAGGTGACAGTGATGTGGGGGGCAGGGGGGGGGTGAGTGATGTGGGGAGACAGTGGGGAGGTGAGAGTGATGTGGGGACACAGTGGGAGGTGAGAGTGATGTGGGGTCACAGTGGGGAGGTGAGAGTGATGTAAGGATGTCATGAAGAAAATCTGGTGAGTCCCACTATAGGCCAGTCAGCCATAAATGCGTGCCACAGAGTCCAACAGGGACACAGCCACAGATGTCCACAGAAAGAAATGTGGCATCCTGCTCTGCCTACACCTGCCTATCCGTGACTTCTGAAGGCTTTGGAAGGCGTCACTTATTTGGGGACTTTGGGGCTGCTTCACTCAGCTATTGCTTCACTCATCCTCCCCGTCTCCCCACATCACTGTCACCTCCACCTGTGTCCCCAAATCACTGTCACCTCCCCTGTGTCCCCACATCACTCTCACCTCCCCCTGTGTCCCCAGATCACTCTCACCTCCCTGTGTCCCCACAACACTGTCACCTCCCCCAGGGTCCCCACATCACTGTCACCTCCCATATCCCCACATCACTGTCACCTCCTCCAGTGTCCCCACATCACTCTCACCTCCCCCTGTGTCCCCACATCACTGTCACCTCCTCCTGTGTCCCCACATCACTCTCACCTCCCCTGTGTCCCCACATCACGGTCACCTCCCCCAGTGTCCCCACAATACTGTCACCTCCCCCCAGGTCCCCACATCACTCTTGCCTCCCCCCGTGTCCCCACATCACTGTCACCTCCCCCTGTGTCCCCAGATCACTCTCACCTCCCCCGTGTCCCCACATCACTCTCACCTCCCCTGTGTCCCCACATCACTCTCACTCCCCCTGTGTCCCCACATCACTCACTCCCCCTGTGTCCCCGCATCACTCTCACATCCCCTGTGTCCCCACATCACTCTCACTCCCCCTGTGTCCCCGCATCACTCTCACATCCCCTGTGTCCCCACATCACTCACCTCCCCCTGTGTCCCCACATCACTCTCACCTCCCCTGTGTCCTCACATCACTCTCACCTCCCCCTGTGTCCCCACATCACTCTCACCTCCCCCTCTGTCCCCACATCACTGTCACCTCCCCTGTGTCCCCACATCACTCTCAGCTCCCTGTGCCCCCACATCACTCTCACCTCCCCCTCTGTCCCCACATCACTCTCACCTCCCCCTCTGTCCCCACATCACTGTCACCTCCCCTGTGCCCCCACATCACTGTCACCTCCCCCGTGTCCCCTCATCACTCTCACTCCTACTGAGCGTCCTCTCCTGAGGCCTACTGGGCCCCCTCACAGCATGGCGGTGTCAGGAGTCTCAGCTGGTTACAAGGTGGGGATGTAGAAGCCACTGGTCACCTTGAGGCCTGGTCTCAGAGATTCCAGATGACACTTCTCCTGCATCCACCTGCCCCAGCAGGTCACAGCATCAGGCCACACTCACCCTCATGGGAGGAGCAAGGAGGAGAGGGCCATGGGAAAGGGCAATCCAGTCCACCCCAAGGGGAAAGGTAAAGAATGCCCCATGGTGTGCCAACTCTGCCACTTTGTCACGGTTTTAATCTCCTCAACTGAAATGTGGCCTCTGGAAATATGGATAAAGAGGAAAGCGCTGAGAAGCCACACCTAAAAAACAGAGTTTGCGACACCATCCGCACTGGTCACTGTGTCCCTTGAACCCAGTCCCCGCCCGCTTGAGCTAAGGAGACACCTGAGTGAGGGTCTGGAGGTCCGCCTGGCCCCCACCTGCCACAGCGGCCTCCTGCTCCCCCCCAGTGACCAGGCGTGGACTTTACCAGACACGACAGAATTTCCAAGGCCCCAGCCAAGCCTCGGCAGGAAGTGGCAGGGAGAAGGGGAGCCTGGCACCCGCGCACTGGCAGCGGGCGTCCCACAGCCGCGGATCTCGTGGGCCAAGCAGCACATCTCCCTCCCACAGGCTTTTTTTTCTTGATTAAAAGCTGATTTTCTGCGGTGTTCTTGGAATTGCTTTCCATTGCCTTTGGAGGAATAGCAGAGAGAGGAATTTTAAAAGTACTGTAAACAATCTTCCCAGAGAAAGGGACTCAAGGAAGAGAAAACCTAATTTGTCTGACATCCCTTTTTGCAAAATACGTGCATATGTGATGAAAACGGCTTGTGCTCTGTACACATCATCTTTATGTTCTGGGGTCGGCGTGGAAAA
>NW_022436951.1:40593001-40626632 GCF_009761245.1 Sapajus apella
AGTCCAGCGCGGGGACAAGCCGGGCGCACCTCCCGTGCAGCAAGCCCCCTGTGCACACCCAGCGCTGCTGTGTTCGCGCCCCGGAACGTGGGTGACGCACGCTACACCCTAACCGCACGAGTCATCATCTAATATTCTACTGTGTAAGTGAAATACTCGGAGTAAAACACACTCTGGAAGTCATAGATCTCCTGTGTAAACGCACAAATCCCTTTTCTGGAAGGAGACTAGCAGTTTAATAGCAGCTCTCCAGGCTCCACTCAATGGGTTGCCTGAAATATGAGATTTAATCCGTGGAAAACCGTCGCATGAGGAGCGGTCTCCTCTCACGAGCTGAAAGGCCCCATCCGCATCGCTGTGGCCGTGGCCTGTGCAGGTGGACGTGGTACCGCCCTGAGGGGTCTAAGTCGACATTGGTGCATCACCTTTAACCAGGTGAAGGGGTGGCTTAGAGGAAGTCGTGAGGCCCCAGTCTCCCCCAGTAAACCCGGGCCCACTGAGGCAAACCCCGTGCGACTCCAGCCGCGGACAGGCCCGGAACCTCCGCGGGCGTTGCTGATTCAGAGGTGTGGGAGCCTCTAATTTTTGTTTCCGGAACGGAAGAGGAGCACAGGCAGAAGAAAGAAAAGAGAGGGCGCCTCATAGAACAAGGTCTCCTTGCCCCAGGGAGCCAAGGTGGTCATCCAGCCGAGGTGGGAGGAGCCGGGCCTCCCTCTGCTGAGCCCTTGTGCCCAAGCTGGCCCTTCCCACTAAGGACCCATCTGTCCGGCGGGGGAGAACGGGGTCTCGAGGGACAGGAAGGCTGCGGGGGGGTCTCAGTTTCCTGCGCACGTGTGTGTGACCGCAGCTCACACCAGAGGCGTCGAGGCGTCTCATGAGGAACGCTGTCCCATGCCCCAGGCCTTCCCACCAGCCCGCCTGGGCTTGCAGCTCGAAGGGAGCAGCGAAGCAGGCTTCCCGGTGCCCCCCTCAGATGTGGCTACAGGCCCCGCCAGGGAGTACCCGCTGTGTTTTCAAGAGTTGCCAGCAAGGGCCTCACACCCTGGTCCTTCTTGGCCTTCCCCCGCCCAGCTCCCGGGGGTCAAGGACCATCAAGGCATCTTTTCAAACACAGCACGCAGGTCGCCAGCCATGCCCACATGCCAAAGGCCAGCTGCTTATTTACAGTAGACATCGCCTCTGAAAACACTGGCCCCGCTCCACCGTTGCAGATGACACAGACAGGCCTCAGCCAAAGCCCATCCCCTCCCCAGAAGTAGAACAGTGGCGCCCATGCAGACCCAACACACACCGCAGTGCCCTCGGATTTCTCAATGGCATGGTCTGAAAGGGACAAGACAGATATTTAAAACAGTGTTAAGATGTAACTCCCTCACATGAAATTCAGGCACTTAAAGCGTGCAGTGCAATTCTGTTACACAACCATCACCGTGATCCACCCCAGAACATTTCCTCGCCCCGTGCCCGTCCGCAGTCGCGCCTCATTCCCCTGTTCCCCGCCCGGCCACTGCTGCCCATGGGCTGTCTCCGTGGAGCTGTCTGTTCTGGACACCACATGTAAACGCTGTCGTACAAGGGTATTAGTCTGTTCCCACGCTGCTAATACAGGCATGCCCGCGACTGGGTAATTTATAAAGGAAGCAGGCTGGGGAGGCCTCAGGAAACTTACCGTCATGGCAGGAAGGGAAGCAAACACGTCCTCCTTCACATGGTGGCATCAAGAAGCTCCGAGGAAAAGGGAAAAGCCCCTTGTGAAACCTGAGATCTCACGAGAACAGCATGAGGACGACTGCCCCCATGGTTCCATTACCTCCCGCCGGGTCCCTCCCCTGACACGTGGGGATGGTGGGAGTGACCACTCAAGATGGGATGTGGGTGGGGAGGCAGCCAAACCGTATGGCCACACGTGGCTTCTCTCACTTGTACACAAATGTTCCTGGCGGCATGATTTACAATAGCCAAAAAGCACAAACGACCCACGTGACCTCACCCGGTGAGTGAGAAGTGCTGAGCAGCCCTGGCCACACGTGGACGTCCCTCTGCAGTGCGAAGACACGGAGCTCCGCGTGCCATGACGTGGTGAAGCCCGGCTGTTAAAGTGAGGTTGTGCGATGCTCCCAGTGTCACGTGAGCCCCACTGCCCCATGTGCAGATTCTTGTCCCAGCCCCGAGAGCACACCGTGGACCTCCTCACTCACTGTCTTCTCATCCCAGGACGCGCCCCCTCGAACATCATGTTCGACTTGTTCATGGGGCCGACGCTCCCCAGCAGGGGCCCAGCCTTCCTGTCCCCACTCCCAGGCTCATCCTCCTCCATCTCTAGGGAGAGCTGGGGTCCCGGGGCCACAGCCAGGCCGAAGGTCTCTGGGCAGTACCAGGCTGAGCCCCAGCTGGACAGGGGCACAGAGGCCTGGGGCCAACCTTGCAAAGCAGACTCAGCGTTCCGAGCTCTGACCCCGGCAGTTCTCTTGTTGCCACCCCACAGTCATCTTCTGGGCCTAGAGAAACAGGAGCAAAGCCAGACGGGGCGCTGGGAGGAACCAGGAGCTAAAGATGGTTCTCCCTCTGTAGTGACACCAGACACCGACAGCTGGACACGCCACCTGTGCAGGCGGAGGCAGCCTTCTATGGGATGGGGAGGCAGGGTGGGGAGAAAGGGTTGGGGGATGGGAGGGCTGGGAGACACCTTCCTCCCGGTCCGAACACCTGGAGTAGGGACCTCACATGGGCCCTAATCACCGTTCTTTATCAGCCCAGATTCTGGGCTGGGACCCTGGCAATTGCTTTAAATGCATTTATTTACAACTCAACAGAGGAAAACCCATCCGAATCCTGCAAAGACCCCACAGGGTCCCCATCCTACGTGCTGGAAGCCACTGGCCCTAAGATGAGCCAGTGGCCCGGGTCACACATTAACCCTGCCAGCCCGGCTGGGAGCACAGTGAGGTCTGTCCTCTGCCAGGACCTCAGAGGCACAGTGGGGCCAGGGCACCTAACTGGGCTGAGCGACTAAGGACCCCTCCAAGGGTCCACTCCAGGTGAGCTTGGAGAACTGCAGCTGCCCCAGGCCTGCCTATGCCTTGGGAATGACAAGTGTATCTTTGGGGACAGACTGGACTGGGAAGAGCCTAGGGCAGGCACCACGAGGCCTTCCCATGTCCCACCCTTCGCTCCTTCCCCACCCACTCCCAGAAAGGAGGTCCACGCGGCTGTCACCGTAACGAGCGCTGCTGCCTCTGCATTCCCACGAGTTAAACACCTGTTCCACTGGCTCAGGCTTGGGGAGAACATTCACAGTCAGAAGTCCGACTCAGCGATGGAGGGCAAAGGTGAGTGCAGGACCCGCTGCCTGGGCAAGCCTGGCGGGCACCTCATTTGCCGCCTGAAGTCAGAGAGGATTGTTCACGCAACATGGGCCCGCCTTCCAGCGTACACAGGAGACCTGCAGAGGAGAACACGGGGCTCTACCCTCCCAGTGCTGGGTCCTCCCCTCTCCTTCGGAAGGCCCAGGAATTTCAAGGTGGGAGCCTGTGCGTGGCTGGCTGGGCTCTTCCCACAGAGCATGCGATGTGGAGTCAGACACAGGCCTGAGCAGGTGCATGCCAGGCTCCTCCACAGAGGCCCAAGACCAATCCGTGGTAACGACCGGACCTCACCCTGGGCGACATGACATGTTGGCATGTGAGCAGCCATGTGGCCCAAGACTATCCCCAGAGCTGTTTTTCCTCATCCACAGGAACACAGTCCTGATGCAGGGTCCCCGGCCTTGGACTGACCCAGAGCACGGGCTCAGACGTCACGGGTCAGAGGTCCCTCAGCCGGGGCTCATGCACACATCCCCGCCAGGCCGGAGGCTCTCTGAAGTGACATAGATTTTTCTGGAACAGCTCTGTAGTAGCCGGGGCTCACGCACACATCCCGCCAGGCCAGAGACTCTCTGAAGTGACGTAGATTTTTCTGGAACAGCTCTGTAGTAGCTGGGGCTCACGCACACACCCCGCCAGGCTGGAGACTCTCTGAAGTGACGTAGATTTTTCTGGAAAAGCTCTGTAGTTCCACTAGATGCCCACGTGGTCTTTGATCTCCACCGACAAGATGAAAACCGTGACTAGGACACAGTGATGGAGCATCAGTGCAAAGCATTCCACACAGGCCCGCCAGCCAGCGGCAGAGCGAGGGGACTGGCGAGTCAGCGTGGCTCAGAGAGGCAGGGGCCCCGAGGGAAGGGAGGGAGAGGAAACCAGCGGCCTCAGGACGGGGAGCTGCTGGCCACCACAGCAGAGAAAGACGAGCAGGCCCAAGGAGAAGGTGTCCCCCGCAGGAAGGGCGCTTGTGAGGACACCAGGTCGCTGGAAGGAAACGGGGCCCTCCGGCTGGTGGAGCCTTGCTCTGGGGACCGCACGATCTTCAGGCGCATGGACAGGGGCTTCACGCGCTTGCCGGGGTGGATCCGCCGGGGTGATCGTCACGGTAAGCAGCGTGTGTCACGTGCAGCCTCTGTGCGCTGGGTTCCACGTGGGTAGCTCTGGTCATCCTCAGAGCAGACCTCTCAGATGGGCCTACTGACAACCTGCACAGCACAGAAAGGGAAACTGAGGCTGACAGTGCTGCCCAGCCCCTGCAGGGCACACGTCCGGAGGAGGGGCTGGTGAGTATGGAATGACTGAAACAGCAGGTCTCCGGTCCACGCTCAGGTCTGTCGGCCCCAAGCAAAGCCACACAAAGACCCCAGACAACGTCCGCTTCATTTTCCAGATGTTCACTGCCTGTGAGCGCCCTTTAGCTGATAAAGCCACAGAGAACTGCCAGTGCTAGGCAGGTGCGCCCACGCCCCACCAGGGGCAGGCGAGGGGTCTGCAATTAGGACACCAGCGTGAGATGCCGAGAGCCATGTGCCTGGACGGGAGAGGAAGGGCCAGGTGCCGGCAGGGCCATGTGTGAGGGCTCCTTGCTGATAGACAGGAGGGAGACGGGAACTCCAGCGGATCAGACCTGGAGGCACTGGTCTCTGCTGGGGCCGAGGGGAAGCCCAGGGCCCTGCTGCCCCCGTCAGCCCTGCTGTGCCACTGGCAGCCCCGGGCATCCGCCTTTCAGTGGGACCAGCCCATCCTCACAGGCGCTGACCACCACCGGGACATTCCCTAGGCTGGAGGAAACAGGACCCTGTGGGTCTCACAGCACTGACTTACTTTCTCATTTTTAAGGGAAAAAGTTTAATTTCTCTGCTCTTGGAGCCGAAGATATCGTGTTTTAGAACTCAGTTCCCAAATGTGCACCTGTGCATTCCCATGTGTGAGCGTGTGCATGTGTGTAACAAGAAGGCAAAAACTTACCAAAAGGAAGACCAGAGGAACAGTAACCAGCAAATACCCAAAGGAAAGACTTCACTTGTTTATGTAGAAAATACACAGGAGATTAGGATAGAAAATAAAGAGTGCTGCATTAGTACAAATAGAAGGCGGCGGTAAGAAGGAGACCTCCCCCGCCGGAAGGTGTACCCCTGAGGCCTCACCACTTTCCCACAGCCTGGAATACGGATATAATGGCTGGCACTCCAGCAACCATCTTGGACCGCAGTGACCTTGACCGTGAAACCCATGCTCCAGGGTCGTAGGACAGAAAGGCAGAAGCGGCTTGGTTCTCTGACGACTTCATATGGTCGAGAGACTTGCCTGGGCTTTGCACCTCCAGATTGGCTTATACAGGTAAGCCATTTTCATTTGGGTTCCTTCACAGGCATCTGAATATAATTCCTAGTTCCGTTGGTAAGGCTGTTCTGTCACTCTATGACACAATCATGTCAAACTGGCCGTTAAAATGTGACTTCCACTGGCAAACATTGAGAAGTTAATTGTAATATATTTATTTACTTGGTAGTTTTTTAAAGGCATGCTGCAAGCACCCACCTTCCCACATACTGCGGTTCAAGAGAGACTTTAATATCCCCAGAGTTTTCTCTCTGATTGTCAAATTATTTTTGAATGGATTTTTCAGTTACATATTGTTGTATAACAAAGCGCCTCCAACTTACTCATGATTTCACAGACTGGCAACTTGAGTGGGCTCATCTTGGGGGGTCCGCCGGCGGCTCTCCAGGGTCCAGGGTGGCTTACCCGATGATTAACTGGGTGCTGCTGGTTGGTGGACAATGTGTCCCCGGTAGGCCAGCCCAGGCTTATTCACACGGTGGCAGAGACGTCCCCATCTGCCAGACAGCAAAAGCCGCAGGTGCAAGCTCATTTCAAGCGTTTACTTATATCACATCTCCGACAGCTCCCGAAAGGAGAGCACGTGGGGTGGCCAAGGCAGCCTCCAGCATACAGACATGAACGCTACTTCTGAATGGGAGGGGGTGGCACGCCGTGGCCGCTCGTATGCTGGCTGCCACGCTGGGACGCATGCTGCCCCCGCAGTGCTGTGGATTTCCAGGGTTTATTGCGAGGGACGGAGCCAGAAGCCTGTGTAACTTCACCATCTTAACAGGAACTAGATGTCCGTGTGAACCAGGCTCTGTGGATGTTGGTCTTTGCTGTGTCCTGTAGTGACTGTTACCAAACACAGCACCATGGAGGTACCTGTAGCTCTTACGGTACAAGAACGTAGAAGGAAATCACTGCATGTGTGAATGTAAGACAAGGACGATAAAGGATAAAAACAACATCAGCGCACAGGACGAATACGACAGAAAATGAGGACAGCATGAGTTTGGTTTCGAGCACGCTGAATGTGCTGTGCACACGTTTAAAAACGCACATAACATATGTTAATTATTCTTTCTCATGTCTGGGGGATCTGTAGGAATAGTCCCTTCTTCCTTCCTGAAATTAGCAATTTGTGCCTTCTCACATTTTTTGAGTCTCTGGGGGCATATCAATTTTATTAACTTTTCAAGGGATCAACTTTTAGCTTTGTTTCTTCTATTGCCTCTCTGGTTTCTATTTTATTGATTCTTTTTCTCATATTTTTATTATTTTCTTCTATTTTCTTAGATTTACTTTCCTTTTCTTCTAACATCCCAAGGAGAAAATATAATCAATTCTCACTTCTCTTGTTCTTTGCTGTATCCATCTAATGCTGTAAATGGCCCTGTAAGCATTGTTTTGGGTGCGCCCAGCAGACTCTGACAGGTTCTGTGTTCACACACACCAAAATACTCTGTTTCTGCTACCCACTGTTTTAGTGGAATCTCATACACTTCGATGTGTTTTATCAAATGTCCATTTGTTTTATTTATTCAGTAGATCCTCATTAAGAAAACTGGCAAAAAATAGTATTTATATTTGCCCAATAGGTATCATTTCCACCACTCTTCATTCTTTTTAAATCACTTAGCCTTTCTAGTATAACGGACTGATGGCAAATTATTTCCTTAGCTTTTGTTTATCCAAAAATATACTTATTCAACCTTTATAGTTGTGTGGTATTTTCAGTGAATATAGAATTCTAGTAGAAAACATCATTTTAGCTCCTCACATCCACTGTTTGTGATGAAAAGTCATCGTCATTCTCATTGCTGTTCCCTGAATACAGGGTTTCATTTTTCTCTGACTGCTTTCGGATTTGCTCTTCGTCCTGGGGTTTCATAGTGTTTCCGTTGTTGTCCGTTTCTTTTTTTTCTCTTTTCCTGTTGGAGGTTCGTTTAGCTTGTAGGAACTGTGAGGTTGAATCTTTTATCAGATTTGGGAAGATTCTGTCCAATGTGTCTTTGGCTATTTCCTCTGCCCCTTGTATCCCCCGTCCTCCTGGGTCTCCAGTTGACGCACCTATGAGACGAGGTGATGCCAGCCACATACGTGGCTGCTCTGTTGTGTCTGCATGTTTGATGTGTTTCTTTCCGTTCATTTTCCTCTCTGTGCTTTAATTCGAATCATTTCAAATGATCTATCTTTGAGGTTCCTTATCCTTTCTTCTGCTGTGCCCACTTTGCTTTCAAACTTATCAGCATTTTTTATGTAAGCAATTATGCTTTTGGCCAGGCACAGTGGCTCACACCTGTAGTCCCAACATTTTGGGAGGCCAAAGCAGGTAGATCACTTGAGGTCAGGAGTTCAAGACCAGCCTGGCCATCATCATGAAACACCATCTCTACTAAAATTACAAAAAATTAGCTGGATGTGGTGGTACACACCTGTAATTCCAGCTACTTGGGAGGCTGAGGCTTTAGAATTGCTTGAACCCTGGAGGCAGAGGTTGCAGTGAGCCAACATAGTACCACTGCACTCCAGCCTAAGTGAGAGAGTGAGACTCCTCAGAAAAAAAAAGAAGAAAAGAAAAAGAAAGAAATAGAGAGGGAGGGAGGAAGGGAGGAAGGAAGGAAGGAAAAGAAAGAAAGGAAGAAAGAAGAAAGAAGGAAGGAAGAAAGGAAATTGTACTTTTTTATTTCTGGGGTCTCCTTCAGTCTTTTCGCTTTTCTTTCTTTTTTTTTTTTTTGGTTAACATTCTCCATAATTTCCTATAACTTCTTTAACATATTTATAAAAGCTGTTTTAATGTCTTTGTCCGCTGATTCAACATCTGGATTATTCACTTTTTTATCTTTAGAGAATGTCTAGTAATTTCTGTTTGAATACCAGGCACTGTGAATTGTATTTTGTAGAGACTCTGAAATCTGTTATCTTCCTCTAAAGAATGTTGACTTCTGTTCTGGCATACTTTAAATTACTGTTGATTTTTGTAAGACACTCACAAATGCATATGTCTTAGTAATAAACACTCAGACCTTTAATTTTTCAATTAGTATACTAAAACTTAAATTTGGATTTCAATTATTTTAATTTTAGGATAAATAAATTTAAATAAATGTAGGGAAAACTTGATAAAGTAGACTTAATTAAGAAAACGACAGCTGGCTGGGCATGGTGGCTCACGCCTATAATCCCAGCACTTTGGGAGGCCGAGGCAGGTGGATCACAAGGTCAAGAGATCAAACTTGGTGAAACCCCGTCTCTACTAAAAATACAAAAATTAGCTGGGCATGGTGGCGCGTGCCTGTAGTCCCAGCTACTCGGGAGGCTGAGGCAGGAGAATTGCTTGAGCCCAGGAGGCGAAAGTTGCGGTGAGCCAAGATCACGCCATTGCATTCCAGCCTGGGTAACAAGAGCGAAACTCTGTCTCAAAAAAAAAAAAGAGAAAGAAAGAAAATGACAGCTAAGGCAGTAATGTGGAGATTAAGAGACACTGATGGATTCAGCCTGTGGCTTCCCTGGGGTGCCCACGCAAATGCCTTTTCCTTGGGTCATCTTGTATCTCTGTTTAATGTTCTGGCACCAAGGCAAGGTTTTATCTATGGTGTACTTGTCCAGATAACCTAGAGCAATTGCCGTAATGATTAATCCCCCAATCTAGGGATTTTCCCCAACAAAGTTGGATTTGTCATTCAAGCAAAGTTTAGCGTGGGTCTGGGTCAGCAGTAACAGCTCATGAGGGCAGCTGTCCTCCATGCTATAACTCGAGGATTCCAGTGCTTCTAACCTGTGGTTCCTTCAGCTCAACATGAGGCCTCCACGGCCTCCAAGGCTGGGGAGAGAAAGCCTGGAGAATCATCCAAGGGCCGTTCACCATCTCTGCCCAGTAGTGGCACCAAGTACACCCCAGAACCAGCCTCCTAGGCACTTCCCAAGGTGGGTGGGAATGCACTTTTGCACGAAGAATGCCTGGTTATTGGCAAACACTCTAGTCATATCAATAGCCTAGGGTGAGTAGGCCTCTACCTAAGCACATAAATGGCTTCAGGGTTTATTGGCTCCTTATACCTGGCTTCACTGGAACCCCAACCCTAAATTAAATTACCTGCTAAGTGACCCTGATACTCCCATTCAGGATGGTGAGTTGCACCGGGATAGGAATATCTCATTTTTCTTGATACCCTCAGCAGGATCCCCAGGGTCTGGCCAAGGTGCAGATCATCCGTGTGGCTGCTGGGTTGGGGCATCCATTCGAAATGAGTAGTTCTTTCCCTTTTGAGTTAAGATGCTAGACATAAAAAGGGCGATTTGTGACATCTTTCTAAAGCTGGGATAAGCATAGAAGTTTGAGCCATTGAGGTGGAAGCAGCAACCTGAGCATTCGTACCCTCCGCACGGGCCCCAGGCCCTCCCCAGCATCCTCGTCCTGTACGAAGGTGGCGTCCACTGGAACGTTCTCCCCTCTCCTGCTGTAGCTCATATCCCACCCCTTCATCACAAAGTCATGAGAATCAAATCATCTTTTTCAGAAATTCCAAATGTCCCCGTTTTTAAACCTTTCAATGGCTCCCCATAGTTCTTGGAATGAAACCCAGCTCCTCACCATCCCCAAGACTCTGCCCTCACCTCCCTCTGGCTCAATCTTGTCCTTTAGATTTGGGCTCAAATGTAATCTCCAGGGAGACCTCCCACCACCTGTCTCAGGCAACCCCTTCATTGCCCTCCATCCTGGACTGGTGATGTCACTGCCCTTTAGAACATAAGCTCCATGTGGACAGGGTCTTCCCTGTGTTGGCCACTCAGTAGTTCACACATAAAACACATGTAGATGGGGAAGTGTTTCTAAACTAACACACCGTATTTTTTGTGATATTTGTAATGGTTAATTTTAGGTGTCACCTTGACTGGATTAAAGGATGCCTAGATGGCTGGTAAGGCATCATTTCTGGGTGTGCCTGTGAGGCGCTTCCAGAGGAGATCAGAGTTTGAATCAGTGGACTGAGTAGGAAGACCCAATGCCAGGGCAGGGGCATCATTCATTCAGCCGCGGGCCTGGGTAGAACACAAAGGCAGAGGAGAGGTGAATTTGCTCTTTCTTCTAGAGCTGGGACACCCCACTTCTTCTTCCCTGAGACATCGGAACACCACATTCTCTGGCCTTCATAATCCCACGGGCACCGATGGCCTCCCAGGTTCCCTGGCCTTTGGCCTCAGACTGAGAATTGCCCCATCAGCTTCCCTACTTCTGGGCCCTTTGGACTTGGACCAAGCTGTGTCATTGGCATCCCTGGGTCTGCTCTTGCCAGGGCCTGACCCTATCATGGGACTTCTCAGCCTCCAGAACTGCACAAGCCAATTCCCCTAAGAACCCCCTCTCAGACATCTACATCTATCTATCTGTTTACACTTTGTGGCCTTGTAAGGAGACACAGAAGCAGAGGAGTCGTGTAAACTGTGCCCAGGTCCACAGCCCACAGAATCTCTGAGATGATAATGGTGTATTTTTGTTTTTGTTTTTTCTTTTCTTTTTTTTTTTTTTTGAGACAGAGTCTCTCTCTGTCGCCAGGCGCCAGGCTGGAGTGCAGTGGTGCGATCTTGGCTCACTGCAATCTCCGCCTCCCAGGTTCAAGCAATTCTCCTGCCTCAGCCTCCCGAGTAGCTGGGACTACAGGTGCACACCACCACGCCCAGCTAATTTTTGTATTTTTTTAGTAGAGACGGGGTTCACCGTGTTGGCCAGGATGGTCTTGATCTCTTGACCTCGTGATCCGCCTGCCTTGGCCTCCCAATGGTGTGTTGTTTTAAGCTGCCAAAGCTTAGGTCAACTGGTTAGGTAGCAAGAGGTAATACAACACGCCAGCCATCACTGGGGCAGGGTGTGAGACCATAGTGACTGCCTTGAGCCAACTGGACTGACCCTTGGAGCTGAGGATACGGTCACCTCTTCTGGAGGCCATAAGCAGGGAAGGTGGGCACCTGAACACCTGGGGCTTGGCCAGAGGAAAAGTCCAGGCTAGGGGAGGTCCCGTGAGAGCCACACCGGTCGGGATAGGAGCCACTGTGAGTACACAAATTCATCCATTCCTTCAGTGAGGCGCATTTGCTGAGGGCCTACTGCTCTTCCAGGCCTGAGCGAGGAAGCCACCGCTCATCAGTGCCTGCGTGGAATTCGTGCATCTGGGCCCTTGGCTGGCAGTGGCTGCTTCTTGGCAGGAGGACCACTGTTTGCCTCATGTTTGGCGTCCTGCCACACTGTGGTTTACGGCCTTTTCGATGACACGCTGTGATGCGTGTTATTGGCTGGCTCTTCCTGAAGTCTCAAAATTGGGGTAATGGATTAAACCATGGGAAAGTCGTTGAGCAAATTCTATTTTTTTAAATGTCAATTTGCTGGCAGGGACTACTGAAGAATATTTTTCCAGTGAGGTGCTTATGAAAAACAGTTCTGAGTACCATAAAATCAATTGAATTCATAAGAGAAAGCTTATTGTTCCAGGGAACTTTGCTATGAATGCTTAATAAAGAGACTCAAGGAATGAGCAACAGAAGGAGAGGACAGGCCAGCAAAGGGCTCCTGCACCCCGAGTTTTCAGTCTGTCTCCCCGGCTCTAGGTCTCAGAGAGCTCTTCCGCTGGGTGACGCATGCGGTCATCACCAAGTTTCTGGAAACAAGCAACCACAGGTGGGACGGTGGTTCCAAAGATGATCATCAAGCAACAACCACAAAACAGGACACGAACCAACGAAGGGTGGACGGGAAACCCGAAGGCCTCGGTGGCTTAAGGGACACATCAGCTGAGCTCAATGTGTCACTGTCCCTGGATCCTGAGGATTCACACAAACTGGAAACGAATATGCAGACTCGGAGAGGCGGAGAGGACCAGGGCTTCCTGCCTCACACAGAACTCAGAGAGGCAGAGAGGACCAGGGTTTCTCCTCTCACACAGAATGGTCCGAACAGAACGACAGTCCCATTGCCCTGAAACGGAGGCTGGGGATGCGCAGGGAGGCGCCGCTCATGGAAATGGCTTCTTTTGGGGGCAGGACAGAGAGGGCGATGAAAATGTTCTGCAGTCAGATCGTGGTCATGGCTGCACAAGTTCATGAATGTAAAAATCACTCAACTGTACACTTTAAAAGGGAAAACGTTATGCAAATTGTTTCTTACGAAAGCTGTTATTTAAAAATAAAACATAAAAACAAATACAACAAACTGTTAAACAGCAAAGAAATGGAAATATTGCATATTTGAAGATACTAAAGAATTACTGGGCCAGGCATGGTGGCTCACGCCTGCAATCCCAGTATTTTGGGAGGCTGAGGCATGGGGACTGCTTGAGTCCAGGAGTTCAAGACCAGCTTGGGTAACACAGTGAGATCCTGTCTCTACAAATAAAATAAAATAAAGTAATTTAAAATTGAAAAATACGAAAAGAATTGTTGCCTTTTCAGCTGTGATATTCACACGGGTTCTTTTGTTTGTGTGTTTGTTTTTACAGACAGGATATCCTGAATTTGCTTCAAAGTAAATTGGTTTGGGAAAATGGGTGAGGTTGGCCATGAATTACGTAAGTGTTGAAACTGGCTGATGGGTGCCCATTTCTTCTCCCTGTTCTGTAAGCGTCTCTATAAATGTTAGGAATTTTCCATGAGAAATGGTTTTTACATGCAGGTGAGAGGAGGGGCGCTGACAGCTACTGAGCTCCACGCTTCTATTTTCTAGCCTAAGAGTCAAAGCGATGGGCCCAGGTGGGAGCCTGTACCTCTGGCCAACGCGGGGCCCCTGCTGGTGTAACACCTGCTTGTTCCAGAGGCCACTTCGAGATATGACCATGTCCAGGGGGAAAAGAGGTGCTCCCTTCCTGTCTCTTTTCATCAGCGAAGGAATCTTTCCGGAACACTGAGCTGACTTCCGTGCATCGCAGGGCTGAGCATCACATCACACACCCAGGCAGGTGCATCCGCATCTGGCTCTGGGCCGCTGGCCACCCACGTGGACCCTGTCTGTTGGTGCCCTGCACCTCAGTGACAGGTCCCTAGAGCCCTGTGGCCCCAGGAACAGGCCCCATGGCCCGTTAGCCTGCCTGACCCGGCTCCCTCCTCACACCCGGAGAGCGTGGCTCAGCCTGCCCTGGGAGCATGCTCTGAGACCCCAGACCCCACTGCAGCTTCGGGGCCAGTGGGTGTCCACAGTGGTAGCCCATCGCCCACAAGAGGGTGACTAGGAGGGAACCAGAGAGACAGCCGCACAAAATTGAAATTGCAGGTGAACAGCAAGAGTTTCAGCCCACCGCATCTTGGTAAAGTGGATTTTGCGTTGCAGGCAGCAGTCCGGGAGCAGGCAAGTGCATTCCAGCCTTGGTGTGCTGTCAGCGCTGAGATGATCCCGTCGACCGAGGGAGATTTCGCCGAAGCTCTGATGGAGCATGGGAAGCAGGCGGTAAGAGGTAACGGAGGACCTAAGAACAAATCAGAGCCACACACAAACAAGCAGAAAATGAGGATCCCGGGGGCAATGAAGCCAGAAAGATGGACATTGATTTCCTGCTGGGCACAGGCTTCAGGGACCCACAGCCAATAAAGAGATCCCGCTCCGCCGTCTGACACTAACGCTTCCCTCTTCCTCACCTTCCGTGACTCACAGTATTGAACCAAGCTACCATGATTTACAGGGGGAAGAAAAGCTACAACGATTATCAAACTGAACGCATTCCGTTTCTGGGTTTTCCATTAAACCTCGCTCCTGTAGAGCCCATCACTGCTCTCCATGGAGTGCTCGGCTGTGGATAAAGGGGGCGTTTCTGCCGCCTCTGTGGGCTTCGGTCTCACAGAGAGGTTTGAGAAAATGCAAGTGTTCAAACTACCAGTCAATGCTTTTCAAAATATTTAGCCCAGTGAAAATCAGCCTGTCTCCCCAGTTCTCAAAAAACTGTTATGAATTAAAGACAAAGCCAGCAAGACTTTCCCAATTTTGGGGGGGGTCTCTCCTAAATTATGAAGATTATCAGATTCAAAATGAGATGCCTCCTCTGCCAAGTAGCTGATGCCCCAAACCCCAGAGTTAGGGCTCCTGGTGGCTGAAGGGCTTTCATTCCACCCTGAACACCATGGAAACCACTCCACCCGCCCTGCCCCACAGATGTGTGTCCAGGGACCCTGAGCGCCGATGCCTTGGTGAGGAAGGCGGGGAGGTCTAGAGGACCTGGGAGTCTAAGGCTGGGTGGAGCGCCCACAGGCACACCAGAGACACACACGCCCCTTCCCATACAGCCCGGCCTGAGAAGCTGCAGGGCAGGCATGGATCCTACTGCTCCAGGGGCCTGACACTCACCCAGGATTTCAGATCACCTGCAAAGCAGAGTCTTCACCAGCTTCATCTCTAGAGTTCTCCTGTGACAGAATGTCCTGCAGGAAAGATCCAAGTCAGCTCCTTCACTTTGTGGCAAGGCCGCCCTGTCTGGAGAGGGGACAGTGTGATCTGAATGGAGCTCAGTGGCTCAGATCAGGACTCCCCGGCCATCAGAGGCTGGGCCGGCTCCAGAGCTGTGTGAGAAGCAAGGCTGTCCCAAAGCTGAGGTTTTCCTCACGGGAGGAGCACAGAGATCCGTCCCCATCCTCAGGACCAGGAGGCACCAGGAATAATTCCCAAAGGCAATGTCCCCACATGCAGGGGGAGCCCGTTCCACAGATGATGAAAGGTGAACAAATCCTCAGGACAGGACTTTCAGATGTGGAGCTAGCCTCGTCGGAGGTGGAGTTGGAAGCGCATGCAAACTATGTGACGGTGGCCAGTGGCCAGGGTGCCAGGGATGCCCTGCCTCTGCCAAGGAAGCAGCCGGCCCCCCCGGGCCTGTGTGGACCTTCTCCCCTACGAAAGGTGGGAAGTGGTCAGGACAACGGCTGCCAGCTGAGGCCCCAGCCCAGAAGCAGGAGTGCCTTCTCCAAGGGTCCCCATGCTCCAAACCCAAAGGATGTGTGGCTCTGGGTGCATGTGGGCTTTTGCGCCCAGAAAGTCAGGTGTCATCTGCTTCACCCCACCAGCGTCCATGGTGACGTTATCACCATTATATCATTGCATCCCACGCTAAAGAACACAGAACAAACCTGCCTGGAAAACTCCAGCAGTTACTACCCTAGGGCGCCCTTACAAGACTGTTCTTCTTTCCCAAGTGGTCCTCACTGCCGCCTTCCTATATCATTTAGCATGCAGTGAGACACGCTGTGTGAGCCATCCCTGAGGCCCGCACGACGCCCAGGCCCTAAGCCACACACAGCTGCAGGAACCCGCCTCTCCATGGCTCCCTGAGTCGGGCAGGGTGCCCGTGGCCGTTCACACAGTGCCCCTGTGCCCGTGGCTCCACCAGCTGCCCAGCACCCTCGCAGCCAGAAGTCCAGGAATCCTCTCCGAGGCCTCCTTTCAAGCCCACCCCCAACCAGTCACCAAGCCAGTCCCTCCTCCAGACTCTGTGGCCCACTCCACAGTGGCAGCCTCAGGCCAGCTCTGCCACCCACAAGGCACAGACTCAACTGCAGTGCAGAGACCAAACGCAGAGCAGCTCCTGTGCCTCCTGGGCCACTCCTCACTCACTAGGAGAGTCAAGGGCGATGCCCTGCACAGGACGTTTCCACCCAGCTCCACACGGGGCTTCTGCTCCCCGGTCCATGGAGGCTGCTCTGGTTTGCACCCCTTCCCAGCCAGCCAGCAGGTGGAAGTGGGAGGTCAGCAGGTTCCTATTCAGGAGTCGTGGGGAAGCTGCGCCCACAGCCGCCTCCCACATTTCAACAGCAAATCTGTTTCACAGCCATTCACAGCTGCAAGAGAGGCTGGAAGATGCACCTGCTCTCTGGGCAGCCCCTTCTTGGCTGAGATTCCCAAATTGGAGGGAATGTCAGCTACTAAAAGGGAAAGGGGAGGGTGGACGCCCCTGAGGAATGAGTGATCTGCCCTCCTGGGCTGCTCAGGGGCGTCTGAGATCACCCCAGCCCCTCCCCAGTCAGTCACGTCCAGCACGCTCTGCTGAATCCCATCAGGAAGCTGCGGGGGTCCTCTCACGATGCTGCTGGCAGGCGACACAGTTAACCCACCCATGCAGCTTAGGCCAACCTCTTACCAGCACAGGCTGGCATCACTCAAGAACTGGGTTTGAAGAATATGTAATTGAGTCTCAAACCTACACAGTAAAAGCAATGTTTTGGCAATTGCAGGTCGTGTAAGTGGCTACCATCACAGGACAATGCCAATCCCTACTTCCCATTATGTAACAATACCTCCAACTTCAGATGGATCAGAGACCTCAGCGTGAAAACTGAAATTACAAAAATAGAAAATACTAACGGGAAACACACACATAAAACATACATAGGAGAAAAAATAAAGGGAAAATGACAGACATGAGCCATCAACATAAAATATATCCATCTGTTAAACAAAAAGCACAGTAGGTGCTTTTAGTAGGTGACGTTTTAGTAGCTGACGTTCCCTCCAATTTGGGAATCTCGGCCAAAAAGGGGCTGCCCAGGGAGCAGGTGCGTCTTCCAGCCTCTCTTGCAGCTACGAATGGCTGTGAAACAGATTTGCTGTTGAAATGTGGGAGGCGGCTGTGGGCGCAGCTTCCCCACAACTCCTGGATAGGAACCTGCTGACCCCTCACTTCTACCTGCTGGCTGGCTGGGAAGGGGTGCAAACCAGAGCAGCCTCCGTGGACCAGGGAGCAGAAGCCCCGTGTGGAGCTGGGTGGAAACATGAGCTATCATGACTACGAATAGTGCTATGTAATGAAACCAGTGAATATTCCTGCCAGCCCTAAGCCATAAAAAATCAGGGTTAGGGTTTTCAGGCCACACTGGGACTTCTGTGGTCCTCTGAAAACTCAACTGCTAGGTGGAATCCCTGAGCTGGGCCACTGTTTTTCCACAAACTCTCCAGAGCTGCCCAAACCATCCTTTCCCCGAGCCTTTGCAATCCTCATTATCAGCCATCCAGGGCAACAGCCAGCCTCCCAGAGTTTGCCAAGGACCAAGCAACCAGCAGTCTTGAGGTGAGGACACCCCAACCCCCTGCAGAGACAGTCACACATCCTGCAGGCTGTACGCATTGGTTAGGACCACAGTGGTGATGAGAAGGTGCAAGCTTCCGTTTTTCATGTTCAGTCTTTAACTGCAGTGTGTGTTTTGCCCTTGATTACATTTTCTCTTTAAGGCTGTGTTTCTGTCTAGTAGCCTTTTCTATATTGAAAATTATATTACAGTATGTAATCACATGATAATATAAACTTATAGTATATAATTATACAAGTTACTATTACATTACAGCATAATCATCTAATATGCAATTATAATATTATGGCTGTGACTTGCACAGGTATCATTGCATCAGTCAGCGGGACAAGCTGTGTGGTTGTAACAAACAATCCCCGCCTCTCAGTGGCTGGAAGCTGCAGCTGCTCCTGCTCTCATATGTGTCAGCCCAGGTCCCAGGTGCTCCAGTTCACACCAGCTCGTTCAGGGAGTGTGTCTGCCAGTCTCCACTGTCTGAAATGCTCCTATTTGCCACAGCAGGTGGAAGGGGAGGGGGTATTCTCACTGGTCTTCAAGGTGTCGTTATGGCAGAGACACACGCCACCTCTGTTCACATCCTGTTGGCCACAGGAGCTTCAAGGTGCAGGGAAGTGCAGTCCCACTCGGGGCTCACACCAGAAGGCCCCCAAGGCAGTGAGCAGCACGAAGGTCACCCACCCGGCCTGTCACCACCTCACCACGGGTCCTGGCCATGCCACAAGGGGAACCAGCTGGGAACAAGAAACAGAGAGAAAACACGACCAGGAAGGGCCCAGCCGTGCGCACCGTGGGAACCCTGCCCAAGCACTGCATCTGTGTCCTCAGTTTTCCCACAGCAATTCGTGCCTGGAAAAATCTCCTGTGTCTTTGCTTCTCGTGAGACAGACAGGCTTTCTGGGTGGCCTGTGATCGCTACCTCTCAATGTCACCTCTTGGCAATCCCCTCCCTGCAACTTGTTCATGATGAACAGAATAGGACAAAGCTAATCAGCTACACTAAGCACTGTCGTGTGGTTCTGTCACATAAGACTGCAGAGCCTGTCTGGAGTCTGTTTCCTGCAAGCTGCAAGGGACCCAGCAGCCACACTCAGCCTCACAAGGCCCAGCACTGGGGGCGACCTCTGGGAGCTGAGCGCACCCCCGGCCAACAGCCAGCAAGAATCTGAAGTTGTCAGTCCTGCAGCTGTGAGGGGATGAATACCGCTGACCACCACAAGCGCCGGGAAGGGAGCCGTGTTACTCCATGTTCCCGTGCTGATAAGACACACCTGAGACCGGGCAATTTACAAAAGAAAGAGGTTTATTGGACTTACAGTTCCGCATGGCTGGGGAGGCCTCACAATCATGGTGGAAGGTGAAAGGCACATCTCACATGGTGGTGGCAAGAGGGAGAATTAGAGCTGAGCAAAACCATGGGATCTCCTGAGACTTGTTCAGTACCACGAGAACAGTACAGGGAAACTGCCCCCATGACTCGATTATCTCCCGCTGGGTCCCTCCCGCAACATGTGGGAATTATGGGAGTACAATTCAAGATGAGATTTGGGTGGGGACACAGGGCCAAACCATATCATTCTGCCTCTCACCACTCTCAAATCTCATGTCCTCACATTTCAAAACCACTCATGCCTTCCCAGCAGTCCTCCAAAGTCCTAACTCATTTCAGCATTGACTCAGAAGTTCAAGTCCAAAGTCTCATCTGTGACAAGGCAAGTCCCTTCTGCATATGAGCCTGTGAAATCAAATCAAGTTGGTTACTTCCTAGATACAATGAGGGTACAGGCATTGGGTAAATACGCCTCACAACCATGTCACGCTGACGCAGGAGGCGGGTTCCCATGGTCTCGGGCAGCTCTGCCCCTGTGGCTTTGCACAGTACAGAGTTCAGAAATTTGCGTAATAACAAAGCAGCCTCCCTCCCTACTGCTTTCATGGGCTGGTGTTGAGCGTTTGCGGCTTTTCCAGGTACATGGTGCAAGCTGTCAGATCTACCATTCTGGGACCTGAGGACAGTGGCTTTCTTCTCACAGGTCCACTAAGCAGTGCCACAGTACGGACTCTGTGTGGGGGCTCTGGCCTCACATTTCCCTTCTTCACTGCCTGAGCAGAGGTTCTCCATGAGGAGCCGGGCCCTGCAGCAAACTTCTGCCTGGGCATCCAGGCATTTCCACACGTCTTCTAGAATCTAGAAGTTCCCAAACACCAGCTCTTGACTTCTGTGCACCTGCAGGCTCAACACCACGTGGAAGCTCCCAAGGCTTGGAGCTTGCACCCTCTGAAGCCAGAGTCCAAGTTCTGCATTGTCCCCTTTCCGCCATGGCTGGAGCCACTGGAACGCAGGGCACCAAGCTCCTAGGCTGCACACAGCACGAGGACCCTGGTTCCGGCCCACAGAACCGTTTTCTCCTAGGCCCCCAGGCCTGTGATGGGAGGGGTTTCCACGAAGACCTCTGACATGCCCTGGAGACATTTTCCCATCGTCTTGGGGATTAACATTTGGTTCCTAGTTACTTATGCAAATTTCTGCAGGCTGCTTGAATTTCTCCTCAGAAATGGGTTTTTCTTTTCTATTGATGTCAGGCTGCAAATTTTCCAAACTGCTGTCCTCTACTCCCTCATAAAAATGAATGCTTTTAACGGCACCCAAGTCACCTCTTGAACACTTTGCTGCTTAGAAATTTATTCTGCCAGATACCCTAAATCATCTCTCTTGGTTCAAAGTTCTACAAGTCTCTACGGCAGGGGCAAAATATGTCAGTCTCTGCTAAAACATAACAAGAGTCACCTTTGCTCCAGTTCCCAACAAGTTCCTCATCACCACCTGAGACCACCTCAGCCTGGACCCTGTTGTCCACATGGCTATCGGGCTTTCGGCCAAAGCCATTCAACACGTCTCTAGGAGTTCCAAACTTTCCCACATTTTCCTCTCTTCTCCTGAGCCCTCCAAACTGTTCCAGCCTCTGCCTGTGACCCAGTTCCAAAGTCACCATCACATTTTCGGGTGTCTTTTCAGCAGCACCCCACTCTACTGGTACCAATTTACTGTATTAGTCCATTTTCACGCCGCTGATAAAGACATACTCAAGACTGAGTAATTTGCAAAAGAAAGGTTTATTGGACTTACAGTTCCACATGGCTGGGGAGGCCTCATAATCATGGTGGAGGGTGAAAGGCACATCTCACAGGGAGCAGCAGGAGAGAGGATGAGAGCCAAGCAAACCCATCAGGTCTCCTGCGGCTTATTCACTACCACGAGAACAACAGTATGGGGGAAACCTCCCCCACGAGCCAATTATCTCCCACCACCGGGTCCCTCCCACAACATCTGGGAATTGTCAAAGTACAATTCCAGATGAGATCCGGGTGGAGACATACAGCCATACCATATCAGGCGTCCTCCTCCAGTCAAACTCCCAGCTGAGAGCCCAGCCCTGGCTAATGCGGCGATTACAGCCTTGGAGGCCAGAGGGGAGGATTTAGCAAAGGCATGCCTGCATCCCTGACCCACAAAAATCAGATGAGAAATGTGTGCTTTTCTAAGCCAGGCTTCTTGCAGTAGTGTCATGCAGCGGCAGACCACCAACGCACCACCCAGAAGCAGTCTGCTGCTGTCACAATTGCCAGAGCCACGGGAGCGGCTTTGGGATCTTGCAGCAGGCAGAAGCCAGAAAAGGTTGAGGACCAGGATAGAGAAAGCCAGAACCACCTCGAGCAGAATGTGAGCAAAAACGCAGACACAGGGATGCTGCAGAGAGGACGTGCAGGAATGGGGAGCATGGGACCCTCATGGGGTGGCAGAAAGCTCAGCTGCGGCATCTCCTGCACGGCATGGGAAGCAGCATCACAGGCAACTCCGAGATGTTAAAGGCGTCACCTGGTTCCTCCGGCCGCTTCTGGTGAGATGCCAGAGGAGAGGGCAAGGCAGAGCCAGGACTGCCGGCAGGGCACGTTCAGTGCCCCCAGATGGCATCAGAGATGACTTTAAAGCATTGTCAGAAAACGTGATCTGGTGAAAAAGGCACGGTGCAGCTAAGAAGACCCCAGAAACATCCAAGGTCGGAGAATTTGGTCACACGAAGGGTCTGTTGCTTCTCAGCCACCTCAGCAGGAGGCTAAGACAGAAGGGAGGCTCATCTCAGAACGAGCACAGCTTTCATACCGTAGAGTGAACCCCGGCGAAACCCGCGGAAGGCGCACAAACCTCTCCAGGTAGCAATTTCAGCAAAAGTCCCACCGGCGTGGCCAGGATGGACAGAATCTAGAGAACAGACTAGATGGAGAGCAGGGCCCAGGACATCACGGGGCGCAGGTGTATGTGCCGACTGCTGTGTGTGGTGAGGCTGGGTTTCTGTGTAGCTACAGACAACTGGTGCCAGGCATCGCTCGCTCGTCCAGCCGCTGACTTGCTCAGGCCTCGTCATGCTGACACTGTTGTGTGTCTCTTTTGAGAGCCCATGAGCTGCTGCTTCCTGTCCCTTCATCGATGCATCCAAGAGGCTCTGGGAGTGCCCGGGACATGCACGCACTCCACAGGCACCTGCTGAATGAAGTCTCAGGCTCCCCATCTACAACTCCTGAGAGTCTCTGCCCTGGGGACGCACGGCCACTTCTTTCTTGCTTGCTCTCATTTCCTGGAGGTGCCAATACACTTCCTCCTGTATTCGATGGTCACTGGGCATCCACTAAGTGGTGCAGGGCACTGCCCCAGGAAAGTTCAACACATGACCCTCAGGGAGCATTCATTCTAGCAGAGGAGGGGAGGCAAGAACAGCCAAGAAATTGTCCACCATGTGGCGTGTCGGACAGCGATAAAACAGAAAGGAAGAAGGGGGAAAGCATGCCGGGTCTCAACACCCACAGGGCCATGAGGGTCTCGCCACCAGCCTGGGAGCCCTTGGGAAGTTAGGGATGAGGGGAGTTCAAGCCAAAAAAATGAACTCAGCCCCAGGGGTGGCATCACAGGGGACCCCTCTGTTCTGAGTTGAATTGTGTCTCCCCAAAATTACGTGTTGAAGTCCTAACCCCCATTTCATCAGAATGAGACCTTCTTTGGAAACAACGGGACTGCAGAGGTAATCAGTTAGGATGGGTTTCTACTGCCGAAGGATGGGCCTCAATCTGAGATGACCAGGTCCCTACGCAAAGTGGAAGTGTGGTCACAGAGCTGCACACAGGGAGAACTCCCGGGGACGATGCAGGCAGGGCTCGGGCGATGCACCCACACAGTCCACCAGCAGCCACGGTGGCAGGAAAGAGGCTAGAACCAAGGCTCTGTCCCAGCCTTAGACTCAGAGGGACCCGCCCTGCCCACACCTGGATCTCAGACCTTTGGCCACCAAGCCTGGGAGACCATGAGGCTCTACTGCTGAAGCCCCCAGCCGTGATGCCTTGTTGTGACGGCCCCAGGACCCTCCTGGGCCTCCTGGCAGGAAAGGGAAGAGGTGCGCCCACTCCACAAAGCCCTGAGTCTCCGGGTCTGGTCCTGATGCTGCTCCTAACCAAGTGGCAAAACGACATTCTTCTCCGGAGCTTTCGTGTCATGGACAATAAGAGCTTCTCTTTCTGTCATTTTCAAACAGTCAATGAAAAGGTTGTTAAGCGTATAAGTAATTTTAACTGATTCATTGATCTGAATACTTTTAAAGTAAGACAGTAAGTATTTCTGCCACACTTTGAAGTCAGGCTCTGCCTCCGTATCCTCCCTCGGGGTTATTTTATAGCCATTAACAGTGTGTTCCTTTTATCTGGGGCCTTCAATTAATTGAATTTCTGAAATTTTTTTATATAAAAATCAGCTAACTCCTGGAGGACATTCGTGCATGATTTACTGCCACGGTAATTAAAAGCCAGGTGCACTACACTGGTCACTGCAGGCGGGCTGCTGCCACCAGCACTGAGATTTAACTCAGGATTGGAAGGCTTCCCAGACGTCTGTGAGACCAGGGAGTGCACTTTAATTTTTAGGATCGTCTTTGGGTGGCTGGTTCATGTTCCTGAATGAGCCCTTCAAGGGAGCCCCCATGCTCACAGGACAGCCACGTGCAGTCACAGGCCAGCTCCTCGCCACAAACGGCAAAACGTGGCGCATCCCACGTGCACCCGTGTTCCCACTTCCCATCTGTTTCAGGGCATCATGGCAGAGGACGGGGGTTTCACAGGCCTCTCTAAAGCGCTGATGGGGAGTTTGGGGAAAAGGTCACAATGCCCTGCCATGGCGGGAGAGAACTGGCAGCAGAGGACGCGGCCTGAGGGCAGCACGCAGGCCCGAGTTCCTGGGGCTGACGGAGGTCGCTCAGGAGGGTTCTGCCTCTTCTTCTCCCGTTTAGGTACGGACCCGTGAAGACACTGCATGGTGTCTTGCCACCTTCTATTTATTAACGTGCATGATGCAGCCGGGTACTAGAGCGTAGTCCCTGCGATGCTGCCCCTTATTTCTGCTGTGCGGAAAACATCCTCCCCGCAAACGCCGGGCAGGAAGCCCCTTGAGGCCCCGTGTTTCTGCTCCTCTCCTGTATTTATAGTTCAGGGGTTTTGAGGTTCCTCCCACATACAGCAGTATGCATATAGTCAATGCATTTAAGATACACTTTTACATTTCTTCTCTACTGACTAAGATTTTCTTAACACTACATCAAATAATTTAAAATAATATTCAAGTTCTTTGGCAGTCACACGTGCTGCCTTTTTCTACAACTTAAAATAGTGTTATCTCATGTGGATGTCTCTTCCAGCCAGGGCTCTCATGATTTGAGGTTGTGCCAGGTAAACATTGCAAATTTAAACATACAGACTATAGACAACACTGGAACTAAGAGCCTTTCACTTTTAATAATGAAACCTTCTTAAAATTTGCTGATGTATTTTGGTATTATAGACATAATTTCTTCATCCTGAAAAGGGGAGAAATAAATAACTTCCCAACTTTTGCTCCCTCAGCCTCATTCCAGCCTCACAAGGACAGGACAGCAGGAGGAGAGGGAGCGGCTCAAGCTTCCACATCCCCGCTAGCCACTGGTGGTCACTGCAGCAGCCACGCGCAGCACTGAACCTTGGTCACACAGTGCAGTCTCCATGCAAATGCCACTCTGCTTGGGAAAGAAACTCGCTGTGTCTGGCCTAGTGCTGTGCAAGGGAGGCTGCCCCTGCAGTCCTGGCTGGGGGCCAAGGCTGGGGACCCCCTGACAGGAGCTCAGGGAACTTCTGGAGGTGAAAGACACTGTTGTCCACGCCACACCCCTAGGGAGCTGCGCCCTACAAACATTGCCCTCTGCTACGTCAGGACCAGCCTTCCAAGGACAAGAGTGTCTCTGGGAACCAGTGCCCAGGGATGCTTCGGGGACCATCCTTACTTCAGGCTGGTTTCCCAGGCCTCCTCCTTGGCCTGGAAAAGGGCCTCCTTCCCCTCCTGGGTCCCTGGAAAGGGTGGGGAAAGCGAGGTTGTGGGGCCCTGGGTGGCAGCAGGCACTGGGGGTCACATTAGGACTGGGCCTCAGGACAATCCAGCATGGTGCGTTCCACCCCAGATGCCTGTGCATGTTACAGCAGCGTCCAGGTGAGGAGGCGGAGGAGGCAGAATGGCCAAGCCCCAGGGGCGCAGAGGCTTCTATTTCAGATTGTACTCTGGGGGCCCTGCCAGCAGGAAGAACAAAGGAGGGATTGAACAAGGATCCATGGGGGGAGCGGGACACGGAGCAGAAGCCAGGCACAGCTGCCCCGGAGGACGCACCCCTGCAGGGTGGCCCAGGCTGCACAGACTTTCTGGATTGGCTGCTCGCGTGGCGGCCCCAGGCAGATGTTCCCTGCCAGGCCTCCTGGCCAAGACCTGGGGATTTCCATCCTTTCCTCAGAGAGCCAGCTCAGGAGGGCCTGGAAACGCAGCAGCGGGGTTGGGGGCAGCTCCCCTGCCCACAAGGTCAAGGGCTGAGGGGCAGAGGGCGGCTGCTGAGGATGGAGCATCATGGTGGGGAGAGACACAGCTGGCCCCGCCCTGCGGGGAAGGGGATAAAGTCACACACGCAGCCTCGATGGGAGTGGGGACGGGGTTGTTTTGGAGGACACGTGACTTTCTCGGAGCTATGAAGATCCTAGAAGTGGAGACTTTCTGGCCGGCGGTGCCCCTGGGCTCCACATCTGGGGGCCTCAGGGACTCTCAGCCACTGCTGCTGTTGCTGAAGAGGCCGCAGAGCCTGTGGAAGGAGTTCACGGGGTGAAGCGTGGCTGGGAAGGCACACTCCTGGCTTACACGGCGCCTTCGCAGGAAGCTGAGTCCACATCAGGAGGGGCCTCCTCTCCCTTACTGGGTGCAGCCAGCTGGGCCTCAACTCCCTCTGGCTGGCATCAAAGACGCCCTCCCCACCTCCCAAGGAGGACACTTCCCTCTGACATGGAGGGCACTCCTACTTCCGCCCATCTGCCCCCCACACTTTCAAGCAAGCTGGAGGGAAGAGACCTAGAACCAGAGACCCCTTCCCTGTGCTCCAGAGTCTGCCCTTAGCGGCACTGGTGACTCACACGCGTGGTCTGGGCCACGCCTCATGGTCCACTCCACCTCCCTGCTGCCAGGGCAGGCCAGAGACCAAAGCCCGGCCTTCCCAGGGGAACCCCTGGAGTTCCGGATGCGGCACCTGGGCTGCACACTCCGGGCCCTCTTCTTTCCCCATGGAAGCCACAGGGGTGGAGGAAAAGAAAGATGAGCACGGCCTGCAGACAAATACGGTCCCTGTGCTGCGGGGAGGCAGGCAGACGCCGGCTACCTTCCCCACAGCTGCAGAGAGAGCTGAAGGAAACGTGACAACGAGGCAAGTAACTTTTTCAGTGATTGTCCAAGTCAGCGAGCCTCAAACGTCACTGCATGACCACGATGACAAGAAACAAGTTCATGGTTCTTGAAGTAAAATGAGGGGGAGGAAGGCAGAATAAAAAAAGAAATACATGTGGGGACTCCCCCCAGTGCCCCATGGCACTGCCCAGAAGGACATCCTCCGGCTAGGAGTGAGGCTGTCTTGCAGCATGGGAGCCAGGAGGTGCCTGCGGCCCTAGCCCGGCCAATAGCTGGCAAGTGGCCTCTCGGGCCTTAGCTCCTCCACACCCTGGGAGCCCTGGGCCCTGCCATCCTCAAGTCCTTTCCGGCTCTGATCTGGGCAGATGGTCACCTGCTGCTCCAGCGTCCCTTCAGGGCCTGACTTGACCTCTGCAAGCAGCAGCTCTGTGGATGACAGACGGACCGGTGCCTGGTTGCTCGAGGGCAGGGTGGGGGCTCCCAGCTGGCAGAGGGAGGGGCAGGGCGAGCTGTAGGCAGACCCACCTCCCCTGAATGGGTCCCGGCCTCAGGCTGCTGAAGCAGAAGGCCCTCCAGCCCCAGCCTAATCCCAGACCAGAGGTCCAGCCCCAGGCCCTCCCACAACCCTGGCGGTT
This sequence comes from Sapajus apella, assembly GCF_009761245.1. Taxonomy (NCBI): domain Eukaryota; kingdom Metazoa; phylum Chordata; class Mammalia; order Primates; family Cebidae; genus Sapajus; species Sapajus apella. The sequence goes on from NW_022436951.1 coordinate 40,620,157, forward strand.
GGGACCAAGCTCCCCGCCAGGAAATACTCGCATCCCAGGCAGGTCACAGACTCACTGGTCCCCAGGCGGCTGTCACTGTGGTCCACTCAACCCCACTTGTCCGGGCCCTGGTGCCCGCACCTGGGCTTTGGCCCTGCCACCGCCTGCTGTCCTGAGAGTGGGCCGGGTAGGGACTAGTGTGGGCACCAGGAGAAAACCCAGAACTGGGCCGCTTAGCACGGAAGGAGTTGGGGGAGGGGCAGGGGAGGCCAGGCCAGGCCTGAGAGCCCCGCAGCCAATTCCGAGGGTGGCTCAGGCCGGAGAAACAGCCTCGCCCTCCACAGGCCCTGGGGGTGCTGGGGGAGGGGGAAAGGACGACACTTAGGAGGGACTCGGGAAACCCTGCGGACCTCGAGCTCGGCTATTTCCGGGCGCAGCTCCTCGCGCCGGGCCCAGCCGTCCCTGGGTGGGGCAGCCCAAACGCGGAGAGGGGCCCCGTGGGCCGAGAGCCCGCGGCCGCAGCGAGCTTAGCGTTTGGCCAAATCCGGCCCGCGCGCCTTCCTGCTGTTGGGTCAGGGCTGAGTGTCCTCCCGGAGCCCTGCGTCACCGCCCAGACAGCGCCCAACGTCCCTACCGGCAACCAGGCGCCCTCACCCCAGCGCCTGCACCCCGTGCGCCGCGCGGGCCGGGCGGAGGGAAAGTTGGCAGGAGCGCGGCGCCCGCGGGAGAAAGCGTTAATGGGAGGCCGGGTGGGAGCAGCGCGCTCGCTCGCCCACGTCACGCCGGTGCGGGCTCGGCTGACGACCGCGGCGCCTGGGGACGCCGGCGCGCTCCGCTCGCCAGGTGCTCCGCCTGGAAATGTCTCCATTAGTTGTCGCCTGCTCCCCGCTGGAGCGCGCGCGCCGAGCTGCCGCGCCGAACCCTCGCGGAGGGCCGGGAGTGGCCCAGCGCCACCGCAGGTAGGTGAGGGCCCCGCGCCCGCCCCCGCCCCGGGGTTCCAAGACCCCTCCCCCATTCCGAGGAGGCGGAGGCTCCGTGCGGCCGCCGAGGGGCGCGGGCGGCGGCGGCAGCGGCGACTCCCCGGTGCGTCCCGGGCTGCGCGCTGCTCCCCGCGGCCCCGGCAGCCACACGGCGCGGGCGGGAGCTTCCCCAGCTCAGGTAGGGAGTCGGCTCCGCCACACAAACTTTGCGAGGATCGCTCTTGCGCTGGAGGGGACAAAGTTTGCCACTCGCCGGGGGCTCTCCAGAGGCCGCTGCGTTTGCTGCAAGTTCGGGAAGCAGGGTGCGCGGGCCGGCGTGGGGCGCGGAGTGGGGGGCCGGGAGTGGCAAGGCCTGAGGCCTAGACGCCCTGACTGAGCTCCGTCCTGCCTCGGGCAGTGCCCAGGGAGCCAGCGGCGGGGGCGCGGCGGGAGAGCGGAGGGAGAGGGCCGCGGGCCCCAGAAGAGGGGGGTTGGGAACCCAGAGATTCAAAGCGTGTCCCTGTGGCTGCTACTCCTACCACCGGCTGCGAGGGGGTCTCGGGGGTGGGCTATGAAGAAGTGACCTGCCAACCTCGAGGTTCGCTAAAGCGGCATCAGCGACCGTGGGGCCTGTGAGCCCCACACTCTACCCGGGTGTCCCGAGCAGTGAGCGGGCACAGGCGCCCCCAAGGGCTCTGGCCCCAGGCCTCGGAAAGAAAGGCCCCTGCCTGGTGCCCTAGGCTCTCGGCTTCGCCTTTGGCTGGGGTCAACTTAACTGGGCTGGAAGGAGCTCCGACCAGCTCTTCGTTCGGGGGAACGGGTGGCCCCCGGGGCAACTCCTGCAGCACCTGGGCTAAGCTGGCCGAAGAAGGGTCAGGCCCTCTGTCTCCCCAGAGGCCTCCCGTGGTTCCGACGGCCAGCAGCAATCCCCTCAAAACAGGTGGCCGGCCTGCGCTTCGCGTTTGGGGCTGACCATCCCCTGCCTCCCCTGCGGCCTGCTCTGGCCCTGGTCCTCCGCTGATTGGGAGCTCTCCAGGCCTGCGGGAGCACCTCACCTCACCGAGCTGACCCGGTGCTGTGTACTCCCGGAGCCGGGTGACTTCTGGCCCTCCTGCTCACGGCGGGGGTATTTAGTACCCGGGATCCCTAGAGGGAGGAAGGTTCAGCACTCCGGGTCTGCAAACGCGTTCAGCTCGTACCTGAGATGCTGACAGTCCTATCGGTGGTGAACGACATTGGGAGCCTCAGCTCCAGGCTTGGCCTTTTGGTAAAGGCACTTGGACAACATTCCAATATTATCTATGGGATATGGGTGGCCCAGCAAGAATCCCCATTTGGACAGGCAGGCCTAGCCAGGACACAGGGTTTCAATGAGACGTCCCTCCGGGCGGCCGCCTGCAGGAGATAGGCTAGATAGACCCTGCGTCCTGGAATGAGTAGTGGGGCCTGGGTGAGGCCGGGCGGGTCAGGAGGCCTCCGGGGCGGCTTCGAGCTTCCCGAGGCAAGGTGACTGTGACTGGGCCTGGACCCCATGCGCTGGGGCCTGGGGCGGGCAGGAAGTGGAGCATGATGTGCAGCGGTCTGGGAAAGCCGATTCCGAGGCCAGGCTTCTGGCTCAGGGAGAAAGGGTCGCCTGCTGGTGGGGATTGGAGCGTCGATTTATGCACACAGGCTGGAAAGGCAAAGGAGAACAGGAGAAGGTGGCTTGGTGGTCAAAGGAAGTCCCCGAAATCCCTCCCCTAAGGGCCCCCACGGACCGGCGCACTGGGAAGTGGAGACTGCGTCTCCCGCACTCCGAGGGTGAGCTCCTCTGCCCAGAAGATGAATGGCCGCCTATTCCAGGGCTTCGGCTCCACTTGAGCCCCGCCCGGCTCTGGAAGGAAAGAAACGCACCCCCCCTCAGGTCTGGGTGGGCTGAGCCGCTCCACCAGAGCCCCGAGGTGCAGGGCGGAGGTGGCTGGGACCGGGGCCTTGCTCTCCTCCTCCGCGGGCTGAGCGCTCAGTCGCCGCCGCCAGGTTTCCGGGAATAGACGAAGAAAGGCCAAGCCGCTGCTGAGGGCCTCCCCGCCGCCTCTACTCCCCGTCCGAGCCCAGGACCCCGCTGGGCTTGCACCCCTCCCCTGGCCGGGCCTCATTACCTGGAGAGAGCGAGTTGTTTGTAAACAATAAATAATGGGAAGTAGGAGGATGTTCAGGAAGAGCCAGAAAACTGGAAGGAGTGGGGAGGAGGGAGGGTGGGGGAGGGGAGGAGCGGGAGGAGCAGGAGAGAGGTTGGGAGATTCATTTCTAGCGAGAAGCCCCGGTGGCTAGTTTCTTATTATTTACAGGAAGGTGATATTAGCGATTCAGGTGAGAAAGAAATAAATACGGCCAGCCGCGAAATCAATACAGAATTCAGAAACAATTATTAATGTCATTTGACGCGTGTTCTTTATATATTTCTCGCGGCTACGGACGCTAAACTGTCTGAATAATTTGCATGGAGCGGCTATTCATTATTTCCGATGGTTTCCCTCTGCAAGCAGCTCGGACGTGGCCGGCTGCGGTCCAACGCGATCGGAGAACTCGTATTTTCATCTGTAAATTAAAGCAATTACGCAGCAGATATTATATGATGTGTACTGTGATCTCCAGATAGTCATCAATCACCTTCAACCGAGCTGTCAAAGGAGCCGGCAGATTTCGTTTCTGGGAGGCAGGCTTGCAGCTGGGGAGAGGGTGAGGACGTCATCATTAATTAGAGGGTGACCCTGGGGCGATTCGCAAGTCTGAACCCAGGAATCTTTCTGAGCAAGTCTGCACAACGCTGCCCGGCGCAGCTTCCTTCCCAAACTACCACAGGAGGCGGGCCCGGGGGACGAGAGCACCCGGGCCGAGCCCCGGTCCCTGGAGGGCGGTGGCGCAGAAGGCGGGGAGCGCGTTCGGGATGGCCCGGGCGCCCTCTGGCCGCCTGCTCACTGGCCTCCGCTTTAAACTTGGGCAAGGTCCCAGGGAGGGTACTGGCTCAGGGGGAAGTCCTGGGGTGTGCGCTCGGCCCCCTCCCCCGATTGCTGCGTGCGCCCCGGGCAGAAAGCTGGGCAAAACCGACAGGGGAGGGCGCCTCTGCCAGGCACCCAACGCCCCCTCCCCCGCAGCCAGCAATGCGGGGCGCCGGGAAGGGCGAGCGTAGCGGGAGGGGCCAGGGCCTGTGTTGAGGAACCTGCTCTTCCGAGCGCGTGGGGCCGTCCGGCAGTCCCCGGTTTAGCCGCGAGGGGCAAGGGGAGGCGGGCGGAGCGCGGCTGGCGGAAAAGGGATGGGGGAGGAAAGTCGGGGAAGTGAGGCGGGGGCGGTGGGCTGAGCGGGAACTTAAACCGCCGGGGTGGAGAAGGAGCGGCGTTCTCCGGTGACACTCGGCTGCCCAGAGGGGCACGGCCGGTGGGCACGCGCCTGGGGCTGCACTACAGCCCTTGGGCCGCCAGTCTCAGGGTGTCGGGCTCCAAGGAAGGCCCCAAAGCCCCACACACCTGCGCGCATTGGGACAGGCACTAGCGGGCTCTCTGGCGGCCGCAGAGGGTTCTGAAAGTCCTTTCCGGCGTAGGGTGGGCACCCGCGGGAGGCGTCGCAGACTCCGGGTTGAAGAATAGTGGCTAGACGCGTGTGGGGCGCCTGCCGGCCCCTTCCTACCTCTGGGAGCAGAGCGCTCAAGAGCGAAGCCATGCCGGCTGCTTGCTCTGCGCCGGGCTAATTTTAACTGTTGATTACCTCTTCAGCGAAGACTCACTCGCGTGTCCCTTCATAGGTCTCATTTGTAATTGAGACGAATGATTACAGAGGGGCGGGAAGGAGCAGCTGCTCATTAATTAATTTCTAATTAAAAGTGCCTCTCGTTCTCGGGTGACTAAGGAGAAACGCCGCTCGCTGGGCGATATTGACTCGGACGGAATTCATTTGCCAACGCCCCGAGGAATGGCCCCTCGGCCCACCGCGCGGCCGGGACTGTCCTCGCCCCGCCCGGCCCGAGCCGCCTGCGGAGAGACCCGCGAGTGTGCCGCGGGGCCGGGCTGCGCGGGGTGGGGCTGACGTCAGCGCCTCCGCCGCTTAAAGCCGCGCACATCTGACTTGACGGGTTCGCGCGACTCGTTTTTTTTTTCTTTTTTGCAAAATATGTATTTCTGTCGCCGCTGCGAGGCCGGTCGGTCCAAGAGCCCCCTCGGACCTCGGGAATGCGAAGTTAAAAGAAGCGCTGCGGCCACTGCGGCTCACTTTGTTACCCGGTTAGAAAAGTTTGCGGAGCGCAGGGGTGAACTAACCGGCTCTTCTGCTTCTCCCTCCCAGCGCCTAGAAGCCCGCGGCCCCGGAGCAGCGGCCGCGCGACGCCGGCCCCAGCGCGCAGGACCCTGCTGGCCCCGCCCGTCTGCCCCGGCTCGCGCCCGCCATGTCCTACCCGCAGTTTGGATACCCCTACTCTTCGGCTCCCCAGGTAAGCGAAGCCCCCCACCCCGAGGCCCTAGCAGGTGCCAGTGATGGGGGCCCTAGATGGGGGCGGGGCAGGGCGGGCAGGTCGGACCTACGGCCGCCTGTGGCTTCCCAGATAGTAGGGCATCACACGCCCCTCACGCCCAACCCGTGGGCGCCAAGCCCCTGGGAGAATCCTGAGGCGCTGAGAAAATCCGACGGGCCTGTCCTGGTTCCCTGATGTTTGACTCACAAGTCTCAGGCTGTGCTCCAGGTGAGTCCAAGGACCCGAAGGAGCTCTTGGGGAAGGCGGCTTGGCGCGCAAATGGCGTCAGAGGCCTTGGAAACCCTCCCGGAGAGGGTGTCGTTGCCCGGCTGGGCCCCACGTGTCGAGGGAGGCCAGGGCGCTTACAAGCTCTCGGAAAGGGGAGAGCGGCCTGGCGTGGACTGCGGGAGGCCCCAGGGGACTAGGGACACGCCGTCGTGTGCAGCGTACGGGATTGGCAAGGACCAGGGCCCCAGCCTCCCGCCCGGGGTTCCCGCCCTTCCTCGCGGCCTCTCTCTGCAGTTCTTGATGGCCACCAACTCTCTGAGCACGTGCTGCGAGTCGGGCGGCCGCACGCTGGCGGAATCCGGGCCCGCCGCCTCGGCCCAGGCGCCCGTCTACTGCCCGGTCTATGAGAGCCGGCTGCTGGCCACCGCGCGCCACGAGCTCAACTCGGCCGCGGCGCTGGGCGTCTACGGGGGTCCCTACAGCGGATCGCAGGGCTATGGCAACTACGTGACCTACGGCTCGGAGGCGTCCGCCTTCTACTCGCTGGTAAGGGGGGCATCTCTAGCCCCTGCCCTGCCCCTGTCCCTCGATTTGCCAAGCCCACTTTTCCCCCAGAAGGCTCACCAGTCCTCTGGGTCCCGGACTGTCGAAGAGGGGAGGCGCTCACCTTGGCTCCCTTCAACTTTGCGCCTCCCAGCCGGGTCCCTCGGAACCCCACCCGCATCCCCTGCCTCAGGGTGACCCGGCAGGTGGCCGCTGTGTTTCTTGGTTTTGGTACCCAACTAAATCCTCATCAGCTTGCAGATTGAGTCTGCCTGTGCTTCCCCCCT
>NW_022436951.1:40627032-40648834 GCF_009761245.1 Sapajus apella
TCTGATAGGGGTTACTACGCAGCCTCCCCCCCCCCCCCCCCCCCTCCTCCCCCATCCTGGCTCCTCCCCACCTCTTGCTCCTCCCCATTTCTCTCCTCCCTTCTCCCCTCCTGGCCTCCATCCCCTCACTCCGCGTCCCTCCCCTTTCTCCACCCCTCTCTCCTCCCTCCTCGAGTACATCACCAGAGGCCCCCAGCCCTTCCCATCCCGGCTCCTTCTCCCAGGTGCCCCCTGATGCCGGCCCCCAGTTCTTTCTCACTTCCTTCCACCTTCCTCCTCCTCCACGTCCCCGCTCCCCTCCCCCGACACGGCTTCCCCAACTCAGAACAACCTCACTTCCCGTCTGGAAGACCAGGTTCAAAAGCGGGCGGGGAAATCAGCTCCTTCGCTGCCGGGTGCAGGGCTGCCCAGGAATCCGGGTGAAGCCTTTGGAGCAGAGGGCTCCTAGGAGAGAGGCTGGAGTGGGGTCGCCTCCCTGGAAGCTGCGACCCCAGACTCCTGGCTCCTACAGAACAGCTTCGACTCCAAGGACGGGACAGGATCTGCGCATGCGGGCCTGGCGCCAGCCGCTGCTGCCTACTACCCCTACGAGCCGGCTCTGGGCCAGTACCCCTATGACAGGTGAGGACGTGCCCCTCCTAACCAGCGGCGGCCCCGTGCGCTCTGCACTGTCAGCCACCACCCCCCCTCCTCCACCACCACCTCTCTGGAAGGCCGGAGGCCGGAAGAGAGACGCTTCTAGATCAGGCTGACCTGACTCTGGTCTATCGGGTCCAGCCTCCTGGCGACCCTGCTCCTACACAGCCACGGGTTAAAATGCTCCCCAGTTTCCCCCGCCCCCCACGTTGTTGGACCCCAGAAGTCCTCGATGCCTGGCAGCTTTCAGGGAAGTGGAATCTGGAAGGCCAGTTCACAGGCAGCCTCTGTGCACTCCGGGCACCTCCCTCCGAGTGTCCACTCTGCCCCTGCAGTGGGAAAGGGGGAGCCCCTGGTGGCCCTGCTGGCCCACTTTTGGACAGCACGCCCCACCTTCCTCGGTGCAACCATTACAGATTTAGCCAAAGAAAGTCCACTTAGGCCCCCTGGGCACTTTCTCCTCATGGAAAATAATGACTCTTCTTGGCCACAGGTGTTAACCTATCAGGGTGTGGGCTCGTATGTCGAATACGTTTTTATGGTTTGGGGATCAAAGGGGTAGGTAGCCATCCCCATAAAATAATTGGCCTGGACCTCTCTGGCTTGGGAAGGAGCTCAGGCTCCCTGTAAATTTAGTGAAATATGTTTGCCCATGGGCCACAGAAGACAAGTACCAGCAGGCAGCAGCACCTGGTTGGGACTGTGTCCTACCGGGCCTTATGACCATGACCACAACCTCACGACGGGAAAGCAAACCCCGTCCTTGCATGCCCCTGGTGGATCCCCACCCCGTCGCCCACGATGCCTTGGGCTCAAAGGGCCCGGCCAGCGCCCATTGCAGAGCCTGTCTCCAGGTACGGCACCATGGACAGCGGCACGCGGCGCAAGAACGCCACGCGCGAGACCACCAGCACGCTCAAGGCCTGGCTGCAGGAGCACCGCAAGAACCCCTACCCCACCAAGGGCGAGAAGATCATGCTGGCCATCATCACCAAGATGACCCTCACGCAGGTCTCCACCTGGTTCGCCAACGCGCGCCGGCGCCTCAAGAAAGAGAACAAGATGACGTGGCCTCCGAGGAACAAGTGCGCAGATGAGAAGCGGCCCTACGCGGAGGGCGAGGAGGAGGAGGGGGCCGAGGAGGATGCGCGGGAGGAGCCCCTCAAGAGCTCCAAGAACTCAGGTGGGTTGGGGGTTGTCGCAGGGAGCTGAGGCTCTGGGGTGCAGGCTGGAGCCTTCCTTTGCCTTCTCTGAGGTTCTAGGGCGTCTTGGGGGTCCGAAACGCTGAGCCACATGCCTAGGCGGTCACTGTGCAAACCGGTTCTGCCTCAGGCTATGAATGTGGGGACTGAGGTGGTCACCCCTAAGCATTTAAAGAAACTCAAATAACGTTTAAAAATATTAGACACCCCGTCCCCCATTGGAGACCTCCTGCGTTGCCACTTTGTGACCTGGTGGCCTCTGTAGGAAATGGAAGACATGAATAAAGGCCCCGAGTGCTTTTCCTGGCGTCAGGACCACCATGGTGGGCGGGGACAGGGGGTCTGATTCACCTTCCACCCCTCTCCCTCCACTGGCCACGCGTTCTCTCCCGCAGAGCCCGTAGGCAAAGAGGAGAAGGAGCTGGAGCTTAGTGACTTGGAAGACTTTGACCCGCTGGAAGCGGAGCCCCCGGGGTGCGAGCTGAAGCCGCCCTTCCAGTCCCTGGACGGCGGCCTAGAGCGTGTCCCCCCGGCACCTGAGGGCCCGGGCAAGGAGGCCTCGGGCGCTCTCCGGATGCCTCTGGCCGCGGGTGGCGGAGCTGCTCTGGATGAGGACCTGGAGAGGGCCCGCAGCTGTCTTCTCAGCGCAGCGGCCGGGCCGGAGCCACTGCCGAGCACAGAGGGCGGCCCTCAGGCCTGCAAGACCAAGCTGGGGTTTGTGCCGGCGGGGGCGGCGGGCCTCGAGGCCAAGCCGCGCATCTGGTCCCTGGCGCACACCGCCACAGCCGCTGCCGCCAGCGCCCTGAGCCAGACTGAGTTTCCGTCGTGCATGCTCAAGCGCCAAGGCCCCGCGGTCCCTGCGGCTGCGTCCTCCGCGCCCGCCACGTCCCCGTCTGTGGCCCCTGTCCCCTCTGGTGCCCTGGACAGGCACCAGGACTCCCCGGTAACCAGCCTCAGAAACTGGGTGGACGGGGTCTTCCACGACCCTATCCTCAGGCACAGCACTTTGAACCAGGCCTGGGCCACCGCCAAGGGCACCCTCCTGGACCCCGGGTCTCTGGGGCGCTCGCTGGGGGCAGGCGCGAACGTGCTGACCGCACCCCTGGCCCGAGCCTTTCCGCCTGCCGCGCCCCAGGACGCCCATGCTGCGGGCGCCGCCCGGGAGCTGCTCGCCCTGCCCAAGGCCGGCGGTAAACCCTTCGCCTGAAGCGGGCGGGCCTGAGCCCAGGAGGGAACCCGCACTCAGGCGGACGGCGCCAACTTTTTTTCCTGAGTTTCCAGAGGAAGACTTCTGAACTCGGACCCCTGGGAACATGAACAAGCCCGGCGCTGCCACGCAGGGGCCTCCACCACCTGGGCCTGAGTCCCGGGCCATTCCCAAACTCGCGACACGGAAGGAGAGGCTCTGGGGCAGAAGAGGCCACCCTGAGCATAAAGTTTACGTGAAAAGTTTACATGAGAAGGCGGTTCCGTTCTGAAGCGCAGTCAGCTGTCCTCCGGCTGAGGCACGCGGTGGTGGTTGTGAAGCCTCCTGGCCTGCCGGTCCTCCGATTTCATCCTCAGCACATAACGCTCACCAACAGCACTTGCACTGACCTGACTCTTGCACACTCTTGACTCCATAATATTATGTTTTTTAAAATGTATGTTCACACTGCTTCAGAGGCTGATGCAACAAAACCAATAAAACCGAGTGACGGTGTTTGTATTGCAAAATGAACACATCTAAAACCAGGTGATTTGAGAATTCCCCAGGGAAGGGGGGGGCCGATCCAGGAGGGAAGGAGTGGGGGGCAGGAACTGACCCAGACTTCTCTCCCAAAAAGCCGCTGGCTCGACCCAAGACTTTAAGCCACTTTTAAAAGAACCATCACTGCCGAGTTAGAGGCTTCCGTTGAACTCCCTAATGGATGTGGGCGTGACACCCAGAACTCAGACTTGCATCACCAAACTCCAGAAGTTTGAAAAACAGGGATTTCTTTGATTAGATTTTAAACTTCTAAATTCCCAGAGCCTTATCCTGGGGTGAGGGTGGGCGTGGGAATCAGCTCTGCTCGGAAAGCCGGCGTGCCGCGGCTCCGCGAAGGGAAACGCTTAGAGCTTCGTAGGCCTCAAATCCGAGGCGGGACTGGGAGGAGGGGCCTCGGGGCAGGGCGGTAAGGGATCTCGAAAGGGACCCGCGAAGCAATCCGGGGCCGAGGGGCCGGGCCCGACGGTGGCTGCGCTCAGAAACCCGACTCCCCTCCCCATCTCCGCGGCGGCGCCAGGTCCGCACCCCCCGCGGGCGCCTGGCCGGCTCAGGCCTCTCCTCCCGCCCCCGAGGCCTCCGCCTGAAACCCTGCTGGGCTCATCAAAGGCCGAAGTGTCCCAAGTACCCGGAGGGCGCTCCGGGGGTGCGGCGAGGAGGCGGCGGCAGACTCTGGCCTAGGACCGGACAGCCGCGAGACTCCAGACGGGGACGCGGGGTTGTCTTGCGGGAGGCGGGCGCGCGGCCTTCGAGGAACTCTTCTCTAGGAGCCTGGGCGGCCCTGACTGCGTCGTCGTGTGGTCCTGACCCCGGGGAAGGCCCCTGGTGGACCGGAGCCCTGGAAAGCCGGCCCGAGGGGCCTCACCGGAGCGCTGGAGAGAGTTTTCGTCTCCGAGGGAGAGGAACCGGGACCCTGGGTCCACCAGGGTTCCCCGCATGGTGGGGCCCTCCCTGAACCCAGGCGATGGGGCCTGGACCTGGCCCTTGGGGCAGAACCTCTGCCGCCAGACCCCGAGCGGCCCGGGCCGCCGCCGAGCCCCAGGCCCGCCTGGGCAGCCGCGCGTAATTGGATTGTATCCGGCCGCGCGCTGTCACCGTATTGACTTTCGCGCTCAAGATGATATTATCGAGGTTCGGAAGCTCGCGGCTGATGTGCCTGTCAAAAGGCTGCGGCGGGAGCCCCCGGCCTGGCGAGCGAGCATCAGCCAAGATAATTTGAAGTGAAATTTTCATTTTGACAGTAAACCCCTCAATTTCTAAAGGCTCCGCGCTCCAAGAGCTTGCTGGCAGGGGGAGGCTTTGCAGAAAGCCCACGTCTTAGACTGAAAAGGGCAAAAGAACTCGAATTAGTTGTAATAGATAAAAGGGCAAAAATAAAGAGTCAAGGGTACTTGACAGTAATAGCGAAAGTGGAGTCTCGGGGGAGAGCGTTGAGGCCCGAGGCTGGGGCGCCAGGAATTTTAATGTGGCCGAGGGCGGCTGCCCAGGCGCCCCCATCCCAGCCCTAGACAAAGCCAGGCATTTTCTGCGAAATCAGGGTTTCGCCTTGCGTCTCAGATGGGCGGGATAGGGCTGCGGAGGCTGAAAACCCAGCCTTGGACCCGGGCCTTACACAACCGGCCGCGGGCAGCCCGGCGGGCCTCTGCAGCCCCTGGGCACCCGTGGGTGGCGCAGGCTGGCGGGTCAGGCTTGGTCTGGGCCCTGGGCCTCTCTCCTGGGAAGGACCCGGGGCTCCTGCCACCACCCATGCTCGCTGCCCTGGGGACCCCAGCCCCTCTCCATGGCCCCGGCCATCGGAATTCCATCTCGCAGGAGCCCCCGGATCTCGCTGGAACTGACTGACTCAACTGGCTTATTTGAATAAGCTGCGAGATTGTGTGAAAGACGCAGGTGGGGAGGCAGATTCAGCCCCCTTCCAAGGGGACACGCTGGAGCGGGGCGCTTCCCCCACACCCTTCCCTTGGGGCTCAGTCCAGCAGGTTTGCCTTAGGCACCCCCAGACACCCTCTGGCTGATCTTGTGGGGTGGGGAGGTGTCAGCTAGGAGGACAGTCCCAAAGTCGGGTGGGGGGGTGGCGTCTGCAAAGAGGTGACACGGAGGGGGCGAATTTTAGGTGTCTGAGTGGAGGCGCTGGGAAGGTCGCTGTCAGTGGGGCGGGGGCGTGACAGGGACGGGTCGGGGCGGGCGACTGGGGGCGCAGGGAGATTGTCAGAGCAGGGCTGGGAAGGCGCCGGGAGGCTGGCAGGGCCGGCGCGCTCAGTTATTCAGGCGTGGCGAATTCAAACACACCAAGGAGGAGATGCTAAATTAACGGCGCTCTTTACATAGAGCCCAAATAAAACTGTAATCAGCGGTGCGTTACTTTTCATTAAGCGAGTCTGACAGCAGCATATTCAACCTCGACAAGGGAGCAGGCGCGGGAAATATACGGCTCTCCCGGCCGCCGGCCTGAGATAATTCCTTAAGCTCCATTAACAACTCTTAGCCGCAGGAAATGCGCTCCCGGAAAACGTCTCCAAATCTAAAAGCTTTATCGACCTCTCAAACCTCGGCTGATGATTCCATTTTTTTTTTTTTTTTCTGTTTTCTTCCTTTTTTTTTTTTTTAACTTAAGGGAGAGACGTCCAGCAAGGTAATAGAGTTTGACACGACACCTTCTTAACTAGAGAGAGGCAGAGAAGCCAGCCCTTAAATGATATTTAAAAGGCAACCAATTAAGATTTAAAGTGGCCGTCTCCTGAGATTATGCATGCCACGTCCACCACCTGTGTTTCCCTGGGCGCGCCTGCTGCGGACGAGACAGCCCGGCCTCCCACTCGCCCCATCCCGGTCTCTGTCTCTCAGCCCCTCACGGTCTCCCCCCAACTCCACTCTGCTCCCCTCTCTTCCTCCCCCTCTCTCCCTTACTGTCTCTATCTAGAATAATCTCTTGGCCTCTCTTCCTTCCTCTCTGTCTCACCCCCCAGCCCCCATAGAGGGGATAGCAGAAAGCAGAGAAGCAGCAGATCCCCCTGTTCCATCCCCTCCCTGTGGAAAGACCCCGAGGTTTCCTGGTAGATGGGCAGCCTGGCCCCTCAGAGGAATGGCTGATTAAGGGAAATTGAGCCCCACCCCCATCCCATAGACGTCTTGCTGGCCCACAGTTTCCCCAAGACCCTGGCACCCCCACAGTGGTCTCTCACTGGGTTCAGGCCTTGCTTCCAGGCCTCCAGCAAGGAGGTGGAGGGGAAGGGTGGGGCGGGGGGTAGGGGGTGGGGCGGGGGGTAGGGGGTGGGGTGGGGGTCGGGGGTGGGGGGAAGGGGCAGGGGCAACAGTTAACAGAGAGGAAGCTGGGAGCTACCCTGGAACCCTCCAGCTGGTGTGACTGAGGCAGGAGCTCCCACCACCTCCTCACCCCTGCCACCTTCTTGCCAGCTTCTTGGGGTCCCTCTAGGGAAATCCTTGCTCTGGGGGCAGTCACGTCCCTTTCATACTGTCACCTCCATGGAGGCGATGCTGGTTTGGGAATATTTCCCCACTGGAGCCACCAAAAGGAAGGAGCCGGAAAGCCCCTTCCCGGGGCTACACCGTGGAGGGCAGCCAGGCCCAGGAAGGGGAGCACCAGACCCTTTGATTTACCCCTGGCGAAGTCCCAGCTGGAAGGGACTTGAAACAGTGGGGCAGAGGGAAAGCCAGGTGGGGGAGGGGAGGGCAAAGCGAGGGGAAGAGGGGGCAGATGGAGAGAGGCCGGGGGAGAAGGGGAGGAGAGACCTAGTTGCAGGTGACAGGGGAACTGTCCTCCGAGATGCAGGGCCTCAGTTTTATGAAGAAATACTTGGGAGCAAAATGTCTCTTCCCAAGAGGATTCTGGGGGCAGGATCCCGCCAGACACCAGAGCGGGCACCTGAGCTCTCCCACCGAGCCTGCCTTCCCCTTCCATCCGCTGGCCGGCCGGCCCTGAGCAGGAGCTTCAACTCCAGTTTCCTGCTAGGGAAGGAAAGGCGTGGACTTTCCCCAGAGATTCTCGGGAGTCGGCCAGACTAGCTCTGGACTTTAAGAAAAGGGGGTCCCCTGAGAGCCACTGCTCCTTCCAACAGCATCAAAAACCAAGAGTGGGTTCTGGAGGCAGCTTCGTCCTCCCTAAAAGCCTTCCTGATTTGAACCGAACCCGCCCCACCGAAGTGTAGGAAGGCAGCAAACGCCCACATAATTGAATGGAAGAATGAGGGGTCTTCTATGTGTTGTCTGAACTCTCCCCAGGGGAGGCGCGAGGGCAGCTCAGAGCACCCCTTGCTCATTCTGTCTTTGCGACATGACGTGGTCATTTCAAGGCCCCCTCGGATTTCCACTCACTGCTCTGGCGCAGACCTGGACTCGGAAGCATTGCCCAGGCAATTACAGACCGTCAACCTCGTGAAGAAAGCGTTCATTTATAACCACAGTGATAGGTGGAGAGGTGGGGCCTTCCAAAGAGGAAGGAGTCCCGGCAAGGACATCTGCTGAGCTTGTTTCAGGTCCTTGTTTTTCAATGTGTTGCCCTATTTTAAGATGTGTGTTCATAACGTGTGTGGCCTCAGGCCAGCGAAGGATGGAGCAGATGGACCCTATGGACACACTTGAGTGTGCGTGAGGTCCCATGTCCGCCGGACCGTGTCCTTCCTTCTCTGGGCTCCGTGCAGGGCCTGCAGGTGCCAGTCCAGCCTCTGAGCAGGGCTCGGCAGGTAGCAGGGCAGGGTGTACCAAGGACCTGACCTCCAGGCTGGCAGGAGCACCGGAAGGTCCCTTCGGGATTCCAGAGGCGTTTTCAGGAAGCCCGAGCCAGCCAGGCACAGCACACAGGCCCTGCCTTTGTCTCCCCATGCCCCAGGCCGGGATGAACAGCGTGCTGCAGATGGGCCAGGCTTGAGTCTTGGTGGTCAGGTAAGATTTTGACCAACAGAGCAAGAGGAGGGAGGTCATCCAAGGGTGGGAGGTGGGCAGGGGAGGACAAGGCTCACTTTGACTGGAGCACAGGGATGAGTGGGCGCAGGAGCCCCAAGGGAGTCATGTGGACTGGAGTTGGGGAGAACCTGTAGACGGGGTTAGCATCAACTTCCTTGCCTGTGGAACAGAACCTGAAGTGTAGACAGTTCCCATACAGTGACGGGTGGAGGAAGCCCTAGGGAGACCCTGGAGCAAAGGAAAAGCATTTAAGGAATGGGAAGACTTGGAAGGGGGCCTGGGCCCGCTCAGGCTTCCGGGAGGAAGCAGGCTGCAGCCCCTGGTGTGCGGCTCCCAGGCCCCCAGCAAGGGCTGGTGCAGCAGGCAGAGGCTGCCGGCTCAAACCAGTGAGGCTCCCCTGGCATGGGGTGGCGAGAGGTTGAAAGAAAATAGCCAATAATCCACCTACGTGAAGTTAGCAGGAGCAGAGACAGAGGAGAGGTTGCTTTCATGTGAAATTTAACACTGCGTAGGCACCTAACTAAATGTGTCAAGGAGAAACCTGTTAGGTTTTTGTGTCAGGAAGCCTCAGAGCTGAGCTAAAACATCGGGGGTGTGCTGTGGCTTCAGCAACGTATGCCCTGCCTCCCTGAGCACCAGGTCGGTGTGGTCAGAGGAGACACAGGGCACCAGCATGGAGCCAGGTGCCTCTCGGCCTCTTGACCACACCACGGGGGCTGGCCCTGGGGCCCCTGAGGCGAGTTTCTGTGCCTGA
Organism: Sapajus apella; assembly: GCF_009761245.1. NCBI lineage: Eukaryota > Metazoa > Chordata > Mammalia > Primates > Cebidae > Sapajus > Sapajus apella. The sequence continues at coordinate 40,636,292 of NW_022436951.1, forward strand.
AGGCTCCAGGAAGGCAAAGTGCTCCTTAGTTATCAAGGTCCCCAGGTGCAGTTGCTGTCTGTCCCCCAGGGCAAGTGGCAGGACAGGGAGAGGCACAGAGGAGCAGGCAGGAGAGAGCTGGACGAGGCAGCAGCCCCCACCCATCTGGCCACTAGGGAGGCTCGAGTTGCTGAGCGTGCCTTTTCCCCACGGTCTGCACCTGCACACCCCCTCAAACAGGTGCACACACGTGCACTCACAGTGACGCAGGCACTCACGCAGCCACGCATGCACTCACACACAGAGGCACGCATGCACTCACACACACTGGCACACATGCACTCACACGCACTCACACACACTGGCACACATGCACTCACACACACACACACAGGCACGCACGCACGCACACACACAGGCACGCGTACACTCTCACACACACACAGGCACACATGCACTCACATAGGCACGCATGCACTCACACTCATAGGCACACGTCCACTCACACAGGCACACGTGCACTCACACACGCAGGCACCTGCGCACTCACACACACACATAGGCACATGTGCACTCACACACACAGACACACGTGCACCCACACACGCAGGCACACGTGCACTCACACACAGGCACGTGTGCACTCACACGCAGGCACCTGTGCACTCACACACACACATAGGCACATGTGCACTCACACACAGACACACGTGCACTCACACACAGGCACACGTGCACTCACACTCACACTCATAGGCACACGTGCACTCACACAGGCACGCATGCACTCACACACAGGCACGCGTGCACTGACACACACACAGGCACGCGTGCACTCACACTCACACTCATAGGCACACATGCACTCACACACGCAGGCACACGTGCACTCACACACAGGCACGCATGCACACACTCACACTCATAGGCACACGTGCACTCACACATGCAGGCACACGTACACTCACACACAGGCACGCATGCACTCACACACACAGGCACGCATACACACACACAGGCACGCATACACACACAGGCACGCATGCACTCGCATGCATACACTCACACAGGCATGCATGCAGCAGGCACACGGGCACACATGTGTGGGAATACATGCAGGCACTGAGGCAGGCACACACACATGGACATGCACACCTGTTTGTATGCACACACACACACACACACACACGCAGGGGGCGCTGCCGAGAGTCCCTGCTGCTGAAGATGGCCCCAGCCTCACACAGCAAGGCTGCTGCTGGCAGGGTTATCTCTGTAACAGCAAGACAGAGGCAGGGAGGGAGGCAGAGGCACACACAGCCTCCTGCAGGCTCAGCATGGGCTGGGAGGAACCGTCAGAGGCCTGCGCCCACAGAAGGCCCATTTCATTTTGGGGGGGAAGGATGAAGGAGTTGCCCCACCCCATGTGGGACCAGGTGTCGGCAGGCAGCCCTGGACCGATGCCCATCCAGGAGCTCAGCCATCCTGGGCCCCCAGTGTTGCGGCCTGTGCTTGCTCTCCCACAGAGGCTGCTGCTCTTCGGAATGAAGCCCCCAGGGGCTCACATGCACGGCCCTCCTGCACCAGACAGTCTGGGAGCAGGAATGACGCCCGTCAGCTCAGCCTCCTCCGGGGCTCGCCAGTGCAGTCCCAGCCTCAGAGCCTGAGAGCCCACAGTGCAGCCAGGCTCCCGGCGGGCGGACAGGTGGGGGCTCTCTGTGTCTGGCGGGGCCCCCGGGGCTCCCCTGCTTTCCTGCCCCCGCTCCTGCCCTGGCCCCTGTGTTCACAGCGGTCTCACCCGCAGGGGACATGGCCGATCCCAGGCACGGGTGGCTCCCATTCACCAGGGAGCTGTAAATGGACCCTTAATTAATGAATCAAATAATAGAGACTGTCTTCATGGAACATTAGTCCAAGTTCAAGATAATCAGCCTGAACACAAACTCCAGCTTTGCGACAGCACCGGCCTGGGGCAGGAGCATAACTGGTGTCAGACGAGGGGGTGCGTGGGCCACCTCTGCCAGGACAACCCCAGCCCACGCATGCGACAGTCTCAGGTGTTTGGGGGCAGCACTGCTGGGATCATGGCTGGCACAGATGCAGCCGCTTGGCCCAGACCTGAGTCTTCAGCGCACCACACACGTGCTGCACTGGCCTCGCCTCCACCCACCTGCAGGTCCTGGAGGACACGCTGGCGTCTCGCATCTTTCCCTGTCTTTGTGAACAAGTGACCCTGAAGGAGGCAGGGGGGGTCCCCAGAACTGGAGAACTTTGAGGTTTAGGGGTCACGCCGCCTCCTGCTTGGCACCTGCATACTGAAAATGGGTTGTCTGCTCAGTGAGACACGGGGGCCATCCCAGGCCCCTGCAGTGTGACACGGCCCCTGGGACCATTCCAGTGACCATACCAAGGGCGTTGGACACGGCAGAATGCATGCACCAGACCCCCTGGCCAGAGCAAGGACCGAGCTTCGAGTGGAAGGCGGGGCCCGGACACTGGCTGTGCTTTGCAGGGACGGTGGGAACGGCAGGCGCCCCACTGGCCCCAGATGTGCACACAAGTCACAGGAGTCGCCAGGAAGGAGCTGTGGTCCTGGCGAAGCAGACGCCTATGCCAGCCTCCCCTCAGGAAACCCTCCCTTCCTGGCCTTGGCACTCATTGTCCATCTGCAGTGTGGCTGACTTTCTGGTGGCAGCTGATGGTCAGGAGCAGAGAAAGAGGCACATGTGGCCACGCTGGGGGCACGTCAGATTCCAGAGTCCCCACGGTGAGTTGTTTGGAAAACCCCACGCACGCTCTCCTGCGCTGCTCCGTTCACAGGTGTGGTGGGGAGGGGCTCAGAGGTGAGAGGGGCCGACGTGGACGCAGTCACCCGGGGCCCCAGGAACCTCCCGTCGGGAGCAGCAGGAGCTACCAGGGACCCCAGGGGAGTAAAGGAGGAGCCGTGTGTTAGCCCGCACACTCCACTTTTTACCACCTTTGTCTTTAAACACGGGTGTGTTTAGAATGTCCCCGGGGGCAACAGGGCCTGCAGGAGCAGCACCCCCGGCAAGGGCTGTGTTCTGGCTGGACGTGGCTCCCCAGCCCTGGGGGGAATGTGCTGCAGAAGGTTCTCGTCCAGGCAGTGCAGGCCTTCCTCCGCCCTCAGCCTAGACACCCACTGGCTTCTCCAAGGAGCCTGCTTTTTTGCTTTTATCTTGTTTCCATCCTAGGCTGCCCCTTCACCCACAGCTGCGGCCGATTAGGGGGTTATGAAGCAGCTCCTCGCCTGTCTCTGCGGCTCGGTGACACTGCTGTGAACTCAGCGAGCATTGCAGCGGTCTGCAGGACTGCACACGCGCTTCAACAGGATTCCAGATCAGCCATCTGTGCTGGGAGCAAGTGGAAGGAGCCGTCGGACACACTAGGATTGGTACAGAGGAGGGGCACCCCACACGCCTTCTCCCCACACGCACACTAGGATTGGTACAGAGGAGGGGCACCCCACACGCCTTCTCCCCACGCCCACACTAGGATTGGTACAGAGGAGGGCACCCCACACGCCTTCTCCCCACACCCACACTAGGATTGGTACAGAGGAGGGGCACCCCACACGCCTTCTCCCCACGCCCACACTAGGACTGGTACAGAGGAGGGCACCCCACACGCCTTCTCCCCACGCCCACACTAGGATTGGTACAGAGGAGGGGCACCCCACACGCCTTCTCCCCACACCTACACAGAGCATGGTGCTGTTCTGTTTTAGTGTTTTAGTTTAAATGCTTCAGAAATCGGAGATCATTCATCTTTTTCCCCTGGTTTCAAGTACAAAATAATTATCCTGACATTTAACATTTTCTTCCCTCATTGAATGTAACATTTCCCTTTTAAAATGTCTTTGTTTAAAACAGACCTATTTTAGAAAACATAAAAATCTGTAAAGCAGGCAAACGTGGAAGAAGACACACGTTTTCTTGTTTCCAGTGAGTCCTAACTGCCACTGAGTCCGTTTCAAACTGCTGTCCTTGTATTCAAAATGGAGGTTGGTCCCCAAATCTCAGTCACGGGAACGTCTAGAGAGCGAGGGTGTGCCTGCGTTTCTGCCCCGCGTCTTCATCCTCTGTTTGGCAAACGCTGTGAGTCAGAGCAGCCCCTGCCCGCCCAGACCCTGGCCTGCTCGGGAGGAGGGGTCCTGTGTGAGCGACACATGGAGGACTGTGAGACTCACACACACACAAACGTAAAAGCAACACGCCGTGTAAGTGGCGGTGTGGAAAACACAGACACAGGGACAAGTCGCATCCCAGGTCCTCCTAGGTCATTTTAAAGTTGTTTAGACGGGTCCACTGCAAGTCAGTATTCTCTATTACATTTTACACATTGCTGTGATTGATCCCTCCCCCATCAAACCAGAAACTGCCGTGCACTGAAGGCCCCATCCCCGGAGCCTGGAGCGGCCCCACCTGTCCCCTGCGGCCCAACCTCACTGACCTGCCCATTGCTGACCTGTCCCCAGCCGCACAGTGCCCGGGGCTGCTCAGGGACCTGCACCTTCCCCTCACTGCTCTCGAGCCTCCAGCGGCCTCCTCCACATCAGATGTGCTCGGAGAAGGGACGTAATGAATGCCTTCGCTGTGAAGTGACACCAGCAGTCACGGTATCAGCTGTGGCCCTCTGGGGATCTTGATGTCCAGCTAGACTGGCGCTGGCAGAAAGCAGTGGGGCCTGCAGGCCCTGGGAGGCTGTGAGGCTGGCAAGCCCCACCCTGGAGCACGGCTGAGTCACCAAGCCCCTCTCCAGGCACACGGGGCAGGACCCAGAGAAACTTAGGGCTTTTCGGGTGATATTTCCTTTGTCAAAACAAAATGTAATCAGAACCACAGTCGGGTGCTTCAGCTGGGTTTGAGGGGTTTCTTCAGTAAAAGAATTCGGGGAGCGGGGAGATTACAACCCTGGGGAGATGAGAGCCAGGGGAGACGGGGCCCCCAGCCTGTCCCTCACCGCTGTCCCAGCTCAGGGTTGGGCTGGACATGTTCATTCTGGGCTAGCCCACCAGCTGTCCCTGAGGGCCGGGCTGGCCCGCCAGTAAGAGGAGCTCAGGCAGGGTGGGGAGGCCCAGGTGAAAGGAAGCCTGAATTTCTAGAAGGACACGGATGGCCGGCTTGGGACACCGGCCCACCCGGACCTCGGGGCCGGTGAGGGTCCCCTGCTTGGTGGCTTTCCCTCCTCCTCTGGGGCTTCCGGTTGGCATCGCCTGGACCATTTCCCCGGCCCTTGGATCAAGGCTGTCCTGGAATCCCCTCCCCAGCCGCTCCCACAGTAAACCGTCGATTCCCGTAATAATCATCACGGTGGCTCCGTTCTTCTGACTGAACGAGATCTGAGTCCCAGATGTGCTTTCAGGAGAGCAGCGCCTCCAGGCCAGGAGTCTGGGGTGATCTCCTGACTGACGGATGGTCCTATGGCCTGCGGAGAAGGGGCACTCACCTGTGGTCCCGGAGTCATCACGCAGTTATCGTGGTGGTCATCTGGGGCCCGGCACGTGTTTATGTACCTTGAGCTCTCGGGGATGTGGCTGAGGCTTGCAGCAGGGTCACAAAATTGCACGGTGCAGGGCCTGGGTCGCCCTGGGACTCTCCGTGCTGGCCTGAAGGAAGCCCTTATCTCCAGGAGCCAGAGCCCTGCAATTTCTGGGAACCAGTACAACAGGCTGAGTCAGCCACACTGGATCCACAGCCCGCCCGTCTCCAGGTGGCGGTGACCGTGGTGGGGAGACGCAGGTGGGCAGAATCTGGTGAGCAGAGACCCCGAATTCCCCAGTCACCCAGGGCAAAGCTTCCTGCTCTTGTCCAGACCGCCCTCTCCTGGTCTGAAAGACCTGAGTCCACTGTCACCTTCTATCACCTGGAACCAGCCCTGAGCCGGGGTCAGAGCCTGGAGGGAGGAAGGACCACGCACAGAAAGAACTTCAAGATGGTGCCGGTTTTTATCAACAGAAATCCAGGCAAAGTACGTGCAACGGCCCCAAGGTGATGGGCCAGGGTGGAAGGTGCACAACGTGTGGCCACGGCTGCCCCAACCGTGGCTTTTTGTGTGGGTCTGAGCGGCCGCCAGTGGCTCTCACAGTTTTGAAACACAGACTTGATGGCTGCTACCGTAAAATGAAGCCCAATAGTTACAGGAAAGAGAAGCAGAGCTCACGAGAGGGAGTCGTCGCCGTGGGTGGGTTTCTGACGTGTGACCTTCTCACCCACTGCCTCAGTTAGACTCCAGAGTCCAGAGGACACCCCCGACGGCTTTGAGAAATTCGTGGGTGAAAAGAGAGCCCCCAGTGTTAGACTCCATGCAGCCGTGATCTGAGGCCGCCGTCACCATCAGAGATGCTGCCATCATCTCAGAGCCCCCAAATTCGATGGGAAAACGAAATCCCAGAAGGGCAGGGGCCCAGGGTCAAGTCGTAGATGAGGTGGCTGTGGCCACGTAGTGGGCACTGGGACTGCCCTAATAGGGCCGTGGCTTGGCCCGCAGAGATCTCTGAATGACAGCATTCCTGGGACTGCAGCAGAGAGCTGTGCCCGTCTGTTCTGTTTTACTTATAACAGAATAGCTGAGCCTGTGACGGTGGGCGGCAGTGTGCAGTGAGCAGGGCAGCAGAGGGCTCCCCCTCGCCCTGGAGTGTCAGCGACCATCAGGGGGTGGTCAGGCGGTCACACTGTCTCCCTAAATTAATAACTGGTCACAGCCAGTGCCAGGGAAAGGCAGGCTCTTAACAGAGAGAAAACACCTGAAACTGGCCATCGGAAACTTCCTGATGAGATCCCAGGAGTGGGGAGAAGTGGGGAGAAGCGATACAAGGCCCCGGGCGCGTGGTGACGGGTAAGCCCAGGCCGAGGCCGAGCCACACACTTGGTCTCTCGGGTCACCCACTCGAGCTTCCTCCAAGTGGACTTTCCCTCCTCTCACGCCGGCTCTGGAGATGTTTAGTAAACGCTCACTCCTGCTGTAAAACTTGCCCTGCTCTCTCCCTCTGCCTTCTGCCTCTCAGGTGGATTCTTTCTTCTGCAGAGACAAGAACTGAGGCTGCCGCAGACCCACATGGATAAACTCCACGGCTACCAAAACCAGGCGATTTATAAGAAAAGGAATTTACTTCTTACGGCTACGGAGGCTGAGGAGTCCAAGGTCAAGGGGCACAGCTGGTGAAGCCTCCTTGCTGGTGATTTTCTCTGCAGCCACCCGAGGCCAGTCAGGGCACCGCCTGGTGATGGGGCCACCCCCGCTAATATGCCAGCTCAGGTCTCCCTTCCTCTTCCTATCAAACTATCTGTCCCCTCCCACGGCAGCCCACTATCCCTGACTCCATGAACGAGTTAATCCATTCCCGAGGGCAGAACACTCAGGATCCACCACCTCTTCCAGGCTCTCCCGCCCTTCAACACCGCCACACTGGGGACTGCTTCAACAGGAGCTGGGAGGAGACATTCATACCACAGCAGCAGCCAGCTCAAATCTTACCTGATTCGTATAACAAAAAGGAAACTAAGAACAAGTTAAACGAGGAAAAGCAAGCTCCGACCCTGATAAATTGAGGTTTGACCTGAATCATGGCTTCTTAACCCCCCACCAGACTAGAGCTAGGTCAGAGCGCCACAGCCCCTTGCGGGAATGGCGCCTGGGCTCCCTGGATGTTGCTGCGCCCCAGGAATCTGTGCCGCCTTCCCCAAAGGGACCCTGCGGGGGCCATGTTCCAGGTCGCTGCGCTGAGGGAAGACACATTCCCCAGGCGCTCTGGAGATTTCTAGGCAGTGGCTCTGAATCAATGCTAACTCCTGGAGGCCCAAAGGCAGGACCTCACGGGGGCCAGGCGGAGAACTGGGTCCGGGCTCCACTCTGCCCACGTGGCCGGCGCTTCCCTGGCTCATCCCCTCAGACGCAGAATGTGGGCTTCGTGTGACGTGGCCGGCAATGGCAGACCCCTGTGCTGCTCTCTGACTTCCAGAGTGGGGTCCATGATGGTGGCAAAGGCCAGGGAGGGTCAGAACTGCCTCTTCCCACCAAACAGGAATGCAGTCACCGCCCTCCTGGAGGCTGCGAGACCAGCGCCACAGTGGAAAAAGCCCGCCTCGAAGCTTGTGAGCCGCCCTGGGAGAGCCTTCGCCACGCGCTACACGGACGCCAGGAGGCCTCTCCCTGGCCCTAGGCATTTCTGTGAACAGAAGGCAGGTTGTGCTCATAAGCCGCACCGGCATGCCGGCCATTCCCTGCAGGGGTGGCCATGAGAAGAAACTGCAGGGGCCTGGGGGACAGGCGCACCTGCCTGTCAAAAGCCTGCGCTCGGCTGAATTTCCAAACCAGCATAACCTACTGACCCCTGACGTTTCCACCTCATGGGCCGGCTGGGCTCAGAGCTGTGCTTCCGTGGACCACGACCCCGTGGCATCTATTCAGAAAGCACGTCGGTGCCTGGGAAACAGCGGCGACCCTGCCCAGCGTGTCACGGGGAACATTCCACTGTCACAGGTGGGACAGTGTGATTCTCCCGCCAGCAGAGCCACCACGGAGCTGCTGGAAGGTGGGAAGGTTGTGATTCTCCACCAGGTCCCTCTTAGCTGCCGGAGGGGGGTGGCCCCGTGGGACTCCTCTGGGTGATGGCCATCGTGGGGCAAAAGCACCCACTCCTGGGTCTTCCGGCCCGCGGCCATCTAAGCGCAGCAGATTTCGGATGGGGGGTGACCACTTAGGCCTGGACCGCCTGACCCCGGGGCAGGGCTTCTGGGGAAAAGGAATTTGTTTTGTGGACTGATGCAGTCCCAACGCCAGAACACAGGGGCTCAGTGGTCCCCACCGGGAAGGTGATGAATGAGTGTTCTGAGCGCACTTTCCTGTGTGCTCAGGAGCAGCGTGCTGGGAGAGCTGAAGCAACGTGGCATTTCTGTGAACAGAAGGCAGGTTGTGCTCATAAGCCGCACCGGCATGCCGGCCATTCCCTGCAGGGGCGGCCATGAGAAGAAACCGCTCTCGGGCTCGGGCGTCACAGCTGTTGGCAGAATGTGGGTGAGCGCAGCCCCCCGGGTCAGGGACACTCAGTGAGACACGGAGGCCAACTAGGGATGCTTTGAGCTTGACTACAGAGGAGGAGCTGGCCCTACCGCAGGGCTCAGGGGACCCCGGCAGGCTTCGGCGGCTCCCCTCCTGTGGCTCAGTGCAACTCAGCCATGGGCCCTCTGCAGGACCCAAACCCCTGGACACGGCCTGTGCTGACTATGGGGCCTTCATCTCCGTCTGCCCCTGTCTCCAGCTGAAGCTGCTAGACGTCCTGGCATGCACTGCTGTGCCGTGCCCCAGATGGAGCCTGGCATTGCTGCGTGGATTTCAAGAGGCCCCGTGGAGGGAGGCGTGGGTTTCCCTGGCTGCTACCCAAGCCTTTCTGCCAGATCGAGAATGAGAAGTCACTTTGAGTCAGTGCTCCTCAACTGGGGGGAGTTTGCCTCCCAAAGGCGACATTCATGACCTCTACAGACGCTTGCGGTCACCGCCACCCTGGCCCGGTGCTGCTGGCCTCTGCGGGGGAGTGGGGGGCAGGCTGCTGTGAATCCCCGGTGCCCAGGACAGGCTGGCAGCAAAGTGAAGGGGCCACAGGCAGTGTTGCCAAGGCCGAGCAAGCCCGGCTTCGGCAAAACAACCGGCCCAGTGCGGTGGTGCCTATCTGGAAGTGCCTGGTCATTTTGTGGAAAGATTTTCATTCTGCAACAAGGTTCGTCCTGGGATTCCGTGAAAACAGGTTGCTCCCTCCAACATGCGGATGCTTCTGTTCTGAGATCCTGTTTGCAGATTTCCTGTGATGTTCTTGCAGAGGGTGACTGCCCTCACCCCCAGGCAGCAGACGCTTCACCCCATGGTCTCAGGGCAGCCATCATAGCACCAGGCGGACGGAGGCACAATGGGAACAGCATAGGTGGGTTTGATGTCACCACTTCTGCACCTCCTTGAGAAGCCACGAACTTCTGGCCCAGTGACCCCTCACACACAGGATGAGGCTGGATCCAGGCTCACGGCAGGGCAGGCTGCAGGCCCAGAAAACCCCAAACGTTTGTGGTGAAGAAGGGCCAGCCAGCAGAGCCTCTGGCAAGGACCCAAGGAGGGAGGGCGGTGCAGACTCTCAGGACTGAGGAGCACATCTATGCAGTCCTCTGCAGAAAGATCTGTCCCTGTGGGAAAACCACACCTGGCTTCTTAATAGCTCCTGGTCGAGACTGACTGCCCATCAAAGGCCACCGGGTGCCCGCACCGCAGAAGCTGCCCCTGGTGAGCGCCCCCCCGCCTCGAGGCCCCACCAGCACAGTGGGAGCCTGCTCTCGGGGAGTGGCAGGTGGGGCACGAGCTCAGCAGGCCCAAAGGCAGGAGGCGGCCAGGCGAGCCTGGGGCTGGGATCCACTGGCAACTCCCACGCGGAACTGGCCCCCACACCCAGAAGACACCCGGGCACCCCAGCAGAACGGCTCCCCTGTCTGTGTTCTCACCACCGCGTGCCCAGGCCGCAGGAGCAGACGACCCCAAATCGAGAAGCCCAGTGAGCGTCTCTGTGAGAAGGCGCCCGCTGTCCTGCCAGGCCGTGAAAGGGCCACCCGTGCTCCCAGGGTCTGTGGTCTCAGTGCCGGAGCTATTTCCACCCACCGCTGCTGCAGGTTCTTCCTCCTCATTTTTCTGTTATACTTTTATTGATCTGAATTTCCTGGGTTGAGGGAGAAACAGCAGCCTCACTGAAGCCCATTTTGCTTTCCTGGTTTCTCCTTTTGTTGCGTTTCATGTAAATGGAAGACACAGGACAACGGCCCTGAGGGTGAGGGCAGGGACGGTGCTGGGGAGCACAGGTGTCATCAGGTCTGGCCACTGTGAGGTGGCGTGGCATCCACAGCGACTCTGCCTCCTCCAGGTGTCATGTGAGGAGAAGATGAATCGGTTCCTGTTCCAAGCATTTGAAGCACAGGGGACCTGACGTCCTTGCAGGAAACAAGCAAGGGTCGGGGCTGGAGGAGCCGAGAATTAGTCCAGGCAGAGAATGAGCCACACAATTTCTGGATGCGTGTTGCCCTGGTCTCCGGAAGTTTACGGTGTTGTGAGTTCGGTGGAAGCTGTCTCATTAGATGGGAAAGCCGGGCGTTCCTGCCATCCCATCACCTCATTCAGCTCTCAGAGTGTCTTGTTAAGTGGTGTCACCTCGCCAGGCACTGGGAATGTTCAGGCAGGACGCTCAGAGCCAGGCTCCACTCGCTGGGCAGGGTCCACGCACACACACCTCTGGGCCACGCTCCAATTACAGGTTTAAAACCAAGCCCAGAGGGCTGGTGAGCTGCTTCTCATCCAGGGATGCTGAAAAGACGTTTCTCACAGGGTGAGGCTCCAGCTTCCAGAAGAGGTACGCAGAGGCCGGGCTTGTTCCGTTGCCACCAAGGGCTGGAACCTGAGCTTCGAGAACCACGGGGCCACAGGGTTGCAGGGTGACAGAGCCTGGTGGGGCTAAGACACTGGGCTCTTGTGATTCCTGGACATTGAGTAGGGTCGTTCTGGAAGACCCTCGGCCAGGCTGTGCCCCAAGCCTCTCTTCCAGGGCAGGGCCGCAGCAGAGCCAAGTGGAGGCTCTCAGGAGGTCAGGGGACTTAGGACTTGGGGGACTTTTGCCGAGGTCAAGGGGATCTCTGAACGATAGAGATGGGGGGGTCCTCACAACGACAGCTCCCAACTAAGGAAACCACAGTGTGACCTCGGGGTTGAACAGGAAAGAGGAGCAGAGTCATCTGCCTGCAGAGCAGTGGGGTCTTCCTGGGACGTGTCCTGGTGGGAACAGGCCCCCGGCCTGGGCAGAGCAGGCAGACACATCCGCCTCCCATCCTGGCCGCTGCTGTCAGAGTCCCCCTGTAGGTCGACCGGGAAGACCCCTCCAGCCATGCCAGCCCTGGGCCCCACGCCCCTCCTGACCCAGGGAGGAGTGGGCTCTGGTCAGGGAGCCCCATTCCACACTCGACCCCTCACCAACACACAGCTCATCTGCTTGCAAAGGACAGCTGGCCTGGGGTCACCCTGCATCCGTCACGTTGTCCTTTGACCCTGCCTCCACGACGGCCCGGTTACCCCTGCCTGTCACAGAGAAACAGTGCTCGGACCCCGGCCGCCTCCCCCACCAGCCCTGCTGGCTCGGGCTGAGCAGGACGGGTCCACACGGCTCAGACCGCAAACGTCCAGCAAGTAACGCAGCCCTGGGGTCGCGGCGATTCCGTCTTTCCAACTGTTCTCTGATCGTGGCTATAGACACTTCTACAGAATATTTAAAAACACAGAAGAGTTCAAGGAAAATAAAACTTCCGCGTGAAGCCCCCCCTGCCCCCCCGCCCCCCCGCATGAGCGTGGCCGCCATGGTCTCCCCGTGCTTCCTTCTCCAGAGTCCTTGCAATGGCTCCTGGCCTGATGCCCCTGCCTTTGGGGCAGCACTGACCCACCCGGAGGTGGGCGGGTCCCTGGGAGCCGGGGCTCGGGCGCACACGGCGGTGGGCGGGTCCCTGGGAGCCGGGGCTGGGGCGCACCCGGAGGTGG
>NW_022436951.1:40648844-40665630 GCF_009761245.1 Sapajus apella
GAGCCGGGGCTGGGGCGCACCCGGAGGTGGGCGGGTCCCTGGGAGCCCGGGCTCTGGCGCACCCGGAGGTGGGCGGGTCCCTGGGAGCCGGGCTCGGATGTCTTCGGAGCTCGAGTGGAGGCTGCTTGGGGCGCTGGCATCTGCTGAAGGCACAGAGTCTCACTCCATCCCGGGGGGTCCTTGGTCGCTGAGGGCCGTGAGCGCCTCGCTTCTCGGGGCCCGTGGGGCGTGTTGAGGCCCGGGCCCCGCGCGCCAGTCCGTGGTGTGCTGCCGATGGCCAGGTGGCAGGAGGAGCTCGGGTGGGGGCCGCAGGGCTGGGGCGCGCTGGGCCCGGTGAACCAAGCGCAGCAGCGGAGCGGGCCCTTCCGGCCGCCCCCAGCCGCTGCAGCCGGTGCCGGGAGCCGGAGGCCGCGCAGAGCCTGGGCTCCTGCTGTGTCCTCGCCGGAGGGTCCGGAGCCCACTTGCCCAGCCTTCCCTGTGGAAGCGGCGGCCTCTGTGGGGGGGGTCCCGGCGCTGCTCCCCGCAGCCTCTCACCCGACCCTGGGCGGCCCATCTCCCTCCTGCCCTGGCCCCCTGCCTGCCAGGCGCCTTAGTTCTCACGCTGCCTTGGAGAAGTTCCGTCTGGAACCCGCCTGCCCTCGGCCCTGCGCTCAGCGCAGGGGTGCCGGCCTGGGAGCCAAGGTGGGGCCAGGAGTGGGCTCCAGAGGACGGGCTGGGCTGGGGCGGGGGGCGCCGGCCAGCACGCAGCTCCTGCAGGCTCGTCCCTGCCCCACCTGCTGCAGAACAGGGGAGTCACCGCCTGTTGGGGTTGGGGGGGATGTCAGTCGTTTCAAAGCATCACAGATTCTGCGTAATGCCAGGGGCTCTGGTGAAAATCTGGGAGCCAGCCCTCGCCTTGGAGGTTTCAGCTGGAGGATGACCCTCAGGGCTCTTGCGTGGCCCTCGGCCTGGGAACGGACACTAGGCGCAGCCGCAGGCATTTCTGCTGCTTTTTCTTTATGAGTAAGCGGCCTGGCTCCCCAATGAGCAGTTTTCACGATTCATTTTGTAAAAGAAAAAAGCTGACTTTCTCTTTATCCATCTCTCCCCAGCTTACAGGCCTGGTCGCATCCCGGCGAGGTAGCTGGTTCTCAGCGGCCCACTCTTCGGAACAGCTCTGTTTACAACCAGCCCGCCTGTCCCGCCGCCCTCAGAGGCAGAACTGTCCTCCTGAGAATCCAGGAAGGAGCCGAAGAGGTGACACTGCTTCCTGATGTTTCTTAGGCCAGAGGAAGTTCATCTGCCAAGTGATATTTCTAATTCAAACTTTATTATGTAATTATAGTACAAAACATATTATTTTTCTCTTTATTTTTCCTCTCTCAGTTAATGGTAAATTTTATTGCATAAATAAATTACACATGCTGTAATTCATGCCTCGCAGCCTACACACCAATTAAACCCGAAGCTGACACAGTCCACACACAATTACATGGAATCTGCAAGTGAAGGGACCGTGTATTTGTGCTGCGGTAATAGGCAGAGCCACTTAGCAATGTGACGGCTGGAAGAGTGGGGCCGGCGGAGTCCACGCTCGAGGGTGATTGATGGGCCCTGCCAGAGACGTCAGGCTAGGCAGTGTGCACAGAACATCACACATCCCAGGACACACAGGCCCCACCCTCGGATTGCCCAGGCTGAGCGGAGGAAGCAACTGTTCTCCACTCCAGAGGAACCATTAAGGCATAAATCCCCAAATAAATGGCGTCCGAACTTCCAGCTTCAACTGCCTGCCTGGCCAAATGCCCGTGCCCCCATCCTGGGTTGTGGCCTGACTGCCAGCGTGTGCAGAGGGGCCCTTAGCTCAAGCCACCCTCAGAACGGTCCCCAGGTAGACCTTTAGTAGAGACAAGGTCTTGCTATGCTGCACAGGCTGGCCTGGAGCTCCTGGGCTCAAGCAGCCCTGGGGAGGGAAGATGGAGGCCACATTCTGCAAAAAGATGCCTCCATCCCTCCTTCTCCCTCCCCACGTTTGAGGGTGCCTTGTGGGTGCGCAGCACAGACCTGCAGAGCAAAGGCACCTCCTTTCAGCTCTGCACTGCCTCCGCCTCCTACCTCTCCCTGGGAGGCCTCGGGGGTCCCCCCAGCCAGTGCGCTTCCTGGCATGGTGTCCCCTCTTCCCCCGGGGTCACTCCTGGGGGTCAGTGCCTGGGATGTGGAGGAAAATGAGTAAGAAAAACCATGGAAGACAGGGAAGTGCTGAGGAGGGAGGGACAGCATCCACCCAAAGCGGATCGCAGGCCCCTCCCGCAGATGTAAAGGGAATGGGCGTCAAAAACTTCCGTGAGTAAAGTAGGAGCTAGAGCTGCACCCGGGGCAGGGAAGCCGCAGGATGAGGCTTATCCGCGGTTCGGGGGTGTCAGTGTGAACCTGCAGAGGGATGCTTATCCGCGGTGCAGTGGTGTCAGCGTGAGCCTGCAGAGGGATGCTTATCCCCGGTGCGGGGGTGTCAGCGTGAGCCTGCAGAGGGATGCTTATCCGCAGTGCAGGGGTGTCAGCGTGAACTTCTAGAGCCTGGTCTGGGCCTGGGGCGTAATCAGTTGTATTCCACGGGGCCTGACAGGAATCGTAGGTGTCGCTGTCTTCCTAAGGCGGCTCCTGTCTGGATAGAGTCCTGAAACAGCTGAGCAAAGAGGCTCATCCCCAGGGTCAGACCATCCTGGAGGCCCCAGCATTCCGTGGACATGATCTTCAGCAGACCCTTTGCCCATTCCCAAGTCCTGGCCATCTCCTGCCACAAGGAAAAAGAAAGACAGCTGAGAATCCCTAGGAGGGAATTACAATGGGGCCCCAAACAATCGCCCGCAGGTCACCCTGAGTGGAGCCAGAGGATCACACTGCTGCCCAGGCTAAAGCAAAGTCAGCCCCGTCCAGGACGGTGACCGCTGCCATCCATGGCCAAGGGCCCACTTTCCCAACAAAGTGCCCACACAGCCCTCCGGCTGTGGAGCCACAAGCTTTGTAAACAAGAGGTTGCTTTTCTTCCTTTCTTTTCTTTCTTGAAATGGGGTCTTGCTCTGTTGCCCAGGCTGGAATGCAGTGGCACAATCATAGCTCACGGCAGCCTTGAAATCCTGGGCTCCAGCAGTCCTTCCACCTCAGCCTCCCAAGTACCTGGGATCACAGGCATGGGCCACCACGCCTGCTATTTTTTTATTTTTAGTAGAGACAAGGTCTTGCTGCGCTGCACAGACCGGTCTGGAGCTCCTGGGCTCAAGCAACTGTCCCACCTCAGCCTCGGTGGCATTGACCAAGCGTGAGTCCTGAAGGCAGCTGATTCTCAATTCAGTTAGAGACGCAGTCTTCCCCAGTGCCCGGTCTCCACACCCTGAACCACTGGGAGCTCCAAATGGAGTCAGCAATAGATTTTACCCACAGAAAAAAAAAAAAAAACTGTGGTGGAAGCAGAGTACAGGCCACAGCAAGCCGCCAGGCGACTGAGGAGATGGGAGCGTGCCCTGAGCTCCAGTGTGCATGGCAGCACCCACCATGGGGCGGCCCGGGGCACAGTGGGCGTCACCCACGAGAAGCCACCAGGCGGGGAGATAAACAATGAGATGCATGGAGGAGCCTCAGTGCCTGCTGCTGAGGGAAGCAGCCGCCTGGAAAGGATGCACCCAGCGTGATCCCCACCCTGACCCCTGGGAAAGCCAGAACTCAGGAGGCAGCGGGACCAGCCGGGGTTGCCAAGGGCCAAGGAGGGGGCATGAACGGGCAGAGCCCAGAGGGGCTTAGGCGGTGACACTCCCCTGCGTGATGCCATAATGGGGGATGCGTGTCACTATCCATTCGTCCAAACCACAGGCTGTGCCGCCGCAGGTGTGAACCCTCCCGTGCACCGTGGACTCCAGTGAATGACAGCAGCATTGGCGGGACGGTGACAAACGCTGCACTCTAAGGTGGGCACTAGTAGCAGCTGGGAGGCAGGCGAGGGATACGTGGGAACGCCACACTTTCTGCTCACTCTTTCCTGAAACTAAAGCCTATGACAAAACAGGAAGGGAGGAAGGGAGGAAGGGAGGGAGCAAGGGAAGGAGGAAGGGAAGGAGGCAGGCC
Source organism: Sapajus apella (assembly GCF_009761245.1). Taxonomy (NCBI): domain Eukaryota; kingdom Metazoa; phylum Chordata; class Mammalia; order Primates; family Cebidae; genus Sapajus; species Sapajus apella. Next base: position 40,652,940 of record NW_022436951.1, read on the forward strand.
AGGTGTGGTGGGCCACACCTCTAATTGCATCGCTTTGGGAGGCTGAGGTGGGGGGATGGCTTCAGCTCAGGAGCTGGACAGCAGCCTGAACAATGTGCTGAGACCCCGTCTCTACAAAAAATGCAAACGTTAGCCAGGTGTGGTGCACGCCTGTGGTCCCAGCTACTCAGGCAGGAGGATCACTTGAGGCCAGGAGTTCAAGATCAGCTTGGGCAACATAGTGAAACCCCATCTCTATAAACAATAAAACAAAAATGGGAGAGTGGGAGCAAGGTGACAGCATCTTGCGGTGCGACCCGTGGTTTCATTCTTCCTGCCAGGAAGCTACCTTCAATTTTTTGTCATGATTTTTAGAATATTTATTGTTCTTTTAACACAGTGAAACACGTGCTTGCTGCATAAAAATGTAAAAAGCGAAGGCAGATGGGACTGGAAGCGGCCCCGCCCTTGTCTCCAGGGGCTGCCCAGCAGGTGCCCACCGTCCCTCCCTCGGAAGCCCCAAGAAGCCACTAGGAGGAGCTGCCCTTAGTCACGTTCCTGCCCCATGGTGCAGGACGAGAGGGCGGGAAAGCTGGGCGGTTCCACATTCACATGAGGCCCAAGGATTCAGGGCTGGGCCGTCCTGAGTGTGGCCATCAGGGGCGAGGGAGCCATCGCCAGATGGCAGCTGCACGCTGCCCTCCCCATGTGCAGAGCCCCCGGGGCAGACCTTCGAAGTCAGGCTCCCGTTCTGGCCAGCAGACAGGTGTCATCTGGCAGCCGCCACTCATGTCCTGGAGGAGAGGCAGCGGTGAGGGGGGCTTCCAAATGCCACAGGGACAGAGGCACAGACGTGCCAGGGAGAGGTGAGGAAAGGTCATGGCTCCGAGGCCAGGCCTCCCAGCTGTCACCGCAGACATGGGGCCTAGAAGGGAAACGTGGAGCTCCCCAGAAAGCTCACACCACTCCCTCCAAGTAGCTCCAGAAAGTTCCACGAGCATCAGGTGTTGCAGGCCAGGGCTGCAGGGAGGGTTGTGTGATGAGTGCATTGGGAGGCGGCTCTCCGCGGAGCTGTGTGGCTAGTCCCTCTGCAAATCCCTGAAGGCTCTGGGGCTGTGGAGATTCCTCCCCGTTCCATTCATGCAGTAAATGCCAGGTGTGACGTCCCAGGTGTCAGTGTGGCTGCCCAGGGCCTTGATATAGTAAGGCTGTGTAAGCAGCAGTGGTGACCAGCAAGTGCTTCCTGGGCAATATGGACACCCCGCACCACCGAGCAGACCCCGCGCCACCGAGCAGACCCCAGGCCACCGTGCAGACCCCAGGCCACCGAGCAGACCCCCGGCCACCGAGCAGACCCCAGGGCTACCGTGCAGACTCCACGCCACCGTGCAGACCCCGGGCCACCGTGCAGACCCCACACCCGTAACCCTTCCCTGCTCAAGGCCCCAAGGCTCAGCTTGGAGTGCTCCCTTTCTGTGTTCACCGTGAAAGCCTCCAGCCACTTGGGCACAGATGACCTCCAGGGTCTCTTAGAGAAGAGCCCAGCCCCAGCGCGCTGGCCAGGGGCCTGAGCCACTCCACCAGAGTGGGGCATTGCTTCCTGAGGACAAGGAGGGGAGGGGACGAGGGTGGAGGAGAAGGGGGAGGTGGGAGGAGGTGGGAGGGAAGACAAGAGGAGAGGAGGGAAAGGGAGAGCCAGCCGGGAACAGACTCTCCTGCTGCTTCCTGCAGCGGCACTCCTCTGCGCCTGGGGCCTGGTGTGTTGGAACAGGATCCTCCCTGGGGCACAGGTGCGCTCCCAGCCCTGGGGAGGGGCGGGGGCACATTCCTTCCAAGTCAGTCCTTCAGCAGGAGGCCCCAGGGCCTCCTGAGAGGCACAGGAGGAGGCTGCCTGGGAAAATGCTGCTGCGCTGGCCCCTGGAGGAGCGAGGAGAGGAATGGGGGTGAAAGGCTAATGGACTGAAGGGATGTGCTCACTCCGGACTGCCTGGACAAGGGGAGGGCTCCCTACAGACCAGCCGGAGAACCTGCTCTTCCCCCTGAAGATCAAGGAGAGAAAAGGGCTTAGTCAGGAAAAGCAAAACAAAGCAATCAAGAAGCAAAAGCAGTGGGCCCGCCCCTCCCCCGGAGCCCTGTAGACGCAGAGCCTCTGGCCAGCCGGCCAGCCGGCCAGCCGGCGGCCAGGGCTTGCTGAGGCTGGTGCCCTCTGCTGTGGCTCAAGACCAGGGCCCCCTGGGAGAGAGCTGAGCAGCCACAAAAGCTTCTCGTACATGCACGGCTTCGCAGGTCCTCTCTGGACACAAGGACACAGAGTGTCAGCCTCTGTCTAAGCTGACCCAAGAACCAAACACCAGGTCAGCCGGTGATGCACAGGGTACACACGCTTGTATGCGCACACGGGCAAGCACACAGGCCACATTCAGAGTGCACACAGCACGCATGCACATGCGCTATCATATGTACACCTATGCTCATATGTTCACACGCACAGCAGTTACACATGCACATGCACGGGCACATGCGGGCTTGCCCCATGGTTCAGCTGAACACCGAAAGGGCTGAAGACTCTGTGTTGGAGGTTTTCCATGTTTGGGGCAGGGGAGAGTTGCGCGGGCCCTGTCACATGTGTCCCCACCCACCCCAGGACTCCCCTGGGGAACATGATGCTTGTCCATAAAGGAATGCACGCTCGATCCGATTGTCAGGAGCAGCCCTTCCGCTCCAGAGCACCGGCTTCCGGTCCCGGCTGCAGGCCTGTCACCCAGCCCGCACACTGGTGAACACGTGAGCAAAAGGCTCAGGCGCTGCAGGCCACACTTACCTGAAAGTCAGGCCATGCTGCACGTGTGTGAGCATGTCTGGGTGTGTGGAGAGGCAACCAGGCTGGCCAACCGCTGGGATTACAGTTGAAGCCACAGGGCACAGGGCTGAGGAGTAAACCCTTCATCATGGGAGGGTTCTCCTTCCAGCCCAGCTCAGCTCTTCTGAGGCCACAGTGCTGAGTCCCACGTCCGAGTCTAGCTCCACTTGTGATAGCCCTGAGGTTCTGGATGAACACAGATGTGCTCCCCTCTTCCACCACCAAAGTACACACGAGAGTGCTCCCCACCAGCCTCCTCTCACCACCAAAGTGAACACGAGAGTGCTCCCCACCAGCCTCCTCCCACCACCAAAGTGAACACGAGAGTGCTCCCCACCAGCCTCCTCCCACCACCAAAGTACACACGAAAGTGCTCCCCACCAGCCTCCTCCTGTCACTGGGGATGTGTCCTGAAAGAGCAGCCCCCGGCACATGGTGCCTGCTGGGATTTGTCCCTCTACCCAGGCCAGGGCTGGCCCCACAAAGTCGCCTGTTGTGCCATGCGTCTGCAGCAGATCATCCGGCATGCCTCGCCTGCAGAAACCTCTCAGCACCCTGCTGAGAGGCTTCCCTCTGCTCTCAGGAAAGGGCCATGAGTGGGCAGAGGTCTTCATTTTCCAGCCCCAGTAGCCAGGTGGGCATCTGCCTTCGATGGAGCCTCAAGGTCCTGGGCAGGGGGCACATTTTCCCTTATTATTTCAACACAACAATTCACACTCATGCCCCGTCCCTGTTCTCATTCATTCCTCGTGGAAAAATTAAATCAGACTCAAGAAGTAGCTCCCATCCTGATCCCTGTATTCCCAAACGGTCTCCAGTTTAAGCAGCCATGGCGCAGAAGTAAAGCCAGGGGCTTCAGACACGACCCCTCTCCAGGGAGAAAATGTGGTTGGGGGGTGCTGCCTCTTGCCTCCACTCCCTCCTCTATAAGGGGCACACTGCCTGCCTCCTCTGAGAGCCACTTGCACACCCGGTGCGTGGGGCTGCTGGGCGCCCTCCTCTGCTGTGTGGGGAGGGAGGGGCTCAGGACATCATCTCAGAGCATGCAGGTCGCCTCCAAATGAGGAGCGCGGGGCAGGTGAGGACAGACTTAAATTCAGACCCTGCCACGACCTGGCCCCAGGTCCCCGGAAAATCACTTTCTCGCTGAACATCCACCTCCTCCCCTCAAAATAAGACCACCGCACTACAAATACCCCTGGTTCCTCCATTCAGCATCGCATTGGTTACCTGCTGCTGCAGAAGATCTCGCAGCAAACAGCGCTGCGGGAAACACAACTGTTTCCTCCCTTGGTCGCTGTGAGCCGGGGGACCCTCAGGCTACAGAGTGGCTGTTGTCAGGCTGTTCACTGCGTGTGCTCTTCACTACGTGTGCACGTGCCCATGCACGCATGTGTGTGCAGATGTTGCTCGCATGCATGTGTATGCCTGAGCACGCATGTGCACACATGTGCATGCATATACATGTGTTTGTGTGAGTGCATGCATGTACCTGTGAGCCATGGCAGGAAGGTGGGTGGACATCTCAGGTGGGCGGCTTGCACTGTGACACCTCCAGGTCCCCACCCTGAAGGTAACCTCCTGGCACAAAGGCTGACTCTCTGAGAACCACACAAGCCCCTGAAAGGTGAGCCATCCACATCCTGGGAGGGCCTGTAATTTCTGGGAGAGTCAGAGAGCAGACCCTGGTCCCCAGACCCCTCACTGTGAAACCTCACACCCCAGGGACCCAGCATGAGGACATGAAGCACTGGCCAAGGGTGCATGAAAACTCTGGGAACACAGGAGGGGCTTGACTCCATGTAGACCTGAAGACTTTATGTGTTTTCATGAATGGCGTCCCTAGGGAGGGCGATTCCTGATTCGCCAGCCTTTGATCTGTAACCTAAAACATCACACCTGCATCTATCGCTCAGCCTTCCACACGCCGCATCAGCAAACAGCCCGAGAACTACATAAAATCACTTCCATATCTCTATCTGTATAGATCCCCAGACACAGCAAAAGGAGGGCCACAGAGACACCGAGGTCCCGTCCTCACAGACCCAGGCCAAGGTCTCCACTCTTAAAGCAGCTTGGAGCTTTGATTTAAGTGGTTCCTTCACTTTAGTAAGTCACCTTAAGTCTGTGTCCTAGAGTGCAAATGAGTGCAAGACGCTAGGCTGGAAAAAAGATGGGAGAGATAGAGATAGAAAGAGTGGCAGACAGAGACAGAGATAAATGACAGACAGAGAGGACCGAGAAGGTAGAGGTAGAGACAGAGACAGAGGAGGGAAAGAGATGAGGGGCAGATATATGAACACAGGGGCAGGTGTAGGTTTAGATGTAGGTGTAGGTGTAGATATAGATGTAGGTGTAGGTATAGGTGTAGGTGTAGATGTAGGTGTAGATATAGATGTAGGTGTAGGGGTAGGTGTAGATATAGATGTAGGTGTAGGTATAGGTGTAGGTGTAGATGTAGGTGTAGATATAGGTGTAGCTACAGGTATAGGCTTAGGTGTAGGTGTAGGGGTAGGTGTAGGTGTAGACGTAGGTGTAGATATAGGTGTAGCTACAGGTATAGGCTTAGGTGTAGGTGTAGGTGTAGATGTAGGTGTAGCTACAGGTATAGGCTTAGGTGTAGGTGTAGGGGTAGGTGTAGGTGTAGGTGTAGGTGTAGATATAGATGTAGCTCAAGGTATAGGCTTAGGTGTAGGTGTAGATGTAGGTGTAGCTACAGGTATAGGCTTAGGTGTAGGTGTAGGTGTAGATGTAGGTGTAGATGTAAGTGTAGGTGTAGATGTAGGTGTAGATGTAGATGTACGTGTAGGTGTAGATGTAGGTATAGGTGTAGGTGTAGGTGTAGATGTAGGTGTAGGTGTAGATGTAGGTGTAGATGTAGATGTATGTGTAGGTGTAGATGTAGGTATAGGTGTAGGTGTAGATGTAGGTGTAGATATAGATGTAGCTACAGGTATAGGCTTAGGTGTAGGTGTAGATGTAGGTGTAGGTGTAGATATAGATGTAGGTGTCAGTGTAAGTGCAGATATAGATGTAGGTGTAGGTGTAGGTACAGATATAGATGTAGGTGTAGGTGTAGATATAGGCTTAGGTGTAGATATAGGTGTAGGTGTAGCTACAGATATAGACGTAGGTATAGATGTAGATGTAGGTACAGGTGTACGTGTAGGTGTGGGTGGAGAAGTAGGCATAGGTGTGGATATAGACATAGATGTAGGTACAGGTGTAGGAACAGGCATAGGTGTCGGTGTAGGGTAGGTACAGGTGTAGCTATAGACATACAGATGCAGGTGTAGGTGCGTGTGTAGAAAGACGTATACACATACAGGCACACCTACACATAGAAAGTGGAAAGTGCAGGGTAACTTACCCTGGGATGATTATTAATGCACTAGAGTGAAGCTACCGTTTGGGGGGATCTGTTACTGTGGTCTCAGCCTTTTCAAGAAACACTGGCGTCCAGCAAGCAGCACTTTGTACAGGGGAGTATGCAGTATGCACAGCCAGGGAATTCCCTGCCGTTTGTTCTCTGTGCTTCTAGAGTGTGGTTAGAACTGGGCACTCGCCTGGCCCCTGAAGGATCTCCATGGGCAGCTTGAAGGGATGAAGGTGTGTAGATCATTATTTCCAGAACCGTCCAGGCTTCTGCTCTCGGATTCGTGTGGGATTCAGCAGCAGGCCCTGAACACCTGTGCATCAGCACTTACAGCTGCCACGCAGAATTCGTCAACTGTGTTTCCTGCTTTTGTTTCACCTTCATATGTGATCTTCAAAACATCAGCATATATTGACTGGGCGCCGTGGCTCCCGCCTGTAATCCCAGCATTTTCGGAGGCCGAGGTGAGGTGAGAGCAGCCTGGATAACACGGTGAAACCCTATCTCTACTAAAAAGGCGAAAATTAACCAGGCGTGGTGGCAGCTACTTGGGAGGCTGGGGCAGGAGAACCCCATAAACCTGTGAGGCGGAGGTTGCAGTGAGCTGAGATGGTGCCACTGCACTCCAGCCTGGGCGATGGCGCGAGACTGTCTAAAAAAAGTCAGTATATTTTACTTTACACAAAATAGGTATTGCGTGTCTAAGTGCTGCTTATCCACAAATGCTTTGTACGGAGAGGAGGCAAGATGTGACTGGCAGCTCCCTAGGAGGGTGGCCCCAAGGAGCCAGGGAGCTCAAGAAGACCAGGCGTTTCCCATCAACTCACCCAAGAACTTCTTTTAAAATTAAGTCATAATTTTAAAAGCAAAGATTCTCAAGGAAAAAGGGGCAAACACAAATTGCCATTTTAGGAGCACACGGCAGAGAATTAACAGGTGAACCCTGCAGAGAAAAAAAATAATAATAAAGCATTTCCAGTTGAAATCCACGCATCCCTGCACTTCCGTCTCCTCTCTGTCCGCGGCCACTAAGGTTGCATTGGGATTTCCAGGGCTGTTGTTCCCATTTTCCCACTTTTTCATGACCCACCCACCCCAACACACACCACCACAGACGCGAGGTTCTGAGTTCAGGACCCACCCACACACACACACACAACCACAGACGGGAGGGTTTTAGTTTTAGAAAGTCTTGCAGTTCCTATGGTTGTGAAGAATTTGCACAGTGATTTTTGTATTATTACAGGGGGTGACTCAACTGCTCTTTGATGTGCAGATAACACACCCACTTCTTGGTTCACCGGAATTGCTGCCTGTTCCTGAGTGGAGATTGACATTGGTTAGAAACACTTTTTCCTTGTTTGTTGCCTGTCAGAGCATCATGTTTTCTGTTATTTTGATAAGTGTTTAAACTAGAATGCAATTTAGAATCTAGAAAACTTCTCGCTAAAAGATTACAAATCATGCATTTTCTACCCCGAAAAATTATCTCACTTTGGCAACATGTGTAGGTATGAGCAATAAAATGCACCTTATAAAACATTGTCAAGGCGCCTTTCCGGTGATATAAAACCCTGTTGTGATTCAGACCAGCAGCATTAAGTCACTTGTACTGTGGAGTGAAATTCAAGGATGAATCATGCCCCACAAGTGTGGGTGCTGAATACAATACCATGCCTTTGCCTTTTAGTGTGCTTCCAAGCTGCCAGAAACCCGAGAACGGGCGAGGTCTTTCCCGCCCAGCAGCGGGAGCTCTCCCTGAGTGCTCTCCACGTACACGTTACTACGTGGGACTCGCGCCGTGGGGCCTTCAGAACAGCGATCCTCCATGCAGCACGATGGCATCGAACTGTCCACCCGCAATCACGGGGATCAGAAAGCAGGGCTACCTGGGAAAGTATCAGCCTTCGGATTCTCCTCACATGAAACAGCAACACGGTTTCTGGGGCTTGGTGGTTCAGGTTTGGGGTGAGCCAGGGGAGAGTGTCTTAGTCTTTTATACGCAGGGGACATTTGTTCACAAATGAAGGAAGAACTCGTGGTAAGTTAAAATTTCCATTGTTTTTTCTTTTACGAAGAAGCCGCATCCACCCTCCTCATGTTCTTGGTGTTACCTGGAAAATGAGATAACCCGGATTTAACTAAACCCAGTGAGAGGCTGATTCCGCCAACCCACATCTGCCGGTCGCCAGCAACGCGATTTCTTGTCGCCATCATTATTTTAAACTCCACGTCTAAATAAAAGTTTGTTTTCCCCTTCCTCCCCAGTGGCAAGAGGCCCCCTCTCGGGGTCTACAGGCCTGTCTCACGTGACAGGTGTGTGGCTGGGCTGTGCTTCTGCAGACGCAGAGACCCACCAGGCCCAGGAGCAGTGGCAGCCCCTCTCAGAAGCAAAGGCACGTGAGCGCTCATGCGTGCCTGAGGCCGGCGCGGTGGGTGTCTGGGAGGCGCGTAGTGACAGCGCTGACAGGCCGGGCCAGTGCCCCAGTCCAGGCTGTCTGCACGGGCCCTGCCCTGACCACTCAGGAAGGCTGGAGGCTGCTCCCACCAGGCGACCCCCTATCTCCTCTGGGTGACAACACTTCCCTCTCGGCTTTTCCAAAGGTCAAGCCAGATAACCTGGGCCCCGCGGAAGCCTTATCTGCACCCTCCCCCTCCTGTCCCCTGAGAAGGGACCCAGTGCAGAGGGGCCTCCTCAGGGAGCCGGAGCTGGGGTGGAAGCGAGTGCTCCAGCCCTCAGTCCTGGATGGGAGTCAGCCCAGCGCCTGCGGAACCCACAGCTCCGGGGTGCCGGGCCTGAGTCCTGGCCTCTCCCCGTGGCCTTGCTTCTCGGTCCCCGTCCACACAAAGCCGAGTCACTAATTCACGAGGCACCGAATGAGGAAGCAGGTGGCGGTGGCTTTCCTGGAAATGGGGACCTCAGATGCCATGGGGCGATGTCCCCACGGGGCAGCCAGCTCACCCGCCAGCTTCCCACGCGCCTGTGTCCAGCTGGCCTCACCCCTCCCCGCTCCAGCAGGCCTAGGGGTGCCTTGCTGTGGCCACGCCGGCCTCTCTCTGCCCACCTTTTTGTGAGCGTCTTCTTCCCAGGTGTCTGTGTCCACACCCCCCTCGTGTGAGGACATTGGTGTCATTGGGTCTAAGACATGATCAGTCCCCCTCAGTGGGACCTCCTCTGACCTTAACAACATGGGAAACACCCATTGCCAAGTGAAGCCACATTACAGGTTCCAGGTGGTGTAATTCTGGGGACACTATCAGCCCCGAGCAGGTGCTGACACACTCGTCCAAGGCCTGGCGAGCCCCTGACGCCCTCAGCTCAAGCCATCTTCAGGCTGTGGGGCCCTCGTCTCTGCCCGCCTCCTAAAGGCCTCAGCAGGGCAGGAGTGCACCCGGGGCTGGACTGCACCACAGAGCGGCAGTGCCTGCTAGATGTGGGGGCACCCACCCCCAGTGCCACACGCCTCACCCAGGATCGTCTGGGGCGTGTTCAGCCCTGAGCAGCAGGAGTTGGCAGCAGGGCCTGGGTCTGTGATGTCAGCCTCTGCCAGGCGGTGAGGAGCCATCTGCCCCACGGTGGGGGGGGTGGCTCTAGCTCCCCGGGCTTCACGTGGGACACCGCGGGGGCCGCGGCCACCAGCACGGCCGTCTGGGCTGCACGGTGGTTCCCTCCAGTGACGTGTGGGAAGACGGAGGGTTAATGCCCACGGAACACAGATCTTTCACAGCTCCAAGGTGCGAGTGACCCAGATGTGGGAGCACGGCAGGGAAATGAGGAGCTGGCGTTGTCCCGACATTAGAGTGACGAAGATCATGGATTAATTAAATAAAAGACTAAGCAGGACAAGCCTTTGAACAGGAGGCATAACATTTAAGAATAAAACCAGGCTGGAGGGGTAAAGGTCAGAGAAGATCAAGTAAGGCGCTCATAGTTGTGCCTTTCCATTTTCCTATCGATCAATATTACATTGTTTCCAGGCTAAAATGCAGCCGCAGAGTTATTGCTGACCTTTTCCTCACCCTTCCGTTATGTATAAAATCACAGCAAAATAACAAACGACTTTATAAGCCACAGAATTTTTCTGACCCAAACCCCTCAGGTGAGCTAAGGTCTCCCTCCAAATCTCTTTCTTTTGGACGTAGGAGGAATGCACTTCTCTCTGCTGACTCGATGCTGGCGAACACTTGCCTTGACCGCCAACCGCCATCTAAAACCTGGTTTTATCGTCTCGGCCGGCGCGCTCTGAGGATGGTGGCGCCGTCCTGTGCGAGTGTGGACTGCGTGGTTCTAGAAGGTCAGCTCTGATCTCGCACAAATGCGCACATAGCGCGCCCAATCCACGCTGTAGGAAGCGCGGTTGTGAGTGCATGCTTCGTCAATCACAGCCAATCAGATCATGATTTTCCTGTCTGAGAAATTACTTAGGTCGCTGTCCAAAATGCCCCTTCTGAGTGGGAGAGGACAAGTCCCACACAGAGAAGAAAATCCACTCGAAACCTGTCCTCAGGGCTGCCTCCTGGGCCGGGCTCCCGGGGAGAGACTGACCCACAGGCCAGACACGCGGCCGTCCGCCCATTTCCACGGAAGCCGGGCCTGCTGGCTGCGGTGGTCAGGGAGTCTCGGTGGAAGCCGGGCACGGGGCGTCCACATCACCTGATCCCGGCAGACCCTAAGAGGGAACTGCGGTTTAAGACTCAAACAAGTGACTCTGGTTTAAACAACCTCCAGCAGCGCTTGCCAGCTTCACCCACGAGGCCGCCGGGCACCCTGCCACTGAGCCTCCCGACCTGGTGCGAGGGCCTTGCCTGCTGGCTGCAGTGGAGTCCCCACCTGTGCTCCTCCGCCCTCACTCCCATCCCCAAGGGGTCTGTGGCCGGAATAACAAGGGGTGAATCACCGGAACCAACTTTAGCCAGGACTTTGATTCATAGAAAAATAGCAGTAATTTCCCTGATATTAAAAAGAAGATTTAGGCCAGACACGGTGGCTCATGCCTATAATCCCAGCACTTTGGGAGGCTGAAGCAGGTGGATCACTTGAGGTCAGGAGTTCAAAACCAACCTGGCCAACATGGTGAAACCCCGTCTCTACTAAAAACACTAAAAAATTAGCCAGGTATGGTGGTGATGCATGCCTATAATCCCAGCTATCTGGGAGGCCGAGGCAGGAGAATTGCTTGAACCTGGGGGTCAGAGGTTGCAGTGAGCCCAGATTGTGCTACTGTATTCCAGCCTGGGTAACAAGAGTGAAACTCCGTCTCCAAAAAAAAAAAAAGATTTAGATTTTCTTTAGGTTTTTAGGGATTGCCTAATCTAGACAGTATCCCTGTTACAGGATGGACGTGAGTGACTGGGTGAGCAGGGTCCACGGCTGACGACGCCTTGGCAAGCTGTCCGGCACTCTCCGCAGATGCAGGCTTTGAGGCCACCACCCAGGGTTACCCTCACGTAAGCGGCAGGTGAACTGAATTCCCATACCCGAGAACCTTAGTCCATTAACATAAGGTCTCTCTTATTTTGAAGTTAGTATAATATTTTTAAGAGGGCAGATTAATTTTTTAAAATACTGTACTCATTTGGTTCTGCTTAGAACTAATGAGGAGTTCCAGTAATTATTATCTTAATTTTTAAAAATATGTACATGCAGGCATAGCTTGTCAAGTCAATGTGGCCGTTAATTACAACTTCTGTTTGCACCTGGAAACCCAGGATTGGGTTAAAGATACACTTTCCTAGTGACAGTGGGTTGGAGGGTTTGCTGCAGAGAACCCTGAGCCATGGTTGGCAGCTAAGTGGCTGCGAGGCACACCCGCAGGTTTACCCGCAGCATTGAAAAGACCTGCTTAGCCCCCGAGAACTGACGGAGAACCGAAGCAGGAGCAGGGCCGGGTCCGGCTGCAGCCCCTACTTCCGTCCAGGTGGGACCCTCCGAGGCTGTGGGGAGGGAGAGTGGGGGCTGGGAGGCAAAGGGCAGGTGAGCATTGAGTCCCGGGCACAGATAAGGAGGTCTGGGGCCACTCGGATCCTGGGGTGACACAGGGGTCCTCCCCTTGCCCTCACCCTTCCTCTTCCCTGAAGAGTCCCACGGAAAGCCTCCAGGAAAAGCCAGGGGCGGGAAGCGACATCCTCGACCTCTGCATGCCAGCATGGGGGCGGCTCACTCTCCGGGATCCCATGGGTGAATCTGAAAAGAGGAGCCCCTTCCCCCCAAGGCTCAGAACCCTCCAGCCCCACCAGAACCCCGAGCAGGGAGCAAGCTGCACAATCACCTGCCTGGGCCCAGTGAATCTCTCCCCTCTCAGTGTGAAGACTGGCTGAGCCCTGCAGGCCCAGGAAACAGGGGCCAGAGGCCCCCAGCACAGGCAGTGGGAGTGGGGGGTCACCAGCGCAGGCAGTGGGGGTGGAGGTCACAGCGCAGGCAGTGAGGGTGGGGGTCACAGCGCAGGCAGTGGGGGGGCGGGGGTCACAGCGCAGGC
>NW_022436951.1:40666030-40673251 GCF_009761245.1 Sapajus apella
GCGGGGGTCACAGCGCAGGCAGTGAGGGCGGGGGTCACAGCGCAGGCAGTGGGGGAGCGGGGGTCACAGCGCAGGCAGTGGGGGCGGGGGTCACAGCGCAGGCAGTGGGGGGCGGGGGGTCAAAGCGCAGGCAGTGGGGGGCGGGGGTCACAGTGCAGGCATGTGCTCATTACCAGAGGCCAATGGACTCCCTGTAGAATTGGACGTGGCCCTTGTGAAGACCCCACTTCAGGTGCTGGAGGGGACCTCCTCACTAGACGCCTCCCACCGCAGCTGTGTTCCGTGTAAAATCGCAGCCAGGCAGAGCCTCGGGGAGCCTGAGGACGTCCCCTTAAGACTGAGGAGAAACTGTCCTGTGGGTCCTGGATCGTCACTATTTATCACAGACATGACCACAATCAGCTGAATGGCTGGGCTCCATTTCGGGTCCCCCGTGACACGAAACGCTCCTAAGTATCGCCTGACACAGGCACCAGTGCCGTGTCTGGGGTCCACAGAGAGGCAGGGACACCCAGTCCTGCCCTAGAGATGCCCACCAAGAAATAAGACCCCACCTGAGAACCACATGGGCAGGAACGGGGTGGCCTCCACCAGGGAACCCTGCCTGGCTGCAGCTGGCTTCTGAGGAGGGCTAGAGAGGGACACAGGGACAGGGGCCTGTGGACAGCACAGCCCGGAGGGAGAGGAGAGGAACACCACCCCAGTGGGGACCCACGGAAAGGCTCCAGGGGCAGAGACAGGCTGCGGGCAGGGGCCTGGCCTCTGGGACACACAGCAGCTGTGGTGTGAGAAGAGCCTGAAGCAGTGTCCACAGTGTCCCCAACTAAGCGGTCAGCCCAGGACCGCGAGGGCCCAGCACAGGCAGCTCCGAGCAGACCCACGCTGTTTAAAGATCACCAAACAGCTCTGGCCACCACGGCCCGTGCCTGGGAGGCCTTGAGGCTGTCATCATCACCTGCTGCCTCCAGGAAAGAATGCAAAACCCTAAAATAGGAAATGTGGGGCCGGCAGAGGAGGGGCAGGCACGCAGTCCTGGAAGGGGGGGGCCGCTGTGGCTGCCTGTCCTGAGGGCGAGAACTAAGAACGGGGGTTATCAGGACACTGTGGAACAGCAGCTCCTTCAACAGTCATCAAAGGGAACCGACAAATCAGCATTATTAGTACAAAGTACGGGGTTCAGCGAGACTGAAACCAGCGACGCACTGAAAGATGAAAAGTGGTGACTCCTGTGTGGGGCTTTTGATCCTGAGGACAAGAGGCTCATCTCTTCGCAGGGTTCGCCACCTTCAGACTCCAGCCAGTCTCACCCTCGCATTGAAGAAAACAACTTGCAGATAAGAGGAGGAAACTTAAGTGGAGCATTTATTTTTCTCTTTGGTTAAAATTTTAAAAGTATATGCTGAAAATTGAAATTATGAGGAGAAATATGCAAGAAAAGAAACCGTGGTTTGTCTGGCCTGGCACTTCACTTTTATATAAAATTGGGATTTTGTCGACACGCATTTTCATTGAAGCCAAAAAGACTTACTCCTTCAGTAATTTTTTTTTTTTTTTTTTTTTTTTGAGACGGAGTTTCGCTCTTGTTACCCAGGCTGGAGTGCAATGGCGCGATCTCGGCTCACCGCAACCTCTGCCTCCTGGGTTCAGGCAATTCTCCTGCCTCAGCCTCCCGAGTAGCTGGGATTACAGGCATGCGCCACCGTGCCCAGCTAATTTTTTGTATTTTTAGTAGAGATGGGGTTTCACCATGTTGACTAGGATGGTCTTGATCTTGACCTCGTGATCCACCCGCCTCGGCCTCCCAAAGCACTAATTTTTTTAATCCTAACATCTGGATAGAAATTAATTGTTCCATTTATAAATTAAATGAGTCTTGTGAGGAATAATGTTTACTAAGAAAAATGTGCCTTAAAAATTAAAGATCTGGAATATCAGAATTTTTCTTCCGGTAAACCACAAAAAATAATTTTTCATATGCAAGAAAACCATGAGGTCTGTGGGGCCTGGAGCGTTTGTGAGAAAATCTACCAGGGAAGTCCAGGTAGATGTCAGACTCAGGTGAGGGTAAGGCCTCTGCAGAGGGAGCCTCAGCATCAGAACCTCCTGTGAGCCAAGTCAGGGCGAGGCCGGGACAGCACGGAGGGGCTGTCAATGCACACTGGGGCTCGAGGTGCGCCCACAGCAGCTTTCTCCAAAATCACAGTGATGTTAGAGCACGCCAGCCCCTCATGCGGGCTCCGAGGACGTGGACGCCTGCCTGCCTGCCACAAAGCTGCCACGTCCTCCCATCTGGGTGTGAATAAAGCCCCCGCAAATACCTCCTGAGTTGGAATTTTTAAAGCTTATACATTCAAATACACTTCTGCATTTTAGTTTTAGATGCAATGTTCTCCTTGGTTGATAGAAATGGTGAGATTTCTCGAGGCAAAGTTTTCATGGTGATTTTCTGGCGGCCTGTCATGAAGACCGAGGTGATGTGACACCGCCTTGAAGCCCTGTCAGCTCCGCCATGCCTGTCTCCTGCCAAGCTGACCTGCCCCTCGTCCCTGTCTCTCTCCTTCAGCTCCACGGACTCGGCCATTGCTGGTCGCCCTTTGTCTGGGGAAGGATGGATGAGGCCCCGGGGGGACTGACTCTCTCATTTTGCTTCCATTTACCTGGTAATCGTGTCTACAAATAATCTCCCACACTGGAAAAGAGGCAGCTTGTGACTTGTTCAGAATCTCAGTATGCCAATTTCTCCGAGGGGTCTAAACACTCCCAACTCTCCGGAACCTGTGGGTTCCGAACTGTTCTGCGACTCAGACTCCGTCTCTGCCCCGAGGGTTCGGGGCTGTGGGTGAGTTCTCCTGTGGTCCCCCCAGCCCGGGGCTGGGCCTCGGTCCATCGGTGAGCCAAGGCTGTGCCAGGCCTTGCTGATTTACTTCCCTCTTTCAATATGATAGCATCTGAGAAAACACCTCACTCGCCCTCATTTTTAAAGATATAATGAAATCTCATTTTTAATTACCTGAACAGAAAGGTTTCAGCTCCATCAGATCACCTCTCAGGGCCCGCAGAGGTATTAACAGGCTCCAGAACCAATTACCTGCATTTCCTTTTTACTTATTGCAAATGTGACCTTTTGTGAGAATTTGATTGTGAGCCTCCCGCTGCGAGAGGGTAGCCACGGGTGGGGGCGGCGTCTGAGGCCCGTCTCCCCACACGTCCTCGCTGCTGTTAATTTTAATCCCCTCTGATGGCTGCAGGACAAGCAGGTGTCTGTGACCCAGCGCGGAGCGGGGGTGGGGTACCGGCTCGGGAATGGGAGGAACTGGGCTGTGCCGTCCTTCCAGACAGAAACCCACGTCCATGACTCGGAGGGAGGAGCACCTGCTCTGATCTTCGGCAGGAAAAGAAAACGCTGCTCTGCCTGTGGTTCCAGAGTCACCTCTGCCAGCGTGGAAACATGGATGGGTGGGGGTGGCAGGCGGGACCCCGAGGGCCTCAACTGGGTTTCAAGCCAGAACTTCAGGATGCCTGGGGGGGCAAGGGCGGGCGAGTGGGCTGGGGCCTTTACAAGGTGCAGAGAAGGGTATTTCAGCACATTGACCCGGGTCTGAAACGGCACAAGCGGCAGAGGTGGGCATGAGAAGCCCCAAGTGCCAGGAGTGATGGGTGCCCTGCCTGCTGTGCAGAGGTCCAGGGAGGCAGGTGCGCTCCCACCAGTGACTTGGAGAAGGGCGGACTGGACGGGACCATAGCACTGCCTGGCCGGGGGCAGAGAGGAGGGAGCGGCCAGAGGCAGAGGGTCCCACATCCCCACCCCACAGAGCACAGAGGGCCACAGGAAGGGCTCTGGGGGCTGCTGTGGGTCCTGCCGCCTGCCTGGTCCCACGTGGGCTCTGCCGCAGGGGCCCTCAGCGGAAGCAGGAAGCCACCCGGAGGGAGAGGCCAGTGCACAGCCTGGATGAGTGAGTGGGCACGGCCCAGCACTGCCACAGCAGGGGCTTCTCTGACCAGCATCAGGCTGGAAGTCCACGGTCAGCGGGCAGGGCTGGAGACTCCTGGGGCCTCGCCGCTGGCCGTGTGACTCCCTCTGTCCTCTCACCTCCTCCTAGAAGGACACCCGTCCTAACAGATCAGGGCCCACCCTAACGACCCCTTTAAAGGCCCTGTCTCCAAACACAGTCATGTTCTGAAGCGGTGGGGACAGGACCTAAACACACGCACATGGGGGACATAATTCTTCCCCTTACTGAGACAGAAAGGGAACCCCGGCTGCTCTGGCCATGGACCGGAGTCCATCCCAAAGCTCTGAGAAGGCGAGGCCCCATCGGATGGGCCATAACATTCGGAGAACGCATGCAACTTCAGAGGCCAGCGCCTCTTCTATTTTTCTGAGATGGCAGTCGGTCTGTCACCCAGGCCAGAGTACAATGGGGAGATCTAGGCTCACTACAGCCTCCACCTCCTGGGTGCAAGCGACTCTCTGCCTCAGCCTCCTGAGTAGCTGGGATTTCAGGCGCACGCCACCACACCCAGATAATTTTTGTATTTTTAGGAGAGGTGGGGTTTCACCCTGTTGGTCAGGCTGGTCGCGATTTCTTGACTTCAGGTGATCTGCCAGCCTCGGCCTCCCAAAGTGCCAGGATTACAGGTGTGAGCCACCGCGCCTGGCCTGCCCGGGCCCTGTTAAGGATGAGGCTGTGAGGATCGGTGATGAACTCCCCAGTTCTCAACTCCAGCCTTTTCTACCACATTGGGGAGTTCTTCAGGTTAATCAGCACAGCCCGTGGGTGGGGAAAGAAGCCTGTGTGGTGGGCCTGAGTTGCCTTCCCACAGCAGAGTCTGGAGAGCCCAGACTCCAGGAATCTCACCTTCGGAGGGGCCCAGCCGCGGCCAAGTTCAAACCCTGCCTGTGCCCCTTCACGTGAGTACAGGGTCTCCGTCATCACAGCGGGGCGGCTGCAGAGGCAGGCCCTGTCACTTTACCTGCAGCTCCTATTTTTGCCTCATGTGCAAATGGGCCCACGTGGCTGTCCTGGTCTGGGGGTGTCCAATCCATCCCTCAGGGCTGGGCTTTGGCGCCAGGCCCTGCTCTCGGGGACTCACACCCACACTCTGTGGCCCTGTGCCTGGAGGAGGCGGAGGCGGCACCCAGCCCCGGTCCTCACAGTCTGTGCAGCACATGGCACTCAGCGGGGATCAGAAAGCGCCGCTCTTCGTCCACACCCCACTGGGCAGGCCCCTGCAGCTGGTCTCGATGGGGGTCAGATGTACCCAGAAGCGGCCACTGGGCCGTGTTCCCAGCCTGGAAAACGCGGTGTCCTGTGTGGGGAGTTCATCGCTGCTCCCGGCGGGGCTCACACTGCGCACGTGCGGGCTGCGTTTTGCCTTCAGTCGAGCCCTGGGTGTGCCTGGCTGCCCTCTGAGGTTCTTGGGGGTCTGGGCTCTCATCACATAAACAGACAGCTCGAGGATGGAGCCAGGAGGCTGAACCCAAGTCAGGTGGGATGACAGACACGCTGCTCTGCTTCCTTTTGTTCTCATAGGGATGTACTTTAAGCATTTCTAAGCATGGCTCTCGGAAGATTGTGGTTTTTTACAGAAATAACTAATTTGATGATTCAGACACCACAGTTTGGTTAGAAATTCAGCCCTGGAGTGAAAACACATGCCTGCAAAGGGCTCTCACAACAGCAGGTGCCTTTGAAGTGAGAAGGAAGGAAAACAGCAAGACGTTTCCCTTCGGACGTCTCTTCCCAGAACCCCTGGGCTGGCGATGGTGCGAACAGAGGCACCATCTTCTCCTGCCTCGGAGCTGGCGACGGCTCCAGGATGAGAGCAGCTCAGCGTCCTCCTCCTCTCACTCCAGAGAAAACAGGAGTGGCGGCACAGAGCCACTCCAGAGGGAGAAGGCGCTGTCTTGGGAAGGAGGCCCCCCAGCGACCCTGTGGGGCTCGGGGACAAACCCTCAAGGCCTCCTGACCAGACAGAGATGAGACACCAATACCCAGAGCTGCCCGAAGCATTCCAGGGAGCTGGAAGGACGGGGCTTTCTCCACAGAGGCCGGTGGCCGGGAAGCTTCGGCCCAGCAAGGAGCTGGCAGGAGGGGGCAGGCGGGGGCTGGCAACAGGGAGGGGTGCAGAGAGGATGGAGAGGGCATCCCTCCAAAGCGCTTTCCGGAGCCACCTGCTGCCACCTCAGCATAGCCAAACCCAGAGCGTGCCTCGTCCACAGCGCCAGGCCCCAGGCCCCCTCTGGGGCCCTCCTTCCATCTCCCCTGGCCCAGCAGCACCGGGGAAGATGCCTTTCTGGAATGTTCACCTGGGCCTGGAGGGAATTTCACTCACAGTAAGTGACATCTTTTTCTTTACCTATTAGAAAACACACAGGGAGTGCAAAGCACCTGCACCAGCAAACACAGTTTTGGGAGGGACCCATTGCAGGCGGGCACCTCCAGAGAGCGCCATGCCCATCCCTCCACAGAACAAGCTCTGTTCAGTAACGAGGGCGCTGCAACTCACTTGGAGCGTGCAAATGTGTTTGCAGAGGAAAAAGCCATTCTCAATCTTACATAATAACATGAACAGGAGCATTAGCGAAATCAAAGTGCCTCCTGTCCCCCCGTGCTCAGGGGAGAGGCTGGGAAACACTGAGACTCACCAGCCCACAAGCAGCACCACGACCAGTGGCCCCCAAGTATCCTC
Organism: Sapajus apella; assembly: GCF_009761245.1. Taxonomy (NCBI): domain Eukaryota; kingdom Metazoa; phylum Chordata; class Mammalia; order Primates; family Cebidae; genus Sapajus; species Sapajus apella. The sequence continues at coordinate 40,672,724 of NW_022436951.1, forward strand.
AAACCACAAGCCGCCCAGGAAAACGAAGGCGAGAAATGAGAACGCCGGCTCCACTGTGACTGTGCTGGGCATGTTTCCAAAGCACGAGTCCCAAGAAGGGGCCACAAGGGAAGGGGCAGGAGGCCCAGAGAGGGCGTCAGGTGAGGGTGTCGCCCAGCACAGGGAAAGGGCCACCTTCCTGGGAGTCCACATTCCACGAAAACGGCGCACTCTGCTTTAAAGGGACAGTGTGTCCGGCTTTTGTTCTGGGGCGTCCACCCAGAGCTCCATCAGCTTCCTGATGTCAGGGCCACGCTTGTTAGAAAGAAGCCACAGAGATGGAGAGGGAAACAGAGGTGGCTACACACAGTGGGAGGGAAGGCGAGGGCTGTGGCCTGCCTCTGCCAGCACTGGGGGGAGGAGGAGGGCGAGGAAGAGACAGAGGGACGAGGGAGGAAAAGTGGAGGGGGGAGGAGAAGAGGAGGGAGGAATGAGGAAGAGGAAGGGGAGGAGGAGGAAGAGGAGGGGGAGGAGGAAGCAGAGGAGGGG
>NW_022436951.1:40673351-40676881 GCF_009761245.1 Sapajus apella
GGAAGAGGAGGGAGGAATAAGGAAGAGGAGGGGGAGGAGGAGGAAGAGGAGGGAAGAATGAGGAAGAGGAGGGGGAGGAGGAGGAAGAGGAGGGAAGAATGAGGAAGAGGAGGGGAGGAGGGGGAAGAGTAGGGGGAGAAGGAGGAAGAGGAGGGAGGAATGAGGAAGAGGAGGGGGAGGAGGAAGAGGAGGGGGAGAAGGAGGAAGAGGAGGGAGGAATGAGGAAGAGGAGGGGGAGGAGGAAACAGAGGAGGAGGAGCAAGGAAAGAGGAAGGGGAGGGGGCGGAGGGGGAAGTGAGAGCAGGGGTAGGGAGGGGAAGGCCAAGGCCACGGGACCACTTCTGGAGTGTGTGGGAGTTTCCTCCGGCGAATCCCCACCTTGAGCGTGAACTCGGTTTTCTCTGTAGAGCTCCATGCAGGTATTACAGGAATGCAAACAGTGGCCATAGGAACAAAGAGCACAGATTTCAAGAGGAGCTCAGAACCATGTGCCAGGCCGTGAAATCATGGCTAACAAGTTTTGGGGGAAATAAGTTATGATATTTATTTTGAACATTTACATGAAGTAAATGAATGCATTGCTAATTGTTAACCAGATAAGAACATGAGTGAGACTGTATGAAGACTTGGCGGAATGCGTTTCACTCAAGATGCTGGTCAATCAGTTACTGAACAGCCCTTCCCTGGTTTAAATGGACAGTGTGTAGAAGTCCCCTTTTATGTGTCAAAAACACGGATGCTGTCAGCGTGCTTCATGTGTTGATTTTTAGAGAACTCCATTTAATAAAAAGGCACTTCCCACGAAGCACAGAGAAATCCCCTTACAACCCTGAGTTCAGAGGACAGTCAACATCTTCTTCGAGGAAACTACGCAACACCAAGACGTTACTGCACGTTTTTAGAAGGTTTTCTTTGCTGCTTAGCCCGCACTTACATTTTGCTCACCGGGCCACGTGCTCTTGCAGATGCTTCGTAGATTTTTAACTCACGTATGTAATTGAGAAAGAAAACTGTTCCTAAGTGAACGAAATAAAAACTCCTTCAGGGAAGCAACACGTCTTCAAAGCTGCAGTTCTCAGGAGTTTGGGTCTCAGCGCTCCCTATCGTCATAAACAAACTGAGGACCCCAAAGAGCTTTTGTTTATGTGGGCAATGTGCATTGATATGAACCTCATTAGAATTAAAACTGATCGTTTAAAATATTTATTAATTCATTTTGAAATAACAAACAATTATGTGCGAAATAGCAAATTTTTTTTTAAATTTTCAGAAGAATGGAAAGAATGGCACTGTTTGAAACGGCGCAGCCTCCGCAGCGTGCGGCTCAGCAGAAGGCAGCTGCAGCCCACGGCGCTTCTGCATCCAGGCTGCCGTGATGTGCTGTTTTGGTTGGAGTGGGAAAGAAAATCCAGCCTCACACAGATCTCTAGTTGGAAAAGAAACGTCTATTTTATAGTATTTTCTGAGAATTTGGACTCTTCTTTGACATTACACTAAAACACAACAAATGACAATTTCCTAAAGCTTGGTCCCAAAAATCAACTCTGAAACACATCAGTAACGTCGCATTCTCTTGCGCCGAATTCCACGGGCCTGTAGTGCACTTTACTTTTGAGATGGAGTTTCGCTCTTGTTGCCCAGGCTGGAGTGCAGTGGTGTGATCTCAGCTCACTGCAACCTCCACCTCCCAGGTTTAAGTGATTCTCCTGCCTCAGCCTCCTGAGTAGCTGGGATTACAGACGTGTGCCTCCATACCCAGCTAATTTTTGTATTTTTAATAGAGACGGGGATTCACCATGTAGGCCAGACTGGTCTCGAACTCCTGGCCTCAGGTGATCTGCCCACCTCAGCTTCCCAAAGTATTAGGATTACAGGAGTGAGCCACCGCCCCCAGCCCTATAGTGCACTTTGGCTCTTTTAACCATGCATAATTTTTAACAGTTTGCACCAGTCACTGGCACATCCTGGGTCACTCAGCTAAGCAGATTTCCCTGAGTCAGCACGTTCTACGTCACAAGGTGAGCAAGTCGCGTTCATCCTCGTTCTCACTGAGCGCCTCAGGAGTCTGTACGTGCTGGGAACCTGCCGGACGCACAGTGGGGGACGCTCATTCCCCAGGTTGTAGCATTTGTTTGCATGCTCAGATGTCCTGACAACAAGCAGAGCTGACTGGTCTCCCTGAAGGAGTGGGCTCACTTCATCTGGTTTCAGCAAATGCCTGACGACAATGCAGTGACCACAGCGCTTCTTTCTTCGCAGGGAAAAGGGTGCTCCAGGAAGAAAGCAGAGGGGGGCAGGGGGACAGCCATGGCCCCGGGGTGCGACCTCAGAACGATCCCAGGACCACCTGGGAGCCTGCGCAGGAGTAACCTGCTCCCACCTCTGCATTCCTAAATGGGGGCCCAGATCTCTGTCCACCAGGACTCTCTCCGATCAGAACGAGAACCCACAACTGGGCCCAAGCTGCATCCAGTGGCGCAGACCGTGAACCGGGCTGTCCTGCCCCTCTCGCTCCTGCATGCGGCTCTGCCTCTCCCTGCACACTGCCTGCTCCGCCTGTGGCTGCGGCTGCACCCCTCCACGCACAAGAAACTCCTGCAGAGAGCCCCAGGACACGCACCATCCGGCAGATTCCGTGTCCCCAAGGGCTCCGCGTTCATGCACGGCCCCTTCTGCTGAGCCATCACTCGGAAAGGGGCAGGGAGCTCTCTGGATTCCCTTTCACAAGCGCATGAATCCCATTCCTGAGGGTCCCTCTTCCTCCTGACCCTGCCGAGGGTGGGTTTCACCACTCGGATCTGGGAGACAGCCATGCAGACCGCAGCAGTCCCGGCTGTTAAACGGCATTGCTGAGCTGACCTGGCCAGAGCATGCCCGGAAGGCGGCTCCACAGGCCACGGAGCCGGGAGCTGTGCTGGGAGTACGTTTCCAGAAGAGGAGCTGTGCTGTGCCACCAGCGGTTCACCTATGCAGAGTCAGGTCACACCGTCCCACCGGCCGGTTTGTCTATGCCCAAAGCCAGGCTGGGGAACAGAGGTCGACACGAGGCCCGTGACGGGGCAGGGGTGCCAGGTGTGGCCCGGTGCCTTCAGAGTCCTTCCACGGTGGTGAACAGCGGGCTCTTCCACCAGAGCCCCTAAATTATGAAACTGCCAGAAATCCCCAAAAAGAAAGGTCAAAAAGAAACAGAATTATTTCAAGACATGGGAAGAAATTTAGGTAGATGAAAAATCGTCCGGGAAGTTGAAGCCGGCTCACCTCCAACCCCGGATCTGCCGGGTTTGTATCTTTATTTCTTTCTGTTCCTGACAAGACCAGCCCCAACGCCGATCACCTACATGGAGATGAAGCTGTTCTTGGAGTTCTTACGACTCATTCATATTTTATTAGACTTCGTGCATTTAAAGAATGATCAACTGAAATTTAATTGGGTTAGACGTTATCGTTTTAAATTTTAAATAACTGCACAAAAATGAAACTTAAAATCTCCCTGCGTCTGATAAATTAGTACCGTGATGGTGATACTATCC
>NW_022436951.1:40676891-40680783 GCF_009761245.1 Sapajus apella
ACGGAGGGTCCCGGGGCTGGGCTGGGAGAGCCATGGCTTCCGCAGGCACTGGGCCTCCGCACCTGGCAGCCAGCACGCTAAAGCTTGGGCGGCTCCGTCTTGGGAGAAAGACTGAACAGTCGCACATGCTGCACTGGGGGCGCCCCACATGCCTCCTCCCCACCCAGGAGGTCACCCTTGAGGAGGGGGCTCTGGCCAGGAAAGGTGTTTTCTAGGCCAGGCCGAGCTGCGCCACTGCCCTGGTCAGGGGACACGGTGGACACTGGCCCGTAGTGGAGGCAGCCCCAGAGGCGCGGGGCTAATGCGGCATGGCTGTGCTTGGGGCCTGGTTTGCTGGAGCGGGCAGTGGTTCTAAGGGCCCCACCCTCTCCTGAATGCTGCTGCCGGCAGAACCAGAAACACACCTGTGACCAAGGTTAGCGGAGGACCGCCAAGGGGCCTTCCCTGAAAAGAACTTCACTGTCGTTCTGAAGCAATGGCGTCCCTGCCTGCTGGTGCTGGCACGCCGTGCTTGTGACAGGTTGAGAATGCCAGATGGACCCCCTGCCCCGGCCACAGAAACAGGGCAGGAGGACACTTGCTTCCTGACTGCCTTCTGCTGACCTCTGAAACCCAAGTCTAGAACCACCAGTGTCTGGGTCTTGACACAAAATGGAAAACGATGACTGCCCATTGATTAGTGAATTGACTTGGGAACAAACTCTCCTGCTCAGCTCATCCGGTGTAGATGATTGATTTCTTGGAATAAGTCATCATTAGGGGGGAGATGGATCCACTTTGCTAAAAGAACTTGATATTAAAAAAAAAAGAGAGATGCTTCAACATCATCAACTGTGTCAGTTTAGTTCTCCTGATGTTGTCTTTGTAAAACTGTGGTGACCACTGAAAGCACGGGAAGATACACTCATGCACTGCTTTCCAAGGCCAGCAAGGACGCTGCTCCCGCGATCTTCACCTGCTTCTTGGAGAGCAAGTTCACTTTCTCCACTTCTAAATCGTCACTGGCTTCTGTAGAAAAGACAACTTGCAATCTGAGAACAGGAATGCTTGCTCTGGGCTACACCCACTTGTTGAGAACTTACCAGGAGCTGCCGCAGATATCACAATGGGCAGTGCCCGGCCTCGCTGCGGCTTACCGCAAGGAGAGCCGGGCAGAGGCGGGTGTCCCCAGGAACCCCTGAGCACCCAGGAGCAGAGGAGAGTGCAGGGACACCCTCTCACCTGGCCACTGCCCAGGCAGCCCCTGAAGGACCCTTACAAAATTCACTGCGGAACCAAACCATGCCAGGACAGAGGAAAATGCCACTGCCGAGATGGTCACACCCACTTCCCAGCCGCACATGGCAGGTGGTCGGCAAGCCGGTGCTGTGGGTTCCCGTGGGCGTCAAAGCCTGGTGCCAGGAGCCAGAGCACCCAGCACTGGCAGGGTAGAGTCGGACGCACTGCCTGGGGACAACTGGCAAAGACCAGGGCAGCCCCACTTGCCAAGCTGTGGCCCGAGAGGGAGCTGCGGCCACTGGAGTCCACCGCTGCCCTGGCTTGCTTCCTCTGGGCTGGCATTAACCCTGCTCTGCCCAGAGCCCTTCCCAGGTTGTGGTGCCGTGGAGAGCTAGGAGAGGAGGCCTTGCAGGGCCACCCAGTCCACGCACCTGCAGGTGACCATGTGTGTGAACAGCCTGCCTCATCCGCCACAGCCACTCTCAGCCAGAGAAACTCCCTGCCAGGAGGGGGAACCAGCTTCACCGCTGGGAGTCAAGGTTGCTGGGCCTCGTTGGTCCCTGGGTACCCATGATCCTCACTGTGGCAGCAGAGGCACGTACTGGGCTCCAGGCACCCCCTTACTGGCAGGCCCAGGTCCTCACGGGACCCTCTGTCATTGCCCCCCACTACCTGAACAGCTCTCTCCTTTGCCTGCTGCCCACCAGCACAAGGGCCCCAAAGTGGCCAGGTGGCCCCTGCAACTGCCATCTCCATGGCAGCCTCACTGCAGCGCGGGGTGGGGCAGACGCAGATGTGGGGCCCAGCAGCTGAGGCTGCAGAAATGGGAAGCACAAACTCCACGTGTGACCCTAGAAGACAATGACACGGGAAGGTCCTGCTTCCCTCCCACCCTCCGGCCCTTGAACCCAACGTTTGGCGACTCAATGCCACCGTCTGGGGCGGAGACACCTCAACTGAGCCTTTGTCACCTGCCTGCCTCTGGGAGGGGACACCACAGGGCCACGCTTCTGCAGGGTGTGCATGTCACCTTGAAACGGGGCCCTGGGCTGCAGCAATGCTATGCGGTCTCTGCAGACAGGTGAGGCTTCTGCGGGTCCTCAGGGGTGCTGAGGGTCCTGGGGTGCACTGGGACCCATGGCGCAGCTCAGCTGGGTCAGCTTGGGAAGGAAGCCTCCATCAGGACATGCATAACTTGCTCCCCTGCCTCAGTGACCCCTGGGTCTGGGGGCTTCCACAGCGCAGGGCTGGGGACCAGGGCCCACACCTGGACAACACCTCCCAGTTGGTCCCAAGTGTCCTCTCAGCAGCTGACACACAGGCTCTGCACCTGCCTGCACAGGACACCCGCTCAGACCTTCTCCCAGGATGGCCACTCTTGCCTCTACCACCCTGACCTGCCTGCCACCCTTCATCACTCCCAAGAAGTCCAGGCGTGGCAAAGTCTATGCCTCCTTCCTTTAAAAGTGAATGGTTGGGTGCTGCGTCTCACGCCTGTAATGCCCGCACTTTGGGAGGTTGAGGCAGGCAAATCACTTGAGGTCAAGAGTTCAAGACCGGCCTGGCCGACATGGCAAAACCCCATCACTACTAAAAATACTAAAATTAGCCAGGTGTGGTGGCGTGGGCCTGGAATCCCAGCTACTCAGGAGGCTGAGGCACGAAAATCGCTTGAGCCTGGGAGGTGGAGGCTGCCGTGAGCCAAGGCCGCACCACTGCACTCCAGCCTGTGTCTCTTTTTTTCCCACCCAAAATCTCATCCTGAATTGTACAGCCTGTGTCTCAAACAAACAAACGAACAACAAAAAGGTGAATGTCCAGGTCTTCTGCTCACCGAATGTGGAGGCGATGAGCTTTCCCCATGCCTCTGGCTAAGTGCAACTGTGAACCCTGACCTGGCACACAAAACATGCACAAGACAGGCACTCGAAGAGGCGGGGAGAAGGCGGCCCGCTGGGCTCGGAACCTGGGGAATGGCATTCCGGGGAGCCCCGGGCTTGCTCTTTCCTCATAGATCCCTGACAGATGAAGAAGCTAGCAACACAGAAAGACCATGGGATGGAAACTGCCCTCTGCCGCCCCCTACAAAAAAGTCCCTGCAAAAGTCTGCTGTCTCTGGCCAGAGACCCAGGGAAGGCGCAGTATAAAGAGACAAGAAATGCCTAGATAGGAACCGCTCCATCCGGCCAGTCACCAGGGGCCAGACTGCACCTCCACCCATGCCAGCAAAGGCCAGGTGGGGAGGCTGGACTCACCTCTGCCAGGCTGCAATGATGCACCCCAAACCCTACCAAGGTGGTGTTGGGAAGCCGTATATGCACACGTGTAAGGTCACTCCCAGAGCTGCCCACACACACACTCAGAACACAGCCGTATATGCACACGTGTAAGGTCACTCCCAGAGCTGCCCATACACAGAGACACTCAGAACACAGCCGTATATGCACACTTGTAAGGTCACTCCCAGAGCTGCCCACACACACACTCAGAACACAGCCGTATATGCACACGTGTAAGGTCACTCCCAGAGCTGCCCACACAGAGACACTCAGAACACAGCCGTATATGCACACGTGTAAGGTCACTCCCAGAGCTACCCATACACAGAGACACTCAGAACACAGCCATATATGCACACGTGTAAGGTCACTCCCAGAGCTGCCCACACACAGAG
>NW_022436951.1:40680793-40688472 GCF_009761245.1 Sapajus apella
AGCCGTATATGCACACGTGTAAGGTCACTCCCAGAGCTGCCCACACAGAGACACTCAGAACACAGCCGTATGTGCACACGTGTAAGGTCACTCCCAGAGCTGCCCATACACAGAGACACAGCCGTATATGCACACTTGTAAGGTCACTCCCAGAGCTGTCCACACACACTCCGAACACAGCTGTATATGCACATGTGTACAGAGTACCCCATGAGTATTTACAATTATTTTTTGTCCATGAATTAGAAGAAACACTATACACAGAACAAAAACAAAAAGGTAGATTAAGTCCTAACATATAAATAACTGCATTCAATGTCAACAGTCCAAAGACATCCATTAAAAGGACAGATAAAATAGATGAGAAAAACTGTGTGCCATGTGCAGAAAGTCACTTCAAATACGAGGACATCCGCAGGCCCCGAGGACAGAGGTGGAAAATCACACATCAGCCAGCATGGAGCAAAGAAAGCGGGAGCTACTGTCCTCCAGTCAGATGGCGGAGGCTGCAGAGCAAAGGACGTGACCAGGGACAGGCGCAGAGGCCACGGTAGTGTTCTGGGTCCCCTGGCAGCACAGACAGCCCCGACCTAACATTCAGCAGTCACAGAAGTCTAATTATTCTCCTTTCCAGGTCACCGTTACTCTGGAAAGCTGTTGAAAGGCCCTTAAACAGCTCGGTGGCTCCACAGGGTCCTTCCTCAAGGCAACCCAGACTTCCGGTCCTCCTTCCTCCGCAGGCTCCAGGTCTGTGAATGTCTGACACCTGCGAGCTGGGGGTCTTGTTATTGTGAGAACGGTTAAGATATACACCCTGGCCTCCCACACAGGGCTAAGGGCGTCTGCTCAGAACCACAGAATGTGATGTGGTCTGGAAATCAGGTCTTCGTCGATTTAGTTAAGATGAGGTCCCACGGGGTTAGGGAGGGCCGTAAATCCAATGACTGGTGTCCACTCTGAAGCCATATGGAGATGGAGTCAGACACACACAGGGAGAAGGCCGCATAAAGATGAACGCAGAGAACGAAACGATGGAGACACAGCCAAACAACGCCAAGGAAGGCCAAGGAGGGGAAAGGAAGGTGAAACAGGAACAAAGAACCAGGAAGAAGGCCGAGGATGACGCAGGATGCGGGCAGCCCCCAGAAGCCGGGAGTCATGGAATGGCTGCTTGCAGCCTTCTGTAGGGACGCGGCACTGTATCTTGGCCTCAGATTTTAGGGGTGAGAGAGCGGATTTGTGGTTTGAAGCACTCGGTTTGCGCTGGTTAGCAGCCCTGGGAGATCGGCACACACCTTCCAAGCTCGTGTTATGCCTAGATTACCAGATTGTAGTGCCCACGCCCACCTCAGCCTTCCTACAGGACAGATGTATCCAACTTTTCCATAAAGATTGGTGCACACATGCAAAGCAAGTAAAAAACCAAAACATGAGGCGCCCTACCCCCAAGTCTCTAGGACTAGTGGCGACTGCCCCAACCCTCAGGGCCAGGGAGAAGCAGCCGCAGGTGGGGCTCAGGGAGCTTCATGTCCCATTGCAGCCTCCCTGCCAGGCCAACCATGGGGGTCTGTCCTGAGCTGAAACACGGATACTTCCTCAGAATGCAAGGGCCACCTGTGCCTAAACTCTACCTGCAGGACAGAGAACAGAGTCATGAGCCCCCACTCTTCCAGTCAGCTCAGAGCACAGCACTGCGGGTCTACGTGGGAGTCAAGCGGTCAGCTGAACGTTTATTACAGCGCCAGACGCACGGAGGGTGAGCAGCTGCGGTCAGGGCTTTCCCTCCGGCCCCAGTATCACTCCAGCTTCCTGGTCACCGCGGTCCAAGCGAGAGCTGGGATGTGGGTTCGATGGGAACCTTGTTTTAACTTCCTAACACTAACTCAGTGAGGACTGTCTGGGACAAGATTCTGTAATATCTCCATGAGCCATGCAGAGGGCATGTGTGGTGGTGAAACTGGCATGGGTAGACAAAGGCAGGCCGAGTGGGGAGGAGATGCCCCCCAGCTGGCCGTCCTCCCTGGCGCAGCCAGCGCCCTGTGTCGTGCAGCAACAAAAAGCACCATCCTTGAAAAACAAGGGCTTGCCCGCTGTCTACCTCCAGGACCCCGGGGAGTGCAGATGCTCTGCAAGGGGAAGCGGGGCTGCTGACTCAGCTGCTTCTCGGGGCATGGCAGAATCCCGTCAGGGTAACGGGCTGAGAGCCGGCCGCCGCCCCACGCACCCGGAACACAGCATTTCTGTGAACAGATCTAGAGACAGAGACGAGAATGGCAACTTTTGGATGCTGTCATGTGAACACAGCTGCTCTAGGTTTTATAAAAACAGAAGCTGAAACTGGCTTGCTTCATGAGTAATATTAGATCTTTTCTTCTCTGAAATTCTCTGTCCGTTACATGGATAAGAATATTATTTCCCCACGTAAAATTTTATACGGAAAACAAATTTATTGTGACACATTTATTATAATAATCTCACAAGGTACAGAAAGGCTAGTAAAAATCACCCAAATCTCACTCCCGGAATCGCTTGGTCAATGTCTCGGTGAACCTCTTTCTACGAGAATCTCAAATGAGTTCTAGCCACAGCTGCATCCGGTGGGCATTCTATACAACTCTCTTGTTACTTGCTTTTCTAAATGCAGCCGTGTGTCATGTCCTTCCTCCACGTCAATAAATATCGGTCCCTGTCATTACTTCCTATGAATTCACACTACCTCACTGAATTAAGCACAAGAAAAAGAAACCTATTTCATCAGGCCCGTCTTTCCGTATAATTTGCCTACCATAAGCAGTCCTTTTAGGAGACCTTTGTGCATGACTTTCACGCCTGACAACCAGCTCCTATTACTAAGATACTGAGACGCTCCCTCCACTTCGGGATGCCCAACTGACCTCCACCCCAGGTGCTGTTCGACACACCCGGCATGCGACGCCTGCCTTTATGAAGGAGACCCCCCCTCTTAAGTTAATCTAAGACCACCTCCCCCTAGCCTTCTACATTGCATTTCAAAAGGAAAAGTTAAAAGTCAGCCAGAGGAGGTCGTGGAGGGACCGGCTGGCTCACAGGCCTCGAGGTTGAGGATTAAAACCCCCACTCCTGCTCACAATCCATCTTTAGGTCACGGGCATGGTATAGAGGAATTCTCCCCAGAAGGCACTGTTCTTGCTCAACTGCTCAGACCCCCACCTAGTCACGCCCCCCACGACCCTCTCACATGTGCACCTCTTAGACTGTGTGCCTCTGAAAGGGCCAGGGTTTTCTTTGTCAGGAGCTCGGCTGTTGAAGCAGCTCCCGGCAAATCCAGTGACCGCTTCCTTCCCTGTTCGGTGTGGAGAGGTTTGCTTTCGGCTGCTCCTGCTTCATTTACACATGACCACTGGCCTTTGCGTTTCTTCTTTCATAAATCACCTTTATGACTTTTCCCATGTCCCTCAAAGGTGGTGGTCTTTTTTATGCTGATTAATGTATGTTATGACCTATATTTTGATATATTAGAGTTTTTTTAAATTATTTGAGTTGTCAACAATTTCTCCAGTTTGTGTGTGGCTTTTCTGTTTTGAAGAAAAAAAATAGCTTCTGAAGTATTACGGCGAAAGGGAATGATAAAATAATTCTGCAGAGCAAAGGAGATGCCGGAGCACGGAAGAGCCGGGACACACGGCAGCTTCTGCACGGAAGAGCTGGGACACATGGCAGCTTCCAGCAAAGGAGACACAGGAGCATAGAAGAGCTGGACACATGGCAGCTTCCGCACGGAAGAGCCGGGACACATGGCAGCTTCCAGCAAAGGAGACGCCGGAGCATGGAAGAGCCGGGACACATGGCAGCTTCCGCACGGAAGAGCCGGGACACATGGCAGCTTCCAGCAAAGGAGACACAGGAGCACGGAAGAGCCGGGACACACGGCAGCTTCCAGCAAAGGAGACACAGGAGCATGGAAGAGCCGGACACATGGCAGCTTCCACACGGAAGAGCCGGGACACATGGCAGCTTCCTGCAAAGGAGACACAGGAGCATGGAAGAGCCGGACACACGGCAGCTTCGAGCTGAAGGAGGCCAGCAATTACACTAGACAGAAATGGACTAAAATCTTAAGGTAGGAGACAAAGAATTTTAAACTGGGTGGCAAATTTTCAGCTCTATTTTCCTAGGAGATGCAAAAGAAACAAAAGGCTACATTAAGCAGCAGATAAAAGGACCCAACAAACAGCATGCAAAGGTAACCAGACCAAGCCGGCAGCGCCCAGTTAAATACTGGCCAGATTTGAAGCAAGTTGTTAAAAGATTCAATTCGGTGAAAAGGTAAAGCCATTTTAAGATGAGAAACACTATCAGCAGAGCCTCAAAGGTAGTTACTTAAACACAAAAGAAGAGAGCAAGGACTCTGGGAGGAACCCGGGGCACCCGCTGTGGGGTCTCGCCAAGTGCCTGGCCAGCCTGCGCTGAAACCGGACGAACTCACACTCTGAGCAGAGGCAAGATGTTTCTAGAAACACATGCAGCGGGCCACGGAGCGAGTCTCCACAGACTTCCCACAAGTGAACGCATCTGAGGACGTGCTCAGACCACAGCACAGCTCAGCAGCAAAGTGTAAACCCCATACAGTTTAATAAACACACTTTTGTAAAATATTTAAAACAGAATGGAAACGAGAATATAACCTACCAAAATTAGTGAAATGCAGCTGAGAGAGATCAGACAGCTTCACAGCATTCGATACACACGAGAAGAGAAAAGCTGAGAAGAAAGTAGTCCACCTCAGAAGTTACACACAGAACAGTCAAATGAACAGCAAGAATGCAGAAATTGAAAATAACGAGCAGGAATTAAGTAGAAACCAAAAAGACACCAGAGTGGCCCACCAAGCTGCAGGTTACTCAAAAATACAAACGTTACCGACGACCTCTGTGAGGCTCAGCCAGGAAAAACAAAAGGCACCTATGACCATCAGCAAAGGGTGTCACTGTGAACCCCAGACACCGAAAAACCTAGAAGATACCTGAGCCACATCTCCAGGCCAGTAACTCTGAAAGTCTAGGCAAGACAGTCCAAGTTTTAGAAAAAACACAACCTAGACACTGGCTCAAGAAGAAACCTGAATGTCCTATAATTACTAAGGGAAACGAAACCTTGCCTCCCCACTTTCTGGAAACAAACCCGGGCCCAGAAGACTTCCCTGCAAGTTTCACCAGGCAAGAAACAGGAATCCCAATCCCAACAGAAAATGTGGGCAGTTTCCCAATGCTCAGTGAGCACAACCTGAGAGGACGACCCAAGAAGGGCAGTATTTAAATTAATGCCCAGTATGTAATTTCCCCAGAAGGGCAGTATTTAAGGCCCAGTATTTAATTCCCCCAGAAGGGCAGTATTTAAGGGCTATTAAAAGCAAGCCTTTTCCTACAGCCAGATCCACCTCGGAAGACAGGGGTCTGACTGAGAAACGTCATTCACATCCACGTTTACAAAAGCAGCAAGGCAGCCCAACACATGACGAAAAAGCAACTGGCACATTAGAGATGGGGGTACCTCTTTAGCCCAGGGTGGAGCTTTGGGGCCTCACCTCCCACCAGCGGCTCCCCAGGGGCTGGCCTGACGCCTGGCTGAGTCTTCGCTCCTCCCTTCTCTCCCCCTCCCAGGGGCCCCACTCCCTTGCCTCTCCCCATCCCTGGTTACTCTACATCCACATTTTTGATTTCCTGGCTTGGGTGCTGTTCCGTCTGGGCCCTTGTGGGAACAGCTCACAGATGTCTCCACGGTTCTTTAGAATCCGGGTGGCATCAATTTCCTCCATCACAACTGTCTCCATTTTGTTTTCACACCACTCCAAGAGGCAGCTTCAGCCTCCTTCCACCTCCACCTACCCCACCCAGAGACCTCTGGGATCCCTGCACCCCTTCTTCTCTCTCCCCACCTCCCAGACCTGCCAACTCAGCACCAGGGTGACAAGATCAAACTGTCCCTGCAGCTGGGGAACACAGCCTCCCATGCATGCCTGGGTAGCCTGCCACCGGAATGAACCAGTTCCCACGACCAGCTGCTCCTGCCTCGGCCTCCCTCCCCACACTGAGGGAGCCAGGTCTGCTGGGTAAGGCCCTCTCCTCAAGGTATTTTCCCCAGTGGGGTCCAGGATGACGCCCTCTGAACTCTCCCACATCCAAGGACAGCCTCCTCTCAGGATAAGGAATTTAACTTTGGTTATACGTGGGATTCCGGAAGATTGTGGACACCGTTTCGCTCTTCCAGCCTCCAGCGTCGAAGACTAAAGCTGGATGCCTGATTGCTGATCACTTTGCACTATAATTTCGTTTTCATCCATAAACTTAAAAGGTTTTCTTTTCTCTATGCTCTGAAGTTTAGAGTGTATTCTTTTTTAAACCAGCATCTACCTGGTTGTCTTTTCTCACCAATTCTGTGAGGAGCTGGGGAGCCCTGTGATCTGTGGTTTCCTTAGCTCGGGAAATCTGTTTCTGCTGTTCCCACCTCACCTTCCCTCCGCGGTGGTATTGTCTCCTCTGGAATTCCCATTCCTCACACGCCAGATTCCTGGATCATTCTAGCGAGCCTCCTTTCCCTTTCAAAATTTCTGCTTTTATTTTTGTGTTACACTATAATCCTCTTCTAAAAACACACTGTCCTTCATTTGGCCAGTACATGACTTCAATACCATCAAATCAGTGCTTCAATTCTTGGGTTTTAAGATTGGAGCTGTCAACGTAAGGACTAGGATGGAGAGAGGGTCCAGCTCTGCAGGCGGCGGCAACAGGAGGAGGCCGGCCTTCCCAGAGGACCAGCTGAGGCCCGCGGCTCCTCCTGCACTCACAACTCAGGAGCCCCTCGGCTCAGCTCTCTGAAGTGCAGCTGCATCTGCAAAGCAAGAGCACTTCTCCTCCCTGCCTGCCCCCTGCCCGTTCTTGCAGCCCATGTGGCCCCAAGGGCAAGAAACAGAATCAGCCGGGAAGGCACATGACGACATGCAGGAGGTGGCTGGGGCTCACAGGCAGAGGCCGCAGGAGGCGGCTGGGGCTCCCACGTGGAGGCCGCAGGGGGCGGCTGGGGCTCACACGCGGAGGCCGCAGGAGGTGGCTGGGGCTCACAGGCAGAGGCCGCAGGAGGCGGCTGGGGCTCACTGGCGGAGGCCGCAGGAGGCCGCAGGAGGCTCACTCAGGAGCAGACACTGCTTCCTCCCTCATGTCTTCGCATGCCCATGTGGATTTTCACCCGCAAAGCCCAGCCCATGAAAGACACAAACATACACATTTCAGCCACGACAGCAACATGGAATACCTTTATTCAGCACGAGGAATACCCTTCATACACAATCGGTGAGCCTCCCGCGCTCATCTTCCCGTGGAAACGCTCAGGTGGACGCTGTGGGAGCCCCGCGTGTCATGGCTCTAGCGGTGGTGCTGTCTGAACTGCAGCCCACAGTAGCCACATGTGCCCGTTTTTGTCTCTTTGTCCTGAAAAAAATTCAAAGGGAATGATGTCGTGTTTCCACATTCTCCTTCAAATCACGCATCTAAAATGTATGTGCAAAACTGAGACTGTCAGAAACATAAAAATACAGTTAGTGCTGAAGTAAGAACAGAGACGGTGGATCTTGCTTCCCCCCACCGAACCCCCGGCCTCGGACTCCCACCCGGGCTAGGCAGCCACCCCACCGAACCCCCGGCCTC
>NW_022436951.1:40688482-40710285 GCF_009761245.1 Sapajus apella
CCGGGCTAGGCAGCCACCCCACCGAACCCCCGGCCTCAGACTCCCACCCGGGCTAGGCAGCCACTGCACCGAACCCCCAGCCTCAGACTCCCACCGGGATAGGCAGCCACCCCACCAGACCCCCGGGGATGTCGCCATTAGCTGCAGCCATGACCCATGCACCACCCACACCTCACCCTCCTGGGGCTGCGGCGGGTGCTGCACAGGACCATGAGGCGCACCCAGGCGGGACCCGCGGGGCTGGGGCCCAGGAGAGGGCAGCCGGGTGCCCAGTCCTGCCCTAGGCTGCTTGACCATTTATGCCTGTTACACTGTCCCCTTTCAGGACAGGCACCAAGATAATGACAGCTTTTAACGAAGGTCAGCTCTAAGGAAGTTCAAGTCCTGTAACAGGAACACCAAGCCTGGCAGCTGCCTGAGTCCCTGAGTGTTCCGTGGCGCCCCCTCCCTCCCTGCACCCCAGGTCCACATCCCAGCTTCAGCCACGGCCTCCTCCTCTGGTCTTGTGTTCCTTTTTCTCAATGGTCCTGTATGTGACACTCATCAACAGGCATAAAGGATTACACAGGGACTGTACAACATAAACTGTGTGCCCCCCAAAGTCCTAGCCCCCGATGTGACTGCATTTGGAGCTGGGGCCTTTAAAGAGGCAATTAAGGTAAAATGAGGTCATACAAGGGCCCTGGTCCAGTCTGCCTGGTGTCCTCTGAGAAGAGATGAGGACAGACACCCACGAAGGGACAGTCCTGTGAAAACACAGACAGGAGCCCTCATCTGCAAGTCCTGGAGGCCCCAGGGAGGAACCAACCGAGTGGCAGCGTGGCCTTGGACAGCGGCCCCCAGTGCCGTGGGAAGTACGTGTCTGTTGCTTCCGGCCCCGGCCTGTGGTGCCGTGTGTAGGAGCCTGAGCTAAGATGATGACCAAACCGAGAAGAGCCAGAGAGGACGCAGACGCCTGAGCGTCGGAGAAGAGGAAGGTGGACATCAGGGCTGACCCAACGAAGCACGCATCCACCGCTTCGCAGCTGGAAGGGGTTCTCGGACACGCCGCTGTGGCTAGGCCCTGTACTGTGGGGCCGTGCAGTGAATGTGCCGCAGTGTGAACCCTGTAACGGCTGCCTCGGGAGAAGGGGGCAGAAGGAACAGGCACCGGGAGTGAAGGGGAGCATGGGGACCTGCAGGCTGCGCTAGCGTGCGCGCTGGTGGCCAGCTACGCACCAAGTTGATGTACACTTTCGGGTGGCCCAGCGCGCCTCCGCCGCCATCGCACGAGATCACCCGAGTCTCCACCTCGCTCACCGGCTGCTCTGCTATCAAATCAATGCCAAAGTTTTCATTCACCTGGAACAAGAAGAAAAACTTACATAAACAAATACACAAACTTGCTAACTTCATACAATTTAAGCCCCACACACAAACCCATGAACCATCAGCACAGATCTATGGTGCGTGCTTCATGTAACTACTATCACCATAGACCTTCATGACTCACAGGTAATTAAATTTAGGGTCTACACACACATTTACTTTTCATTGGAATAAATGAAAGTTTATTCCAAATAAGTTCTGAACTTAGAAGTGCTGCAAGGAGCAGAGCAGCGGAGGCTTCCCCTCGGTCGCCCGTCTGACTCGGCACTCGCTGGCTGCCAGGAGCCTGTGGGCTCTGCATGCCCTCCTCTCCCCACCACACTGCCCCATCCCACCCCAGAGCACCTGCACCGCACAGGCCTTTCCCCACAGGCTCCTGTGTGCGTATCAGAGGAACATTCTCTCACCAACGATGGAGCAGATGTTTCTAAAATGCCGAAAACGCCACCTGCGCTGCAATCCACGAGACCACAGCGTCTCGCCGGCTTTCCCAGTGCTGAACACTGCTTAGATCACTCCTAAGTGTTTTCTCCTGTTTGCTGCCACCGTACACTGGGTCTCCCCATCCACTGTGTCTTCCACCTGATCATTTATGACTTGCGGGAAAGACTCTGGTAATTTCACCTCTTGCTTGCGTGCTGATGCTTTTGAGTTACAATCAAAATGGAATGAAAAAGATGTCTCCACACCACCGTGGGGTGAAGGAGGACACAGGACTATGTGGAAATGCCAGACAGTGGGTAAGCGGACAGAAGGCTCCCACTCACCGGCGTGGGGAAGACGAGGGGTCGGCCTACATAGTCACTAATTTATACAACACCCAAAGGAGAAACCACTGAACAGTTACTACTGTGAGAAGGACATGAGCATGACGGTTAGCCTTTCTTTGAAGTTTTATAAATTTGACTCTGAAATCATGTTTTACATTTTTCAAAGTCATAAAACTAAACTTTTAAAATGACAAAAAAGAGACAAATGAACCTAAGGAATTCCAAGAAACTATAAGAGAGAGTAACAGGAACATTTCTAACAAGACACATCTTAAGAATAAAAACACTTCCAAGGCAAATGAAACTACTATTGAAACAACGGGACTTTCGGTGTGGGGAAGGAACTAGAAGAGACGTCAGCTCACTGGTCCGGCAGAAAGAAGTCTCGTGACCCTGAATTGAGTGTGTAACTCATCCCGCATCTGATGACCACACACACCCCTCCTAGCTCCATCCCCAGGACCATGATGAACCCAGTGGCAATGAGTGCCCCACTGCCCACACGGTGGTCTCTAAACACCCCTTCGCACCAAAGGGAAGGGACTGGGTTCTTTGAAAAATGCCTGATTCTGGGCCCAGGGCAGGAAATGGTACAGGATGAACTGCAGGCACTGTATTGTGGCACAAGTCAAGGAAGTTTTAAAGGCAACTAAGGTGTGTCAACCTGGGTAAACCTGCCACATGGGATGATCTGGGATACCAGAAATTGGAAGGACAGGTGGATTATAACTGCAAAGGACAGAAACACAAATATTTACACCCATGATTCATAAACATGTTTAAAAAACTCATTAATTACCTTACTAGGCACTATGGTTTGCATGTGCTCCCCCAAAGTTCCTGTGTTGGAAACTTAATCCTCAATGCAACAGTGTTGAGAGACAGGGCCTTTCAAGGTGCTGAGGTCACGAGGGCTCTGCCTCATGAGGGAGTCTGGCTGCCCTCACAGGTGGTGGCCGGGCTCCTGGTGGAAGGATGAGTTCAGTCCCCCTTCATGCACACTCTCCCGGCCTTCCACCTTCCACTGTCACCAGACACGGCCTCAGCCGTGCACCTCTCAGCCTCCAGACTGTAAGAAACAAATCTCTGTTCTTTATGAATTACCCAGTCTCACGTAGTCTGCTATAGCAACACAAAACAAACAGACACTAGAGAATCAACCCATCAAAGGCTGGTAAATAAAGAGAAAGAATCAAGTATTTCTTCTGATTTTCCTACAGAAACTTTACCTCAGGACCAAACTTTCTTTTGATATAAGTATTCAAGCTAATAAGACAGATCAGATCATCATTTTACAACCCCTTATGAAATCACAGATGTGGGAGATAATGATCAAAGTCTCTTTCTACAACCAGAATCGATTATGTACTATGTGGCTCCTGATGGAAGGCACATTACCTACACAGCAGTGTCACCAGGAACAAAACACCGACCCTCAATCTGATCAAGCCTCAAGATCCAACTATCTCCCAAACCACGCAGAGACAAGAGCAAGTTCACCAGCACGACAGTGATGTGGTCAGGAGGTTCCAGCCGTGGGGACTCGACAGAGGAAAGGACCTGGGCGCTCTCACGAATAAATTTTCCAATGAGAAAAAGGACAGAGCGGGGGGGTCCATGGGAACCTACAGTTTAAAAGAGACTTAAGAGACACCAACAACTGCAAGGCAGGAACGCACTTGGGCTCGGAGTCGCACGATCACATTAAAACCATGCATGACCAAGAACATTCAACACCACTTAGATATTTAGTTTAAACGACTTATTGTAACTTTAAGGTGTAATATTGTTGTCATGTTAATATATTGTTATTTATTTTTTCTACTTTCCTGTAAAATCCAAATGTTACTATCTTTTGACTGTATAGTTAATCCTTGAACGACTCAGGGGTTGGGGGAACCACCCCGAGTGCAGCTGAAAATCTGCTAACTATGGACTCCCCCACACTGAACTACTCACAGCCTGATGCTGACCAGAGTCTTTGCCAGTAACATCAACAGTCGATTAACACATATTTCGCATGTCACAAGTATCAAATATTGAATTCTTAGAATAAAGTAAGCTAGAGGAAGAAAATGCAATTAAGGAAATCGCAAGGAAGAGAAACTATCGACTGTCGTGAGGTGGAAGTGGATCACCACACAGGTGTTCACCTCATCATCTCCACATCGAGCAGGCTGACGGGGAGGAGGGGAGGGGTTGGTCCTGCTCTTGGGGTGGGGGGGTTGAGGGTATGCAGAGGCAAAAGAAAAGCCACTTATTGAGTGGACTCACAGTTCGAACCTAGGTTGTTCAAGGGTCAACTTATACACGGATAAATTTAGACTCGATAAACATGATGTCAAAGATCCACTTCAAACTTACTAGGGGCTGGTGGGGCCGGGGTGGAGGCAGGGCAGAGCTGAAGTCACACTGGCCATTCTGACACCTGTCTCGGTTGGTATAACTGTCGAAACTGACTGCCTGGGTACATGGGAAAGGGAATCCTTAGACCTCCCCTCCGTTTCAGTTTATGCTTTTTAAAAAGCAGTAAAACATCCTGGCTTTGCAAATAATGTATGTTATGATACTCATAATGGCAAATTTGGGAACCCAGAAAGGGGACATGCCTTGATTTCCTCTGACTGTAATGAGGCAGCCCCTGTCAGCTGCCCCCGGGAATAATCAGTGAGTAAGTGCCAGGAAGACGAGGCATGAAGCACCGGGAAGCCACGGGAAGTGGAGCGCAGGCGTCTGCGCATGGAGAGGGAAGGAACTCAACTCTACACCCCCAGCAGGCCCTGAAGTCCAGGGATGGGGGTCTACCAGCACGTCCCCTCCTGGACGGCCAGCTCCACCGAGCATGACACAGCCCTCCCTCTGCCTCCAACGCTGCTCGGGGGTTCCCCGGTTTGACAGCACAGCCGGGAACCTTGCATTCCTCCTATGGTCCCCACCTCAGAGTGGAAGCAGCCACAGGGCTCGTCACCAAGTCACCCACTTCTGGAGGCGAGACTCATTCAACGCCACAGAGTCACAGAAAACACACACAGTGGGAGGCAGACACCACTCTTTCCCTTACAGATACATTTTGGACAGGTTTATTTTTCAAGAGATTCTGTCAGTTACAGATGACCATTCTGTAAAGTTTTCCTTGAAGGTCTATTTCCAGAAACACAGAAGGAAGTTAGAGGAAAATGAAGCCACATTAAAGCAGAGCCCTGAGCGGGGTGGTGCTGCTGGGCTGTTTCGCCCGCTCCTGTGACACGGGCGTCTGCTGCCAGCCTGGCGCTTCGCCTCACACCAGCGCCTCCAGCTCTGACGTGCGCGATGTTCTGCTCACCCCTGCCGCGGGCGAGGCAACTAACCAGACAAATGAAGCCTTATGGTGTAAATAATATGGTGTCTGCCTAAGTGACACACTGCCAGGCCCCCATCATGACAGTTGGAGAGACCGGCCGCCTCCCCACAGGGAGGGCAGCTGACGCCGCGACACTGGTGACTGACGTGGGATGTCCTCCTGTCATTTACCGTGCACAGCTCAAGGGTGACCCTGACCACCCATCACGAGCAAACGTCTGGCTCCAGGAGCTCAGTGCAAATGCAGGAATACAAAGAACCGGCAGTGAACACACCCAGCCACAACAAAGAGCCTCGCTCCAGGTTCAAACCCAAGGCTCCATCTCACTGGGCGCTCTAGGTTCTCAAGACTCCATTCTCACCTGCTTTCACCTGGGGAAAGGTAAGAAAGGCTGAGGAGCACTGCTGCAGTTCACAAGGGAACCCTGGGAGAACTGCCACGGCAGCCCGCACGACATCTCTCGTTAAGCACACGGCGCATCATACAGTGAACTGTCCAACAACTGTCACACGCGTCCTCTGCAGGTCACTAATGTAAAAATGGGAAGCTCTCTCTCCACTGACCTCTTGATCATCAACTGACTGGGCATAAAAACATCTAGGTTTAAATCTTTAGGAGTGAAAGTTCTATGACATCAAACTGAGACTACAATTATTAAAGATAAAATATAAAATGTATGATTCTGTGACACAGCATCAAAACCAATGCAAAGGGAAATAACCACGCAGCGGAATCATCGGTGTTCTGTAGAACACCCACCCCATGAATGCAGATGTATAGATTCAGAACATCGGCCATTTTTAACATTAATGCCAATAACTATATTTAGCTAACCATACACGTGTATATATGTCTGTGTAAGTACATAATTCTTAAATCACAGGACAAACTGAACTTTTCATCCAAATTAATTTTTAAACTAAGTATTTCCATAAAAATGCTCTAAACCACAATTGAGTTGTTTGTACATGTTCACACTTGCTTTGAGAATAGTGGAGTCCAGCGACTAATTTTGCCAATGCCTTGGAAGAGAAAGAATCACCAGACACAAAGACACAACAGAGAAGCAAAGAGGAAGCCCGGAGCTGCGCGAGGGAGGAAATGAAGGCCCCTCTAGCCGACTTACCCACGAAGCCACCAGCGTGTCAACCTGGGGCTCATGAATCCATAGTTCCAATTACTTTCCTCTGGGTCCGGGGATACATAAACCTGACTTTATAACCATTACTTCTGACAGTCCAAGCCTTTCTAAAGGAAGCAGAGGCCTATGGTTCTTATTAATCCAAAAGGTTTCTTTTCAAATCTGACTGCCTTTGCCCCACTGTAAAGATGGCGTATTTGGGAGGGAAGTTGGGAGGAGGAGCACATGGAAGCAGAAGCCACAGAAGAGCTCTGGAGAGCAGCCCCGGCGTACACCAAAATGCCTGGGCCTCAAACCCTCCCTAAAGGATGCCCAGGCTGCGTCAAGCCAGAGACAGGCTCAGGCAAACCTCCCCCTTAAACCCTCCAAGGATGGGCCTGAACGCAGCACAGAGCTCTCCCCGTGTCACCAGCCAGATGATCTGCAGAGGAGGAGGGCAGAATTCCAAGGCCCCTCGAGTTCAATCTTCCTCTCACTTGTGTGACCTTCTCAGCCACTGCCATCTGACTGGGGGCCTCACCCTAGCACTCATCCCTGATTCCCAGTCCTGCCTCCCACCTGGGGCTCCAGCGGCACCAGAGGGTCAGTGCACCCACCACACGGGAACTTTTGCAGCTTCCTCCTGGTGACGCCACCTACTCCCCTGGCCCCGGTCCTAAGAAGAGTGGCTGCTTCTTGCAGCTGCCGACCCCTGGGTCCCTCAGCACTCCCTCTCAGCTCTCTGGCATCCCTCCTGCGGCCAGCAGCTTGCACGTACAAGGGCCAGCATGGTTCGGGTGGTGCTGTGCTGGCCTCGAGACACTGCTCAGTGTCGGTGAAAGATGTCACAAGTCTTCACTGCTGATCTGAGGCGTCCTGTAGTCCTGGGTGATAACACGAGTTACCGCCACAGGTGTGCAGAGCCTCCAAAGGTGCCGCGTGGGCCCAGCCTCAGGCTCACTCGCTTCCCCATCTGAGGGTGCCCTGCCCTGCTGGCCTCCTGGGAGAAACAAGAATGAGCGATGCCAGCCACAAAAGCCACAGGGAAGAACCTCTGGTCGATTCCCTGCATGGGCCTAAAGCTGCTTCCCCCTCAGGTTTTTTTTTAAACTGCAGTAAATACACGTAACATAAATGTGCCACCTTTAGCATTTCTAAGGGCACTTACTGCGCAGCCCTCACCACCACACATCTCCAGAACCTTCCACCTCCTAAACTGAAACCCTGTTTCCATTCAACACTACCTCCAAATTCACCCCGCCCCCGGCAACCACCAGCTACTGTTACCTCTGAGAGCCAACTCTTCTGGTCCCTCACATAAGAATCACGCGGGACGCTTCCGTGACTGGCTCATTTCACTGAGCGCAACATCCTCCGGGTTGATCCATGCTGCGGCATGTGTCCAGTGTTCTTCCTGCTTACGGCGGAACAATATCCCACCGTCTATGGACAGATCACATTCTGCTCATCTGCTGACAACGGACCCCCAGCGGCTTCCGGGTTTCTGTTACAGTGAACAATGCTGGGATGAGCACGAGTGGACCCCAGACCCTGCTTTCAGTTCTTCTGGGTACACACTCAGAAGTGGACCCGCTGGATTGGATGGAAGTCCTAGGTTCAACTGTCTGAGGAGCCCACAGGCTGCTTTCCTTAGTGGCTGTGTCATTTTACATTCCCAGCAGCAAGGCACAAAGTTCCAATTTCTTCACGTCGTCACCCAGGCTTGTTTTCTGTTTTGAGGATCTGGAGCCACTGAAAACTACTTGGTAGTTTTCCTCTCTCTCCAGCGCTACTCAATTATTTCCATTAACGAAATCTGCACACACTCTTCTCAGGACAGAACTTCACATCATCACAACAAAACAGCATGCCAAGTAGACATCGGCACTGTGGGCAGCTGCTCCTAAACCTGGAGGCGCCATGCACCTCAGAGCCTGCTACCCAGGAGCAGAGAACCAGGCAGGTGAGATCTCTGAGGAACAGAGAGCCAGGCAGGTGAGATCACAGGGTCACAAATGGACTCAACCCTGACTGCCAGGTATCGAAGAAAACATCCAGAATCTTGCTCTGCCCTGAACGCCCAGCTGTGGGCTGTGCGGGTGGGGAGTGACTCAGCACTGCAGAACACTTGGAGAGAGAATCTATCCCACTGGTGGGCAGACGAAGGCACAGGCTAAAGCCCCGGCTGTTCCGTAACCTGACACACAGGGGGAGTGGGCTGCACAGAGCCACACGCAAGGGATCCCAGCCTCCCGAAGCCCCGGCTGCTCCGTGATCCTGACACATGGGTGGAGAGGCCTGCACAGAGCCGCACGCAAGGGATCCCAGCCTCCTGATGTTCTGGGTTTGCTGCCTAATTCCTTTTCAAAAAATGAAAGAAAAAACCTTGTGTATGGACACTAACATTTAAATTCAGTACTTAATCCCTCATCTACAGGGATTCAAAGCCCATGTGCCAACGACATAAGTCATGGAAGCACACAGCCCTCATAAACCCATCAGCGCGGGAGCCTGAATCCAGATGCGGCCAGGCAGGGCAGCCCCAGCTTCTGACCAACTAAGCAGATGACGCTGTCTCATACCTGGCCATGAGGCTGCTGCAGTGCATGACCACTACCACTACACCTCACTGTAGACCTCACCCAATCACCTCTTCTATTACAGGACAGGACACACCTGCTTTTAATTTTACATGTATGACTATAAAGCAATGAAAACTTTTCCATCAACAGTGGAGAAATACCTCCAAGTCCATTCCAGCCCTCCGCCTCATTCGTGTGACCCAGGGTGCTACCTACTCCAGAACCACGTGAGGCCTGACTTCTGGTCCCTTCCTTCAGGGTTGGGGGTGGGTGGCACATTCTCCAGCCAGGCCCAGGGGCCATGGCTTCCTTTGCAGGCACCCCCGGTCAAAACTGGGCAGGAACCACACAGAGATACTTTCCACTTTTTCCTGCAAAGACCAGTTCAATTACCCAGCTTCCTGCTATCGTTGTCCTACAGGTCAAGTTTAGATTCAGTTTATTCTTTCTCTTTTTTTGTTTGGAGATAGGGCATTGCTCTGCTGTCCAGGCTGGGGTACAGTGGCATGATCTCGGCTCCCTGCAGCCCTAACCTCCCAGACTCAATGATCCTTCCACCTCAGCCTCCCACGTACCTCAGACTACAGGCATGTGCCAGCATGCTGGGCTCATTTTTATATTTTCTGTAGACACGGGGTTTCACCATGTTGCTCAGGCTGGTCTTGAATGCCTGGGCTCAAGCAATCACCCCACCTTGACCTCCTAAAGTACTAGGAGGACAGGCATGAGCCTATTGTGCCTGGCCCAGTTTACCTTTTAAAGTATTACCTGACAAAACTAGAGGGACAGTCTGATCGGGGGCTGTCAGGGGTTGGGAAGAAAGAGGGATGAGCAGGTAGAGCACAGAGGATTTTCAGGGCAGTGAACTCTGTACAATACTGTCATGGTGGACACATCACTACACATCTGCCCAAACCCTAGAATATACAACATCAGGAGTGAAACCTGTGGACTTGAGTTAATCATAATGTATCAGTATCAGCTCATCAGCTGTGATAGAGGCAGCACACAAATGAGACATGGCAGTGAACAGCAGAAACTGAGGGGGGCGGGGTGCTGTGAAAACTCTACTTTCTTCTACTTTTTCTGTAAATCTAAAAGTGTTCCAAAACAATTAAGTCTTTCAGAAGCCAAAAAACTACTATTATAAATAGTGCTAAACACAAATTTGTGCTGAAAGGAGAGCTTGGCAGGATGCCCACTCATCATGTTATAAACACGCCTTGAACCTCCAAGGTGTGATGCCAAGGCATGCCCCGGACACTCGGGATGCTGAATGGGGGGAAGGCACTGGAGAGGCTGGGCCGGCTGGAGCACTGAGGTCATAGCCAGGACGGCCTGGGTAAGCTGCCGTCACAGGCACGACTACCACACTCTCCTGCACCCAACCTTACTGGCTTCACCAATCCTGATTCTGTTTGGTTTCTTTTTAAGTTGTTTCCATGCTACCCTGTGCTACGCCAACCAGAAATCAGAAGCTACACAAAGAATGTTCAGCAGAGAGGTGTTTGTGACTGGGACCCACGTATTTGCTACATCACAGCAAGAACTGAGTTAGGGAGCTGGGTTGGGTGCCAGGTTGCAGGAATGAGCACAATGGTTTCAGGAACAATCTGCTCTGGAAATGTTCTATCTGGGGCTCCTACCTTGTCCCCACAACCCTGCCACGACACCCACAAAGCAGGGATGTAGAGTGCAGCGACTGCCTCAGTAACAATGACCCATTGACGCCCAGGAAACCTGAGAATGGGCACCACATCACACTGGGAGAAAACTCCCCTTCTCCACGATCACTGCCAAAAGAAACCAAAGGGCCTGTGAATCCTCTCAACATCCATTGGTTTCCACCTTCCAAATGTCAAGTCCATGTACCTAACAAGGATGACCACGATAGCCTGCACACAGAGGAAACGTCCCATTCCCAATGCCATGGGCTCCTCTGTGTCAATCACTGCGCTACAGCACTGGAGAAGGTAGCATACAGAACAGATGCTTCTACTGAGAATACACTAACAATTCAAATAAACAAAACAAGGCTTTCTGAGGATGGAGAGGAGCAGGGCTCGCCATATGTCACCACGTACTAGACAATTACATGTGATCTCACTGGAGACTTATGATTCTACTCAAAACATTCACAGGGTTTCCATTTTACAAATGAGAAAACTGAACCTATGCTGTGATTCCACCTCACAATTGTCACACTGCAAGTCCACACGGCTTCTACTCCAGAGAGGCAAACCCACTAGACATGACCCCTCTCCACCACCATGATCCTGGCAGACATCACTAATCAATCACGACATACTCTTTCACTCAATGTGGATCAAGCCCCAAGATCTTTCTCAACCCAACATTCAAGGGCATTGTCAAATAATCAACCACCATAAAACAAACTTCTCTGACACCCACTCATCAAATCATACAACAGTGAACCAAATGAATTTTGAGAATGTGAATTTACATTCAATTCATGATCATGTGAGCTTCACCGGAATGCCCTGGAGCTCCAGGACAGAAGAAAAACTATACACTGGGAATGGATAATGTAACCAAGATTAAGGGAGAAGGGAAAATATATGATTTAAGGATCGTTAAGGTGTTAAGAAGAAGAACCAGGCTAACCAAAGTGGGAAAAAGAATGAAAAAAAAAAATTCCAGAAACATGGAAGCATGCCTGAGCTAATTAAGAATTCAGGGGCTCACAGACATGAACGATAGGTAGTCAGGTTTAAAAAAAAAGGCTGATTTAGGCAGAAGGATTCTAATTTCAACATTCTTTCTCCAGTGGTCACTCAGAGATGATCTGAACTGATCTTCCTTCACAATGTATAGAGCTAACAGACCCACTAAGGAAAGAAAAACTCATGTGAATTTTCAGCTTATCACTGTGAGTCCCTGTAAAAGCACATACTAATTTATTTGGTGAAAACTATGAAAAACACACCTCCTCCAGGTTGTTAAAAGAGTAATTTTTTAAAGTTGATACAGAATAAGGCATGAGTATTTAAAAAAAGATAACTTCCACTTATATATAAACCAGAACTACAGTTGCCATGTTATGTAATGTATTTCAGGGGGAAACAAGACACAAACAGACACAATTAACATTAGAAGGTAGAATCCCATCCAGAGCTGCTAGGGTCCTTGCAATAGGGGGAGAATTTATTTAAATCTTATATATTAATTTTTATTTCTTGTTGGTTATATAAAAGTTTTATGAAAGCTTACCTCTCTTCATTAAAACTTTTACTCACCTCTTTCTGACGACCTACAAACCGAACTCTCCTGTAGTCTTTTTCATCATAAACCTGGAAAAAAAAAAACAAAAAGACCATGTGTGACTTTTACAGCCTAATTCTGAAAAAAGTGACTTCGTATCAATCATAAATACTACAGGTGAGTGTTTTTCTTAACTTTCAGGCCATTGATGGAAAGTCAAACAAGTGAGGGGCACAGTACACAGTTAATCAGGAACATTTTTAGCAAGATACCTGGGATGAAAACGGGTGAGCACCTGAATCAGAGAGCAGCATAGAGAAGTAGCCCGGGAAGGTGAAGCTAAGGAGGAGAGACAAGTCCCCACCGAGGAGAACCGCCCCAGCCTTCTTTCGCATATGGCCAGCTGGCTTTATATAATCCCTCTTAATAAATCTCCTAGGACACATTTACCTTTGTTCTTCATTTTGGCTTACAATATTTGTGTGCTTTGGACAACAACCGACTTCTCAGATTACTAAAGTTTATTATTGAATATTACACAAATTCTAAACGCTGACCCAAAAAATCAGCGGCCACGGACCGCCTACGGGCAGTCACTCCACAGCAAAGGCTGCCTGCCGGGGAGCCTTCCCGTTCCAGAGCCCGCAGGCCCCGGGAGGACGAGACCCACCGCTGCCGGCCGCCGTCACCGTCCCGACCCGCAGGCCCCCTTCCCGGCGCGTGAGCGACACAAGCACAACCTTACCACGACCTGCGCGGCCGCTGGTACAGAACCAGAGCCGCGTATGCCCGGCGAGCCCACCGCCACCAGCCGCCGGAGGTGCGGCCGGAGGAAGAGGAGTCTTGTACCCAGCGGCCGTTACCTGGCCAGTGTGTGTGATCTTCTCCCCGGTCGGCGAGACCTGCACCCCGAAACACCTGGCGCCGAGGGGCAGGCTCCGCGCAGCCGCGCCGGACTGGCACAACAGCCGGCAGAAGGTCGCCGCTGCTGCCGCCATTTTGCGCGGCTGACCTTTGACCCGGCGCAACGTCGCTCTTAGAGCCGACGCATGCGCACGGCTTCTGTCGGCGCCCATACTCCCGGGACTTATTTCGCTCTGGGGAGCGCGCGCGGGTCGGGGCGGAGGGTGCGCATGCGCTGCGCAGGTGGCGCCTCTGGCCTCGAACTCCCGACCTCAGGTGCTCCTCCCGCCTTGGCCTCCAGAGTGCTTGGATTACAGGCGTGAGCCACTACACCCGGCAATGGTGCAGCCTCTGGCGATTGCAGCCTCAAGTTGGAGCTAGGGCCGGGATGACGCAGGCCGCGGTGTGCGCAATCTTCAGCTCTTAGGAGTTCCCAGTGGTTCTTATTTAAGGGACAGGCAGGGGAGGATGTAAACTGAAAAGACATTATTTATGTTCCTATGGTAACCGATAATCATGAGACGTTTACATATCAAAAACTTTTATTGTGTGAAGAAGTCTACTGCTTAGCAGAAGAGACTGGAAGTGCATTCTCCTGGTTCAAGGCAAGCATTCCTGTGTGAGGTTCTGGGGAACCGCGGAGGAAGAGTATATTTGGAAGATTTCTGCAGCAGAGCTTAGTACGCCAATTGACTTTATCCAGCATGCAAACACAGCCTCTAAAAAGGCCCATTTTGTTCAGAGCCGACTTGGGTATAAATCCCAGCTTAACGCTCCAGCATCCAGCTTTTATTTGCTGTGGTCAGAGCCTGAGGACCAGGTGACTCCAAGAACAAAACACTAGAGATGCATGAGAGGCCGGGGAGACGAAGAGGGAGAAAGGCGGTGAGAAACAAGAATGCACAGAAAAAGCCCCGGAAAACTGGGAATGCTGTCCCAGTAAACGTGGTGGTCAGGGGCAGATTTGTCCTGGAGCTGATAAACTCCGCAGGCCCGCCTGGTGTTCGCCGAGTCAGGAGTGAAAAGTGGACGCTGCGATGCGCCCGAAGCGTTGGGGCCTGCACGGAGCGCGGGGTGGATGCAGCCACCTCTGCAACTCACCTGGACACACGCAAAGGGAGGCGGGTGGAGCCACGGGTACATCCCTGAAAAGGCAGGGATAAGCGAGTTAACTGTAGAATCTAGGTGGCAAGTACACGGGTGCTCACTGTAAAGGCCTCCCCCTTTTTCTGTATGTCTGAAGTGTTCCATAACGTCGGGGAAAACAGCCGTACCCAGTTGGAACCACTGCCGGTCTCCACTCGTTTCCCGGAGCCCGTTGACATTTCTCCCGGGAAGTCCCCTTAAAAACATGTCCTCTTTCTCAGTTTTTTGACTTTGGTACTTGTCAGCTTCTTCTAAGGTCTAATGGGTTGTAATTTCTTTTTGGTTGCCAATATCCATTTTCCTCCCTGTTTTTCGCACCTTTTACCGGGAGCGCCCCAGTCCCACCGCACAGGTGTGCCCCTGCCCGCAGGGAGTGCGCAGTCTGCGAGCCTCGGTCTCCAGCGCCTGCGCACTCGCGGCTGCGCCTCTGCGCCCGCCACTGGACGTGGGCACGCCACGTGACTCCCGCCGCCATTTTTCTTCCTGGCAGCGGCGTCCGCGTCCCAGTGCGCAGGCGCAGGCGCAGGCGCGGGCCGAAGGCTTGGGGCTCGGGACCGGCGCTGCCTTCTCAGGTCAGGGGTCCCGGGTTGGAGAGGCGGGGGCCGGCCACCTTGGGTCCCCTAGGCCCGTCTCCCCGAGTGGGCCGCTGTCAGAGAAGCGTGGGCCGGGGCCTGGCGGTGTCGGAGGGTCGGGTGGGGGGCGGGTCCGACCTCGGGCGGCGGGAGGGGGTGTCGAGCGACCCCGGGGCGGGGGGGACCCCGCGGCTTCCGAGCGCGACCCCACAGCCAGCGCGCAGAGCCTGCCCCGGGGTCGCGGTGTCCTGCGGGCGCTGCAGACCCAGCTCCTCCCAGCCCGGGCCGCTGAACCGGGGGGCCCCGGGCGCGTGGGGAAGCAGGGGCGGGCGGCCGGGCTGCCAGGGCCCCGAGCACTTCCCAGCGGAGGCGGGGCGTTGCGGCCTCGGGGTTTTGTCCTGAAACTGGCCCGAGGGGTCCCTGGGACTGGGGAGAGTGGGACGGAGGGGTCGTCAGCCGAACCGCCCTTGACCCGGCGTGACTGTCGGAAAGGGATGCGGCCTCAGCGTAAGGGCCTCCCGGCCGTTCAGCCGCTCCTCGGCCTCGCGGGGCTGCGCGCACCCGCCGACACCGGCAGCGGGCGGGAAAGGGAAGGCAGCCGCCGTGCAGGCCCTGACTCTCCTGGCACACTTGGCCGATTAAGGCAGCTGAGCCTGTGGTCGAGGCTGCAGCTGTTGTGGAAACGCTCTCCGACCCCGCGGTCGCTGCCTTCCCAAGCCTCAGTGAAACGGGAAAGGACGCCTTAAATAGCGGGTGGAAACACAGGAGAAGCTGTAACACCTTTTTTCCCCCCTCCCATAGATCGCCACGACATGGCAACTCTTTTAATAAGGAAAATGGTGAACCCTCTGCTGTGTCTCAGTCGTCACACACTGAGGCCTCCAGCCCTCTCCACGTTCCTGTTGGGATCCCTTCGAGGTGCGGCCCCCGTGGCTGTGGAACCGGGGGCAGAAGTGCGGTCATTTCTCTCCCCCGGCCTCCTGCCGCACCTGCTGCCTGCGCTGGGGTTCAAAACCAAGGGTGTCCTTAAGAAACGCTGCAAGGACTGTTACCGGGTGAAGAGGCGGGGCCGGTGGTACATCTACTGTAAAACCCACCCGAGGCACAAGCAGAGACAGATGTAGTCCCTTCCCTCCAGTCACGCACATTCTCGTCATCGGGAGTGCTTGTATCTTACGGAGTTATCACATCGGGGAGTCAGGAGAGCGACTGGAGGCAAACGCCCTAAAGGTTGCCTGTCACTTACCAGTTCAAGTGAGGACCTATAGAAGACATTGCATCGTCTCATTTCTAAAACGCTCCAATTAAAAACATTTTCCTGTTTGAATAGACTGAATAGCTTAGTTCATTCATTCTCCCTGAACTCTGGCTGCAGTAGGGTGGGGTGGTGCGGGGTGTGAGGTGGGGCAGGAGTTCTTTAGTCTCCTTAGGCTGCTTAGGGCCTCTTGGGAGTCAGTGTTCGGTCACCTGTCCTTGCACAAACCAAGCTTAGTGGCTTCAATCAGCCATTTTCCGTTGCTCACAAATTTGTGAGGCATTTGGCATGGGCTCAGCGGAGCTGTCTGATCTATGTGGCATTAACTTCAGGACTCACTTCCAAGATGGCGCCAGCACTCCTGTCTGGGGCCTCAGTGCCGCTCAAACGGCACCTCCGGCTCAGGGCGTGGCTTGCGCTGCCCGAGAGTGAGCTTCCCGAGATTGTCTCGAGAGACCCGCTCGGACGCTGGGAGGCTTCCTATGACCCAGCCTGAGAAATTCCCTCGTGGCGTTTCTGCTGCACTCTGTTGGTTCAGCAAGTCCCTAGGGTGAGCCCACATTCAGGGGGAGGTGAGGAGCTCCCTTGCTAGAGGATGGCCACACCTAAGCTGGCAAGGACTTAGAGGGATGGAGCGGGCTGGTCCTGGCCAGCTCACCTGGATTAGGAGTTGAGGGAGGCCCAAGCTTGGCGGAGCGCTGTCGGCTCAGGCTGCCATAACGAAGTACCTTCAGAGGGAGTTTGTCAGCAAGTGTGTTCTCGGTTCCGGAGCTGCACATAGGAGATCAAGGTGAGAGGAGAGTTGGTCCCTCCTGAGGCCTTGGCATGTAGAGGGGTCTTCTCCCTGCATTCTTACATGGGAGTCCCTCTGCATCTGTCCTAACCTCATAAGAGACACCAGTCCTGTTGGTTAAGGACCCACCTCAACGACCTCAATTTAATCTCTATATTGTCTCCAAATATAATCACCAGAGGTCCTGGGATCAGGATGTCAGCATACAAATTTGGGGGTGGGGAGCACCGTCCAATCCAGAGCAGGTGCTGAGATGTTGGGACGGCCTTCCCACGGCTCCTTTCCTCCTGGCCAGGACCGCCTTCCCTTCTCCCAGAAAAGGAGCTTCTTGAGACGGAAAACCATGCAAGGAGCCTAGCCAGGGGGAGCGCCCTCCTGTCCAGATCAGCAGCAGGGGGCAGCAAGGTCACCTAGAAAGGCCTGGTGGGGCAGCAGAGGGGCACCATGACCACATCAGGCCAAAGCCCAGCCCGAACGCCCACATGACTTCAGGGGGAGCAGACGCCAGTGTGGGTTGCCGTGAACTCCGTGCTGTGCCTGTTCACCCTCAAGACAGGAGGGCGGACAGGAAGGGCCTCTGCAAGCGGCTTGACGTGGGTGTTGCAGCCCACAGGCATCTGGCCCAGTTGAAGAAAGTGGAGGGCATGTCTTCCCTGAAAGAGAAGGGAGGCAGCTCTGGGAAGACCCTGCTTCTGTGCAGTGAAAGGGAAGCCCTCACAAGCTGTTCTTAATTGAGGCGTTGTGGATGCTTTAGAGGGTGTGTCCCAGGAGACCCTGAAAATGTCAGAAGCCAGACCCCACGAGGAGGCCTGTTGTGTACCGGGTCCGAGAACACTTGCTCAAGCATGTGTGTTTGTGTATGTGGCATATGTGTGTGCATGCATGTGTGCACATATGCATGCACGTGTCTGCATACGCCACCTGAACAGTGCGGGAGGGTGTGATGAGTCAGCAGGGTTGCCGTAGTGACCCAGTGGACTGCGACCTCCAGCCAGTGGGCACACCATGTCTCTGATTTCTCACGGGTGGGTGACGTGGTTTTGAGAACCAGAGGGGCCTGACAGCCCCGCTTGCTGATGCTTCCTGAGCACCTTAGCCCGGACCCTGGGGTGTGGAGGAGGAGAGGCGCTGCTGCCCTCACCCTTTCCGCGAGGAGCATGTGGCACAAAAATGGAGGCTGGTGAGTGCTGTGCGTGAGGCATGCCAGCTCCTCCAAGGCAGAGGTCAGGGTGCTCCCTGGAGGGGGTGACGGCCATGCCAAAACTTTAAGGTTACAGGGGACGCAACGCGAGGAGGGGCCTGAGGCTGGGCACGGGCAGGGGACACCCAAACCATCCTGCATGGACGAAAACCGGGCGTGCTTTTGCAGCACACGGTGCTCTGTCTGGATGCCTGACTGCCGGCTGCACAGCTGTGGTTGGGTGTGATGTGCTTGTGCGCCATGGAACTGTGGGCATGCACAGTCGTGGCCTCTTGACGATTGCGCAGACGCATCCCCAGCGAGGCAGCTTGGCATAAGGGCCAACGGGAAGGAATAAAGGGTACGATTTCACGGCACGCTTGATCCAATGGGGAAATGGGGGTATTCTGCTAATTTTGCTTGAGCAGAAATCTAAGGCTGATAATTACGCACCCAGGCTTCAGTCCAGA
Organism: Sapajus apella; assembly: GCF_009761245.1. Taxonomy (NCBI): domain Eukaryota; kingdom Metazoa; phylum Chordata; class Mammalia; order Primates; family Cebidae; genus Sapajus; species Sapajus apella. The sequence goes on from NW_022436951.1 coordinate 40,707,204, forward strand.
ACAAGCTGTTAATAAAAGAGATCTGCAGAAGCAGGCCAGGCCCCCGGACCTCAGCACTGTGGACGTCTGGGCTGGGTCATGCTCTGGGCCCCTCCTGGGCAAGGCCAGGTGTTCAGCAGCCCTGGGCTCCACCGCAAGATGCTGTGGCACCCCGCCCACGAGCAGGGCCGACCAAAAGTGCCCCAGACACTGCCAAGCACTCCCCTGGGGGAATATGTTTCCTCAACTGTGAACCAGGGTTGCTGCCGCCTGTCCTAATGGGCACACCTCATGACGAGGGCTGAGAGGCACGTGCCTTGGGAGGTGATCTCAGAAGTCAAGGTGGGGAGTGGGGACACAAGCCAGGGAGGGAGAGGAGCTTCCAGGGCACAGAACGGGAGGGGCACTGGGTGCCACCCTGCTTGTCCCCTGAGCCCCACTCCAGCAGAATGTGCCTTGGTGTCACCCAGGGGACAAGGATGGGGGACTGTTTATGTACAAACGCTCATCACCCATGGTTGAGAGTCACCATGTAGGGCTTAAATTCCAGGCACTTCTACGCCACCCGAAGGCGGGCTGAGCAGGTTTGTCCTCATGGGCACAGAGAATGGCGACTGCAGAGAGAGGAGGGGTGGGCATGTGGGCTGGCAAGGTCGTCCTGTCAGGAGCTGTCCCCGCACTCGGGTGACCCGCTGGTGGGCCGGGGCCCTGCCAGGCACCATCCCCGTCTTGCCAACGTCCTTCCTGTCTTCTGAAGGTGTGGTGCCCATGAACTGAAGAATGGATTGAAAATCCTTTGAGAAGTTGTAAGTGCTATTCAGGTACTCATCATTAGGGTTAGTCTCTCGGGACTTTTAGAGTAGGGTCACCTGGGGACAGCAGTGCAAGCGAAGGAAAAGCGAATGCCGAACACATGGGGAGAAGAACATGGGAGCTGTCTCTGGCTTTCCAGAAGGAGACGGTTCCCTGCCGCCGAGCAGGAGCCAAGACGCTCTGTGGGACACGTGGCTACTCACGACCGGGTCTAACTGGCAGACCACCTGCCTGGACGCATCGCCGTCACTCACCCAGAGAACGGGAGGGAGATTGGTGCTCCTGGGTCCAGGTCTCCTTCCTCTGCCAGACCTTTGGTGGGGGCTGGGGCTTCCCTGCCTCCCTGCGAGTGGGCACAGCCGTGAGACCTGCTGTGGCCTATGAGGCTGACTGAGGGGCGCCCACAGGGTCGCTGAGCAGACGTGACGTCACGTCTGCTTTGCAGCAGCAGGGCTTACCACGTGGTGCATTTACTCTTCCTGAAGCAATGGGGAGGCCATTGGGAGATGGAAGAGTGAAAGCACTCAGCGGGAATCCAGCCACCATGGTCCGTGGGTCACTGGGTGGACTCGTGTGAGCAGGTCACCCCGTTGTGTGTTAATGCGCTTGAGCTTGGTGTCTGCTGGCGCAGCTGAGCGTGTGACAGAGGCGAGAGGGATGTGGAGAAAGCGATGGGGGCGGGGGCACCCCCGGGTCTGAGTATGACCCTGTCCATTCCTCAGCTTCCTGCCTCGGGCAAGAAGCTTCCACGGAAGCCTCATGGTGAAAAGGGGGCAGGCGCTACCCGGCCCTCCCGCAGGGTCCTGGGAACCCAGAGAGCTGGGGACTGTGGTCTCAAAGTTTGTGTCGCCAAAAATTCTGGTGTTGAAACCTAATCCTCAGTGGGAGTGTTTGGGAATGGGGCCTTTGGGAGGTGACTCAGTCCTGCGCCAGGGCTTCATGAGGGGGTCTGGGCCTTGGAAAGGGACCCCAGAGAGCCAGCTCGCCCGGCCACCATGTGAGGAGAAGCCCCAGCAGACACGGAAGCTGCGGCGTCTTGATGCTGGACTCCAGCCTCCAGAGCTCTGAGGAACAGGTTCCCGTCTGCGGCCAGGCCGTCGGAGGAATTTCGTCACTGCAGCCTGAACAGACGAGCACTCTGCGTGAAGGCCGAGCCTGCGCCCCAGCACGCTGGGGTCTGTGGCACCCCCGGCCGGCCGCCAGCACTGGGCAAGCGAAGGCGGACCTGCCCGTCCGTGCCCGCTCAGGAGAGGAGGCCCCTCTCCGCCTCGCTCACCCTTTTGAAGGCCACGTCCACACTTTGCTCTGTGGACTTGGCTGAACGGTCCTGCCCAAGAGAACCCTGAGCACCTCTGGCACTGGAGTATGGGACAAGAAGTTGACACTGGATTTTCCTGGAAATGCACGTTCAGCGACGGGCAGATGCAAAACCCAGCTCTGGCTCAGCCCTATGACAAATGGCGTGGCTGGCCGCACGTGAGCCAGCACGAAACTCACGCCAAGACATATTTCTGAATATTAAATATACTAAGAAAGTTGTATAGTAGTGTGCAAAGTATGTTTTCATTTAAGTAAAAAACATAAATCTAAGCACATGTGTTTTGAAACCACGGTATTTAGAGAACTTTGTAAGAAAAATTCTGGAGCAACACACTGCAAATTCTCAGGGAGAGGGGAGGATCGACGGGAGTGTAAGGTGAGGTTCACTTTTTGTGGGTTTGAATTTTGTTGAGTTGTGTTTATATCTTTTATGTTGATACGTAGAAAAACATAAAAATCGGTGAACAATGTGCGTTTCCAAAATAATCTGAGCAATGAAACAGCTCTCAGGGAAAAGCGAGGCTCCCTCCCCGCCCACCCCATGCCCCCCATGCCCCCCCTTTGCCAGTCAGGCTAAGCGTCTGTCCTGGGGGTTTTCTATAGTCACACACGTGCCTCCCACACACAGCCATGATTCTCAGGCCCATGGGGCTTGTTTCCAGGCCTTGGAGAAGAGGAGCTGAGGGCCCTGCCAGGGGAAGCGCTGGGCAGGGGCAGGGCCCAGGGAGAGCCCAGCCTCAGGGCCCTGCCGTCCGCCTGGGACTGCAGCTGCCTTCATCTCACCCCTTCCTGGTGTTACAGAGTTCACAGGAATTCCGTGAGCTGGATTCCAGCGCTTCCTGCCAGGAGGCAGCTCCTCTGGGAAACCTCTGGCCCCGCCCAAGGTGACCGCGTGGTTACTTCTCCCTGCCCGAGGTGACCGCGTGGTGATTTCTCCCCCACCGAGGTGACCGCGTGGTGATTTCTCCCC
>NW_022436951.1:40710295-40722931 GCF_009761245.1 Sapajus apella
TCTTTTTTCCCTTTGGGGGCTGCAGGGTTACCAGATCACCCGCCACGTAACCCAGTAAATACATGAACTCCTATCACCTGTTGTTAAGCATGTCTTTAATCTTAAAGGGTGGAGTGGAGAAGATACATGCACTCTAGGCTCTTCCTCGGTACGTTGGTGGTACGTGTCTGAGCTTTAGCGTGGCCAACTGCATCCAGTGATGATAGCCTCCAGAAGTTTGTATCGGGGCCACTGCCTGTTTTTGTTGATAAAGTTTTATTGGCACACGGCCCCTTGCTCATTTATGCATCCCACGGTCTGTGCATGTTTCCATGGCCACAGCAGAGTTGAGTAGTTGCCTCAGAGCACAGAAAGGTTTTGCTTTCTGGCTCTTGGCAGAAAACATTTGCCAACCCTGTTCTATTCTAGAATGTTCACCACAGCAGGTGCAGCCTCTGCCCATCAGAGCTATGGTGTGTGCAGCTGTGTGTCCACGAGGGTAATTCTCTTCTGAGAGCTGTGTGTGTGCAGAGATTTTTGGGAGCCCCAAGACTCTCCTTTCTGCTCTAAAGATCTTCGAAGAGCCGTTACTCATTTTTAAAAGTCAAAAAGTAAAAATAGGCTAGGCACGGTGGCACATGCCTGTAATCCCATCGCTTTGGGAGGCTGAGGCAGGTGGTTCACTTGAGGTCAGGAGTTTGAGACCAGCCTGGCCAACATGGTGAAACCCTGTTTCTCCTAAAAATACAAAAGAAAAAAAAATAGCCGGGCATGGTGGTACGCACCTGTAATCCCAGCTACTCATGAGGCTGAGGTAGGAGAATTGCTTGAACCTGGGAGGTGGAGGTTGCAGTGAGCCAAGATCGCACCACTGCGCTCCAGACTGTACAACAGAGCAAGACTCGGTCTCAAAAAAAAAAAAAAAGTATAAACAAACAAGGAGAAGATTTTGAGAAGGTCTCTCCTTCCTCTCTTTGGTGTGTGCTTTCCTCTCAGTCTGACTACTGGGAGCAGCCCTCGCGTGTTTCCACCGCGTCACACCTTGCACACTTGCATGCACTTTCACATGTCCCTTCAATTGTCTGCACGCAGTCCCAGGCAGGAGTGACACTCTCCTTTGCTTCATCACTCAGATTATTTTTGACTTTTTGCAAAATTTAAATCTTGAAATAATGTGCTGTCCCTAAATTTAAAGTGTAAAGCCCTAAGAACTCAATGAACTGGTTTTCATATAAAAGCACTTTGGAAAAAACGGTGACAGATATTATTATTTTTTTGTTTTATTAAAAAAAGAAAAAAAAAAACCTCTACCAAATATAGCAATTCTCTTTGGCTTTTGTTGAGTAAGTGGCTGGGTGAGAAACAAATTGTATAATATTTTATTATTGTGCGTTACATGCCTATCAGCTTTAGAGAGACACCTCTCTTGTTCATCCCAGATGAAGACAAATTTAAGATTAAAAAGTGGGGAAAGGCCAGGCACAGTGGCTCGTGCCTGTAATCCCAGCACTTTGGGAGACCTGAGGCGTGAGGATTGCTTGAGCCCAGGTGTTCAAGACCAGCCTGAGCAACATGGTGAAACCCTTTCTCTAGAAAAATACCAAAATAAGCTGGGCATGGGTGCACACCTGTGGTCTTAGGTACTTGGGAGGCTGAATTGGGACGATCATCTGAGCCTGGGAGCTTGAGGCTGCAGTGAGCCGTGATCGTGCCAGTGCACCCCAGCTTGGGGGACAGAGTGGAACTATCTCCAAAAAAAAAAAAAAGTGGGGGAAAATTTATTTTGTTAATTACACTCCAATACACTTCTTTAGAGGCTAAGATGATTTAAAAAGGAATGAAGTGGTATGTTCGTTGGCTGTGACAGCCATAAAAACTTACTACAAACTGCAACAAAAGCAATGTATTTTCTCACAGCTCTGCAGATGTCCAACACCAAGCTGTGGTCCAGGCAGCGCTTCCTCCAAAGGCTCCACGGGAGGTCCTCTCCTGCCTTTTCCAGGTTCTGTGGCCCCAGGCCATTCTGCACTCTGGCCACAGGGCTCCAACCTCTGCCTCTGTCTTCATCAGGCCTTCTCTGTTCTGTGAATCTTGCCTTCCCCTCTTCCTGGAAGGACACCTGTCCTTGCTTTACGGTCTGCCAAAATCCAGGATTATTCCATCTGGAAATTCTGAACTTAATTACACCTACAAAGAATCTATTTCCAAATAGGATCAGATTTCGAGAGTTTAGGAATTTTGGGGGGGATGCTATTCAACCCACTACAGTGGTACAGAACGTTTTTGAAAATAATTTTAATTTAAATGAATATTACGAAAGCATGTGTTCACATGGTTCAAAATGCAAAAGGCACTGGAGTATACAGTGAAGTTCCCTCCCTAGAAGCCAGCGGGATTATTAGCTCCTGCAAGGCCGCTGGGCTCTGTCCTGGGAGTCTCTAAACAAATGCTTACAACTGCTGTTTCTTTCCTGTCTTGTGCACCGTCTTGTAACCTGAGTCTGCATCTGGATGGCGGCTCCTGCCAATGACGCGGGGCAACCCCATTCTTTCCCCGGGTGACTGGGCCCTTCATTTTCTCAAGGTGGTGTAGGAGATTGTGAGCATAAATAATGACTGAGGGTGTTTTCCTGCACTTTTACAAAATTTTATCTTTTCTTGCTTCCCTTTTGGACTTACAAAGCATTTTCCCCTATTTTATAACTAGTGGTGGCGATTCCCAATTAGAGGTTAATTATTTTTTCTCCCAGTTCCCACTTGTCATTTCCTATTTAAAATGCATGGAAGAAATGAGAATGCATAGAACAAAGAAAGCTGTTTTGCATTGCATGAGAAATTGACTTTCGCTGTGTCAGTGTTCGGAAACAGGCTGTCAGGAAGCCAACCCCGGGTGTCTCTAGACCCATCCAAGCAGCTCCCCAGGATGGAGATGAGAATTGCTTCTCCTGGCTGGCAACCACTAAAAAGTCATTGTCTTTTTCCCAGAAAGCGAGGCATGTTTTTCCTTACAGAATGATGCTATTATAGGAAACATAAGGTGAATTGCTATCCAGAAATGCTGGCGGCCTGTCTGCGGTCTCTCAGGAGGTCCGGAGGTGTGCTTTCTCCTAAGGTTTCCGTCGAAAGCCTAATGGTTCTTTCAGTGGTTAAGAATGCAGTCACCTATTCCAAAACTGTCATCAATTCCTTATGTATAATTTTAATTAGTTTAATTAGAATGCTGTTTGAGACAGGATAAACGCATTTCCTCTGGTCAGTGAATCAAACTCTGATTCTCTATTTACTCATCCAGCCAAATATTTATTAAGCTTTTATCTTGAATCACGCGCTCTGCCAAATGCATGTATATAGATTCATGCATTAGGAGAGTCCTGCCTGATCATCCAAAGATGTAGAGCTAGTTATAAGTTGTGTCCACTTCAAAAGAGAAGGGATAAAAATAGCAGTGTTCGTGCTGGACAGCGTCCATGTTCTCGGTGTCTTAGAGAATTAGACAAAAGGCACAAACAAAACAAGGAAAGAATGAAGCAACAAAAACAAACATGTGTTGAAAATGAAAGTGCACTCCGAAGGGCGGGAAGGGGTCTGAGCAAGCACTCAACAGCCCGGTTGCAGAATTTTCTGGGGTTTAAATTCCCTCTAGTGGTTTCCCATTGGTTACTTGGTGTACACCCTATGTAAATGAGGTAGTGGCCCGTGGTGGGTCTGATTGATTGGTTGTGGGAGGGGACCAATCAGAGGCTGAAGCAAAATTACAAAGTTACACCCTATGCAAACATCTGATTGGTTGTGGAAAGTGACCAATCAGAGGCTGAAGTGAAGTTACAGGGTTATACTCCTATGCAAATGAAGGCTTGACCCTCAACCAGCCTGACTGGTTGCAGAAGGGGACCAATCAGAGGGACTTTGGATTTTTCATCTGCCACCCAGAAAAGAGGGAGGGGTTGCAAAGGGAGTAGTGGCCTCTCGTCCTTTGGCTACTTGGGCATGGACAGTTGGGTTTTCCTTTTGGTTTAGTTCTAAGAGGTCAGCATGAATCAGCCTTAGGTTTCCCACCTCCAGACCCTATCCCCTAAACCAGACATGCAGCATGTTGTCTGCTACCTCAAGGAGCGCCCTCAAAGACCCTCTGGGCGACTGCGGCATCTCCGTGTTTGGGCTTCCAGTCTCTTTCTTCCCTTCTCCCTCACAGCCAACCTTGGTGCTTGCTTTCCACCCTCATGACAAACTCCTGGCACAATAGGATGGCCAGTGCCGTAGCGGTTACTTCCAATGTTCCAGGCAGTCAGACAGGGAAGGGCTGGAACCCTGGAAGGAAACAGCACCCGCTGCCCCTGCTCTTCTCATCCTTCCGTGCAGCTCTCCTGGTCATCTGGACGTTGCTTTCATCAGAGGCTGCTAGAGGAAAGGAAAGGGCCGTCCTTAGCTGTTGGTGGCTGGATCCGTTGGTTCGGGTGCTCTGTGGCCAGAACCTTTCAACCTCCTCACAGGACTTTCAGTAAAACTTGCTTAGGAAGAACTGCACGTGGTAAGATCCCAATCGTTTTTGTTAGGTTTTCTAATACTTTTCACTGGAAGGCTTTTATTAATAAATGGCTTTCGGCTCTCAACACTATCAGAATTTAATTTGATTTTTTTTTTTACTTTTACTATTTTGAAATGCAAATCTTGCTGTTTGCTTTAGTATTGACTGTGGCTGCTGAGTCCACAGGGGTCGTCCAGGCTAGCCTGAAGTTGCGCCCCCCGCCGAATTTACTCTCTGTCTCTACTCACAGAGAAGGCTGCCCTCGTTGTCGTGGTCAGATGCTAACGGCTCACCGATGCCAAGTCTGGCTACCGATACCGTTTAAGTGTCCCACGTCTCAGCCACAGGAACCGCACAGGAGCCACGCGTGCCTGGGTGCCCTCCAGGGCCTGGGCGATGGTGACACCAGCACTTACACAGGGCCCACTCACCAGGCGCCGCTCGCTGTGTGTTCGTCAAGTGAGTCTTCAAAGTGACTCCGGGAGGTGGCTGTCACTATTACTCCCACTTTACAGATGACGGCGGTGAAGGGATTTTCCCCAGGTTACCCCGTATCTAAGTGGAGGAGCCCCCATCAGCCAGTGATCGGCTCTGACCCCCGCCATCTCTAATCCACTGCGTTGCACCACACCGTCTCCCCACCGAATGTACCATTCCAGGGCGCATGGAGAGTGGACACCCTGTTAAGCCAATGAGGACCCCTGGAGGATGAGATGCAGAGAAAGAGACAGAGATGGACACAGAGACATACAGATACAGAGAACGCGTTAGAGACAGAGAAACAGATAGAGAGAAATGGAGACGGAAAGAGAGAGCGGGAGGGGCGGGGGAAGACAGGATGAGGCTGTCACAGCTCCTGGGCTGCAGGGTGTCGGGGACACGGAGGCAGATCTGGACGTGGTGGTAGACGCCATTGGTCCACCAAAAGGCGCCCCTCCTGGTCTGGGCCCTGCAGCAATCGGGGTCTCAAAAAATCCAGGAGTCCCCAAGACGGAAGGAAGACTGGTTTCCAGCCCCTCCTCTCCTCTCCAGCACCCCAGTCCTGGACAGAAAGTTGGGGGCGGCTCGAGGGAGGGGGACCCACACAGCTCTGCCCTCCCAGTGGGGGCAGGGCAGAATGCGGACGCTGGCTCAGCAGCTTTCGGGCAGCAGGTGAGGGAGGAGACGGGAAGGGAGGGGCATCCAGGGCAGGTCTGCTCTGCATGGGGAGATGCTGGGGACAGACGGGGCCAGATGTGGGTGCGAAGCAGCCCTCCAGGATGGGGACATGGAGGATGGGAGGTGGCTGCGGGCAGGCCGGAGGCTGTCTCCAGGGAAGGGTGCATGGCGAAGGAAGGGCCACACAGCGAGTTTCCTGGTGTTTAACTCGGCCTTGCTGGGAAAAGCCATGGGCTGCATGGGGATGCAGGCAGAGCAGGCCTGGCCGCAAGGCACCACCCAGCTCACATTCACCCGCCCAGGAGCACTGCCTCCCCCAGCCCCGGCTTGTCCAGCAGCCTGGGCGCCTGGAAATCCACGCTGCAGCCTTGCTGGAAGCTCACCTAAGGACAAGCAAAGGACCAGCCTGCTAGGTCTGCCAGGAGTCACTTCCCGCAGAGCAGGGTCCCCTTGGAGGCACCTCTTGTAAGCTCCAGCTTCCTGGACAGTCTCCTCCAGGGCCTCCTTAGGAAATCTGGGCCCAGCTCAGGCTCCTGACAGCCTCATGTGACCTCAGACAAAGCAGCATCTGGAGAGGCCCTGGAGTATGTGCCACTCACACAGCCCGGGACCCACACAGTCTGGGACTCACACAGCCCGGGGACTCACACAGCCCGGGGACTCACACAGCCCGGGACCCACACAGCCCGGGACCCACACAGCCCGGGACCCACACAGCCTGGGACTCACACAGCCTGGGACACACACAGCCCGGGACTCATACAGCCCGGGGACTCACACAGCCCGGGACTCACACAGCCTGGGACTCACACAGCCTGGGGACTCACAGGCCTCAGGAGCACGGATCACACCAGCCAGGCCCAGGTCCCGCTCCCCGTGGGGGCCTGGTGGGTTTTCTTTACTCCCAGGGTTGAGCAGAGCCATTGAACGCAGAGACCCGCTAGGTAGACACTGGTGTGGCCTGAAAACGGGGCCATGCAGCCACGGCTCCCACCTGAAGCCAGCACCTCCCCTTGCGACAGAAGAATCAGATGAAGGCAAGAACTGCAGGTGGACACAGGCGCCCCTGTGGAGACAGCAGGGCCCCAGCTGCCCACTTCATGCCTCTGCAAGGACCCGGCTGGAGGCCCCTGCCTCTGACTCGCCACAGAAATCTCCAGAACGCACCAGTGTCTCACACGAGGGGTGCTGCCTTCCCTCGGCCCTGTCAGGGCACATTAAGGCAAGCGGCCGGTCATTTGTAGGATGGACAGCCACCAATGGCATGGAGGAAGAGCCGCTGGAAATGATGATTGATTTTAGATTTAGGGGAGTTGCTCCTGTGCCATCTTTTGGGACTCAGTTATTAGTGTATAATGTGCAGTCGTTCCAAATCCCCCAGCTGGTCTTCTACGTTTCCTTCTTCTGCTCTGGAATGTTCTCGGTGCCCCACCTGTGTATGGCTTGCCTCTTTCTGTGCTGGTCCTGGGATGTCTCCCCTAAACACACCCTCCTAGATCCCCCTAGGGGTCCCTTCCCAGGGGGCTCACCTGGGATGTCCTGTTTGTGGGTCCAGGTGGCAGGTGGAGCCAGGCAGACACCCAAACTGGGGGGGTCAGGCGGGGCAGGTCCTGGAGGCTGGACATCGGTGGGTGCGACGGGGGGTCAGGTGGGGCAGGGCCTAGAGGCTGGGCGTGGGTGGGCGTGAACCCAAGGGTGATGGGAAGCCCTGCAGGTGCTTCCAGAAGTCATCTGGCCCCGTGTGTGGAACAGACGGCAGGAACCAGGGTTGCCGCGGGAGGTCAGGCAGAGCTGCCATGGGGGCCCAAGCAGAAGATGCCGTGGCTGGCAGCAGACGAGAGAGAAATCCCTGGACCTGAGGCAAGACCCCAGTGTAGACCCTGGTGTAGATCCCAGGGTAGAGCCGGATGTAGACTGGACGCATGTGGATTGGACGTGCGGGGATGAAACAGGAGCGTTTGCGCCTGGCCTCTTCATTTTCAGCTGGGAGCCTGACTGGTTGGCGCTTCCCTCTGCTGAGTGGGGAACTGGGAAGAGGTGACTTTGGAAGGAAAAATGGCGCCTTCGGGCTGGGTCCCACTGTGGTATTTAGGGAGATGGTGTTGGTCAGGGCCGGCAGGAAAGCGACAGCACGTGGAAATTGAGCAATTTCAGGTGAGCTTTAGCCAGCTTTTGTTTGCTTTGTTCTGTTTTGAGACTGAGCTGCACTCTATCGCCCAGGCTGGAGTGCCGTGGTGCAGTCTCAGCTCACTGCAACCTCCGCCTCCCAAGTTCAAGCCATTCTCCTGCCTCAGCCTCCGGAGTACCTGGGATTACAGGCACCTGCCACCACACCCAGCTAATTTTTGTATTTTTAGTAGAGATGGGGTTTTATCATGTTGGCCAGGCTGGTCTTGAACTCCTGACTTCAAGTGACCCATCCGCCTCGGCCTCCCAAAGTGCCGGGATTACAGGTGTGAGCCGCCGTGCCAGCCGCCAGCTTTCATAAATATAAGAGCAGGGTTTAAGAAGGGCGGGGTGGGGCAGCTCCTGGAGCCAAGGGCAGCTGTGTGGAGGGGCCCCCAAGACGCGCAGGCTTGCTGCATGCGAGGAAGCTGAAGCGGAGCCTCCGTCTCTCTCTGATCTGCTAGCAGCTGCTGCCGTCTAAACCTGCAGTGAGCGGGAAGCAGAGTGGGGGGAAGGTGAAGCACCCCCAAACCGCCCATGTGGGTGAGCCCCCAGACAAAGGAGGACCAGAGGCTGGACGTGAGTCTGGAGGTGAAGATCTGGGTGTCCGGGCCACAGAAACAGTGGGCAGCAGATCTGCAATGTGCCCAGAATTCTTGGCCCCTTCTCCCATGAGGAGGTGAGGTCTCTGCCCCACGCCTCCTGCCTGGTTGGGCTTCTGTGACCATCTCCATCAATACAGTGACAAGTGAGCTTAGGACACCAGTGCAGCCTCTGCGGGCTTCTCCTGGGGCCCTCGCCAGACCTGGAGGCTGCTGCAGGGAGAGGCCATTTAGACAGAAGTGCACCAGAGCAGCCCAGGTGTGGAGCCTCAGTCTGAGGACCAGTGCAGGCTGGGAGGAGACAGGTGCCAGGTGGGACGAAGGAGAGGACCCCAGCCACGGCCACCGTGTGGCCACCGCTGAACCAGAGCAGCCCCGCTGAGCCCGGTCAACCCGACCTGGGAACAACACAGGGGCCATTACTATTTTAAGCTCCTGCCTCGAGGCGGCTGCACGCAGCGTTAGACAACTGGAACAAAGCAAAAGCCAGGGGCCGGAAGCTGTCCCCGAGGAGAATGTGTGGATAGAGAAGGGGTCCTGGCTGCAGCCCTATGGGCTCCCCTGTAGAAGAGGATGGCCCCCAGCAGGGGAAACGCAGGGTGCCCGGGTGCTGGAGGAAGATCGGGAGCACAGAAGGCTTTGGGCCGAGCCTGGAAAGAGTTGCAGGGTGGAGGGGGTCCTGGCCCAGCAAATGCCACCAGGAGATGGAGCAGGGTGGGTTCAGACGCAGCAACTTCCTGGAGTGACCAGGAGTGGGCGAGGGAGGGCCGTGGAGGGACACCACAGGGTGGGCTGCCCACGGTCACATGGAAGAATTTATGGGGAGCCTGCATGTCCCTCCCTCTCTGTGCTGGACCAGGAAGCCGCAGCGCGCCCAGCCCCGAAGGCCTGCACTTGTACTCAGACTGAGGCTTTTGATCAGGACACTCCCAAGGTTTGTCCCTGAGGGCTGTTAGGAACCACTCGTGGTCTAAGGCAGAACGCTCCTCTTTCCATTTAGAGTGCAATGATGACACAAGGAATGGAGACCAGGCACGGTGGCTCACGCCTGTCATCCCAGCACTTTAGGAGGCTGAGGCAGGAGGATCACCTGAGGTCAGGAGTTTGAGACCAACCTGGCCAACACGGTGAAAACCCATCTCCACTAAAAATACAGAAGAAATTAGCCGGGCATGTTGGCGCACTCCTGTAGTCTGAAAACAGAAGGGCCTGAAAACAGAGGCTGAGGCAGGAGAATCACTTGACCCGGGAGGCGGAGGTTGCAGTCAGCCAAGATCGCACAGGGCACTCCAACCTGGGTGACAAAGTGAGACTCCATCTCAAAAAGAAAAAAAGGGATTTGGAGATTTGGAGATTTGGAGATTTGGAGATTTGGAGATAGATATGTATGCGGAGCCCTACACCTGGGCAGTGTAGTCCACGTGGAAAGGTAGAGGTGAGAAGCGCGGCCTTCCGGGGAACCTCGGTGGGCTGGGTGGCTTCGCTTTCTTAGAGTCTCCCCGCTGTCTGTTAGTCATGTGCATCTGAGAGATTTCACCAGGCTTCCCAATCTTCACTCTTTTTTAATAAAGCAGCATAAAGTAGAATTTATTTACATAATGCAATGATCCGTGAAGGTTACCATAACGCCAAGGGACCACATTAGCCGCTTGAGTGGAATTCATTAGAAATTAACTACCACTTAAATTAATTTTCCCACAGTCACAAGGCTGTAATGGCGGGAGAAGGGGCCGTCCATCAGCGGGTGCTGACAGGGGACCTGTCACCACCGTTATTTATAGGTGTGTGTGTCAACCCCTAGAGCAGGCGCCGGGCCAAACGCAGAGCCTCCGGACTGACAAAGCCACTTCAAAGGCCCGAAAATTCCCGCATGGATAAGTAATCCAGCCTCACCGAGCCTCACCCTTCCAGGACCCAGAGGAGGGGCAACGTGGGCGACGCTGGTCACGGTGTCTGACAGACCAGAGGGACCCATCTGTGTTTCAAACCCACACCGGGACACACAAGTCCTTGCAAGCTGGTGAGAGTCCCTGTGGCCTTTTCAAAGGGCAGGAGACCACCTCCGGAGCTCTGTGTCCAGAGCCCAGTTTCAGACAAACCATGCCTGGCTGTTTCTTAGGGATCTCTGCGTACAGGTCCTCTCCAGGGCAAGAGCTTACAGGGAACAAGTGGATCTCATGTGGGAAGGCAGAGCATGTGTGGTGTGTGTACAGATATGTGGTGTGTGTGGCATGTTTGCATGACGTGCATGTGTGTGAGTGCACAGTGTGCACACAGGGGTGGTGTGTGCTTGCACTTGTGTGTGTGTGTGGTGTGTGCACACACATGGCATGTTGATGTGTGTGCAGTTCATATGTGTTAATGTGTGGTGTGTTTCAGTGTTCGCATGTGTGACGTGTTTGCCTGCTATGCATGTGTGTGAGTGCACAGTGTGCACACATGGGTGCTGTGTGTGCTCACACATGTACGTGCATATGGTGTGTGCACACACGGCATGTTGATGTGTGTGCAGTTCATATGTGCTCATGTGTGGTGTGTTTGTGTTTGCATGTGTGGTGTGTTTGCATGCTGTGCATGTGTGTGATAGTGCATAGTGTGCACACATGGGTGGTGTGTGTGCTCACACACGTGTGCATGTGTATGGCATGTGCACACATGTGTGGCATGTTGATGTATGTGCAGTTCATGTGTGTTCACGTATGGGGTGTTTCTGTGTTTGCATGTGTGGTGTGTTCGTGAGTGTATGTGTGCACACATATGTACACCGGAGGATCCAGTTCATGTGTGTTCATGTGTGGTGTGTTTGTGAGTGTATGTGTGCACACACATGTACACCGGAGGATCCCTCATGCTTAGGACAGTGAAAGCACAAAAAAGGCTGAAGCATTTCTGGGGCTTCTGCTTCAATGGTTGAGCCCATATTTGATTCTGAACTGGTGGGCCGTGATCAGCGTGAGTTTCCTGAGACAAGACTGGTGCCCGCACGGGAAATGGTTCACAGCTCCCAAGGGCGACGGTGCAATGGCAGAATCGCTCCAAGGCAGAAAGGCTCTGAAGTGATCACCCCAAGTTCTGTGAGGGGCCTTATGAACCCTTGCCAAGGAGACTAACATTATTTAGGCGTGGTCTGGGGGTGGACCAGCTGAGGCATGGGGGGTTCTTCTGAAGGCTATGTTGGGTGACAGTTTATTTCCTGCTAAGACACTGCACCACGGGTGCACGAACTGCGCAGCCACATGGAGACCCCATCCAGGCTCCTGAGCAGTGGTGCCTGCAGTTCCCACCCAGGCCCCACATGTGGGGAGGGGATGGCTGGATCAGGAACAGCCACATGCAGCCCAGAGATCAGGGGACTTGGCCACAGTGGTCTCACGCCAGCTCAGCAGCCCCGCCGCTGCTGCATAGCCCCAGCGAGAGCCACCCCGGCAGGGAACCAGGGGGGCGACCAGGCCCGGAGCTTCCCTCCCGGCCTCGGCAGCTGCAGCCCTGCTCCACCAGGAGGAGCCTTCTCAGGTGCGAGTCCAGAAAGTTTTGGGGACCAAAAAGTCACCCCAGCATTTGCAGGCTTTGCTATTTGAGACTATGGCTTGGCAGTGTTGTCTGCGGCCTGGCCCAGGAGAGGAGAGACAGAGCACGACTCAGCCTGTCCTGGGGCCTGGTGGTTTTGCGGAGGGGAGCCGCAAGGCTGAGGCTGAGGCGCAGGGTGAGGCCAAGGCGCAGGGTGAGGTGGAGGCTGAGGGTGAGGCTGAGGCTGAGGGTGAGGCTGAGGTGCAGGCTGAGGCTGAGGGTGAGGCGGAGGGTGAGGGTGAGGCTGAGGCTGAGGGTGAGGTGGAGGCTGAGGCTGAGGCGGAGGCTGAGGGTGAGGCTGAGGTGCAGGCTGAGGGTGAGGTGGAGGCTGAGGGTGAGGCTGAGGCTGAGGGTGAGGTGGAGGCTGAGGGTGAGGCGGAGGTGTAGGCTGAGGCACAGGGTGAGGTGTAGGCTGAGGGTGAGGCTGAGGGTGGGGCTGAGGCACAGGGTGAGGTGTAGGCTGAGGGTGAGGCTGAGGGTGAGGCTGAGGCGCAGGGTGAGGTGTAGGCTGAGGGTGAGGCTGAGGGTGAGGTGGAGGCTGAGGGTGAGGCTGAGGGTGATGTGGAGGCTGAGGCACAGGGTGAGGTGGAGGCTGAGGGTGAGGCTGAGGGTGAGGTGCAAGGTGAGGTGGAGGCTGAGG
>NW_022436951.1:40722941-40744266 GCF_009761245.1 Sapajus apella
GGAGGCTGAGGGTGAGGTGGAGGCTGAGGGTGAGGCTGAGGCTGAGGGTGAGGCTGAGGCGCAGGGTGAGGTGGAGGCTGAGGCTGAGGCTGAGGTGGAGGCTGAGGCTGAGGCTGAGCCTGAGGCGGAGGCTGAGGTGAGGTGGAGGCAGCTGCACCGTTCTCCAGCACCTGGGGTCTGTCCCAAGGCTGCTCTGCAGGGTCCTCATGAAACCAGGTCCCAGGGTGTGGGTGAGGGTGAGATGGGAGTGGGAGGGCAGATACAGAAGAACTTTCCAGAAACAGTGTCTCTCCCCTCCCGCTTCCGACAGAGGGAAGGGCTGAGCTGAGAAGGGGACGCAGGATCTGTTCAGCCGCCTGCTCCATGTTCCTGGAGGAAGACCCTGAAGGGCGCCCTCGGAAGACGCGAGGCGTCCTGGGGACGGTGAATAAAAGCGATTCTCGCCCACGAGTGTTTCAAAGCACGGCGCTAAGTCGGCTGGAGCCTGAAGCTGCCTCCGTGCGCAGTTTAGGTTCCGCCTAAAGGTTTTTCTGCCCGTCGTCCCCCACAACGAGTGGCGGTGTAGACGGGCGGATCCTACACACCCGTGCTCGTCCCTGAGTTTTGCCTGGTCACTGTAGCCAGCTGTCTGTGCTCACACGAGGCAGACACTGCTGACGCCGGCGCGGCCGTGTCTGGGCCTCACCGCCGGCTTCCCTTCTCCGTCCTTAAATCTTCTTCCACCCGAGGCTGCGCTGGAGCCGGAGCCGACCGTGGCTGGGAAGGCTGCCCGATTCGCAGATCACCCATCGCGCGATTATACACCTTTACAGTTAACTGGGCTGGAGTTGGTTTTTTTTTTTTTTTTTTTTTTTTTAATCAAGGGAAACTGCTTTGTCCCCCAAGGCTGTGAATGTTGAAGGGCTCAGGGAAGAGTCGAGGCCTAGTCCAGCAGAGGACACCCAGGAGCCCCTGGAGGGATGCTGAGCCCTGAGCCAGTGGCTGCCAGCTGAGATCCTCCACAGCGTCTCTAATGCCACCTGCAGACCCGCTGGGGTTCAGTGTGGTCCTCCTGGACTGAGAACAGAGAGTCCCTTGCCCCACCCGCCCCAGGCAGTGGGGGAGGGGAGTGGCTGCCCAGTGCTCCCTGGGCCACGATTCCAGCTCCCTTCCAGATGCTGCCAAGAATTTTGGAAGGATTGCAGAGGGCCTGTGCTTAGGAGGCCATACTGGCAGGAGGCAGGAAGGAATGGGACCCCCTGGTCCAGGGGACCCTCAGCCTCACATCGCCCTCAGGACAGGACAGGTGCACGGGCTAGGGCTCCCCTGTGGGTGACCAGGAAGGCCTGTGTGTGCCTGGCTGGCCCTGCTGCGGCCCCTGGAAGGACAGGCTGGGGGAGGGAGACTGGCAGGCCGTGGGGACCAGGACCAGTAGCTGTACACTTTGACCTTCTGCTGAACCCTCATAGGGCAGGGACCCAGGAAGCCCCTGCTCTGGGATCCTTCCCCCAACAACAGCCACGTGGGCTGGGTTCTCCTGGGGAGCTGTGGGCTTAGAAGCATGGCCCCAAGGTGAGCAGTGAAGCACTCCTAATCCCAGGGATGAGAAGGAGGCTGGGAGTGGAAATCCCAGGCAGGGTGGCCTCCCACAAAGCAAGACTTCCCTGCCCCGAGGGAAGTGTGCACGTGGGCCTGCCTCCCAGTGGGAGAGGCTGCGGTGGGAGTCCCCACAGGCCAGGCTGGAGAAGGGGCTCCGAGGGAGTCACGCACACCCCGAAGCAGCAAGTGCCCTCGGGGACCTTGTCCCTGCGGCTGCTACATTTTTATGCAATGCATGTGGCTGGGCTCGCTTGTGGGGGGCAGTCGTAATTCCCACCACATCCGCAGGGGGATCTGGGACAGCTCCAGGCCTGGGCCATGATGTCTGCGCCTCAGGACCCGACCGCCCACGGGCTTCTTGGCGAGACTTCCTGGGAATGGACTCATAAAATAAACCTCCACTTCCCAGCGAGCTTCCGCCTGTAAGGACGGTGGGGAGGTCTGTGAAGGGCAGCAGGGCAGCTTCCTGGTAGAGAGGGGCCCAGAAGAGCTCCCGCCCATGGCAGGTCCACAAGCGTTTGCCTCCGGGGCGGTGGTCCTGGTCTGCGCCCTGGTTGCTGCCACCTGCGCCTCCTGGCCTTCCCGCCCCTCCTGGCACCCAGGCCCCCGCCCTGCCGGCCGGCAGCGTTCTGATGTCCGCGTGCTGATGATTAACCCGTGCGACGTGTTCCTCTTAATGCAGAGCTGTTTTCTTCTCCTCCAATTCTACAAACTGGAGAACAGCACATAGCCCGAGGCCACCGGAATGATGCTGGTGTCAAGCGCTAAAAAACATATTTATTTTGTGTCCTCTGAGGACGAATGATAGACATGTAAAAATGTTTCCCTGCTTTCCTTTCAGGGAATACTTAGTTTAGAATTAACTTCTGTCAGAGAAAACACCGTTTCCCGCACGCACTCTGTATGACTTCCCACCATTTCTATTTTACGGGGGAAAATACCACGCTGTGTTTGACACGTATGATTACAAGTTTACAGAATCCACTTACGGTTCCGCTGTTATTACTGTTTCTCTTTAGGAAAAGCTACTCATTAGAACCAAACAGAAGCCTTCTTTCCGGACACACAAATAAATGCAGGAAACTGGTTGTCCCCAGCTGAGCCGGCCTGATTTATCCTTGTATCTGGGAAAATGGACTCCCCGGGGGTCAGGGCCAGGGGCCCACACCGCACCCAAGCTGAGACGCAGAAACTGGTCCCAGAATGGGGTGTTGGGAGTTGGCATGTGGCTTTCCTCCTGGAAAGATGCCCATAACCCACATGCACACACGCACCTGGCATGCTGAGAGACACGTGCACACGTGTACCCTGCACACTCAGAGACACATGCACACACATGCACCCTGCATGCTCAGAGACACAGAGACACGTGCACACACACACCTGGCACACTCAGAGACACATGCACACACATGCACCCTGCACGCTCAGAGACACAGAGACACATGCACACACACACACCCGGCACGCTCAGAGACATGCACACACACACACCCGGCACGCTCAGAGACACGCACACACGTGCACCCTGCACACTCAGAGACACATGCGCACATGCACCCCACATGCTCAGAGACAGGTGCACACACACCCACCGTGCATGCTCAGAGACACATGCACACATGTGCGCCTTGCACACTCAGAGACACATGCACACACACATGGACCCGGCACGCTCTGAGACACGTGCATACACACCCACCCTGCATGCTCTGAGACACATGCACACACACACACCCCGCACGCTCAGAGACATGCACATGCACCCACCCTGCATGCTCAGAGACACGTGCACAAACACCCACCCTGCATGCTCAGAGACATGTGCACACACATGCACCCTGCACGCTCAGAGACACATGCACACATGTACCCCACATGCTCAGAGACACGTGCACACGCACCCACCCTGCATGCTCAGAGACACGTGCACACACACCCACCTGGCATGCTCTGAGACAACGGGCCTGCTTGGGATAGCCAGTGCTGGCCAGTGCTGCCCTCATATGCCTGTTGCAGCCTAGGATGTCCAGCAGGCAGTCGGCTTTCTGCCAGAGGGCACAGGAAACCCCGGCTGCTCAGACAAGCACAGCCTGGGCCAACCCTCATCTTCACTCCAGGCTTCAGCTCCCTGAGCCCGTGCCAGGGTTCCCAGGGAGGGGGAGGCACTGGGTGACAGGCATCCTGCTGCAGCGGCCCACACCCCCGGGTCTCTGCCTGGCTTTGCCGTCTCACCAGGCAGCAGGTGTGGACGGCAGGTCTGAGTCTCCTGGCTCTGACTCGCGGGTGACCAGAGGCCCAGGGGGCTTCGATGCAGGAGGGTCATCTGATCTGCTGCCCACCATTTAGACAGTAAACAGAGAGCCCTGATGTCAGCTGACTCACCAGTACTGCCCAGCCCAGCTGGAGACAGGGTGACCTGACACAGAGCCTCCCTAGCTGTGCGAGGCCCACACACTGGGCACACTGCTGTCCCTCCCCTTCATCTGGCCTTGTAGGCTCGGGCAATTGATACAAAGCACCAGGGGCCGGGATGTCAACACCAGAAACTGTCCCCTCACCATCTGGGGGCTGGGATTCCAAGACCAAGGGGCTGCTGGGCAGGTTCTCCCAAGGCCCCTTCGTCGGGGGCAGGTGGCGGCTTCCCCGTGTCCTCCCACGGCTGCTCTTCCGTGCACACGCATCCCCTGTGTCGCTTCCTCTTCTTACAAGGACATGTCCTGACAGGTCAGGGCCCTCCTCACAACCTCATTTCACCTTAATTCCCTCCCTCACGGTCCTGTCTCCAGATACAGCCACATGGGGGCTGGGGCCTCACGTGTGACTTTGGAGGATACGGCTCAGTCCATAGTGTCACTCTCTGCCGGCGGCATGCACCGTAGCACACGCACAGGGGAGGCACCGGTGCTCTTTCCCTGGAGAGGGCATGGCTCTTCTCAGCGGAGCTCCTGCTCCCACTCTCGCCAGGCTGCTGTCCGTAGTCTCCCTGCTCAGCAAGGCTGTTGTTGCCTTGGGCTGTGTCCACTCCCCTCAGGGCGGTCCTGGAGGAGAGCGTGCATGTGCTCAGAGGTTCCTCACAGCTGCCACTGCCTGCGGTGTCCTGTCCTGAATGCATCCAGAAGCGGTCAGAAATAAAGGAAGCTCCAAGAGGGGACAGGGAGTGACAGGACAGACGGAATCCCATGTGTCTATGTCACCGAAGTGATTGGCACAAACCCCAGGAAGAGAGTGGGGCCTCAGCACTCTAGAGGAAAGGACCCAGGAGAGTCAACGCCCTCCCTGGTGAGGTTTGGGTGGGTGGGTGGAGAGGACCTGGAGGCCGTTGGCAGATGCTGGGTGCCCGGGGAGCGGCCACATGGGGAGCTCGTCCTGCTGGGCTGAGCCCAGGAGGTAACTGAGGACTTGGCAGGAGGAAGACTCAGTGAGGACTCCCTGAAACTTAGAAAGAAAGGAGCTGTGACCCCAAAACACACAGAGAAGAGGAAGGACAAAGAGTGAAGATGCTGACACAAGGCAGCCACCTCCAAGGCTGACCTGAGAGGAGCGACCTGACAACCTCTGGCCTGAACCTTGGAGCTTTAGGGCTGATTTCTTATTGACCTAATCCCATCCCGGCACCAGGCCTTCGTATGGTTATAAACGCTTTCTTCTCTCACCCAAGTTCATTGTGAGGACATCTTACAGAAAGAGCTCACCAAATAGCTCCAAAGAGAGCTAGGCCCCACATCCCTCTTTGCTAAGATTTATAGCTTGGAATAAGTTTAGGTCATATTTCTACTGTTTGGACTACACTGGATTAGTCAATATTTTGATTCACCAATAAAATACATAGTCGTTTCAGAAAACTTACAGAACACAGGCGGGGTTGAACAATAAAATATAACTAAATAAAATCCCACCATTCAGAGAAAAACCACCGTGGATGTTTTGGGAAACTGAGGAACGATTTTCCATACAGGGAAGTGCTCATGCCTCCTGAGTGCTGCTCCGTCAGCTCCGATGGGCCCAGGGTGTCCCCATCACCTTTCCCCTGTCACCGCCCACGGGTTCCCCTGGATCCAATCTCGCCAACAAAGTCTAGTCTTACCTGTTCACCACATATAAATGGAATAATTCGGTATAAACTAGTGGGCATTCAGCTTCTTTCCCTCAGCACTTTTATGTCTTTATTTTGAATTAATATGACATCTATTTTCCCGTTCATGTCTTATTGCAGTGGCTAGTACCTCTTGAACCATACGGAGC
Source organism: Sapajus apella (assembly GCF_009761245.1). Classification (NCBI taxonomy): domain Eukaryota; kingdom Metazoa; phylum Chordata; class Mammalia; order Primates; family Cebidae; genus Sapajus; species Sapajus apella. Next base: position 40,728,765 of record NW_022436951.1, read on the forward strand.
AGAAGTGGTAAGAGCTCTTTATCAGGTTGAAAAATTCACCCGCTGTTTTCATTTGCTCACAGTTTTTAACAACTATAAAAAGGTGTTTCCTTTTGTCAAATAATTGATTTGCATCTATTGAAATAACAATATAATTTTTCTTCCTTTGTTTGTTAATATGGTGAACGGCACTGATTTTCTTATGTTTCTAGAATATACCCAACTTGACCATGGTATCTTATTCTTGTTAATTATTGCCAAACTTGATATGCTTATTTTGCTAGTGATTTTTGCATCTATTCTTATGAAGGAGATTGGTCTGTTAATTTCCTAGCTTATAATGCCTTTGCCTGCGTTTTGCATCCCAGTTACCTCATAAATATTTTATCTGGCAACCTCATAAAACATTTTGGGAAATAATAGTTCCTCCTCCAGTTTATAGGTTGATGTAGGGTCCAGCCCTGCAGGGTCCTGGGAGACCCTCTCTAGGGCTCAGAGATGAGAAACTGGAAATAAAGACACAAGACACAGAGATGGAGAGAAAACAGAGTTTGGGCCCAGGGTCCACTGCCAACCAAAGCGCGGAGTCCGGCCGTGGCCCCGAGTGTCTGCACACTCTGACTTTTATTGAGTACACAGCAGGGGGCAGGGCAGGTGGGGTGAGGTGATGGTGGTCAGTTGTAGGGTCAGGTACATCACGTGTCTAGGGATGGGCGCCCGGGACTTTCAAGTAGCCGAGATGAGGTAAGGAGCATAATGGGTCGGCACTTTTTCCAGACTTGTCAAGAAAGGACAAGGACATTAAGATTGATGTTACTTTTACTGATTACCTCTTCTAAGAAAAAGGGGAACCAGGTGCAGAAGCAGAACCTGAGAGTGGACATGGACTGTGACCTCTGAAGCACAGTGTCACACAGAGACAGGTACGCCCCGATGTCTGCGGGCCTCCCTGACAGCCGACAGGCCTTGACTGCAAGAGCTTGGAGGGGCGGAGTTTCCTCCTAACTCCCCCGAGGAAGGAGACTCTCCTTCTGCAGCTGCTAAACAGCGGGCGCTTTCCCAGCGCTGGGGCTGCCGCACAGCCAAGGCGCCCTCCAGCAGCCCTTCCCCAGGCGTGACAGAGGGCTTAGAGCGTCTTGCCTTAGGGTCACTTCCTTCACAATGTCACCCCAGGTTCACACTTCCCGACCTGAGAGGCATTAGTAAAAGATAATGCTGAGTATATATTCATATCTTAATGGTTACCTATGAGTCACTAAGATCACCTGTGAATAACCAAGATCACCTATGAATAACTACTCTGGTTATATCTCTAGTTATTTTCTTCCTCATTATTTATATGGGAACAGGCCGAGGCTTCTGACTCCTGCCTTGGCACTTATGGGGTCTCCCCCCACAAGTTTATATAGAATAGATGTTATTTCTTTCTTATATACTAGATGGAATTTACTAGAGAAGTTGTTTGGGCCTGGACTTTTCTTTGTAAAAAGTTTAATTATGAATTAATATCTTTAACAAATATAGGGCAGCTTAAATTTTCCATTTTTGCTTGGGTATATTTTGGTAACGTGTGTCTTTCGAGGAATTTGCCTGTTTTATCTAAGCTGTTGAATGCATCAGTGCGAAGCCGTTCATGTCAGCACCCATTACCCGTGTCTGTAGGACCTGTGGTGATATCCCTTCCTGGTTCCTGATTTTGCTGGTTTGTCTTTTTATTTTTTTTTTTAATTATCAGTCTTGTTAAGTCATTTTCAGTTTTATAAATCTTTTTTTTCCTTGAGACAGAGTCTCACTCTGTCGCTTAGGCAGGAGTGCAGTGGCACAGTCTTGGCTCACTGCAACCTCCACCTCCCAGGTTCAAGCCTCACCTCCGCCTCCCAAGTAGCTTCCTCCTGCAGGTGTTGAAACCACCATGCCCAGCTAATGTTCGTATTTTTTGTAGAGACGGGATTTTGTCATGTTGCCAAAATTGGTTCGCCTTGACCTCCCAAAGCGCTGGGATTACAGGTGTGAGCCATTGCACCTACCTTAATCTTTACAAATAACAAATTCTGGCTTTGTAAAGTTTCTCTGTTGTTTTATATTTAATTAAATTTCCTTATACTTTTATTATTTCTCTTTTTTCCTTCTTACCCTGACCTCAGTTTGTTCTTTTTTAGCTATCTCCCTAAGGTGGAAGCAAAGATAATTGATTTTACACTTTTTCTTCCTGTCTAATACAGGTATTAGAATAAACAATTTCTCCTTAGGAGAACTTCAGTGTCATCCCACAATGTTCATGTTTGATTTCAATGTTCCAAGTTGATCTTCTTGAGTACATGATGGGCATCTTTCAATAGGTAGAATTAAATTTTCTTACAGTTCTTGAATTGAGAAAAATTAGGGCCTGGCTTTGTCATCCAGGCTGGAGTGCGGTGGTGTGACCCTGACTCACTGCAACCTCTGCGTCTTGGGCGCAAGCCATCCTCCCACCTCAGCCTCCCAAGTAGCTGGGACTACAGGTGTGCACCACCACACCCAGCTAATTTTTGTGTTTTTTGTAGAGACAGGGTTTCACCACGTTGCCCAGGCAGGTCTCAGACTCCTGAGCTCAAGCAATCCTCCCACCTCAGCCTCCCAAAGCACTGAAACTATAGGCATGGAATTATGGTGTTTTTTTGTCTCTTTTCTTTTCTTTTTATTTTTATTTTTTGAGATAGAGTCTCGCTCTGTCTCCCAGGCTGGAGTGCAGTGGCACAGACTCACCTCACCACAACCTCTTCCTCCCCAGTTCAAGCGATTCTCCTGCCTCAGCCTCCTGAGTAGCTAGGACTACAGGCACATGCCACTATGCCCGGCTAATTTTTTGTATTTTTAGTAGAGATGGGGTTTCACCATGTTGGCTAGGCTGGCCTCGAACTCCTGACCTTGTGATCTGCCCACCTCGGCCTCCCAAAGTGCTGGGATTACGGGCATGAGCCACTGCACCCGGCCTGTTTCTTCACTTCCGTACTTGAATGCTGCTGGCTGTAATTTTATACCTTCCAGTATTTATCTGTCCGTAGTCTCAGTTTTTGAGCCTCTGATTTGTGATGACCTTTGAAACCTGCCATTGCTTGTTTACCTGCATTTCGTTTGTATTGGTGGGTTGTGTTACCCTTTTCATTTGCTTTGAGGATTTTTTGAGGTAGATTTTTCTCCTGCTGCAATTTCTATTTTTATTTTCAATTTTGGCGCTCTTCCAGTCCATTCTTATGGCTGGATGCTGATTTCTTGCTTTGTTCAGGATTATTTGCGTCAGACTTTCCTGGACCAGCGTAGCTGATGCCGTGTGGAGGGGTCTGGATGCTTTTCTAAATTTTTTAGTTTAGGAGCACCCTCTTGTTGGCTACAGTAAAGTTCAATTTGTGTAATAAATGGCAGCTTTGGGGTCCTGTTTCTTCCTGATACTTTGGGCTCAGTAGTGCCCGTATGGAAGGGGCATCTCTCCCTTCCAAGGAGCTCTCCTCCCTGCAGACGGTTGCCCGCAAGGCTGCACCCATGGGTCCTGTGCGCTTCCCAAGCATCGTCCTTTCAGCTCCCAGCACAGCTTTCTGGCCCACCCCACCTTAAGCCTCCTCTGTGTCTCCCTTTCTTGGGGCGCAGACGACTCCTCTGTGAACGTGGCAGGCTTCTACACACGGGCACTGCAAACCCTCCTGTCTCCCAAGCACGCTGCAACTCACTCTGCTCTGCTGTGGGCCCCCTAGCCAGCTCCGAGGGGTTCAGACGCTTGTTCCACCTTTTGTGTGTCAGTTGAGCTTTGTGTTATTCGCTCTCTGTGTTCTGTTTGGTTGTAGGTGGTTTTGTTTGTTTTCTTTGTGCTTTTATAGGGGACGTGTGGACAGATTTGGGCCTAAGGGACAGTCATTATCCAGTAGCCACTCCTCCCCTTCTCCGCCTCCTTTTTCAGTTTCCCTCACTCATATTGAACACTTGCACCCTGAAGGGTCTCAAGCTGAGCTCCCAGCACCTCACCTGTGTGGCAGGTGGGAGACAGGCTGAGAATAATGAAGGCCCAGGTGTGAGAGCGGATTTGACGGGGGCCGCAGAGTCCAGGCCTGCTGGGTGCGGCAGTGGCTCGGCAGGCTCGGAAAAGCACGCGTAGTGAGTGCGCTTGGCCTCCCTGATGTGCTGAGCGCAGACCGCAATGAACCTTCCGGCAAGACGAATGAGCCACATGCACAAAGCGGGACCTGGCAGCCGCCTGCGCTCAGCCCATGGCAGCACATTCATTTGCCACTGTACTTTGGGGGTGATTCCGGCCGAGGCAGGATTCACCATGCCCAGCTCGCAGCCACGTCTGACCAATCTGGTTCAACGTCCGTGCAGTGGAGTCATGACTGCTCTGCAGTTGCTGTGGCCCCCAGGCTGAAGGTCACATAACCTGAGCGTGCCCAGACAAGCCACACGTGCAACACGGGGGAACCTCGGCGCTGGGGCTGGGAACAGGGACTGAATGAAGTGGATGCCGCACGGCAGGATCCGGGATCAGCCCCCGTCAGGATGCAGTCAGACCAGACCTCCTCACCGCCCGCTTGTACGACCCGGTCCAGCCCCAGCTGACGAGGCAGAGCGGGACATTTCCCCGTCTCCTGGCCTGTCAACTCACAATAAGCCTTCCTTGCTGCAAAACCCCATGCTTCAGTGTTCGGCTCTCTGTTGCGTGCTGACAATGGACCTGGTTCGATTCCGCATGCATCCTGCAGCTCCTCCTACAACCTCGGGGCCACGCAGCAACTCTCAGGGCTCACCTCACTCCCGCTGCACCCCTGTGAGCCCACCTGGAAGCTAAGCCCTCATGTGGCGGAGATCTGAGCCGGGTGCTTGCCCTGGATGTGCCCCACGAGGTGCTTCCCATCCTGGGCCAGGCCTCGGTGACCAAGACCCCATCCTGCTGCTGACGGAGCTCCCAGCCCTGCCAAGGGGCCTCCTGTGGGACCGCCCCTGCTCTCCTCAGCAGCTGGAGGAATCTTGATACCCTGCTTTCCTAACAGCTAGACGGATCCTGATCAGTCACACCTCGTATGGACTGCAGGGTCACCTTATATTTAAAAGGTGCGCATTGTTATTCTGTGCTATAGAAAACAGGCATAGAATTAAGTTGCTGACTTCGATGAGCCATTCCACGCCAACCGGAGTGTTCTCAAAGATGTGAGTGTGCTCACCATTGCTCCACGATCTCATAGCATCCCCACAGAACACTGTGAGATGAAGACTATGATCTCTTATTTGCTACAGCGAAGTTCAATTTAATAAGTGGCAATTTCTGGTCTCTGTTTCCTTCTGACTCTTTGAGAACACCCTGGGTCAGCGGTGCCCTTATCACCCGCGACTTTTTCCTTTTCTTTCACCATCAGCCATCTAAAGGACATCTCCCCCTTCCGAGGTGCTCTCCCCTCCCCCAGACAGTTGCACAAGAAAACAAACTATGAACAAGGAAACTGAAGCTTGAGGAGGTGAAGTCCAAGGTCAAAATCATAGTGAGCCCTTTGCACCCACATTTTATACATCCAGGGGTCCTGGTGGCCTTGGGGGACGGGGCAGGGTCTTGTTCCTCCTTTCAAAACTGAAGTGAAATTCACACAACACAAAATTAACCATTTTAGAGAGAGCAACTCAGTGGCTCTTGTCATCCTCGCAATGGGCAGCTGCCACCTCTGGCTTCAGGATGGTCATATCTCTAAAACAAAACCTTCCGCCCATGAGCAGCCATTCCTGTCCCCTCTCCCAGCCACAGGCAGCCACTAACCCGGTTCCTGTGGCTGTGGATTTGTGGGTTCTGGGTATTGCATGTAAAGGGAATTGTGCTCTGTGGATTTATGGGTTCCGGGTATTGCATGTAAAGGGAATTGTGCCCTGTGGATTTATGGGTTCTGGGTATTGCATGTAAAGGGAATTGTGCTCTGTGGATTTATGGGTTCCGGGTATTGCGTGTAAAGGGAATTGTGCCGTGTGGATTTCCCGGTTCTGGATATTGCATGTAAAGGGAATTGTGCTCTGTGGATTTATGGGTTCTGGGTATTGCATGTAAAGGGAATTGTGCCCTGTGGATTTATGGGTTCTGGGTATTGCATGTAAAGGGAATTGTGCCGTGTGGATTTCCCGGTTCTGGGTATTGCGTGTAAAGGGAATTGTGCCGTGTGGGTTTCCCGGTTCTGGGTATTGCGTGTAAAGGGAATTGTGCCGTGTGGATTTCCCGGTTCCAGGTACTGCATGGAAAAGCAGTTGTGCACTGCGTGGCCTTCTGTGCCTGGCGTCCCCCAGCCCAGGAGTCCCTCAGCCCAGGGCCAGCCTCCCCTGTGGGTTGAGGAGGGGGCATCTGGTTGGCCTCCCCTGTGGGTTGAGGAGGGGCATTGGGCCAGCCTCCCCTGTAGCTGCCCACACACCCTCAGTGGGGCTCCTGCTGGCTCACTCTTCATCTCTGCGAAATCCGTGTAAACCGTTAAAAATGCAGAGATGCTTTCACGTATTCCCCAAGGAACTCTCCCTGGTCCTTCTCAGGCCAGGGGGGCCGCCCCCCACGCAGGGTCCTCCAGGGCTCGGCCTCGCTCCGAGACGGCCGGCCCAGGCACCTGTTACAGTAGCTCACGGGCTGTCCTTTCTCCTCTGCATGGAATCGGTGAGTTCACATCAGCCAGAAGGAGCCCTGCGCACACCAGCCGGGGAGACACTGCCTTGGCTGTGAGCTGTCTCTCCAGATGTGCCTCTTATTTTTACAAGATTTAATTTCTGTTGATTTTGCTGCTTTTTAATAAGGATTTTTTTCATCTCTTTTTCTCACTCCCAACCAAAATAATGTTTTAGCCAAAATGAGATGTCTATATTTTTGCTTCAGAAGAAAAAGTGAATAAAGCTACTTTTTTATACCATCTGATTTTTCAGAATTTTAATTAACACTGAAAATTCTGTGTGTAAAACATGGAGTTTATTTTGAAAATGACCATATTTTCTGCTTGTTTAGAGCACAGCATTTTCCGTTTATGAGCAATTCTATTCTAAATTAACCTTGTGGGTTCTATTTATAAGAATATTTTATTCCATTTATATGAATAAATTTTGTATGTACCTAGAAATATAACAGATTTTAATAAGAATTCGTTTGCAGTCCAATCAAAAATTATTTCTTTTTTTCTTAGAATGTTTTTTTTTCTCACATGATCCCATGTGAAGGACAGTGATGACTGTAACAGCAGATGATCGTAACACTGTGTCAGCCTCCTTCTTGTGAGATCATGTGCAGTGAAACAGAATCGGAATTTTAGGGACTGGTAAATATTGGAAAATCTTGCTATTTTCCTAGTTATCTGAGCACTTTGCAAACAAATCTAATGCCAAACGCTCGGGGAAAACTTCCAAGCCTGCAGGCTGGGCTCCTGCATTCAGGTCTGATTTCCCAGGACCACCCTGTCTGTGGTGACACGGTGTGGGGATGACTAAGGCACGGGACTGTCACCCGGCCATGGCCTTGGGTGCGCTGTGGGGCGTGGGGTGGGGACCGCATCTGGATTACGGACCTGGGGGGAGGACCCAACAGACACCACATCCCTTCTTTCACCTCCACCTTGGGGGCGGGACAGGTGCGAGGAGACCCCTGAGTTCTCCACGGCTGGGACGGGCCACCTGCCCTCCAGGTGGGAACAGGAACGGATCCAGGGCTGACGCAATCCAAGCTCTCTAGAGAAGGCTGGAAATTCAGTAAGAGCTGACGTCGCGCTCTTTTTTCCCCTTTGGAGACAGTCTCGCCCTGCTGCCCAGGCTGGAGTGCAGTGACGTGATCTCGGCTCACTGCAATCTGCCTCCCAGATTCAAGTAATTCTTCCACTTCAGCCTCCCGAGTAGCTGGGACTACAGGCACACACCGCCACACCCAGCTAATGCTTTTTGTATTTTTAGTAGAGATGGGGTTTTGCCATGTAGGCCAGGCTGGTCTTGAACTCCTGACCTCAAGTGATCTGCCCACCTCAGCCTCCCAAAGTGCTGAGATTAAGGTGGGAGTCACTGCACCTGGCCCAGATGATGTTGCAATCTTGAGTCTGGAATCTGCTGGCGTGACCAGTAACACAGGCAGGATGTGTGTGGTACAGTTTTGAGGAGAAACCTGTCTTTGCTCCTAAGACCTTCAACTGATTGGATGGGGCCCACCACACAACGGTGGGAGGGGAGGTGGTAGTCTCTTTACTCAAAGTCTACTAATTTAAATGTTAATCACACCTGAAAAATACCTTCCCAGAAACATCTGGGAAAAAAATTCCCAGGCTGGCATTTGACTCAACAGCTGGGCACCCCAGCCTCACCAAGTGGACACATAAAATTCACCTTCAGAAGGGCTCTGACCAAAGGGAGATGTGGCCCACATCTGGAGCTCCAGCAGCCATTTTGCAACTATGAGGAACAAAGGGTGACGGGAAGACCAAGAGACAGACATCAAGGCCTGTAACTCACAGAGCCAGCCCCAGCCCCGGCAACGGCCCAACTACCAGGAGGTGTGGCGGAGGGAGCGGGGACAGACCCCTAGGGGTTCAAATCCTTCTACTGGGTGGGTCTCTGGGAGTCTGTCATATCACTGAAGTCAGCAAAAAGAGTTTTAAAAAAGTAACTTTCCCCTGGTTGGGAACAGTGGCTCACGCCTATAATCCCAGCACTTGGGGGGCCGATGTGGGCAGATCACCTGAGGTCAGGAGTTCGAGACCAGCCTGACCCACATGGAGAAATCCTGTCTCTACTAAAAATACAAAGTCAGCCAGGCGTGGTGGTGAATGCCTGTAATTCCAGCTACTCGGGAGACTGGGGCAGGAGAATTGCTTGAACCTGGGAGGCAGAGGTTGCCGTGAGCCGAGATTGCTGCATTGCACTCCCGCCGAGGCAACAAGAGCGAAACTCCCTCTCAAAAAAACAAAAACAAAAACAAAACACATAACCTCCCTAACTGTCAAGAGAGGGCGAGAGGAAGAGGCTAGGGCAAGACCCGTGAGACGTGTGGCCGGCAGCCAGCTGTGTTTCACAGAGCGGGCCATCCCCACCATGGGACCAGAGCCGCGTGCAGCTCCCACCTGGGCTCCTGCAACAGCCCCCTCCTCCTCCACCGTGGGCTCAGTGGCGCCAAAGATAAGATTTCATCGCGACACCTGGCCCCACTTTGTGCCCAAGTGGGGATTATGGGGTGGGGGAGCTGAGAGGTGCCCATGCCGTGGCCCACCCCATGTGGCTCACTAGCTCTGCATACCTTCCTCCCTGGTGGACACAGGCTGAGGCGGCCACCCAGGAGGAATGCGGCGAGCTTGGCGTCCAGCTCCTGCCTGATGCTCTCTTTCATAAATCATCAGGACCACGTTGCTGCCACTCACTGGCAGTGGCAGGATGCTGAGACCATGCGCACTGAGCCCCTGCCTCAGGAGCCCAGCACCTGTGAGGGAAGAAAGACAGGTGGGTGTATCACCCCGAATACCTGCAGAGAACCCAGGCATGACTGGAGGGGGAGGAGGGGCTCCTGGGGACACTTTGGAGGGTTAAAGAGCATCTGTGCCAACCAGCCAGCACAGGGCAGGGACCAGAGCCCAGCGAGTGGCCAACAATCCCAGCTGTGCTCGTTATTCTGGGATGAAACTGGAATTTGTAATGAATGAGATTTTGGCAATGATGTTGGAGAAGCAGAACCCAAGGGGAGGATGGTCGGGCTTGTAGTGGTGGAGGGGGGACAGAAGGAGGCAGGCAGGACCCCAGGACTCCAACTCAGGAGACCGGGTGAAGAGCAAGGGAGGTGCCGGAGCCACGGGGTTCTTTGCTCCCCGTTTGTTTTCAGTAATAAAGAGCAGTGGAGCAATGCAAATAGAAGCCATCAAAGTCAAACATAAACAAGTGGGGCTCCAGTTCAGTTTCGCCGACGGCTGCCTCTGGAGAGAAAGCCTCCACCCCTCCTCCGGCTGCTGCTCCTCCAAGCCAGCGGATCGCAGGGTCCCAGGAAGCACGTCCTTTCTCAGGGCTCATCACTTCTTTGCAACCAACTTTCTTTACGAAGCTTGCTCGAGGGCCTTCTGTGATTTTACAATCAGAGGAGACCGGCTAAAGCCGCAGCAGGCGCTGACTCCCACGGGCCCCGAGACTGTGGTCCGAGCTCCACTGCGCTATATAGCGGCGCATCTCCAGCCCGTCCTCAGCCTCGGGCTCCTGCCAGGGGACGAGCTGTGTCCTCCTGGGCCTCCATGGAGGAGGACACTGCGAGAGAAAACAGCAGGGCGGGCAGACACGGAGGGAGGCTGTCTGCACCAAATCCTCCTCCCACGGACAGCGGCTTCGCAAGCGTCAGGGAACAGGCGGCGAGCGGCTGCGTCCCCATTTTCTTCTGTCAAGACCCATGTCGCCCAGGGCATTCCCGTCATCCGAGAGGGTTCAAGTATTTTGCGCTGGGTTCGTTTCAAACAAACATATGCTCTTTCTGCGGCAGAAAGGGAGTATCGTTTGTTCTAAAGCAACAACACACAGCTGTAACAGAAACACAAATAATTGGCCGTACGACATTCTTCATTAAAAAGACATGTTGATTGTGTTGTAATGGCAAATTTATAGCATATTTTTCTACTAAGTGAGAACAAATGCGGTTTGGAGCATAGCCTCCGTTCAGTAAACCAAGACTGCCCTCTATGGACACGCGGGGCCTTGCGGCTGACCGGTTCTCAGCTCCCCGTCCAGCTGGACAGGCGGCCGCATGTGAACCCGAAGAAATAAACCCACTTCCTAAATGCCACGGCCTGCAGCAGAGACGGGCGTGTTCCGCTCATGTCTCTCAGCGCCACAGCAGACTCGGGAATGTGGTCTCCGTCCGTTTCCGCCGGAGCAGGACTCAGAGATGTAGGCCCTCAGGGCTCGTCACTCTCAGGCTTCAGTGGAGAGTCTCAGGGCAAAAGGGCGCCAGGCTCAGCCTCTCAAACAGCGGCAGGATTTGGGGAGTGCCTGGAGACCCCAGAGACAAAGAGCCTTTTCCTCTGTGCATGACACACAGGGCCACCACACGCCAGGCAGAGCTGGGCACAGCCACCCTCTGTGTCTAGAGAGGTGTGTCCACAGTCAGAAAGAAAGCACGAGGAAACGGGAGGAGGACGGGCAGCTTTTCCGAGGGGCCGGTCTGTGAGTCCAGAGCGAGCTATGCAGGTTAATGTCAGGCAGCCAAACGCACTGAGAAACAGCCGTGTCCTGCGTGGCTGCCAACTCCATTTGAAACCCAGGGACAGGAGGAGAAGGTGACGAGCTGCCAGGTGTGGAGGCACCAGTGCCACTGCTGCCACCTCTCCGAATCCCGGGAGAAGTTCTGCTGCAGGAGGAAACCCCAAACCCAGCGGCAAGTGCTACGTGAGGGTCTGGGTGGGGTCCTCAGTGTGGCTTCCAGGGAGAGGAGGGAGGCAGCCTCTCCTAGGGCTGAAAATCTCCTTCTTTGAGTCTGTATTTCAGCCTTAAACTGTCTCATCTTTTGGGCAAGGTCAGTAGCTGGCTTTGCCGACCTTGCCAGGCCAGGGGCGACCTTGGTTTGTGACCACTCGCATTGCCCTTCCCTGGGCACAGCCAAATCCCAGATCCGAGCCCATCTCCCTGATAGGGAAGCGGGTCAGTTGAACTCTGTAGTGCTCCATGCCCAGGAACTCCGTGTGCTGACTGTCAGGGGGCAGCCACGAAAGCTCGGGCAGAGCTGACGCTCAGCGGCACACGCCGCCCTCCAGGTGGGGATGGTCAGTGTGGTGAACAGGTAAGGAAGTTGGCATTGCATTTAGACACCCTCGACAAGGAGAAGGTTGCCTGGAAAATACGTGTGATGCCAGTGCTCTCCTCTCCCTAATTTCACAACCCTCTGCAGGGACAGACCTCTACACAGCAGCCACTGTAACCAGCAGGCCAGCCCCGTCCGTGTCCAGCCTTGACAGTGACCCCCGGGCTGCAGCAGCACCCCTGCCCCGCCTCTGCCTCCTACACTCGGCACAGTGGCTCCGGCTTCTGTCACCTGCTGTGCCGAACCCTGGCCATGAATAGAGAAAGCTCCACCAATTTTGCTGAGTCCGTAGGATGGAGGGTCAGGCAGCCATTTAAAAGAACAAAACAGAACTGGGCCTGCTGCTGTGGAAGGCGTGTGGAAACAGTAAACACATGCCCTAGAGAGCAGTCACATCCCGTTTACACTTCGTGCACAAGCACATACACACGGATGTGCACACAGAGGCCGGGCGTGGTGGCTCCCTCTTGTAATCCCAGCACTGGGGGAGGCCGAGATCCACAGATCACCTGAGGTCAGGAGTTCAAGACCAGCCTGGCCAACATGGTGAAACCCTGTCTCTATTAAAAACACAAAATTAGCCAAAATCACTTGAACTCAGGAGGCACAGGCTGCAGTGGACCAAGACTGTGCCATTGTACTCCAGTCTGGGCAACAGAGCAAGACTCCTTCTCAAAAAAAAAAAAAAAGTGCATACAGAATTGCTACTGAAGACCACTTCTGGGGAACCTGGTGGTATGCTGGAGGGTGTGAGGATTGGCTTTCAGTTTTTATTTGGTAAACTTCTATATCATTTAAATGTTATGCTGAGATAAAATAAAACAGTGTTAATTTTTAAAAAATATCTAATACACCTCATTCCTTAATCTGATCAGATTGGAAATTCTGGGTCCTGACACTAAGAGCCATCCCATTGCCTCTGGAATCTAAGACACCTGTGAGAACACAGGTGACCACCGCTGTGGCCAGGTGCCCCTCCAGGAGGGCAGGCAACAGGGGATCCTTTGAGCCTGCCCACATAGCCCGCGAGACAGACAGACAGCAGGTGCGGTGGGCAGGTGGGACTCAGGCAGTGGTCTGCGGCTTCAGACCTGGAAGGTGGACCTCGTTGAAATGCTCTTGAGGACTTGGTGTGTTCCAGGTGAAGGGATATGGCCGCCCAGGGACCACACCTTGCAGAGCAAGCAACCCTGCTAGAGCAGGTAACCTGGGAGGAGCCCGCTGCACCCTCCGCTATCAAGTCAGTGGATGGAGCAACCAGGTGACCGGGGCTGCCACGTGAACAAGGTGTGATGCTGCCTTCCAAGCCTGTCAGGCCAGCCTTGAGCGCAAAGGGCTGTGGACACCCCCAAAGAGTCTGTGACATGCAGGACCGCAGGGTCCATGCTGCCCAGAAGATCCCCAAGGGCATATGGGAACTGAGAACATGCCCCAGAGACACTGCTGGAGCCTGAACCGAGACAGCGACACAAACCCCTCTCCCCACCCGGGGCCTGGCCAAGGCATTCCTCACCCAGACCCCAGTCAGAGAAGCGTGGCCGGACCCTACAGGGAAAGAACGAGTTTTCCATCCTCAGCACCATGAGTCTGTAACGCTAACCCAGACCACGGAACTCACCGGGATTTTGACTTTAGTCCTTGCTTGCAAACGATCGGAGAGAAGGGGACGGATGAACACAGTCCTCCCCGTGACGCTGCCAGGGCTCTTGTCGGGAGGCCACAGCCCTTCTCCCTGAGGACTCCGGGGCCTTGAGCAGGCTGGCCCTGCTGGGGAGCGTGTTTGCCCCTTGTTGGGAAGACTCACTTTTAGGGCTCCCTTTTTATTTCAATACGTTTCTAACTACTACATTTACTCTTTTTTTCCATTTATTTATTTTATTGCATTTTAGGTTTTGGGGTACATGTGAAGAACATGCAAGATTGTTGCATAGGTACACACGTGGCAGTGTGATTTGCTGCCTTCCTCCTCATCACCTACATCTGGCATTTCTCCCCATGCTATCTCTCCCCAACTCCCCACCCCCCACCGTCCATCCCCTATTTCCCCCAACTGACCCCAGTGTGTAGTGCTCCCCTCCCTGTGTCCATGTGTTCTCATTGTTCAACACCCGCCTATGAGTGAGAACATGCAGCGTTTAATCTTCTGCTCTTCTGTCAGTTTGCTGAGAATGATGGTTTCCAGGTTCATCCATGTCCCTACAAAGGACACGAACTCACCGTTTTTGATGGCTGCAATCCCATTACTGGGTATATATCCAAAGGATTACAAATCGTTCTACTATAAGGACACGTGCACACGAATGTTCATTGCAGCACTGTTTACAATAGCAAAGACCTGGAACCAACCCAAATGCCCATCGACGATAGACTGGACAGGGAAATGTGGCACATAGACACCATGGAATATTACGCAGCCATTTACTTTTATTAGTCAATTACACTTGTTTTTCAAGTCTCATTAATTGGGTCGTTCGTATGGGTCAGGTTTTAAGTCAGCCGACGATTATGGGCTGTGCCGTCCACATGGAGTTGACCCTCCAGTCTACGTTTTAGTATTTCCTGAATTTAAAAATGCACTGCATTGGATTTCTTGCTATAAATTAAACCAGATGTGACTGTCACCCGCTCCCATCTCATTGGCTTCGCCAGCTCCTCATTATGGAGCTGACATGGTAAAACATTTCATTTGGATGGATTTCATTTTGCTCTGTTGCCAAACTCTGTGCAAGAATGGACTTTTAAAAATAATATTTTAAAAACCATTTTGTAAAGACTTAACACTGTGTTTACATTTTGGGTGGAAAATGTGTTTGAAAAGAAAGGAGACTCTTAAGAGTTCAAATAGTGTGGAATTTACTGATCACATGCAGCAATCACTTTTCATATTTAAACGGAATACTAATTTTTCACGGTTTTCAAGAAGACACTGCATTTGTCAAAATAAACACTCTCTCACTGGAATGGGCTGACAGGACCGTGAGAATGTGTCGAGAATGTGGGCTTTACCACTGTCTTGGAATAATTAAATGATATGGTACAACTCTTTTTACAGAAAATATAACGTTACTTTTTCTTGCAAATGTTTCCACTCCTGGGGTCCTGGGGGCCCCTCCCTGAGACTCTGGGGCCCGAGGCATGAGTTGGAGGTGACCTGCAGCTTCCGCAGGCCACAGACGCCCGGGCAGGAGCAGGTCTGTTCCTAAACGGTCAGAGAGCAAGTTCCTTCGACCTTGCGGCCACACAGTCTCTGCCTTGATGGCTCAGCTCCGCTGTCGTTCAAACGCAGCTGCAGACGATGAGTGAATGATGAGTGTGGCCACCTCCCAAGGTGATCCTGTCCGAAAAAGCGGGTGACCTCTCCCCAGTCCTGCAGGAGACAAAGCCCATTAAGGTTTTGTCACAGGGTCTTTGTCACAGGGCCTGATGGGACCTGCTTGCGCAAGCACCCTGAGCACCCTGGGAGTGAGCACACCCCTGCCCCACGCCCCACCCGATCCCATCCACCAGGCTCCCTGGCATCCTGAGCGTTGAGTGCATGTAGAATTTGGGCCAGCAGGGACTTTCCCAAAACCTCCGAGGGGGGTCTTAGTAAAAATCTAAGGTTGAGAACCTGGTAACAGGAACAGTGCATGAGCACACACATGCAGGCACACACAGAGGCAAATACACACCTGCACGTAACACCTAACACACATGCAGGCACACACAGAGGCAAATACACACCTGCACATAACACCTAACACACAT